>NC_135970.1:2600587-3200587 GCF_053455715.1 Rhinoraja longicauda
GACGAGCATCTGCAGTTCCTTCCGACACACATTTGCTGCCCTGCCACAAGTACGTACGTGCATGGATGGGTGCGGTGAGTGGGCATTTACTTTTTTAACATTGATGAATGTACCCCAGTATTGTTTGACCATTCTGAAGTCATGCTGATCCATGCATTTAAAACATTATACATTCAATCTAACCAGCCCTGGGAAAATAAATCTGAAAGATGTCAAACCTTGTCACTGTAATAATTGAGCTGATGGCCTATTATGGTGTATTGTGAATCAATCTCCCATCGTTCGTGGCCTCTCGAGGTATCAAGCTTTGGCAAGACGCCAGCACTGTGGATCTGCTAACAAGTAGTTGCAGGTGCCTCTGCAACCTATTTGTCACTTGCCATTGATAAAAAGAATGGCTCGGCAACAATGCTGCCTCAGTCCTTGATGTAATTGTGTACAAGTATTCATTTGTAAATTGCTATTTGTTCTGCAGGTGTTGTCTGCACATCTTACAAAGAAAGCGCTGAAAGACACAGCGCTCAAAGCGAGGGAGCTGAATTAAGCTGTGATTTCCACACACAGCTGTTCAGTGCTGGCGAGGGCGATATTACCTGAGCCGCTGTGATGAGTGGTAATTAAAAGTTTGTTTTCTGCTGAGGGGCAAATCATTTCTCATCGCTTTCAAGCTGAACGTGCTTCCTGCCCACAACAATCGACAATATGTTTATATTGCAGGAAGGATTTTTTACACTGAATTACTGGAAATAGCGAACTGATGTTAGCAATTTCCCATTAAAGAGTTGAGTTGATTCAGGCAGAAAGATATCATCATTTGCTTGTAATCCCGTTATCTCAATTTGTATCATTGATCAAAGCAGAGAAGACACTCTTCTTCCTAATGTACAAGACTACTGTTCTAAATATCCCTAATAGAATATCCCTAATAGGTACACGTTTATCATTGCCACGTGTACACAGAGGTACAGTCAAAAGCTTCGTTCTGCATTCCCTCCAATGAGTTCAGAAAATATTCCTCATAAATACAATCAAGCCAAACTCAAGTACAGTGGGCAGAGCAAAGGGAAAAGCACAGTGTTGAAAACGTACAAAATTATGAAAGGACTGGACAAGCTAGATGCAGGAAAAATGTTCCCAATGTTGTGCGAGTCCAGAACCAGGGGCCACGCAGTCTAAGAATAAAGGGGAGGCCATTTAAAACTGAGGTGAGAAAAAAACTTTTTCACCCAGAGAGTTGTGAATTTGTGGAATTCTCTGCCGCAGAGGGCAGTGGAGGCCAAATCACTGGATGCATTTTAAAAAGAGTTAGATAGGGCTCTAGGGACTAGCGGAATCAAGGGATATGGGGAGAAGGCAGGCACGGGTTACTGATTGTGGATGATCAGCCATGACCAACAAGGGGACATAGCTTCAGAATTGAGGGACAAAGGTTTAGGGGTAACATGAGGGGGAACTTCTTTACTCAGAGGGTTGTGGCTGTATGGAATGGGCTTCCGGTGGAAGTGGTGGAGGCTGGCTCGATTTTATTATTTAAGAGTAAATTGGATAGGTATATGGATAGGAGGGGATTGGAGGGTTATGGTCTGAGTGCAGGTAGATGAGACTAGGTCAGGGAGAATGGTCGGCGTGGACTGGTAGGGCCGGACAGGCCTGTTTCCATGCTGTAGTTGTTATATGTTATATGTTATATGTTATCACAATGAATGGCCTCCTCCTGCACCTAGTTTCTATGTTTCTGTGTTTCTATGAATATAGTTCTCAGCATTAATTCCATCCCTGCCCCACCCAAAATTGTACCAGGTTCAAAGTCGTCTTGTTGAGTCTCATTGTCTGTAACTCGTTTTCACCTAGCCCACAGCTAACAATGGCCTTTTTCCTTTATCATTGTTACTTTTTTGGATATCTTTCATTCATTTGTTCTACATCTCATTATATCACTGTCTAAACCCTTTGTTTCTCTATCCCTTGACTCTCAGTCTGAAGAATGGTCTCGACCCGAAACGTCACTTATTCCTTTTCTCCAGCGATGCTGCCTGACCCGCTGAGTTACTCCAGCTTATGTGTCTACCTTCTGAATAATTCAATGTTCACGTAACTCGAAAAACAGGAGCCGGAATAGTCCATTCTGGTAAAATCTTCACTTTAGACTTTAGACCTTCGAGATACAGTGCAGCAACAGGCCCTTCAGCCCATCGGGGCTGTGCCGACCAACGATCCCGCACACTCGCACTGTCTTACACACAATCTAGAATTTTACTGAAGACAATTAGCTTACAAATCTGTACATCTTTAGAGTGTGGGAGGAAACCGGAGCACCCGGAGAAAACCCACATGGTCACGGGGACAACGTACAAACTGCGTACGGACAGCACCCGTAGTCAGGATGGAACCCGGGTCTCTGGTGCTGTGAGGCAGCAACTCTACCACTGCGCACATGCAACATTGGCTAAGTCTCTATTGATCCTTTTGGATCGAGGATTCAAAACATTCATTATTAGTTTATTTTGGTTTGGAGATACCGCAAGAAAACAGGCCCCTTCGGCCCATCGGGTCCGCGTCGACCAGCGATCCCCGCACATTAACACTATCCTACACCCACTAGGAACAATTTTTACATTTACCAAGCCAATTAATCTACAAACCTGTACGTCTTTGGAGTGTGGGAGGAAACAGAAGATCTTGGAGAAAACCCACGCAGGTCATGGGGAGAACGTACAAACTCCGTACAGACAGCATCCGTAGTCCGGATGGAACCCGGATCTCCGGCGCTGCATTCGCTGTAAGGCAGCAACTCTACCGCTGCGCCACCGTGACCGCTGGTTAGAAGAGTCGCAGCTCATCTCTGCCCCCAAAGCAACCCTGTGATCCTGCCTTGAGCTACTGCATCAGATTCACACTCACATGGAACATTAGAACCTTTCAATGCCATCACCTCCTTTTCTGAGCTGAGGAACGTGTCGACTTGGTCAACTTCATCCCTCTGGAGACATCCCGGTGCGCTGATCTTCCATAAGATCCAACATGTTATGGACGATGGGATCTCCAAACTCTTTGATCATCTTCCCAAGATCATCCAAGTAGCGGCTCACCAGGAAGATGAGATTTGGACTAAGGTGGTCCAAATTGGGGTTAGGGTTAGGGTTGGAGGAAGAGGGTTTCAATCTGTGGCACTGATACCCTAACTTACCCTCCCTGACCTGCAATACCCCGGCTTGAAAATTCTTGTTCTTACTTTCAAGAACCTTTGGGGTGTCATGGTGGTGCAGTGGTAGAGGTTTTGCCCTACAGCACCAGAGACCCAGGTTTGATCCTGATTATGGGTGCTTTCTGTATGGATTTTTTACATCTTCTCTGTGACCACGTGGGCTTTCCCCAGTTTCATCGCACACTCCAAAGGCGTACAGGTTTGTAGGTAGACACAAAAAGCTGGAGTAACTCAGCGGGTCAGGCAGCATCTCTGGGGAGAAGGAATGGGTGGCGTTTCAGGTCGAGACCCTTCTTCAGACTGCTCTCATCTCACTGCTACCATTGGAAAGAAGGTACAAGAATCCAAAGTCCGTGATCTCCAGGTTGAGGAAGAGCTTTTTTCCCAACAATGATGAGGCTCTTGAAACTGCAAATACCAACTAAACTATGAGCTGCAAGACACGCCCAAAAAACTGGAGTAACTCAGCGGGTCAGACGGCATCACTGGGTCATAGAGTCATCGATGTCACAGAGTGATACAGTGTGGAAACAGGCCCTTCTGCCCAACTCATCCACACCGGCCAACAATGTCCCAGCTACACTCGTCCCACTTGCATGCGCTTGGTCCATATTACTCCAAACCTGTCCTATCCATGTACCTGTCTAACCGTTTCTTAAACAATGGGATAGTCCCAGCCTCAACTACCTCCTCTGGCAGCTTGTTCCATACACCCACCACCCTCTTTGTGAATAAGTTACCCCTCGGATTCCTATTAAATCTTTTCCCCTTCACCTTGAACCTGTGTCCTCTGGTCCTCGATTTCCCTACTCCGGGCAAGAGATTCAGTGCGTCTACCCGATCTATTCCTCTCATGAAAGAGTCTCATGATCTCGAGACCCTTCTTCAGTGTACAAACTGTCTTGGTTGCACTAGGGAGTCGTTTTCTTTTGTTTTGCACTAATATTGTTATTTTTTTAATTTATTAAACTTTATTTTTATGTATGTGTTTTTTTTAAATGATGTTATTTATTGAATAGTGCGTTTATAGACCTGATATGCTGCTGGAAGTAAGAATATCAATATCTGTTTTTGGTACATGAAAATTAAACAATTCTCAACTCTTTGTCTTTCTGCTAACTGGTTAGCATGCAACAAAAGCTTTTCACTGTACCTCGGTACACGTGACAATAAACTAAACTGAATTGAACTGAAGCTTTAGGGCATCTGTCCCCATAAGTCCTTCTGTGGTCAAATGCGATGAATAATGTTTTTCAGAAGTGCCTGGGATTTTTAACTGCAAAAGAAATTCTTTGGAGATTGTGGAACCATAACCATAACTCACCTGGGGAAAGTGATGGGGTGGGAGTGGGAGGAGGAATTTGGCAAAGAAAAATAAGATGCTTAACTTTGTAATTTGACATGCAAAGTATTGTCCGTGACACAATAGAGCATAATATTGGGTAACCAAGTCTGAAATTCAAACAGATATCTTTTCATAAAATAGCCTGAGATGTAGCTATAACTTCTAATATGATGAGATTTTTAATGGCAACCTTTTTCATATTTCAATGATCCTGGTCATTAAAATGTGTTTAAAGTTCAAATGAAAGTTTGCCATTCCGCCAGGCATTCCAAGGCACACTTAATGAAAAGTTTAAAAACTAAAGTCAAGAATGGTAGATTAAAATGAGACAGTCAGCTATCTAATAACGCCTAATGTCACTGGCTTAACAGTGGACTGCTTCATTTAGTTGGGGAATTCACCACTGATATTTGGGCTTAGAAATAATTGGAAGTTGGATGCAGCAGTGCAGAGGGTGATTGGATAGAGACTATGGTGAGCATGGAGCCGTAAAGCACAAGGCATTATATCTATACACTAAAACTCTCTTTTGTTTGTTTGTTTGTTCCTGAACTACAGCCAAAATGTACACGATAGCGCGACAATTTTAGGCCCACCTTACTCACCGTCGTCCCTTTGGTGCTAATGGAAGAAGTTTCATTGAAATCGGTGTTATATTTTTTAAGTTATTCACATTTTAAAGTTTAAATCTAACTCCTAGGGAGGGAGGGGGAGGGAGGGGGGGAGGGGGGGGAGGGAGGGGGGAGGGAGGGGGGGGAGGGAGGGGGGAGGGAGGGGGGGGAGGGGGGGAGGGGGGGAGGGTGGAGGGTGGAGGGGGGGGAGGGAATGAAGACAGGAAAGTTCTTGTTTTCAAACTTAAATTCCATATATTTAGTCTTTTCCAAAAACAGGTAAACTTAATTGTTTGCAGACAGGTACACAAAACCAAAACAGGTAGTTAAATCAAAACTGTAGCTTGCTACCTTCTTACAAAATATATCCCTCTCATCCCTCTCATCCCTCTCCCCCCCTCTCCCCCCCTCTCCCCCCTCTCATCCCTCTCATCCCTCTCATCCCTCTCATCCCTCTCATCCCTCTCATCCCTCTCATCCCTCTCATCCCTCTCATCCCCCTCTCCCGTCGTTGTCTCTCTTTTTAAATACACTGTTTCCCTTCCCGTTTAGCTCTCTCACTGAGGCAATCAGCTCACCTGGTTCAGCTGGGCAGCAATCAGTGTCAGCAGCAATCAGTTTCAGCAGCAATCAGTGTCAGCATCAATCAGTCTCAGCAGCAATCAGGGTCAGCAGCAATCATTGTCAGCAGCAATCAGTGTCAGCAGCAATCAGTGTCAGCAGGGCAGGCAGCCATGATGGTTTGTAGTCCTTTTTGCATCCACCGGGAGGAAATGTATCTCCCCTCTATGACTCTACCTCTCATGATCTCACACTACACACTGGGGCAATTTACACAGGCCAATTAACCTGCCAACCCGCTCGTCTTTGGGATGTGGGAGTGAACCAGAGCGCCCGGAGAAAACCCACGCGGTCACAGGGAGAACGTGCAAACACCACACACAGACGTATCAGGTTTGGACTCCACCAATACCATCAGTCTGAAGAAGGGTCACCACCCAATACGCCACCCAGCCATATCTTCCACAGATGCTGCCTGACCCTCTGGGTTCCAGTTGGGGTAGCAGCCTTCATAAGTCATAGGACCAGAATTTGGCCATTCGGCCCATCAAGTCTACTCTGCCATTCAATCATGGCTGATCTATCTTTCCCTCACAACCCCATTCTCCTGCCTTCTCCCTATAACTAATCAAGAACCTGTCAATCTCCGTTGCAAAATACCCACTGACTTGGCCCCTGCAGCTGCCTGTGGCAATGAATTCTACAGATCCACCACCCTCTGGCTAAAGAAATTCCTCCTCATCTCCTTTCCAAAGGTACGTCCTTTTATTCTGAGACTGTGCCCTCTGGTCCTAGACTCTCCCACTAGTGGAAGCATCCTCTCCACATCCACTCTATCCAGACCTTTCAATATTCAGTAAGTTTCAATGAGGTTCCCCCCTCATCCGTCTAAACTCCAGCGAGTACAGGCCCAGTGCCGACAAACACTCATCGTATGTTAATCCAATCATCCCTGGGATCATTCTCGTAAACCTCCTCTGGACCCTCTCCAACGCCAGCACATCCTTCCTCAGATATGGGGCCCAAAACTGCTCGCAAAACTCCAACCGTGGTCTGACCAGTGGCTCAACTTTACATCCCTGATTTTGCATTCCAGTCAATAGACAATAGACAATAGACAATAGGTGCAGGAGGAGGCCATTCGGCCCTTCGAGCCAGCACCACCATTCAATGTGATCATGGCTGATCATTCTCAATCAGTACCCCATTCCTGCCTTCTCCCCATACCCCCTGACTCCACTATCCTTAAGAGCTCTATCTAGCTCTCTCTTGAATGCATTCAGAGAATTGGCCTCCACTGCCTTCTGAGGCAGAGAATTCCACAGATTCACAACTCTCTGACTGAAAAAGTTTTTCCTCATCTCAGTTCTAAATGGCCTACCCCTTATTCTTAAACTGTGGCCCCTTGTTCTGGACTCCCCCAACATTGGGAACATGTTTCCTGCCTCTAACATGTCCAACCCCTTAATAATCTTATACGTTTCGATAAGATCTCTCATCCTTCTAAATTCCAGTGTATACAAGCCTAGTCCTCTCTAAATGAATGCCCACCAAGTCCGCACCGACCAGCATTCCCCGTACACCAGCACTATCCTACACACGAGGGACAATCTACAATTTTTTTACTGAAGCCATACCATTAACTCTTTGTGGTGTGGGAGGAAACCGGAGCACCTGGAGGAAACCCACGCGGTCACAGGGAGAATGAAAAAATCCGTACAGACAGCAGCTGTAGTCAGGATGGAACCCGGGTCTCTGGCGCTGTGAGGCAGCAACTCTACCGCTGCGCCACGATGCTGCCCACTTACATTTGCCTTCCTTACAATCTTCGTAGACTCCACTTGTTGTATGGCCTCATTATATGATTACATAGAATCATAGAAACATAGAAAATAGGTGCAGGATGAGGCCGTTTGGCCCTTCGAGCTAGCACCGCCGTTCATTGTGATCATGGCAGATCATCTACAATCAGCAACCTGTGCCTGCCTTCTCCCCATACCCCTTGATTCCACTAGCCCCTAGAGCTCTATCTAACTCTCTCTTAAATTCCTCCATTAAATTGGCTTCCACTGCCCTCTGTGGCAGAGAATTCCACAAATTCACAACTCTCTGGGTGAAAAGGTTTCTTCTCACCTCAGTTTTAAAAGGCCTCCCCTTTATTCTTAGACTGTGTCCCCTGGTTCTGGACTCCCCCAACATTGGGAACATTTTTCCTGCATCTAGCTTGTCCAGTCCTTTTCATAATTTTATACGTCTCTATAAGATCCCCTCTCATCCTTCTAAACTTCAGTGAATACAAGCGTAGTCTTTCCAATATTTTCCTCATATGTCAGTCCCGCCATCCCAGGGATCAATGTCGTGAACCTACGCTGCACTGCCTCAATAGCAAGGACATCCATCCTCAGATTAGGAGACTAAAACTGCACATAATACTCTAGATGTGGTCTCACGAGGGACCTACACAACTGCAGAAGGACTTCTTTGCTACTGTACTCAAATTCTCTCGTTATGAAGGCCAACATGCCATTAGCTTTCTTCACTGCATGTTGTACCTGCACGCTTACTTTCAATGACTGGTGTACAAGGACACCAAGGTCTCGTTGCACTTCCCCTTTACCTAATCTGACACCATTAAGATAATAATCTGCCTCCTTATTTTTGCCGCCAAAGTAGAGAACCTCACATTTATCTACAATGTACTGCATCTGCCACGCATCTGCCCACTCACTCAACCTGTCCAGGTCACCCTGCAACCTCCTAACATCCTCTTCGCAGTTCACACTGCCACCCAGCTTTGTGTCATCTACAAACTTGCTAGTGTTACTTCTAATTCCTTCATCCAAATCATTCATATATATGGTAAACAGTTGCGGCCCCAACACCGATCATTGCGGCACTCCACTCGCCACTGCCTGCCATTCTGAAAGGGACCCGCTTATTCCTACTCTTTGCTTCCTGTCCGCCAACCAATTCTCTATGCATGTCAACACCCTACCCCCAATACCATGTGCTCTCATTTTGCTCACCAACCTCCCGTGTGGGACCTTATCTACGAGTGTGTCGGAAGGAACAGCAGATACTGGTATATACCAAAGGTAGGCACAAAGTCAGATGATCAGGCAGCTTCTCTGGAGTAAAAGGATGGATGACGTTTCGGGTCGGGACCCTTGTCCGAACAGGAGGAAACCCACCTGGTCAGAGGGAGAATGGGCAAACTCCACACAGATGGCACCCGAAGTCAGGATTGAACCTGGGTCTCTAGCGCTGTGAGGCAGCAGCTCTACTAGTTGAAGTCTGAAAAAGGCTCTCAAGCAGAAACATCACCCATGCTCTTTCTCCGTATGATTCCCTGCTGAAACATCACCCATGCTCTTTCTCCGTATGATTCCCTGCTGAAACATCACCCATGCTCTTTCTCCGTATGATTCCCTGCTGAAACATCACCCATGCTCTTTCTCCGTATGATTCCACAACATTGGTGGGAAACTGACTTTCCAGAAACTGAATGGTGTGCATATAATAATTGAGCAATTCACGCTTTATAAAAGCTGTTCTCTATTGTTAGTAATCACATTTAATTTAACAGGTAATTTCTTTCAGCGACTCACAAGACAACAACACACCTGTCGACAACAAAACTTGAGGACAAACAGGTGATGAGTGCTCCTGAAAATTATGCCAACAATGATGGTTTCTTCATTGGTTTGTTAGGTTTCTTTTATATGTGCCATTTATAATACTTGCCATTACGATTTAACTCTTAAAACAACATAGCCACCTGCTGTCAATCACGATCAATACAGATTGCTACATTTCAGAAGCAAATCCACCTTCGGAAAAAGCTCCAATGCTTTTATCATAAGGCACATGCACCTGCAAGCTTGAAAGCGTTCAGAAAGTATTCAAGCTTGAAAGGGTTCAGAAAAGATTTACGAGGATGTTGCCAGGACTAGAGGGTGTGAGCTACAGGGAGAGGTTGAGTAGGCTGGGTCTCTATTCCATGGAGCACAGGAGGGTGAGGGGAGATCTTATAGAGGTGTACAAAATCATGAGAGGAATAGATCGGGTAGATGCACAGTCTTTTACCCAGAGTAGGGGAATCGAGGACCAGAGGACATAGGTTTAAGGTGAAGGGGAAAATATTTAATAGGAATCCGAGGGGTAACTTTTTCACACAGAGGGTGGTGGGTGCATGGAACAAGCTGCCAAAGGAGGTAGTTGAGGCTGGGACTATCCCATTCTTTTATAATTTTATACGTCTCTATAGGATCCCCTCTCATCCTTCTAAACTCCAGTGAATACAAGCCCAGTCTTTCCAATCTTTCCTCATATGACAGTCCCTCCATCCCAGGGATTAACCTCGTGAACCTACGCTGCACTGCCTCAATAGCAAGGACGTCCTTCCTCAAATTAGGAGACCAAAACTGCACACAATACTCCAGATGTGGTCTCACCAGGGCCCTATACAACTGCAGAAGGACTTCTTTGCTCCTGTACTCAAATCCTCTCGTTATGAAGGCCAACATGCCATTAGCTTTCTCCACTGCCTGCTGTACCTGCACGCTTACTTTCAGTGACTGGTGTACAAGTACACCAAGGTCTCGCTGCACTTCCCCTTTACCAAATCTGACACCATTGAGATAATAATCTGCCTCCTTGTTTCTGCCGCCAAAGTGGATAACCTCACATTTATCTCCATTATACTGCATCTGCCACACATCTGCCCACTCACACAACCTGTCCAAGTCACCCTGCAACCTCCTAATATCCTCTTCGCAGTTCACACTGCCACCCAGCTTTGTGTCATCTGCAAACTTGCCAGTGTTACTTCTAATTCCATCATTCAAATCATTAATATATATTGTAAATAGTTTCGGCCCCAGCACCGAGCCTTGCGGCACTCCACTCGGCCTGCCATTCTGAAAAGGACCCGCTTATTCCTACTATTTGCTTCCTGTCTGCCAACCAATTCTCTATCCATGTCAACACCCTACCCCCAATACCATGTGCTCTAATTTTGCTCACCAGCCTCCCATATGGGACCTTATTAAAGGCTTTCTGAAAGTCTAGAGAGACTACATCCACTGGCTCTCCTTCATCCATTTTACTTATCACATCCTCAAAAAATTCCAGAAGATTAGTCAAGCATGATTTCCCTTTCATAAATCTATGCTGACTTGGACCAATCCTTTTACTGCTATCCAAATGCACCGTTATTACCTCTTTAATAATTGACTCCAGCATCTTTCCCACCACCGATGTCAGGCTAACTGGTCTGTAGTTCCCCATTTTCTCTCTCGCTCCTTTCTTGAAAAGTGGGATAACATTAATTATCCTCCAATCCACAGGATCTGATCCTGAATCTACTGAACATTGAAAAATGATAACCAATGCGTCCACAATTTCTAGAGCCACCTCCTTGAGTATCCTGGGATGCAGAACATCAGGCCCTGGGGATTTATCAGCCTTCAGTCCCATTAGTCTACCCAATACTATTTCTCGCCTAATGCAAATTTCTTTCAGTTCCTCTACCCCCCTAGATCCTCTGTCCTCCAGTACATCTGGGAGATTGTTTGTGTCTTCCTTAGTGAAGACAGATCCGAAGTACCTGTTCAACTCTTCCGCCATTTCCTTGTTACCCATAATAATTTCACCCACGTCTGCCTTCAAGGGACCCACATTTGTCTTTACTAATCTTTTTCTCTTAACATACCTAAAGAAGCTTCTTTATATTCTTGGCCAGCTTCCCCTCGTACCTCATCTTTTCAGCCCGTATTGCCCGTTTTATTACCTTCTGTTGTCTTATGAAAGTTTCCCAATCCTCTGGCTTCCGGCTACTCTTTGCTGTGTTATACACCTTTTCTTTTCGTTTTATTCCATCCCTAACTTCCCTTGTCAGCCACGGTTGCCTCTTACTCCCCTTAGAATCTTTCTTCCTCTTTGGAATCAAATGATCCTGATTCTTCTGGATTATGCCCAGAAATTCCTGCCATTGCTGTTCCACCGTCATTCCTGCTATGATCCTTTTCCAGTCGACCTTGGCCAGGTCCTCTTTCATGCCTTCATAGTCCCCTTTGTTCAACTGCAACACTGACATTCCTGGTTTAACCTTCTCCCTCTCAAATTGCAGATTAAAACTAATCATATTATGATCACTATCTCTAAGCGGTTCCTTTACCTTGAGTTCCCTTATTAAATCCGGTTCATTACACCACACTAAATCCAGAATTGCCTTCTCCCTGGTAGGCTCCAGCACAAGCTGCCCTAAGAATCCATCTCTGAGGCACCCTACAAACTCACTTTCTTGGGGTCCAGAACCAACCTGATTTTCCCAGTCTACCTGCATATTGAAATCCCCCATCACCACAGTGGCATTACCTTTGTTACATGCTGATTTTAACTCCTGCTGCAACTTGCACCCTATATCCGGGCTACTGTTTGGGGGTCTGCAGATTACTCCCATTAGTGTCTTCTTACCTTTACAATTCCTCAACTATATCTGTTCTGCCCCAGGCTTTGGAGTTCTTTTAGCACTGTTTTAGCGCCCCTAGTGGTGATTTGTTTGATCAGGAAGTGGGTCTCTTGTGACCTCTTGTGACCTCAAAGCAGCCATTTTCTCCCCAGGCAGTCCAAGAAGCAAACTTGTATATCTGCTGCCATCCTTTCCTTTAAGCTTGTGAAAGCATCATCTGTAAGTTTCTGTGTTATGTAACCCTATATTCTAATTGTATTTGGTGATATTTGTGAGGAGAACGCTTTTGGCAACTTTGTAAGATTTATGCTGTAATTGCTGAAATGTTACATGTGCCTGGATGATGTGGGGCCGAAATGGGTTGAAACAGAAAGTAGGCCGGTCATGAAAACTACGTTATATTTAAAGTGCATCATTGTAATTTAATATACATTTATAGTAATAATTCGGACATTTTTGGGTTATTTAAAATTCATGTAGTATGTAGCAGCAAGCCATAGCTACCTTGTCTTTACACTTGTTCTAACACTATTGAATCGCTTATGTATTTTGTTGTGTTATTCTACAGTTTCACTCTTGATTCATGAATGCACCTACAACGGCATCTTAATAAAAGGCACAACTAAGATGATCCCTGACTCTTATGCATTTATTGGACGGAGTTTGGCTGGCTGTTAAATTGTGTTGCCACATAATGAGAACAGTACAATATCCACAGTGACTCTACATTGTCAGTCCCTATGTCACTCCTCACAAGGGACTGAATTTCATCCCTCACCAACAGAGCTACTCCACCTCCTCTGCCCACCTGCCTGTCCTTTCTATAGGACGTATAACCCTGAATATTCAGTTCCCGATCCTCCTGCAGCCACGTCTCTGTAATCCCCACAATGTCATATCTACCAACCTCTAACTGAGCCTCAAGCTCATCCACTTTACTTCTTATACTTTGCGCATTCATATACAAGACTTTTAATTCCTTACTCATCTCACCCTTCACATCGATCCCTATTACACTTGGCCATACTCTCCTATTCCTTCATGAGCTTTCATTCCCGTTAATTCTGGGGTCTTTTAAAACTTTTCCTATACTATTTTTCCCTTTATTTCCATCCATGTCTATCACATTTGAACCCCCCCCCCCCCCTCCCATTATTTAGTTTAAACCCACCCGTGTAGCAGCGGCAAACCTGCCTGCCAGAATGCTGGTCCCCCACCTGTTCAGGTGCAATCCGTCCCTTTTGTACAATTCCCCCTTACCCCAAAACAGATCCCAGTGATCTAAGAATCTAAATCCCTGCCCCCTGCACCAGCTCCTCAGCCACACATTCAGGTCCCGTATCTCCCTGTTCCTGCCTTCACCAGCACGAGGAACTGGAAGCAAACCGGAGATAACCACCCTGGAGGTCCTGCTTCTCAGCCTTCTTCCGAGCAGAATATCTTTCATCTTCTTCCCGATCAAAGATAGTCCGAGGGTCTCCAATGAAGTAGATGGAGATCAGGACTGCTCTCTAGTTGTTGGTAGAATCATTGAGTGGCCTGCTAGCAGCCCAACAGGGACTATTGTAGATGGGGCATCTTGGTTAGCATGGGCATGTTGGGCCGAATGGCCTGTTTCCATGCTGTATGACCCTATGGGGGCATCAGGCAGGGACTGGATGTGATTTGGGAGTGATGGAGCATGCTTATGTCTCATTGCACCCAC
Source organism: Rhinoraja longicauda (assembly GCF_053455715.1). Lineage (NCBI taxonomy): Eukaryota > Metazoa > Chordata > Chondrichthyes > Rajiformes > Arhynchobatidae > Rhinoraja > Rhinoraja longicauda. Next base: position 2,614,487 of record NC_135970.1, read on the forward strand.
TCAGACATGGGCAATGACCCAACTTGCCTATGCTGACTCAGATGCCACTCAAAGCCATTCCCATCTGCCCCCGTTTGGCCCACATCTCTCTAATCCTTTCCTATCCATGTATCTCTTCAAGTGTCTTTTAAATGTTGTTATAGTCCCTGCCTCAACTACCTCCTCTGGCAGCTCGTTTCATGTACCCACCATCCCCTGTGTGAAAGAGAAGCCCCTCATGTTCCTCTTAACTCTTTCCCCTCTCACCTTATAGCTATGCCCTCTGGCTTTTGGTTCCTCCACACTGGGGAAAAAAACTGTACATTCACCCTATCTATTCCCCTCGTGATTTTATACGCACTCTGGAAGATCGCCCCTCAGCCTTCTGCACTCCAAGGAATAGAGCCCTGGCCTGTCCAGCCTCTCCCCATCGCTCAGACCCTCGAGTCCTGGCCACATCCTCATAAACCTCTGCGCCCTTTCCAATGACATTTTCTGGCAGGTGGGTTCGTCTTTAGCCTATGAGTATTGCCAAGTTGAAAATCCTATCGTGACTAAATATTTTTGTAAGAGCTTTAAACATGCGCAGTGTATTTTGTGTAATTTGTTAGATCTTTCTGTTCGGCAAATCAGGCCCATTTTATAAAATGCAAATATGTCACAGTTTTTAGCATGGTGTAATTAAAACCGTAACAATGTAGTATTTTCCTGAGCTGTATTATGCACCAGTCATTAAGGGCTTTCAAAGCTTAACAATGATAAAACACCTGGACTTGTTGCCAGAGTCGAATTCATAAAACTCTTTTCTTCAGCAGTGAATCGGGGCATAATTGTATGAGATATATCAGGTCAGAGAAGCTGTATTGTACACAGATATAATTAGCCCGGTCAGCTAGCTTCTTATTTTAAGTGCTGATTATTAAGAAGTCTGGAAAATATGTAGGCTGCTACATATCAGGATCTTGCTGTGTTGTCGTTAATATACACATATTTAAAAAGCAGAAAACATTGCGCAAAACTATGAAAGAGTCAGTTGTTTCAAACTGTGATCCTTTCATCCGGCCATTATCTACATTTTATACAAAGGGTCTCTGACCTCAGAGTGTGGTCTTTTGTTGCAGTGGCTGATTTAAGTCGAATAAATGTGATAACATCAAAGTGACCGAATGTACAAATAAACTTTTCATCTGCATTAAACAAAGTCAACGTTTCACAACAAAATAAGGGAAAAGGTACAGGGGAGATTACGATATTGCCATTTCAAAATATTGCTGCTATTTAATTATTAAGTCTTCAGTTCCTTATGAACTGTCCTTGGGAATTTTAAATGATTGTACGGTGTTTGATGTTTGCTACCTGTTAGAAGAGCATAAAAAATCTTGCAACTCCACTTATTCAGATTCTGGATTCTTCTCATGGTGAGATGGTTACGACCCTTAGAGTAATGCATTTCTTATGCAGCTTCCAGCAAAAATACATATTTTATTCCATATAATATCAACATTGAGTTAGTGATAAATCATCGTGAGCACAGGTGGCTGCATGGTTGGGGAGTGAGTGTGTTCTTACACTCATTTTTTTCCATCCAGGGCAATGGTAGGTGTTATTGATAAACCTGATGAAAAATTGAATTCAGATTGCACTTTAGCTTAGAGTCACATCACACGGAAACAGGCCCTTTGGCCCAACTCGCCCATGCCGACAACGATGCCCCACCTGAGCTCGTCCCACCTGCCTGTGTTTAGCCCACATCCCACTCACCCTTTCCTATCCATGTCCCTGCCAGGTGTCTTTTAAATCCTATTGTACCTGCCTCGACTGCCTCTCATAGAGTCGTAGATAGTGTCATAGAGTGATACAGCATGGAAACAGGCCCAACCTTCCCACACCGACCAACAATGTCCCAGCTACACTAGTCCCACCTGCCTGCGCTTGGTCCATATCCCTCCAAACCTGTCCTATCCATGTAACTGTCTAACTGATTCTTAAACGATGGGATAGTCCTAGCCTCAACTACCTCCTCTGGCAGCTTGTTCCATACACCCACCACCCTCTGTGTGAAAAAGTTACCCCTCAGATTCCATTTAAATCATTTCCCCTTCAAATTGAACCTATGTCCCCTGGTCCTCGATTCCCCTACTCTGGGTAAAAGACTGTGCATCTACCCAATCTATTCCTCTCATGATTCCTCGCCTGTTTCTGCACATATCCCTAAAGGCCAAAGTCTAAAGAACAGTACAGCACAGGAACAGGCCCTTTGGCCCACAACATCTATGCCCAACATGATGCTGAGTTAAACTAATCTCCTCTGCCTGCACGTGATCCATATCTCTCCCCTTCCCTGCATATCCACGTGCCTATCTAAAAGCCTCTTAAATACTGCTGACATATCTCCCTCCACCACTACCCCTGGCAATGCGTTCCAAGCACCCACCGTCCTCTGTGTAAAAAAGCCTGCCCTGCACATCTATACACGAAAACTCTCGTTTGTTTGTTTGTTTGTTCCTGAACTACAGCCAAAACGGTACACGATAGCCCTTAGGCCCACCTTACTCACCGTCGTTCCTTTGGTGTTAATGGAAGAAGTTTCATTGAAATCGGTGTTATATTTTTTAAGTTATTCACATTTTAAAGTTAAAATCTATCTCCGGGGGGGGGGGGGGGGGAGGGAGGATAAGGGGGGTTGAGGGTGATAGAGTGGGGAGGAGGGAAAGTGGGGGAGGGGGGTGGAGGGAGGGGGAGAAGGGGAGGGGAGGAGGGAGGGGGAGGGTGGAGGGAGGGGGAGGGCTGGAGGGAGGGGGAGGGCGGTTGGGGGGAGAGGGGAGGGCGGTTGGGGGGAGAGGGGAGGGAGCAGTGGGGGAGGAGGGAGTGGGGGAGGAGGGAGTGGGGGAGGAGAGATTGGGGAGGAGGGAGTGGGGGAGGAGGGAGTGGGGGAGTGGGGGAGGAGAGGGTGCTGCACCAATGCAGGAGAGGTTTGGGCCCAACGGGTCAACTTGTAGCTGATCTCCTCTAATATCTATAATGGACAGAATAAACTCACTCTTTCAAAAATGGGCCTGAGTTGATCAGGTGTGTAGGAAGGAAGATAGACACAAAGTGGTGGAGTAACTCAGCGGGTCAGGCGGCATCTTCAGTTTAGTTTAGTTTAGTTTAGAGATACAGCGCGGAAACAGGTCCTTCGGCCCACCAAGTCCGCGCCGACCAGCGATCCCCGCACATTAACTCTAAGCTACACACCCCACTCTAGGGACAATTTTACATTTATACCGAGCCAATTAACTTACAAACCTGTACGTCTTTGGAGTGCGGGAGGAAACCGAAGATCTCGGAGAAAACCCACGCAGGTCACAGGGAGAACGTACAAACTCCATACAGACAGCACCCGTAGTCGGGATCGAACCCGGGTCCCCGGCGCTGTGAGGCAGCGACTCTACTGCTGCGCCACCGTGCCGCCCCTCTCTGGAGAAAAAGGATGGGTGACATTTCGGGTCGGGACCCTTCTTCAGACAGACGGACACACAGTCTGAAGAAGGGTCGCAACTCGAAATGTCGCCCATCCTTTTTCCACGTGAGTTGATCCAGGTTTGGCCTGTCGGGCTCCTAGAGATGTTGTGCCTGGAGTCTAGAATCAACATAGCATTTGTCACTGTGGAGAAACATCCCTCTTCTTCAGGTCCATTTGCCATAGGCAGCTGATGCCAGTTAATGGAGGGGCCTTAATGTGGATATTACTCCACACACACTACATTTTCGCAGGCACCAATTAATTTCCACTATACATAAATCAAATCTGATGGATTTTGTTTAATGGGAACAATTTAATGTAATGGGAAAACTCGAGTGCATGCTAATTAATAGGGTTTGCCTGTAAATCGTTGGGTCAGTGGGCTGTGAGAGTCTCACTGTGGCTATGACACCCTGCAAGATTCGGAAATATTTACACTGCGGCTCTCCATTTTTGACAGAAAAAATGACTGTATTTCTTTCTCCTGGCGATTTATCGGTAGATATCCCGATATCAACAGTCAGACTGCAATAAAAAGTGGAAAGGGTGCAGAGAGGAGTTTTACCAGGATGTTGCCAGGACTCGAGGGCCTGAGCTATAGGGAGAGGGTGGGCAGACTAGGACTTTATTCATTGGAGTGCAGGAGCATTTAAGAGAGGAACGATTTGATCGGTTCATAAGGGACACCTTCTTCACACAGAGGGTGGTTGGTATATGGAACGAGCTGCCATTAAAACACACTAGGACAGGTACATGGATAAGAAAGGTTTAGATGGGCATGGGCCGAATTCAGCAGGTGGGACTAGTGTAGACAGGGTATTTTAGTTTGGACTAGACCTTAGAAGGATGAGAGGAGATTTTATCGAAACGTATAAGATTATTAAGGGGTTGGGCACGTTAGAGGCAGGTAACATGTTCCCAATGTTGGGGGAGTCCAGAACAAAGGGGCCACAGTTTAAAAATAAGGGGTAGGCCATTTAGAACGGAGATGAGGAAAAACTTTTTCAGTCAGAGAGTTGTAAATCTGTGGAATTCTCTGCCAATTTTCTGAATGCATTCAAGAGAGAGCTAGATAGAGCTCTTAAGGATAGCGGAGTCAGAGGGTATGGGGAGAAGGCAGGAACGGGGTACTGATTGAGAATGATCAGCCATGATCACATTGAATGGTGGTGCTGGCTCGAAGGGTGGAATGGCCTCCTCCTGCACCTATTGTCTATTGTCTATTGTCTAAGTGGAACCGGAGGCCCAAACCACTCTTGCATTGGTGCAGAACCCCCTCCTCCCCCCACTCCCCTCTCCCCTCCTCCTCCTCCCCCCTCCCCTCCCCCCTCCCCCCTCCCTCCACCCACTCCCTCCCTCTGTCCCTCCCTCCCTCCCTCCCTAGGAGATAGATTTAAACTTTAAAATGTGAATAACTTTTAAAATATAGCACCGATTTCAATGAAACTTCTTCCATTAGCACCAATGGGACGACAGTGAGTAAGGTGGGCCTAAAATTGTCGTGCTATCATGTACCGTGTTGGCTGTAGTTCAGGAACGAACAAACAAACAAACAAACAAACAAGAGTTTTAGTATATAGATGGACGAGTTGGGTCAGGGTGCTGTATGACTCTATCACTAACAAAACTAAAAATGCTTGGAAATACTCAGTTGGTCAGGCAGCATCTTCGGAAAAGACAGTTAATAGCCGAGGAATTGGGTTGTGTGCATCAGTGTTTTGGACGTTATAGGGTGAAGAGTTGATTTTGACTGGAACTGCCTCAGTTCTAACCATGACCCACTTCAGTCTGCCCACATGGATCAATAGTGGATCTTGCTCCTACTTCACTCTGAACTGGACCACTTTGAGAACAAGAACACATTGGTGAGTCACTCTACTCCTTTCCCCTCCTGTACTCTCACCTCCCATCCTCCAGTCCCACATTTCCCTTTTATCCCCCTTCTCTCTCCCTCCCCCCTCCTCCCATCTCTTCCGCTGATATCCTTCCCTCCACCTTTACATTTCATCCCTCCTCTCCTTATCTCACACACTTTTGTCTCCTTTTCCCCTCTAGCCTTTGTCACTCACTCCACCCATCTGCCATTCACCCCCCCCCCCCCCCCCACCACCACCACCACCCCTCACCTGTATCCACCCATCACTTGCCGGGCTTTGTCCTGCCCCCACCTCTCTTTTCCAGCTTTCTCTCCTCTCCTCCATCAGTCTGAAGAAGGGTCCCGACCCAATAGGTCCGCTGTCCATTTCTCTCCACAGATGCTGCATGCCCTGCCGAGTTCCTCCAGCACTCTGTGCTTTGCTGCAGATTCCAGCATCTGCAGTTCCTCGTGTCTCTCAGTGGCAACAGTTATGGGGGAAGAGATTTCACAGAAGTGCAAGGAAATGTAATGAAAATGCAGAAGGTTGTGCACTGCACTGGAGAGATTAGTTTCCATGTACCTGCCCAAAGGTCTTTTAAATGTTGTTATAGTACCTGCCCCAATCACCTCCTCTGGCAGCTCGTTCCATACACCCACCCCCCTCAGAGTGAAATAGTTGCCCATCAGGTTCCTATTAATTCTCCCCCCTCTCACGTTAAACCCATGCCCTCTGATCCGTGATTCCCCTACCCTGAGTAAAAGACACTGTCTCTCCATCCTATCTTTTTCCCTCATGACTTTTACACCTCTATAAGATCATCCCTCAGCCTCCTGTGCTCCAAGGAATAAAGTCCTTGCCTGCCCAACCTCTCCTGATAGCTCAGCATCCAAGTCTGGGCAACATCCTCGTAAATCTTCTCTGCACCTTTCCACCTTTCTGGTAGCAAGTTGACCAAAGCTGAACATAGTGCTCCATTCTGTCAAAGCCTACGTTGAATTGTAAACTTTCTCGATTAGACTAAAGCACTGTATTATCTTCTTAAGGCAGATAAGTTTGAATTCTGAAATCTCCTTTAGCTGCCCCCCCCCACTTTGCCAAATGCCTGAAATGTAACTGCTTTTAGGGGCTGACGTTGTCGACCTCCCGTGTCAACTGACCTCAGTCAGGCGAACGACAACCAACAGAGACAGCAGAAGCAGAAGCAGCTTCATAACTTCTGCTGCCTCAAACGCAAGCAGAAGAACTGCTTTTAGATACATACAGATAAATTTGATTGATTAATTGATTCATTGATAGGTAAACAGGCCCACTGAGTCCACACCCACCGTCGATCACCCGTTCACACTAGTTCTATGTTATCCCACTTTCCCATCCACTCCCTACACACTAGGGGCAGTTTACAGAGGGCCAATTAACCCACAAACCCGCACGTCTTTGGGATGTGGGAGGAAACCGGAGCACCCGGCCAAAACCCACGTGGTCACACGGAGAATGTGCAAACTCCACACAGACAGCACCCGAGGTCGTGATCGAACCCGGGTCTGGCGCTGTGAGGCAGCGGCTCTACCCGCTGCACCACTGTGCCAGCCCGATCTTGAAGCAATCTGATATCCAATGCATCCAGCAGCCACCCTTGAGAGTCTTTGTTTCGCTGAGTCTTTGTTTTACTTTGGATTTTAGATTTTGGAGATACAGCGCGGAAAACGGCCCTTCGGCCCATCGAATCCGCGCCGACCAGTGATCAGCCCATGATCCCCAAACTAGGAATCCAGTGATTCCAGTGATTTCTCCATATTAGAAAATAGGTGCAGGAGGAGGCCATTTGGCCCTTCGAGCCGGCCCTGCATTGTTGTTTTGTCTGTGATCTCATCCCATCCCACCCTGCCCTCCCCCTCCCTTCCTCATTTCCTACAAGACCACATTTGCTGTGACTCACTTCACGATCTCCTGAGCTTTGAGGTAGTTGTTTTTTAATTTTTTCTTTGCCTTTGCTGTTGCAACTGCGTTCATCAAAGATTTTAACCGCTCACCTTTAGACAATAGACAATAGACAATAGGTGCGGGAGGAGGCCATTCGGCCCTTCGAGCCAGCACCGTCATTCAATGTGATCATGGCTGATCATTCTCAATCAGTACCCCGTTCCTGCCTTCTCCCCATACCCCCTCACTCCGCTATCCTTAAGAGCTCTATCTAGCTCTCTCTCTTGAATGCATTCAGAGAATTGGCCTCCACTGCCTTCTGAGGCAGAGAATTCCACAGTTTCACAACTCTCTGACTGAAAAGGTTTTTCCTCGTCTCAGTTCTAAATGGCCTACCCCTTATTCTTAAACTGTGGCCCCTTGTTCTGGACTCCCCAACATTGGGAACATGTTTCCTGCCTCTAACGTGTCCAACCCCTTAATAATCTTATACGATTCGATAAGATCCCCTCTCATCCTTTTAAATTCCAGTGTATACAAGCCCAGTCGCTCCAGTCTTTCAACATATGACAGTCCCGCCATTCCAGGAATTAACCTAGTGAACCTACGCTGCACGCCCTCACTTCTCCACCCAGCGCCCACAGAGGGGACAGAATCTATTACAATAATCTCAAAGCCTTCCACGGGTACAGCCCAGCATCGAGTCATCCTTCAACATAATGTAGTGGAAACCTGCTTGGATGATAGAGTTGATAGCGGTTGCTAGCTGTCTTTTCATTAATACTATAAAGCAATCAAGTGAGAACTATCAGCCCTTCAATTGAATTTGAATCCAGCATCTGCCAGAGTGTTATTGTGAGTCTGAGCAAAATTGATAGTAATGTGTAATTAATTCCAAAGTAAAGGTATTCAGTTAATAGCTATTGAAGGACACGATTGTGTGACTAAAATTCAAAAGGTTGCTGGTACTGAACTGTTCACTGGTTCGACAGACCTATTTCAAATGCTTTCTTAATCTTAAACATTAACTGCAGCTCAACCTGTGCTGTGATTTGTAAATTTACTCCCCAATGTGGAATTAAGCTGCCAGTTTTCATCTCGATCTCAACAGGTTTTAGAAAGGGAAGAACGTCCAGTTACACTGTGCTTTTGACAGCCTCCGCCTGCCCCACACCGTCTTTCAGCTGATGGACTCTATCAGGCAACGCTGTCACTCTCCACAACGCTGGCTAAAGGCTGTTTTAGTTTGGAGTTCAGAGTTTTGGAGAATCAGCAGGGAAACAGGCCCTTCGGCGCTCCATGTCCGAGCCGACCAGCGATCACCCAGACACTACGACCATCCTACACACACTAATGGCAATTCACAATCTTCACCAACGCCACATTAACCCACAAACCCGCACGTCTTTGGAGTGTGGGAGGAAGCCGGAGCACCCGGAGGAAACCCACGCGGTCACGGGGAGAACGTGCAAACTCCGTACAGACGGCACCCGAGGTCAGGATCGAACCAGGGTTTCTGGCGCACTAAGGCAGCAGCTCTACCCGCTGCGCCACCCGTGCAACCCCTTTGTCAGAGTTCATTCTCCAAAATTCTAGCCGATATGGAAAATCTACACATAGAGGTGTCAGGATATGACGAGCAACACAGTGGCACAGCGGGTAGAGCTGCTGTCTCACACTGCGGGAAACCCGGGTTCAATCTTGACTACAGGTGCTGTCCGTGAGTGGAGTTTCCACGTTCTTCCTGTGATCGCGTGAGATTCCTCCAGGGGCTCCGGTTTCCTCCCACACCAGGGTTTGTAGGTTAAGAGGCCCTCTGTAAATTGCCCCCGGTGTGTAGGGAGTGGATGAGAATGTGGAATAACACAGAACTAGTGTGAACGGGTGAGCGATGGTCAGGGTGGACTGGTTGGGCTAAAGGGCCTGTTTCAATGCTGTATCTATAAATGACTACATTCAAATCACAAAGTCCTGGAGAAACTCAGCGAGTCAGGTAGCATCTGATGAGGGAAATGGACAGATGACATTTGGGGTCGGGACCCTTCTTCAGTTTAAAGACTGAAACCTCATCTGCCCATTCCCTCCACAGATGCTACCTGACCTGCTGACTTCCTCCAGCACGTTAAGCTTTGCTCAAGATTCCAGCATCTGCAATTAATTTAGTTTAATTTAGTTTAGAGACACACTACGGAAACACCTCCTTCGGCCCACTGAGTCCACACCGACCAGCGATCCCCGCACATTAACACTATCCCACACACACTAGGGACAATTTACAATTTTACCAACCAATTCACCTACAAACTGCACACCTTTGGATTGAGCCCACATATGACCGCATGGATCTTTGGTTCAAGTTTATTATTGTCAGATGTACTGATAAACTTTGTTTTGCATTCTATCCCAAAAGATCAGATAGACCACACATAAATGGAATCAAGTCAAACTCGTACAATAGAAAGAGCAATGGAGATATCGCAAGACTTTCTTGTCAGTGCAGTGTAATATGAGTCTAAATACTTCACGTAGAAGAGAGGGTTAGCCTGTTTCTGACCATCTCACACCAGAAATAAAATTAATACCATGCATGGGTATTAACTTTTACCATCAGCTTGTAACATGTGCAAACTTGGCTTCCTGCTTAAAGACAAGGTTTACGAGTCGCTACTGAATGGGCGCTGGACATGCAGGGATATGGGTTGGGTGCAGTCAGATCACAGATGGTCTTGGCATCATGTTTGGTGTAGACGCTGCGGGCCGAAGGGCTTGTTCGTGTGCCATTCTCTTTCATTGTTCCATTCGGTACATCTGACAATGAAACACTCCTGACTCGTGAAACTTGACTAGGTTCTGTGCTCTACGTATCTCTACCTCACTGTAAGCCAGGCTCGCCACAAAGGTGGGAGACACAAGGGGGGGGGGGGGGGGGGGGGGGTTCTGAGAAAGGGTCCTGCCTGAAACGTTGTCTGTTAATCAATCTCCAGAAGGGTCCCGACTCGAAACTCTGTCTGTCAGGCAGCACTACAGAAAGGTCCCACCCCGAAACATCACCTGTCCATTTTTCTCCACAGATGCTGCCTGGCCCATTGGGCTCTTCTGCCGCTGTGGGTTTTGTTAAGCAAGCTGATGCTTGTCCAGAATGTCAGAGAGTGTGGGTAACCCAGATATCTGGGATGTATGTACAAAACTAGGTCTCCCCACCCCATGTGCCTGCTTATGTAAAGCGGCCCATTAAAAGCCCAGGTCCAGCCCTTGAGTCCAGATCTCATTATTATTTTGCAACATAATTTAACTTCATCGCTGCTCAATCACTGCACAAATCCAGCTTTGGCCAACTGGGACAGCAGAGCAGCAATTTATTACATTTATTTTATACACGAATGAAAATTAATTTGGATTAAGGAAGAAATTAAAAGCATCAGCTAATCTGTACCAGGGCCTTAATTTTTCACCTCATCTCACTTTGCACCTAACTGAGTTCTGAATGTTTCCACGGTTCCAGGGACGATGTTGGTGTGAAGTGTTGACTCATTGAACATAATCACCATCTTGTAATGAAACTGTTAATATCGGGATGACAAGAATCATGGTAGTTTTGCCGAGGGCACTGGATCACAGTTAGGTGGAGGTGAGAGGAGCGTAATTACCACAGCTGACAAACGTGGCTGATACTTTGACAACTCCGTTTCCCCCCTTCCCCAGCGACGGATGCATTCAGGCGCGGTGTCACCACGTCGACATGGATATGGCGGGCGTTTGAGGGATTACTGAGGCTCTGTAATACCTCCTGATGGGGCCAAGGTGACAAGGCGCTGCATCATTCCCCCTCTCCTGGCAAAGCAGACTGACTTGCTGTTGATGCATCGAGTCAGCGAAATCAATTAAAATGTAAGCAAACGCTGTTTACATCTCACGCCTTTCCTCACGTATGATGAGCCTTTGAAGGCTCTGGGCCTGTGCTCGCTGGAGTTGAGACGGATGAGGGGGGGATCTCATTGCAACGTTCTGAATAACGAAGGGCCAGGATATAATGGACATGGAATGAGCAGCATCTCTGGAGAGAAGGAATGGGTGACGTTTTGGGTCGAGACCCTTCTTCGGACCCTAGGATCAGAGGGCACAGTCTTAGAATAAAAAGACGTACCGTTAGTATGGAGATGAGGAGGAACTTTGTTATCCAGAGGGTTGTGAATCTGTGGAATTCATTGCCAGAGATGGCTGTGGAGGCTGTTATTGGGTATTTTTAAAATGGAGATTGACAGGTTCGTGATTAATAAGGATTTCAGTCAGAGAGTGGTGAAGGTGTGGAATTCTCTGCCTCAGAAGGCAGTGGAGGCCAGTTCGTTGGATGCTTTCAAGAGAGAGCTGGATAGAGCTCTTAAGGATAGCGGAGTGAGGGGGTATGGGGAGAAGGCAGGAACGGGGTACTGATTGAGAGTGATCAGCCATGATCGCATTGAATGGCGGTGCTGGCTCGAAGGGCTGAATGGCCTACTCCTGCACCTATTGTCTATTGTCTATTGTCTATTGTCTATTGATGTCAAGGCAGGAGAATGGGATTGAAAGGGAAAGATAGATCAGACATGATTCAATGGCAGAGCGGACTCGATGGGTCGAATGGCCTAATTCCGTTCCAATGTTTTATTGATTGGCACCAATCCGTTGCTTACTGTAAAAGTTTACACCACTGCTTACCATTACAAGTTAATCAAGTGTGGCGGTTTTGCACAATGCTACTGATCTAAGTTTTAAACAATACAGCCTGTGCACTGATGAAATCCCAGACATAATCATGTAGCACAGGAACAGGCCCTTCTGCCCAACTCATCCATGTTGACCAAGATGCCCTATCTAAACCAGTCCCACCTGCCTGCCTTTCACCCATATCTCTCTAAACCTTTCCTACCCATTAAACTGCCCATATGGTCTTTAATTGTTGTCTCAACTACCTCAACTACGTCCTCTGGAAGCTCGTTCCATACAGCCTCTGTGTGAAAAAGTTGCTCCTTAGGTTCCTATGAAATCTTTCCCCTCTCACCTTAAACCTATGCCCTCTGGTTCTTGATGCCCCTACCCTGACGCTGTGCATTCCCCCTATCTATTCCCCTCGTGATTTTATACACCTCTCTGCCATCGTTCCTCAGCCTCCTGAGCTCCAAAGAGTAAAGTCCTGGTCTGCCCAAACTCTCCATCTGTGCTCTGACCCTCGATTTCTGGGATCATCCTGGTAAATCATCTCTGCACTGCAAGTTTCCAGCTTAATGTGATCTCTCCTGCAGCGGGGTTTCAAGGTGTACTGCAGGGGTTTGACTGAACGTCATAATTATGTTGCACTGGACCCCAACTTTCACAAACAACAGACAAGGGGCATAACAGCGGCAAGAAGCAAACTGGTAGAAATAATCTCCAGTAGGTTATTATCTGAGACAGTTATGAGGTTTTAAAAGATTTTCATAGTTGTCGCGTTGGAGTTTTGCAAAGTGTCCTGTTTCTTATTACTCTCTCAGAACCTGTTTAACCACAATTCCTGGAGGATTTTAACGGAAAAGTAACAGCATCAAGCTTCCGAAGTTGTGGAGACATCAATGCAGAATGGTTCCAACAGTGCAGAAGGAGGAGGTTTCTTTATTCCACAAGAGTTACAACGAAGAAGCAACCTAATTAAAAGCTAGAGACTCAAGGAACTGCAGATGCTGGAATCCTGAGCAATACACAAAGTGCTGGAGGAACTCAATGGGTCAGGCAGCATCTGTGGAGGGAATGGACAGGTTACATTTTGGGCCGGGACTGAAGAAGGGCTCCGATCTAAAACATCTGGAATTTAGAAGGATGAGAGGAGATCTTATCGAAACGTATAAGATTATTAAGGGGTTGGACACATTAGAGGCAGGAAACATGTTCCCAATGTTGGGGGAGTCCAGAACCAGGGGCCACAGTTTAAGAATAAGGGGTAGGCCATTTAGAACTGAGATGAGGAAAAACTTTTTCAGTCAGAGAGTTGTGAATCTGTGGAATTCTCTGCCTCAGACGGCAGTGGAGGCCAATTCTCTGAATGCATTCAAGAGAGAGCTAGATAGAGCTCTTAAAGATAGCGGAGTCAGGGGGTATGGGGAGAAGGCAGGAACGGGGTACTGATTGAGAATGATCAGCCATGATCACATTGAATGGCGGTGCTGGCTCGAAGGGCGAATGGCCTCCTCCTGCACCTATTGTCTATTGTCTATTGTCTATCTATCCATGTTCTCCACAGACCCGCTGAGTTACTGCTACACTTTGTGTTAAACCTAATTACATGTCAAGTCTTGGTTGTCATTTGCACAATCCGATGCAGCAGTTCATTTTTCAAAAGCAGCCTGTAAGATAAAATGGTTTGAGTTTAAATCAGGTCAATCTGATGCGTTTACAACTTAGCATCATATGTGGCGGATTAAAAAAGGATATGTGAAGATACACTTACAGGCTGCACCTCTAGTGAGTCGGAAATTGGCCAGGCCACTTCACTGCGACCACACTATATTTCTATTTATGTTCAATTGGAATTCACGTGTCATTCCTAATATATTTTCCGAGGAGATTCTCTGCTTTCTCTATAATTTCCTCCGAAAATTTGTCTGCAAATGTGGTAATAGACGCATTTGTAACATCTGAAAGATTCAATTTCCCATTCAATCAAAGTATAGTGCAAATAGCTTTTCCCATTGAATGCAACAATGAGAAGCTATTACTGCACCGTGAGAGATGGGTCGTCTCAGCTGGCTGCTATTAAACTATGCCAAACAGTTTACAACATCTAGAAATTGTTCTGCTTTGCCTGCACTTTGGTACAGTTTTGTTTCTAATTTGTTGACAACATATTGCCTTGTGAATATACAGAGCCCTCCGTAATGTTTGGGACAAAGACCCATCATTTATTTATTTGCCTCTGTGCTCCACAATTTGTGATTGGTAATAGAAAAAAATCACATGTGGTTAAAGTGCACATTGTCAGATTTTAATAAAGGCCATTTTTATACATTTTGGTTTCACCATGTAGAAATTACAGCAGTGTTTATACATAGTCCCCTCCCTTTTCAGGGCACCATAATGTTTGGGACACAGCAACGTCATGTTACAGTATGTAAAGAATGCATATACATAATATCAATAGACAATAGACAATAGGTGCAGGAGTAGGCCATTTGGCCCTTCGAGCCAGCAACGCCATTCAATGTGATCATGGGTGATCATTCTCAATCAGTACCCCGTTCCTGCCTTCTCCCCATACCCCCTGACTCTGCTATCTTTAAGAGCTCTATCTAGCTCTCTCTTGAAAGCATCCAGAGAATTGGCCTCCACTGCCTTCTGAGGCAGAGAATTCCACAGATTCACAACTCTCTGACTGAATAAGTTTTTCCTCATCTCAGTTCTAAATGGCCTACCCCTTATTCTTAAACTGTGGCCCCTGGTTCTGGACTCCCCCAACATTGGGAACATGTTTCCTGCCTCTAATGTGTCCAATCCCATGATAATCTTATGTGTTTCAATAAGATCCCCTCTCATCCTTCTAAATTCTAGTCGCTCCAGTCTTTCAACATATGACAGTCCCACCATTCCGGGAATTAACCTAATGAGCCTATGCTGCACCCCCTCAATAGCAAGAATGTCCTTCCTCAAATTTGGAGACCAAAACTGCACACAGTACTCCAGGTGCGGTCTCACTAGGGCCCTGTACAACTGCAGAAGGACATCTTTGCTCCTATACTCAACTCCTCTTGTCATAAAGGCCAACATGCCATTAGCTTTCTTCACTGCCTGCTGTTCCTTGCACAATGCAGCATAATGCAAATTACATCATTTGTTTTGTTTAAAGTGAATACTTTCTAAAATGCAGCTTATGTTAGATGAAGAAAGAAGGGGATGTGCATGTTACCAATCAGCAGAGGAACCTTTAAGAGTCATGTAGTCATACAACACAGAAACGGGCCTTCAGCCCAATTTGCCATGCCGACCAAGATGCCGACCATCTACTCATCCCATTTGCCTGCATTTGACCCATCTCTCGAAACCTTAGGCAGACACCAAATGCTGGAGTAACTTAGCAGGTCGGGCAGCATCTCGGGAGAGAAGGAATGGGTAACGTTTCGGGTCGAGACCCTTCTTCAGACTGATGTCAGGGGAGGGAGAGTGTCTAGAGAGGGAAAGCAAGGGCTATCTGAAGTTAGAGAAGTCAATGTTCATACCGCTGGGGTGTAAGCTTCCCAAGTGAAATATGAGGTGCTGTTCCTCCAATTTGCGCTGGGCCTCACTCTGACAATGGAGGAGGCCCAGGACAGAAAGGTCAGATTGGGAATAGGAGGGGGAGTTGAAGTGCTGAGCCACCGGGAGATCAGGTAGGTTAAGACGGACTGAGCTGAAGGTAAACCCAAACCTTTCCTATCCATGAACCAGTCCAAATAGTTTTCAAATCTTTTTATTGCTGCAACTACTTCCTCAAATAATTGCTCCTCGGGTTCCTAATAAATTTTTCCTCTCTCACCTTAAACATGACATTTTCTAATAAGGTCATAAGGTCATAAGTGATAGGAGCAGAATTAGGCCATTCGGCCCCTCAAGTCTACTCCGCCATTCAATCATGGCTGATCTATCTCTCCCTCCCAACCCCATTCTCCTGCCTTCTCCCAATTTCTAATACGCAGCATACATTAGATTAATAATTGCATGCCATTCTGGTCATCCCAGTACAGGAAGGATGTGGAGATATTGGAGAGGTTTGCCAGAATACTGCCTGGGTCAGAGGGTGTTAGATATAAGGAGAGTACAGTCATAGAGTCATAGTGATACAGTGTGGAAACAGGCCCTTCGGCCCAACTCGCCCACACCGGCCAACAATGTCCCAGCTACACTTGTCCCACTTGCCTGCGGTTGGTCCATATCCCTCCAAACCTGTCCTATCCATGTACCTGTCCAACTGTTTCTTAAACGATGGGATAGTCCCAGCCTCAACTACCTCCTCTGGCAGCTTGTTCCATACACCCACCACCCTCTGTGTGAAAAAGTTACCCCTTGGATTCCTATTAAATCTTTTCCCCTTCACCTTGAACCTATGCCCTCTGGTCCTCGATTTCCCTACTCTGGGCAAAAGACCCTGTACATCTACCCGATCTATTCCTCTCATGATTTTGTACACCTCTATAAGATCTCCCCTCATCCTCCTGCGCTCCATGGAATAGAGACCCAGCCTACTCAACCTCTCCCTGTAGCTCACACCCTCTAGTCCTGGCAACATCCTCGTAAATCTTTTCTGAACCCTTTCAAGCTTGACAATATCTTTCCTATAACATGGTGCCCAGAACTGGTTAGCCAAACTTGGATTGTTTTCTTTAGAATGCCAGAGATAGAACGATATAAAAATATGAGAGGCAAGGATTGGGCAGACAGTTAGAGCCTTTATCCCCAGGGTAGAAATGTCAAAGACTGGAGGGCACAGGTTCAAGGTGAGAGGGGCAACTTTGAAAGGAGATGTGTGGGGCAAGATATTTTTTTACACCAAGAGTGTTGGGGGCCTGGAACAGGCTGCTGGGAGTGGTGCTGGAGACAGGAATGATAGTGGTGTTTGAGAGACACATGGATATGCAGGGAATGGAGGGATTTGGATCACGTGAATGCAGATACGAGTTGGTTTTAGCATCATGCTTGGCACGGGCATTGTGGGCCGAAGGGCCTGTTCCTGTGCTGTAACGTAGTATGTTCTATGGGTCATGTGCAGGCAGAGGAGATCAGCATGTTTTGGCATCATGTTTGGGACACACATTGTGGGCTGAAGGGCCTGATCCTTTGCTGTGCTATATTGTTCTATGGTAGACACAAAATGTTGGGGTAACTCAGCGGGTCAGGCAGCATCTCTGGAGAGAAGGAATGGGTGATGATTCGGGTCGAGACCCTTCGTCAGTCTGAAGAAGGGTCTCGACCAGAAACGTCACACATTCCTTCTCTCCCGAGATGCTGCCTGTCCCACTGAGTTACCCCAGCATTTTGTGTCTACCTTCGATTTAAAACCAGCATCTGCTGTTTTTTCCTGCTATACTGTTCTATGTCTGATGTTCTATGTTCTGTAAGTGAAAGGAATGGTCATATTCTCAAGCAGTGGAAGAATGATTTGCCTACCGATTCCAGAGGCCAGTCTTGAGCTACATCACTGATAGTGGTGATCGTAACCACTGGAGTGCCCCAGCTACAGCAGTTTCCTCATGCTTCAACAGAAGGGACAAACTGGAGTTCCATTGCAGGCTCATGTCCCATGCTTCTGCAAATGCACATTTGGTTTTAGTTTGTCATGTGTATACCGAGCTACAGTGAAAAGGCTTTTCACTGCTATCCAGTCAATGGTTACAACCGGATTTTAGATGAAGACCTAGTCAGGCCAAGCAATGAATGGATTTACAGTAAACGTAGATGGACACAAAATGCTGGAGTAACTCAGCGGGACAGGCAGCATCTCTGGACAGAAGGAATGGGTGACAAAGGGTCTGAAGTAGATTTAGATTTAGATTTTTTTAGATTTAGAGATACAACGTGGAAACAGGCCCTTCGGCCCACCGGGTCCGCGCCGCCCAGCGATCCCCGCACATTAACACTATCCTACACCCTAGGGACAATTTTTTAATTTGCCCAGCCAATTAACCTACATACCTGTACATCTTTGGAGTGTGGGAGGAAACTGAAGATCTCGGAGAAAACCCACGCAGGTCACGGGGAGAACGTACAAACTCCATACAGACAGCACCCGTAGTCGGGTTCGAACCTGAGTCTCCAGCGCTGCATTCGCTGTAAGGCAGCAACTCTACCGCTGCACCACCGTGCCGTCAAGTAGGGCCTTGACATGAAACGTCACCCATTCCCTCTGTCCAGAGATGCTGCCTGACCTGCTGAGTTACTCCAGCATCTTGTGTCTATCTTTGGCGTAAACCAGTGCCAGCAGATCCATCCTGCAGTGAGCCATATATCCAGGGGGGAACACACATGATCACCTGCCAGTGGGCAAGATGCCAGAGGACTGTCAGTATCAGTGCCATCTACCCCAGTGGCAATGAGCTTGTTTGACAGGCAAGAAAGAGAACAGGAAAATAAGGGATTTGCCTTGTCTTTCAGCTGTCACAGTGTGGAGGTGATTAGTTGCTTGCTGGAGTGTGAGATGATGGGCACCCAAGCTCCCTCTGCACGGGGCTGCTGAACAACGAGCGACACGTTGGCATGAAGAGTCTGCAGCCATGCCCTGCTACAACTGAGCTGCAGTTTAGTGCAGCGCGGTTGGACAGTGGCCAGAGCTGCTGCCTTCATCATCGTCTCCGCGGATTGTCACCTTGTCGCGGTGGAGAAGCTCGTATGGTCCTGAGATCCTGAGAGCGATGCTCCTGGTAGGGTCACCCATGGCGGTAAGGTCGAGGGGGAAGTCCCTGACAACGACCAATCCAACCAAGACCTCAACGGTGGAACAGGCGGCGGGAGGGTGATGGCTGACTTTAGTGGAGCGTCACAATGGCTGGGAAGGCGGATGGATGAAGGCTGCGGCAGAAAAGGGTCCCCGGTCGTCTTGGACTCCACGCCACTGGATCCTGACCCAGATCTGTCAAGGACCGTGTGGTGGCTGTCTGTGCGCCAGTCTCCCCACGTTAAACAAAGTCACGCACAGGCGTCCGACCCTATGGAGAGGACAGTCACACTCGCTTCCAGTGACCGCCGATGATGATGCCTCACAGCGCCAGGGACCCGGGTTTGATCTTGATCTGTACTTTGTTTGTACGTTCTCCCTGTGACCTGCGTGGGGTTTTCTCCGGGTGCTCCAATATCCTCCAACACTCCGAACACGTACATCTTTGTAGGTTTATTGGCTTCGGTAAAGATTGTAAATTGACCATAGTGTGTCGGACAGTGCTAGTGTACGGGGTGATCGCTAGTCTGCGGTACTCGGTGGGCCGAAGGGCCTATTTCTGTGCTGTATCTCAAAACTAAACTAAAGTAAACTAAAGTGAGGTTCACATGCACGGCTGCCTGAGGTGTTTGACCTGCCCTGCACAGCTGATGAGCCAATACTAATGTACGCCTACAGACTTTCTTGATTCGTACGGGTGTCAGAGGTTATAGGGGGAATGGGGTTAAGAGGGGAAGATTTATCAGACATGATTGAATAGCAGAGTGGACAATGGGCCAAATGGCCTAATTCTACTTGTATCACTTATGACCTTAGTTTAGTTTAGTTTAGAGATACAGCGCGGAAACAGGCCCTTCGGCCCACCGGGTCCGCGCCGACCAGCGATCCCCGCACATTAACACTATCCTACACCCACTAGGGACAATATTTACATTTACCAAGCCAATTAACCTACAAACCTGTACGTCTTTGGAGTGTGGAAGGAAACCGGAGATTTCCTCTCAGGTCACGGGGTGAACGTACAAACTCCGTACTGACAGCACCCGTCGTCGGGATCGAACCCGGGTCTCCGGCGCTGCATTCACTGTAAGGCAGCAACTCTACCGCTGAACCACCGTGCCACCACCCTGTGCAGCAGTTTGTACAGCGTAGAGTTCTGCTGCATGGAATGGCATGGTACTGGGGTGGGAGTGCACGATGCCTGTGGAAGGTACAACAATCTCCCCCTGTGAGAATGATCTGTACTGGGCCTTGCACATCGATGCCATCACAGAGAACGCGCAACAACGCCTCTGATCCTTGGAAGATCGACGCGATTCAACGTGTTGTTGAATATCAAACTTCTGCCTTCCTCCTCCCCTCCCATCTACAGGGAACAAGAAGGAAAAGCTTGTGTATGGGACGTGCTGCCAGTGGAGGTAGTCGAGGCTGGGACTATCTCAACATTTAAGAAATGGTTAGGCAGTTACATGGATGGGACGGGTTTGGAGGGATATGGACAAAACGCGGGCAGGTAGTGTAGCTGGGTCATGTTAGCCGGTGTGGGCAAGTTGGGCCGAAGGGCCTGTTTCCACACTGTATCACTCTATGACTCTAAGGGTTCTGTATTTCCGTCTAAGGCTTTGTATTTCCCTTCTTCAGACTGTCCCGAAGGATCCCGTCCTGAAACGTCACCTATCCATGTTCTCCGGAGATGCTGCCTGACCCACTGAGTTACTCCAGCACTCTGTGAAACGTCACCTATCCATGTTCCACAGAGATGCTGCCTGACCCGCTGAGTTACTCCAGTACTCTGGTGTGCATCTTTAGTATAAACCAGCATCAACAGTTCAGTCCTCCACATCAAACTTGTCCAGGTACATTGCGGAGAGCATATTGACTGGTTGGATCATGGTCTTGTGTGGTAATTCAATGCCCAAAGATGAAGGAGGACACAGAGAGTCGTGGACACTGCCCACTCCATCACGGGAACCGGCCTCCCCACCATTGTAGGAATCTACAGGAGGCGCTGCCTCAAAAAAGGCAACCAACATCATCAGAGACCCACACCACCCTGGCCACATTCATACCTCACTCCTACCATCGTGAAGAAGGTACAGGAATCTGAAAACCATGACCTTCAGGTTCAAGAACAGCTTCTTCCCAACAAGCATCAGGCTCTCGAACACTGCACAACACTATCCTCAGCAACTGTGATCTTCCATGGACTGTGCCTTTGGTTGCACGACAGACTTCAATTTTGCAATATTGTGGTCGCATAGCATTACGATTATTGGTTATCGTATTATTGATTATGTATTTGCACTTTATTGCACTAGTTGCCCTGAAAAACAGCAGCAGGTAAGAATTTCATTGTTCCCTGGCCCGAACATATAACAATAAACAGTCTGAAGAAGGGTCTCGACCCGAAACGTCGCCCATTCCTTCTCTCCTGAGATGCTGCCTGACCTGCTGAGTTACTCCAGCATTTTGTGAAAAAATACCTTCGATTTGCACCAGCATCTGCAGTTATTTTCTTACACTGTTGACTCTTGCCTCGTTTGGCATCACCATGGTAGCAGAGGAGATGGAGAGAGGCAGGACACCATGGGAGGGGGTTTGAGGTTCAAAGTGGTGATGGTGGCGGCACGGTGGCGTAGCAGTAGAGCTCCTGCCTTACGTAGCCAGAGACCTGGGTTCGTGGGTTTTCTCCAAGATCTTTGGTTTCCTCCCTCACTCAAAAGACGCACAGGTTTGTAGGTTAATTGGCTTGGTATAAATATATAAATGTTACATTTTCCCTAGTGTGTGTCGGGTAATGTTAATGTGCGGGGATCTCTGGTCGGCGCGGAATCGATGGGCCGAAGGGGCCTGTGTCTCTAAACTAAACTAAAACTAGCAAAAAGCAAAGCAACCTCCTGTTCTCGTGTTGCTTTCTCCAATATAATGACCACATTGTGACCATTAATGCATTTATTTCAAGAGGGCTTGCATACAGAAACAGGGATGTAATGCTGAGGCTCTATAAGGTGTTGGTAAGGACATATTTGGATTATAGTGAACAATTTTGTGCACCATATCTGAGGAAGGATGTGCTGGCTCTGGAGAGGGTCCAGAGGAGGATTACAAGAATGATCTCAGGAATGAGTAGGTTAACCTATGATGAGCGTTAGTTGGCACTGGGCCTGTACTCGCTGGAGTTTAGAAGAATGAGGAGGGGCATCATTGAAACATACAGAATAGTGAAAGGCTTGGATAGAGTGGATGTGGAGAGGATGTTTCCACCAGTGGGAGAGTCTAGGGCTAGAGGTCACAGCCTCAGAATTAAAGGACGTTCTTTTAGGAAGGAGACGAGGAGGAATTTCTTTAGTCAGAAGGTGGTGAATCTGTGGAATTCTTTGTCACAGAAGGCTGTGGAGGCCAAGTCAGTGGATATTTTTAAGGCAGAGATACAGTAGATAGATTCTTGATTAGTACGGGTGTCAGAGACTATGAGGAGAAGGCAGGAGAATGGGGTTAGGAGGGAGAGATAGATCAACCATGATTGATTGGTGGAGTATACTTGATGGGCCGAATGACCTAATTCTACTCCTATTCCATAGGACCTTAAGATTGAATGCATCAGTGACACATGGCTTCACTGGGACTGATGGTAGGACAGAACGGAGTGGATGGCTGGATGTTGTCATGGGATGGAGAGTGATGGGTGAGAATGGAAGTGTCGTCCAGGAAATCACCAATTGAGCATTGCAGTGTGGGGAGAAGATCAGAATTTGTCCAACCGTATAGCAAATACCCTCCAATCCAGGCAATAGACAATAGACAATAGGTGCAGGAGTAGGCCATTCAGCCCTTCGAGCCAGCAGCGCCATTCAATGTGATCATAGCTGATCATTCACAATCAGTACCCCGTTCCTGCCCTCTCCCCATATCCCCTGACTCCGCTATCCTTAAGAGCTCTATCCAGCTCTCTCTTGAATGCATTCAGAGAATTGGCCTCCACTGCCTTCTGAGGCAGAGAATTCCACAGATTCACAACTCTCTGGGTGAAAAAGTTTTTCCTCATCTCCGTTCTAAATGGCCTACCCCTTATTCTTAAACTGTGGCCCCTTGTTCTGGACTCCCCCAACATTGGGAACATGTTTCCTGCCTCTAACGCGTCCAACCCCTTAATAATCTTATATGTTTTGTACTGTAGGTACTGTACAACTACATTGTCTCAAAGATGGAGAGAGACGGTCCAGCGGAGTATGGACTAAACGCAGGGCCATGTGTACAAAATTATCAGAGGAATAGACCAGGTGTACACACAAAGTCTCTTCCCCAGAGGAAAGAAATCGAGAACCAGAGGACATAGGTTTAAGGTGAGGGGGGAAAGATTGAATAGGACCCTGAAGGGTAACGTTTTCACACAGATGGTGGTGGGTACATGGAACAAGCTGCCAGAGGAGGTAGTTGAAGCAGGTACTATCACAACATTTAAGAAGCATTTAGATAGGTTCATGGAGAGGATAGATTTAGAGGGACATGGGTCAAATGCAGGCTGGTGGGACTGTTGTAGATGGGACATGTTGATTGGCGTGGGCAGGTTGAAATGAAGGGCCTCTTTCCACACTGTATCTGTCTATGGTTTTCTGACAGGCAAATGGGACCTGCTCGGATGGGCAACTTGGTCAGCATGGCCGAGTTGGGCTGAAGGGCCTGCTTCCATCCTGTGTGGGTTGAAGAGGTCAGTCGGCAGGGCCGAGGTTCAGCGGTCGGCAGGCGGTCCCAGCTGATCCAACCGCTGTCTGAAGAAAAATGCAGGAAATACAGCCACTCGCTGGCAAAACATTCTGGCCCGAATGTAACGGCAAAATCTCAACGTTAATGGTGGGGGAGATTAAGCAAAGATTTGCGTTACCATAGGGGAGTGATTCGTGGCAACAAATCAACATGACATGAAAGAAAATAATTGACATGCTAACCACCAGAACAGAGAAAAATATCAACCTATTGCAAACGACCCTCAAAAGCAGACCAATAATAAGTTTGGACCGATCTAAATTGCTATGACAACAAAGAAACATCTAAAAAGGCAACAGTGATCAGAGATTTGACAACAAAAAAAACAAGTACAAAGCAGGCGGGAAGTCAAAAGATTATAAATGAAACCATGAAGATGAATCAAATACCTCACGACACAGGCAGGGCATCAACCAGCAGATTAATTCTTCAACCTGCCAATCAAGGTGTTAGATCAGATCTCTCAGGAATGCAATTATTAAACAGGAAACATTAAAGTCGTTCTTTGACTCGTGCGATGGATTGTACTGCAGTTGATCTCAATCTGTAAAAAAAAACAGAGAAATGTTCTGAAGTAACCCAACAATGAGTCTAGAGTCATACAGTCATAGAGTGATACGGTGTGGAAATAGTCCCTTCGGCCCAACATGTCCCAGCTACACTAGTCCCACCTGCCTGCGCTTGGTCCATATCCCTCCAAACCTGTCCTATCCATGTCCATGTATAACTGTTTCTTGAATGATGGGATAGTCCCAGCCTCAACTACCTCCTCTGGCAGCTTGTTCCATACACCCAACGCCCTCTGTGTGAAAAAGTTACCCCTCGGGTTCCTATTAAATCTCTTCCCCTTCACCTTGAACCCGTGTCCTCTGGTCCTCGATTCCCCTACTCTGGGCAAGAGACTCTGTGCACCTACATGATCTTTTCCTCTCATGATTTTGTACAAATCAATTTTTCCCAGGGTCCGATGGTGTCTTTATAATTTTTCAATGTAATTAAATGACAAATTATTACAAAGGAAATCCTAATGAACTCATTAATGTTACGCCACTGTTGTCGAGTCCTTTTATAATTTTATACGCAGGTGGGACTAGTGTAGATGGGCCATGTTTGTCAGCATGGGGAAGTTGAGCTGAAGGGCCTGTTTCCATGCGGTATGACTATATATGACGTATAACATTTATAAAAGGACTGCACAGGCTCAATGCAGGAAAAATGTTCCCAATGTTGGGGGAGTCCAGAACCAAGGGCCACACAGTCTAAGAATAAAGTGGAGGCCATTTAAAACTGAGGTGAGAAAAAACTTTTTCACCCAGAGAGTTGTGTGTTTGTGGAATTCTCTGCCACAGAGGGCAGTGGAGGCCAATTCACTGGATGAGTTTAAAAGAGAGTTAGATGGAACTCTAGGGGCTAGTGGAATCAAGGGATATGGGGAGAAGGCAGGCACGGGTTACTGATTGTGGATGATCAGCCATGATCACAATGAATGGCGGTGCTGGCTCGAAGGGCCAAATGGCCTCCTTCTGCACCTATTTTCTATGTTTCTATGTTTCTATACCCCTCAGGTGGACAACACCAGAATCCCCAGAGACACTCAACTCTGAACTCTATGCCTAAATGAGATCACCAGGTGGACAGGGGGGAGGATTCAAGGATGTTCTCCAACCCCATTGAGGATTTTCATCATCCCTGGCCCTCGACCTCTCAAAGTACAGAAGGAACATTCAGATTGGCATTGAGAGATTTTTTTTAGATTTAGAGATACAGCGTGGAAACAGGCCCTTCGGCCCACCGGGTCCGCGCCGCCCAGCGATCCCCGCACATTAACACTATCCTATTCCCACAGAGGACAATTTTTACATTTACCCAGCCAATTCACCTACAAACCTGTACGTCTTTGGAGTGTGGGAGGAAACCGAAGATCTCGGAGAAAACCCACGCAGGTCACGGGGAGAACGTACAAACTCCGTACAGACAGCACCCGTAGTCGGGATCGAACCTGAGTCTCCGGCGCTGCATTCGCTGTAAGGCAGCAACTCTACCGTTGCGCCACCGTGCCCAGTACACTCCACTGCAGCACACAAACGTGCCATCAGACACTTCAGGACCGCAGGTGGATCCCACCACGGCCTCATCAGTCCCCTCAGAACATAAAGAAATGCAATAGGAGCAAGTCGCCCCAGATCACAAGGGAATGCTTTCCAAGAAAAAGAAGGGGCCACAGCTTTTATTTTGTAGCAATGTGTAGTTGTCACTTTACAGTGGGTCAAACATAGGCAGTCTCTGGGATATCATAAGATCATAAGTGATCAGAGCAGAATTAGGCCATTCGGCCCATCAAGTCTACATCATGGCTGATCTATCTCTCCCTGCTAACTCCATTCTCCTGCCTTCACCACATAACCCCTGAAACCCATACTAATCAAGAGTCTATCTACAGTATCTCTGCCTTAAAAATATCCATGGACTTGGCCTCCACAGCCTTCTGTGGCAAAGAATCCCACAGATTCACCACCCTATCCACCATATGTCAGGGCTCTGTTCCTGACCACTCTCCACAACTTGGTTTCTCAGTAAGTCAGAAACCTCTGTGTTGTCGCATCACCCCACATCGTTTCACTCTACAGTATGTACACTCAAAAACCAGAGGACATACATTTAAGGTGAGGGGGGGGGGGGGGGGGGGAAGATTTAATAGGAACCTGAGGGGTAACTTTTTTTACACAAAGGGTGGTGGGGGCATGGAACGAGCTGCCAGAGGAGGTAGTTGAGGCAGGGACTGTGGCAATGTTTAAGAAACATTTAGACAGGTACATGGATAGGATAGGTTTAGAGGGACATGGGTCAAACACAGGCAGGTAAGTCTAGTGTAGATGGGGAATGTTGGTCGGTGTGGGCAAGTTGGGCTGAAGGATCTGTTTCTACGCTGCATAACTTTACGTTTTTTTCTATAACTCTGTGACTTGCTATAATTCTTTCAATCCATTGAATATTCAACCTGACACGACCCATAATTAAACAAATGGAATAAATACCATCCAGTCTTTAATGACACCACACTACATTTTTATTATCCTTAATACTAATTTCAAAATGCTTTAAGGTAGAGTTGTTGCCTTACAGGGCTTTCAGCGCCGGAGACCCGGGTTTGATCCCGACTACGGGTGCTGTCTGTGCGGAGTTTGCACGTTCTTCCAGTGACTGCATGGGTTTTCTCCAAGATCTTCAGTTTCCTCCCACACTCCAAAGACATGCAGGTTTGTAGGTAAATTGGCTTGGTATAAATGTAAAGTAAATTGTCCCTGATGTGTGTAGGATAGTGTTAATGTGCGGGGACCGCTGGTCGACACGGACTCGGTGGGCCGAAGGGCCTGTTTCCGTGCTGTATCTCTAAACTAAACTAAAAAACTGGACTAATTAACAAACATGTAGAGGAAAATTTGTGTAAAGCAAGATTTCCATAACTCAAAACCCAGGCAGCGTCCATAGAGGTTATGAAATAATGAAGGCAAGCACAATTAATCACTTAACTCACAACTTTGGGCACCGTTTGGAATTGTTACTCTGCACTTCCACTGCAGAATTCCTTGGAGGAATATGCGTTAGAAATACACAAAGTGCTGGAGTAACTCAGCGGGTCAGGCAGCATCTGTGGGGAACATGGATAGGTGACGTTTCACAAAGTGCTGGAGTAACTCAGCGGGTCAGGCAGCATCTGTGGAGAACATGGATAGGTGACGTTTCACAGAGTGCTGGAGTAACTCAGCCGGTCAGGCAGCATCTCTGGAGAACATGGATAGGTGACGTTTCACAGAGTGCTGGAGTAACTCAGCAGGTCAGGCAGCATCTGTGGAGAACATGGATAGGTAACATTTCACAGAGTGCTGGAGTAACTCAGCTGGTCAGGCAGCATCTCTGGATTGAAGGAATGGGTGCCGTTTCGGGTCAAGACCCTTCTTCAGACTGAATCTGAGCGGAGTCTGACTCCAAAGACGTACAGGTATGTAGGTTAATTGGCTGGGTAAATGTAAAAATTGTCCCTAGTGGGTATAGGGTAGTGTTAATGTACGGGGATCGCTGGGCGGCACGGACTTGGAGGGCCGAAAAGGCCTGTTTCCGGCTGTATATATATGATATGATGATGATAAGGGTCTCAACCCAAAACGTCTCCCATTCCTTTTCTCCAGAAATGCTGCCTGTCCCTCTGAGTTACTCCAGCATTTTTCCATCTGCAGTTCCTTCCCGCGACATGCTTCAGAAGTATCCCTGATTGCTGGGCTGTTATCCCTCCTGTTTACTGAGCGTGCTAACCATTGCACATGTGGAGTGGAGCATCTCACTCTGCGTACATAATTTATCTTGAACATACTTCACAGCCGCAGTTATATGCCGTATAATCTTATTTTACAAATCACTACATGGTGAATTTCATCGACTCTGATGCTCCGTGTGCAAGTGTAAGTGAGCATTCGGCTCCCTAGAAAGGAGAACATTATGGATTTGGGCCACGTTTCAATTTGCAACAGCCTTGTCCTTAACATACCCTGACCACCAGACTATTCAAATACATTCTGCTTCAGCCCCAGGGGACTGGTTTCCCTGTTGCTCTCAACAAGCTTCTGGAATGATGCAGGCATAATGTGGACAGCATTGCACCTAGCAGCATTTCGATGTAGCTTCTAAGTGAATTCTAATGGCAGGTAATGCCCTTTAGAATGGATAATTATATCCTGGGTCAACTACACAACACAAAATAAAATATAGATGTGTAACAGAATGAAATACATCAATCAGTATAAAAAATACATTAAAAAGCCATTCTCTCTTCTCTAAAATCACAGTTCTGTTTCCTTTTGTCACTCTGACTCTATACACTGTCATCTTTCGAGATAAGGCCAAGCAACGCTGTTGTTGAATACAGTTGACATGAAGTGACATTAATGCAGCTATTTCATGCTTCCTTTACAAAGGCCGACCATCCCACTGAGTAACAGCATCACCTATTAATGTAATGCACAGGGAAATGTAATCATGCAGGAATTGTTCCGATGTTAACATTTGAGAGCAAGGTTTACCTGATGCGCCCAACGTCAGATAAGAAATAGAGTAAAATTAGTATTTAATGCCCTCTAAATAATATGGACTGACAGCAGCAGACAAAGAATTAAGGTGGTTGAAACCGAAAAGATGTATGAGACACTTAAGAATTTTGGGAAAGGTTGGCTGGAGATCCTGTAAATTTTTCATTAATGCACGATTCTGCGAATGGAGGCTTTTGTCAGCAAGGATGTGTACCAATACAAAAGTTGTTAAAATACATTCATGGAAATCTGTCCTGATGTAACTAATCTGAGCAATGTTGCACTGATGAACACTGATGTGACCCCTTGAAAAGTTGTCTTCTGAATATTTAATGCTAATGTGTTCGCTCCCTGTCATTAATACCAAAGGAACAAATAAAAAGAAAACAAATCTTTCCTCCAAAACTTTTGCCCTTCCACAGTTTTTAACAAAACTCGAATTCTCAAAAAATATTACTGCTTTTAATTCCACTTTTGTTCCCTCGTGCACGCAAGAATAGTTTGTCAGGATAAGCAACCTTTAATTTTCAGCTTTGCATGTCCACTGTTATTTTGCATAGCACATTAGACAATAGGTGCAGGAGGAGGCCATTCGGCCCTTCGAGCCAGCACCGCCATTCAATGTGATCATGGCAGATCATTCTCAATCAGTACCCCGTTCCTGCCTTCTCCCCATACCCCCTGACTCCGCTATCCTTAAGAGCTCTATCAAGCTCTCTCTTGAATGCATTCGGAGAATTGGCCTCCACTGCCTTCTGCGGCAGAGAATTCCACAGATTCACAACTCTCTCTGTATGGAACAGGCCCCTCACTCATCCCACAATGCCTGTGTTGAGCATGATGTTGTTAAACTAATCTCCTTTGCTTGTGCATATTCCATATCCTTCCATTCCCTGTGCCTGGCCAAAAGCCACTTAAATGCCACTTTGGTATCTGCCTCCACCACCACCCCTGGCATCGTGTTCCAGGCACCCACCACCCTCTGAGTACAACAAATTGCTCTGTACATCCCCTTTAAACTTTGCCCCTCTCACCTTAAAGCAATACCATCTTGGAGGGGAAAAAAGGTTCTGACTGTTTACCCTATCTGTGCCTCTCATAACTTTATAAACTTCCAGCAGATCTCCCCTCAACCTCTGGAGTTCCAGAGAAAACAAGCCAATCACAAAAAGGTATGTACACTCATTATTACCTTATTGAAACATATAAGACTATTAAGGGATTGGACACGTTAGAGGCAGGAAACACGTTCCCAATGTTGGGGGAGTCCAGAACCAGGGGCCACAGTTTAAGAATAAGGGGTAGGCCATTTAGAACGGAGATGAGGAAAAACCTTTTCAGTCAGAGAGTTGTAAATCTGTGGAATTCTCTGCCTCAGAAGGCAGTGGAGGCCAATTCTCTGGATGCTTTCAAGAGAGAGCTAGATAGAGCTGTTAAAGATAGCGGAGTCAGGGGGTATGGGGAGAAGGCAGGAACGGGGTACTGATTGAGAATGATCAGCCATGATCATATTGAATGGTGGTGCTGGCTCGAAGGTCTGAATGTCCTACTGCTGCACCTATTGTCTATTGTCTATTGTCTACACTGCCCACTCTATCACGAGTACTGACCTCCCCACCATCGAAGGGATCTACAGGAGGCGCTGCCTCAAAACGGCAGCCAGCATCATCAGAGACCCACACCACCCTGGCCACACTCTCATCTTACCCCTGCCATTGGGATGAAGGTACAGGAGCCCGAACACTGCCACGTCCAGGTTCAGGACCAGCTTCATCCCTACAACCATCAGGCTATTAAATACTGCAAATAGGCTCTGAACTATATAGACGGAGGCATTATTTTTGCACTATTATTGTATATTCATTTGTCTGTTTGTGTTTTTATATATAATATACTGAACTTTTTTTTGCTGTTTATCATGGGTTTTACAGAGTTCTATGCTTACATTTCTGTTCCACTGAGTTACTCCAACATTTTGTGTCTATCTTCAATGTAAAACAGCAACAGCTTCCTACACATGTTTACATATCTGTTGTGTGGCTGCAAGTAAGGATTTAATAGTTCCATTTCAGGTTCCATTTCTTGAGCGGCACGGTGGCGCAGCGGTAGAGTTGCTGCCTTACAGCGAATGCAGCGCTGGAGACCCGGGTTTCATCCCGACTACGGGTGCTGTCTGTACGGAGTTTGTACGTTCTCCCCGTGACCTGCGTGGGTTTTCTCCGAGGTCTTCGGTTTCCTCCCACACTCCAAAAACGTACAACTCCAAAATGTAGGTTAATTGGCTTGGTAAATGTAAAAATGGTTCCTAGTGTGTGTAGGATAGTGTTAATGTGTGAGGATCGCTGGTTCCACTAGACCCTAGAGCTCTATCTAACTTGCTTTTCAATTCATCCAGTGAATTGCCTTCGCTGCCCTCTGTGTCGAGAATTCCACAAATTCACAACTCTCTTTCTTCCCACCTCAGTTTTAAATGGCCTCCCCTTTATTCTTAGACTGTGTCCCCTGGTTCTGGACTCCCCCAACATTGGGAACATTTTTCCTGCATCTAGCCTGTCCGGTCGTTTTATAACTTTATACGTCTGTATAAGATTCCCTCTCATCCTTCTAAACTCCAGTGAATACAAGCCCAGTCTTTCCAATCTTTCCTCGTAATGACAGTCCCGCCATCCCAGGGATTAACCTCGTGAACCTACGCTGCACTGCCTCAATATCAAGGCCGTCCTTCCTCAAATTAGGAGACCAAAACTGCACACAATACTCCAGATATAGTCCTTCCTACTCATCTCCTTCAAGCAGATAGTCTGGGGAATCAGGACTCAACAGAGAACGTGTAAACGAATCTGCATTTTAAAAACTGCGGGACAGTTTGGAAATTCATTCTTTGGGTTCCTGACCTCTGTTTAACCTAACCCCATCCCACCCACGTGAAATTACCTTGAATAAAGAGCATCTTTTCACCAAACAGGGCCAGTCTGACTGATTCGTTAATTATTCGTTCTCATATTAAATCACCTCCTCTAACAAACTCACTTCATGAAACTTCCTTTGTTACTTGCAAAAAAGGTTGGAAATTTATTTTTAAACGGTGACAAAAGGACTAGTTTTGCACAAAGACTTTTTCACTTTTCAATTTAGCAATGAAATTTAGCAATTTAAGGTGAGGGCGGGCAATATTTAATGGGAACCAAAGCGATCTCCCGGGTGCCAAACACTTTAACTCCCCCTCACATTTTCACACGCAAATAGCACCTCATATTTCGCTTGGTCAGCTTACAACCCAGTGGAATGAAATAGATTTCTCTAACTTCAAGTGATCCTGAATCTCCGTCCTTTCCACCACCCGAATCGCTGTACTAGTTTCGCTGTTTGTATCACTCGTTATCACCTTCCACACAGCCAACAATGGGCCATTGTGGGCTCCACCTTTCCTTGATAATCGTTGCTGGCTTTGATTTGTCCTTTTGCTTTGTCCTTTTGATTTGTCATTTGTTCTATGTACCTTGTCATATATCCTAGTTCCCTCTCCCCTGACTCTCAGCCTGAAGAAGGGTCTCAACCTGAAATGTCACCTATTCCTTTTCTTCGGAGATGCTGCCTGACCCGTTGAGTTACTCCAGCACTTTGTGTCGTGGAAACATAGAAACATAGGGAACTGTGCAGGAGTAGGCCATTCGACCCTTCGAGCCAGCATTGCCATTCAATATGATCATGGCTGATCATGTAAAATCAGTACCCCGTTCCTGCTTTCTCCCCATATCCCTCCATTCCTTTAGCCCTAAGTTGTAAGTCTAACTCTCTCTTGGAAACATCCAGTGAATTGGTCTCCACTGCCTTCTGTGGCAAACAATTCCACAGATTCACAACTCTCTGGGTGAAGAAGAATTTCCTTATCTCAGTCCTAGAAGGATGAGAGGAGATCTTATCGAAACTTATAAGATTATTAACGGGTTGGACACGTTAGAGGCAGGAAACATGTTCCCAATGTTGGGGGAGTCCAGAAGAAGAGGCCACAGTTTAAGAATAAGGGGTAGGCCATTTAGAACTGAGATGAGGAAAAACTTTTTCAGTCAGAGAGTTGTGAATCTGTGGAATTCTCTGCCTCAGAAGGCAGTGGAGGCCAATTCTCTCAATACACTCAAGAGAGAGCTAGATAGAGCTCTTAAGGATAGCGGAGTCAGGGGGTATGGGGAGAAGGCAGGAACGGGGTACTGATTGAGAATGATCAGCCATGATCACATTGAATGGTGGTGCTGGCTCGAAGGGCCGAATGGCCTCCTCCTGCACCTATTGTCTAAATGTCTGTCTTCCTCACTAAAACCTGTCAGTTTTAAACTCCTACAAAAGCTCCTGTTTGCATTGAATTTGCACCAGGTTAAAATAAACTTTTATGTAATTGTGTCGATATCTTCCAACTCTCCAAATTGAAAAATACATGATTTCATTGAGAATGAAATTTCAAAAGTGAAATGTTTTGCAAAGCATTAAATAAACTATTGCTCAGGAATGAAAATCGAACTGAAAAATTGGCAAGATATTGTTACAAATCATTTGCTTAAAAAGCAGTTCTCTCCAGACTTGCTGAGTTATTATTGGCTGATCTGTGTTGAACTATCAGACAACCACACTGTTTACTGAGTTTATTTGTATGAGGCGTTCATGGGCCTCCAGTGTTTAAGTGGTCAATAATTTTGAACTGACCCCATGAAACAACTAAAGCAAAATCTACAATCAGAAACATCCAGGCAAGTTCATAAGATCACAAGTGATAGGAGCAGAATTAGGCCATTCAGCCCATCAAGTCTACTCCGCTATTCAATCAGGGCTGATCTATCTCTCCCTCCTAACCCAATTCTTCTGCCTTCTCCCTAAAACCTCTGACACCCGTACTAATCAAGAATATATCTACCTCTGCCTTAAATATATCCCCTGACTTGGCCTCCACAGCCTTCGGTGGCAAAGAATCCCACAGATTCACCACCCTCTGACGAAAGAAATTCCTCCTTATCTCCTTCCTAAAAGACCAGTGCCGACAAACGCTTATCATGTGGTAACCTACTCATTCCTGGGATCATTCTTGTAAACCTCCTCTGGACCCTCTCCAGAGCCAGCACACCCTTCCTCAGAGTGTTGACAACCCTCGTCTCAGCCTGAGGGGAGGTCTCATCCATTGGTTAAAGTGAGAGGAGTCAAAAGAGAAGTTGTTGAGGGTGAGGACGAGAGAGATGGTAGAGGGAATCTGTTTGTGTCTCTGTTGGAGGAAGAAACGGAGGACCGTGAGACCACCCTGGTGGGGGAGGGAGGTTTAGAGGGACCATGGTGAAGATGAGGCATTGGCGGTCTAGAAATGGAAAGTTATTGAAGAGTGGAAGGGCGCGCGGTGTCTCAGATGTTGGTGGGAAGGGGCTGGAAGAGGGGGAGACAGGATGTGTCAATGTATGTGTGAGGCGAGCCAAAATATCGCCTCTCCATGTTCTCCAGAGATGCTGCCTGACCCGCTGAGTTACTCCAGCACTCTGTGAAACGTCACCTATCCATGTTCTCCAGATATGCTGCCTGACCCGCTGAGTTACTCCAGCACTCTGTGAAACGTCACCTATCCATGTTCTCCAGAGATGCTGCCTGACCCCCTGAGTTACTCCAGCACTCTGTGAAACGTCACCTATCCATGTTCTCCAGAGATGCTGCCTGACCCGCTGAGTTACTCCAGCACTGTGAAACGTCACCTATCCATGTTCTCCTGAGATGCTGCCAGATCTGCTGAGTTACTCCAGCACTCTGTGTCCTTCTGTCTGTCATTCTGAGTGAGTTCTGGCCCCAGACCAGTAATAAGGGAAAAATTGGTGCACATAATGACCATTTACACACATCACCCCAAAAGTGATTTTGCTCGTGTCCAGATGCAACAGCACCCACTTCTGGTGGAAGTCCTGGCCGTTATGAGATTGGACCTGGCATCTTGGCATGACTGCTGCTGTCTGGCATCGCTGGCACATCCTCAACATGCATCAGGCTAAACTCCGACCTGTGGAGAGATACTGGAGCCACAATGTGCAGCCAAGCCCCTTGTCTGCAACACTCAGCA
This sequence comes from Rhinoraja longicauda, assembly GCF_053455715.1. Classification (NCBI taxonomy): domain Eukaryota; kingdom Metazoa; phylum Chordata; class Chondrichthyes; order Rajiformes; family Arhynchobatidae; genus Rhinoraja; species Rhinoraja longicauda. The sequence continues at coordinate 2,649,084 of NC_135970.1, forward strand.
AAACAGATGTCACCATCAAGATCAAACTTTGCAAGGATGTAGCAAGATGCTTTTTGCTGTACCTCAGAACACGTGACAATAAACTCAAGTAAACTAAACTGATCCCATTGACTTACAAATTCGAAAGAGAAAATGGCGTTGGATTGGACACACCCTCAAAAAACCTGCCCCAAACATCACCCGGCAAGCCCTGAAATGGAACCCACAAGGAAAAAGGAAAAGAGGTGGCCCCAGGAACAGCTGGAGAAGAGGGGTCCAGGCAGAAATGTCTGGGAGTGGGCTCAACTGGGGAGATCTCAAAAGAACCACCAACAACCGAGTGAGGTGGAGGACATTTGTCAATGGCCTGTGCACATAGTGGAGCAAAGGGCTTAAGAAGAAGAAGAAGAGGAAGAAGAAGAAGAAGAAACTAAACTGAACTAAGCAGGATATAGGTTGGCCTCTCTCTCTCTCTCTCTCTCTCTCTCTCTCTCTCTCTCTCTCTCTCTCTCTCTCTCTCTCTCTCTCTCTCTCTCTTCCCTCTCCCTCTCTCTCCCTCCCTCTCCCCCTCTCCCTCTCCCTCTCCCTCTCTCCCTCTCCCTCTCCCTCCCTCTCCCTCTCTCTCTCTCTCTCTCTCTCTCTCCCTCTGCATCTTGTTCTATTTTGCTTGTCTCCCTCTCCCTCTCTCTTTCTCTCTCTCTATCCCTCTCTCTCCCTTTCTCTCTCTCTTTTTCTCTCTCCCTCTCTCTCTCCCTCTCTCTCTCCCTCCCTCTCTCTCTCCCTCCCTCTCTCTCCCTCCCTCTCTCCCTCTCTCTCCCTTTCTCCCCTCTCTCTCTCTTTCCCTCTCCCTCTCTCTCCCTCCCTCTCTCTCCCTCCCTCTCTCCCTCTCTCTCCCTTTCTCCCCTCTCTCTCTCTCTCCCTCATCTCTCACATCTAAATCGTTCCCTTCCTTCATTAAAGGGGCCATGTATAATTTCCCTCCTGTCAATCTCTCTCTGGGAGAGTGAAAACACCATTTAATTACAGGTTGCAAACATAATGATGTTTGTTTGTTTATTTAATTTTACTCCTATGCAATGATTTAGAGGCATCATATTATAGTTAATTTCATTTCAGCAGACTGTTTTACAAATTAAAGCATTGAAAGAGGATATCACTGTACCTGCCCCATGGCTGCACTCGGCTAATCTATCACCATCACACATACTCCGTTTATTTGTGGGCGTGCTTCCTTCACAACTGTAAATAAAAACTCTGTTTGAAATATTCAACCATGAGGATGTTGCCTGGACTAGAGGGTGTGAGCTACAGGGAGAGGTTGAGCAGGCTGGGACTCTATTCCATGGAGCGCAGGAGGATGAGGGGAGATCTTATAGAGGTGTAGAAAATCATGAGAGGAATAGATCGGGTAGATGCCCAGAGTCCTTTACCCAGAGTAGGGGAATCGAGGACCAGAGGACATAGGTTCAAGGTGAAGGGGCAAAAGATTTTATAGGAATCTGAGGGGTAACGTAAAGGGTGGTGGGTGTATGGAACAAGCTGCCAGAGGAGGTAGTTATAGCAGGGACTGTCCCAATGATTAAGAAACAGTTGGACAGGTACATGGATAGGACAGGTTTGGAGGGATATGGACCAAGCGCAGGCAAGTGGGACATGTGTAGCTGGGACATGTTGGCCAGTGTGGGCGAGTTGGGCTGAAGGGCCTGTTTCCGTGCTGTATCACTCTGTGACTATGACACACTCTGCAATGTTGCTTGGCTACAGCTGTAAGCATAAATGATTTTAGAGTTTTGCTGTAACACGATCAGCTTCACATGTTAGTCTGGAAGGTTATTTAAGTTTAGGCTTGTGTTTATTATTGTCACGTGTGCTGAGGTACAGTGAAAAGCTTTGTCTTGCATGCTATCAAATCAGATCAGATAATACATTAATAAATACAATAACCAAACTTCCCTCACACCAAACAATACATATATATTATACTAGGCTACCAGTCTTAACCTGTAAAGTTTATCTAATCACTTCCTACAGAACAATAAGAGAACAATGAGGGCAGCACAGTGGGGCAGCGGTAGAGTTGCTGCCTTACAGCGCTTACAGCACCAAGGATCCGGGTTCCTTCCCGACTACGGGTGCTGTCTGTTCAGAGTTTGTACGTTCTCCCCGTGAACTGCGTGGGTTTTCTCCGAGATCTTCGTTTTCCTAGCACACTCCAAAGATGTAGGTTAATTGGCATGGTGTAAGTGTAACTTGTCCCTCGTATGTAAAGGTAGTGTTAACATGCGAGGATCGCTGGTCGGCGCGGACTCGGTGGCCAAGCGGCCGGTTTATGCACTGTATCTCTAAAACTTTTTGTGGTTGTGTACTATGTGTGGGGGGTGAGGGGGGAAACTATAAAAATTGTCTCTTTCGTAAGGAGACGCGACCATTTTTCTGAGTCGTGTCTCCGTTCCCGCTGCGGCCTACCATCGGCCAAATACCTGGAGCTGGCGGCCTCCAGCTGGGACCACCTGGGGCTCTGGTTCGCAGAGCCCGCGGCCCGGACTGTACTCACCATCTTCGGAGGCTGTGGTGGCGCTGCGAGTGTGGCTGCCACTCGACTCCGGAGGCTCCGGCCGTGGGCCGCGTGGATATCGGAAGCTCGCAGGCCCCTGGGTGGGGGCCGACATCGGGAGCTCCAGCAGCGACAGCGGCAGCGTCTTCGCCCGCCCCGAATCGCGGGGCTTGGGTCGGCCCACCGCGGACCTTTCACCGTCCGGCGGGGCCTTCAATGTTGGGAGCCACGACCGCCCCGACGTGGCAACTTCAACAGCCTGACCACGGGAGAAGACGGCAGGGGAAGAGAAAAGACATTCTGGCCTTCCATCACAGTGGTGGAGGAGACTCACTGGGATGGATGTTTCTTGTTTTATGTTGGTTTGGTGATTGTGTGTTTTATTGCTTTCTTTTTTATTTACTCTCATTGTTGACTGTGGGTAATGGAATTTCGTCCCAAAACATGTTTTTGGATGATAATAGACAGTAGCTGCAGGAGTAGGCAATTCGGCCCTTCGAGCCAGCACCACCATTCAATGTAATCATGGCTGATCATTCACAATCAGTACCCCGTTCCTGCCCTATCCCCATACCCCCTGACTCCGCTATCTTTAAGAGCTCTATCTAGCTCTCTCTTGAATGCATTCAGAGAAGTGGCCTCCACTGCCTTCTTAGGTAGAGAAATCCACAGATTCACAACTCTCTCTGTATGGAACAGGCCCCTCATCCCACAATGCCTGTGTTGAGCATGGTCGAATTCCACAGATATGCAACTCTCTGACTAAAAAGGTTTTTCCTCATCTCCGTTCTAAATGGCCTACCCCTTATTCTTAAACTGTGGCCCCTGGTTCTGGCCTCCCCCAACATTGGGAACATGTTTCCTGCCTCTAATGTGTCCAATCCCTTAATAATCTTATATGTTTCAATAAGATCCCCTCTCGTCCTTCTAAATTCCAGTGTATACAAGCCTATTCGCTCCAGTCTTTCAACATACGACAGTCCCGCCATTCCGGGAATTAACCTAGTAAACCTACGCTGCACGCCCTCAATAGCAAGAATATCCTTCCTCAAATTTGGAGACCAAAACTGCACACAGTACTCCAAGTGCGGTTTCTCTAGGGCCCTGTACAACTGCAGAAGGACCTCTTTGCTCCTATACTCAACTCCTCTTGCCATTACCTTTCTTCACTGCCTGCTGTACCTGCATGCTAACTTTAAGTGACTGATGAACAAGGACACTCAGATCTCTTTGTACTTCCCCATTTCCTAACTTGACACCATTCAGATAATAATCTGCCTTCCTGTTCATTCCACCAAAGTGGATAACCTCATATTTATCCACATTAAACTGTATCTGCCTAACCTCACATTTATCCACATTAAACTGCATCTGCCAATATGACAATAATTGCTATTCTATTCTATTCTAAATGTGTCATCTCTAAGTTTGCGGATGACACAAAGCTGGGTGGCAGTGTGAGCTGTGATGAGGATGCTATGAGGCTGCAAGGTGACTTGGATAGGTTGGGTGAGTGTGCAGATGCGTGGCAGATGCAGTATAATGTGGATAAATGTGAGGTTATCCACTTTGGTGGCAAAAATAGGAAGCAGATTATTATCTGAATGGTGTCAGATTAGGAAAAGTGGAGGTGCAACGAGACCTGGGTGTGCTCATACATCAGTCACTGAACGTAAGCATGCAGGTACAGCAAATAGTGAAGAAAGCAAATGGCATGTTGGCCTTCATTGTGAGAGGATTTGAGTCTTGGAGCAAGGAGGTCCTTCTGCAGTTGTACAGGGTCCTGGTGAGACCTGGAGCATTGTGTGCAGTTTTGGTCTCCTAATTTGAGGAAGGACATTTTTGCTATTGAGGGAGTGCAGCGTAGGTTCACCAGGTTAATTCCCGGGATGGCGGGACCGACATATGATGAAAGAAAGGGTCGACTAGGCTTGTATTCACTGGAGTTTAGAAGGATAAGAGGGGATCTTATAGAAACATATAACATTCTTAAAGGATTGGACAGGCTAGATGCAGGAAAAATGTTCCCGATGTTGGGGGAGTCCAGAACCAGGGGTCACAGTTTAAGAATAAGGGATAGGCCATTTAGGACTGAGATGAGGAAAAATTTCATCACCCAGAGAGTTGTGAATCTGGAATTCTCTGCCACAGAAGACAGTGGGGGCCGATTCACTGGATGTTTTCAAGGGAGAGTTAAATTTAGCTCTTGAGGCTAAAGGAATCAAGGAATATGGGGAAAAAGCAGGAACGGGGTACTGATTTTAGATGATCAGCCATGATCATATAAAATGGTGGTGCTGGCTCGAACGACCGAATGGCCTACTCCTGCATCTATTTTCATAAGATACAGAGTTAGAGAGTGCAGAATATAGTTCTCAGCATTGTAGAGCACCAGTTCCAGAGAAAAAGTCCAATGTCCGCAATGGGGTAGAGGTGAATCGGACAGTACCCTAGCTTATGGAAGGGCCGTTCAGAAGCCTGATAACAGAGGGGAAGAAGCTGTCCCTGAGTCTGGCGGTGCGTGCTTTCAAGCTTCTGTACCTTCTGCCAGACGGGAGCGGGGAGAAGAAGGAACGACTGGGGTGGGACGCGTCTTTGATGATGTTAGCTGCGTTCCCGAGGCAGCGTGAAGTGTAGGCGGAGTCAACGGTGGGGGAGTCTGGTCTGTGTGGGTGGTGGGATGAGGTTGATAGGCACAAAGTACTGGAGCAACTCAGCAAGTCAGGCTGCATCTCTGGAGAAAAAAGGATAGGTGCCATTTGGGGCCAGGACCCTGCTTCAGACGAGATGAAAGGAAGCCTTGGATACAACAGAAGGGAAGCACAAATCCAAATCCATGAAGTTGAGCAGCAAATATATTGCTTGGAACTGCCACTGGTGTTCCTTTAATCTGACAGTTAGCAGCTGCTGTGAGCAATTGGGTTTGAGATTCGGAGCTCAGTTAACGCTTCTTTGAACACGAGAATCATCTGTGTGTAGCCGGTGGTAACGAGAGGACCGCGCACACGAGCTCGCTGGCTGGTGTGCTGCTCAACGCAAAGGAAACTTCAGACTTTGTGCCCCTCAGCCAAACTAGCGTGACCTCGAACTGACCTCAGCAAGAACTTGTACAGAAGATGGGCCATGGAACCAGAAGAGTACAGCTCAGGAACAAGCCCATCAACACGGAATATCTGTACTGAAGATGATGCCAAGACCACCTCTTGTCTGCCTGCACATAATCCATTCCCTGCATATCCATGTGCCTAACCAAAAGTCTCTTAATGCCACCATTGTATTTATTACACCACTATTGCATAGAGTGAAAGAATTCCGAATGATTGTTTAGTTTAATTTAGAGATATGGCTAGGGATTATCAACTTCCTCACTCCAAAATATGGGAGAAGGTGACGTCACCGCCCCGCGCCCCACGTGACCTCACCCAGCCGGTGGCCACCTGCTCCCGTTCCACCAATGGCGGCCGCCCGGGCCGGGAGGCGGGTTGCTACGCAACCTCCATTAGGCGGCCCCCGTGCCTACACTGTCCAGGACTACAGCGGCCTCCGGGCTACAGTGTCCGGGCCTACAGTGTCCGGGCCTACAGTGTCCGGGCCGACAGTGTTCGGGCCTACAGTATCCGGGCCTACATTGTCCGGGCCTACAGTGTCCGGGCCTACATTGTCCGGGCCTACAGTGTCCGGGCCTACAGTGTCCGGGCCGACAGTGTCCGGGCCTACAGTATCCGGGCCTACAGTGTCCGGGCCTACAGTGTCCAGGCCTACAGTGTCCGGGCCTACAGTGGCTAGGCCTACATCACTGTCCGGGCCTACAGTGTCCAGGCCTACATCACTGTCCGTCCGGGCCTAATACGGGACAAGGGCGGTCCCATACCGGCCAAATCAATTTAGCCCAAAATACAGGATGTCCCGGCTAATACGGGACAGTTGGCAACCCTAGATACAGCATGGAAACAAGCCTTTCGGCCCATCAAATCCACACCGACCATCGATCACCCATTCACACTAGTCCTACGTGATCCCACTGTTGCATCCACTTGCGACACAGCAGGGGCAATTTACAGAGGGCCAAATAACCGACAAACCCGCACGTTTTAAGGACGTGGGAGGAAACTGGAGCACCCACACCTGTGGGAAACTCCACACAGACAGCACCTGCGGTCAGGATAGAGACCAGGTCTCTGCGCTGTGAGACAGCAGTGCTACCAACCGTGTTTACAAAGACAAAGACAAAGTCCAAAGTCCATATGCCGGAAGTACTGAACTGTCTGCTATCCAGGTTTTTAGTTTAGTTTAGAGATACAGTGCGGAAACAGGCCCTTCAGCCCTTCAGCCCACCGAACTAGTGTGAAGAGGTGATCAATGGGTGGCGTGGATTTGGTGGGCCCATGCTATATCAAAATTGCAGGTGACTTTGTCGTTTGTTAAGTCAAGTCAAGTCAAGTCAATTTTATTTGTATAGCACATTTAAAAACAACCCACGTTGACCAAAGTGCTGCACATCTGATTAGGAAAAAAAAAAAGAAACTTAAAAGGTGTTTGAGTCCTGAATTCCCAGCACCTGCACAAACCGTTTGCTTGCTGGTCGGTCACTGTGGGTCACTGCCATCAGTACGCTGTGTAACTGAGGCCTGAGCAACGTGCAGGAGCAGACGAATCTTTCATGAGCAGGAGAAGGAAGAGGGGGGGAAAAGGCTCACTGTGTTAGTCAGAGAGCTGTTCCCCAATCTGAATCTTGGCAAGGAACAACCTTTCATAATTTAAGTGGTTTGGCAAGAAGATCTTTACTAAAATCTATCACAAGCTGCTGTCAATAATGCTTCCTCCCGGCAGCCAAGGATGGGATTGTAAAGTGGCAGTCACCATGAGTGTAGCGATGAATCTTTGCGTGTCAGGTCCTTTAAGCCCACTGCCAGAGATAATGCACAAGAGAGATCACGATCCTTCTCCATTGAAGAGAGCGGCAGGTGGAAGACAGGGAAGGGCGTGACACTCATTGGTCATCCACTCCATTATATGGTGGCACAGCAGTAGAGTTGCTGCCTTACAGCCCTTACAGCGCCAGAGATCCGGGTTCCATCCCAACTACGGGTGCTGTCTGTATGGAGTATGTACATTCTCCCAGTGACCTGCGTGGATTTTCTACGAGATCTTTGGTTTCCTCCCACACTCCAATGACATCCAGGTATCTAGGTTAATTGCCTTGGTATAAGTGTAAATTGTCCCTAGTGTGTGTATGGTAGTGTTAGTGTGTGGGGATCGCTGGTCAGTGTGGACTCAATAGACAATGGACAATAGACAATAGGTGCAGGAGGAGGCCATTCGGCCCTTCGAGCCAGCACCACCATTCAATGTGATCATGGCTGATCATTCACAATCAGTACCCCGTTCCTGCCTTCTCTCCATATCCCCTCACTCCGCTATCTTTAAGAGCTCTATCTAGCTCTCTCTTGAAAGCATCCAGAGAACTGGCCTCCACTGCCTTCTGAGGCAGAGAATTCCACAGATTTACAATTCTCTGAGTTCGGTGGGCCGAAGGGCCTGTTTCTGCACTTTATCTCTAAACTAATCTAAACTAAAAACTAAACTATATGATCCAATAGGCCATTCCATTCCATCCAGCTTTCACCCCCCACCCCATCAGTCTGTAGACGGTGCCAACCCAAATCTATCCATCCACCTCTTCCCTGTGCCTGGAGAGAGTGGACGTGGAGAGGATGTGTCCTGTAGATTCTAGAACCAGAGGGCACAGCCTCAGAATAAAAGGACGTACCTTCAAAATGAAGATGAGGAGGAATTTGGAAGGGAATTGAAATTTGGAATTGAAAGGGAAATATGGATCAGCCATGATTGAATGGCAGAAGAGATTTGCTTGGCCTAATGGCCTAATTCTGCACCTATGTCATGGTGGCCCAAATAGAGGCACACCCATTTCTCCATTCCTCTGGCTTCACATTTCACACCTCTTCTCTCCTTACCTTTTGTCTTTTCATCTCTGGCCTTTGTCAACATCTTCCTACCAAACCCACCTCATCTGTACCTGAAGGGTCTGAAGAAGGGTCTCGACCCGAAACGTTGCCCATTCCTTCTCTCCTGAGATGCTACCTGACCCGCTGAGTTACTCCAGCATTTTGTGTCTACCTTCGATTTAAACTAGCATCTGCAGTTCTTTCCTACACATGTATTCACCTATCACTTGCTTTTACCCACCCCCACCTCTCTTCAAACTCCCCCCCCCCCCCCGACCACAATCAGTCTAAAGAAGAGTCCCGACCTGAAACGTCACCTATCCATGTACTCCAGAGATGTTGCCTGACCCGCTGAGTTACTCCAGCACTTTGTACGCTCGATGTTCTACATGGATAGAACATTAACTAATAATCTGCACAATAACAAGAGTTCTCCTCTAAGGATTCAAGATCAGAGTATTATAACTTGAGAGGAGAATGATGTAATAGGAATCTGAGGAACAACCTTTTCAGTCAGAGGGTGGTGGTAGTTGAGGCAAGAACAATAACAATATTTAAAAGACATTTGGACAGGTACATGGAGAGGAACGGTTTAGAGGGAAATGGGCCAAATGTGGGCAGGTGGGACTAGTGTAGATGGGAGATCTTGGTCAGAATGGACCAGTTGGGCTGAAGGGCCTGTTTCCGTGCTGTATGACTCTATGACCTCGGTATCTATCCCGAGATATCCTGGGAAAATAGGAATCCGGGCATCCATGGGAAATGTTCGCAGGCATTTGGAGCTTTTCCCTGCGGAGTCAGATCATGGTTTATGTTGGGTTTATCATTGTGACGAGGTACAGAGAAGAGCTTTGATGTTGCCCCACTGGATTGCCCCTGCAGGAGAGGAGGGGCAACTGCAACTTGCCACCCTACTTCTGTTAACATTTCTTCAGGTTAAACCTTTCATCTTACTGCTATTAAACTCTAAAACAGTGGTCTTCATATCATCCTTCCGAGGTGTCCTGAAATATTACTGATAACAAAACTGCCTTTGACCATAATCAGCTAGCAGGTTAGTGTCTATGCAGCGGATTACAGAACGCAGCCTGATAAATCCATAACACTGTGCATTCACTCCACCTTCAGGCAGAGGGAGAAAAGGACTCACTTTTCAGCACAGCTGGCAGACTTGTGCATTTAGATTTCACAGTAAAAAAGGGCTCATAAATGATGGGAGCAGAATTAGGCCATTCGGCCCATCCAGTCTACTCCGCCTTTCATTCACGGCTGATCTATCTCTCCCTCCTAACCCCATTCTCCTGCCTTCTCCCCATAACCCCTGACACCCGTATAAATCAAGACTGAGAGGTCTGGAGTAACTCAGTGGGTCAGTGGAGAACGTGGAAAGGTAATGTTCCGGGTCGGGACCACGATGTGTGGAGGAGTTCGGCTGGAGACGTCACCGATCCATGATCTCCAGAGATCCTGCCTGACCTGTTGAGTTGCCCCAGCACTATGTGCCTTTTTGAGAGAGAGAGCAGGCCAACTAGGCCACGCTGCGAGAGGGCATCCTTGTTCTAGTGAGCGGACAAGAGCCATCAGGCAGCATTAATGGTTGCTGGGAAGATGGATGTGCTCTGTGCCCTGGTTTATCGATACAGAGGGCTGCACAGAGTTTCACCTTGCCACCCCTTTCGGGCCAGGCAGGTGAAGTGTATACCCACCTGGCAAGGCATGCGGTGCTTTCAGGAGTCCTCCTTGGCCTTGTACATAGGTCGAGCATGATGATCATAATCAGCAGTGTCGTGATGTTGCACTGGAGTATTGTACAGTGTCTGTGTGCATCAAAATGTGGCAAGATATCAAGGTGGGAATGGGACAGCTATTAAATATCCATCAAGCCATTCCACATCAGTCTTAATGCAATCAGAAACACACGACTAGTTCGACTAATCACATTCAATCTAAAATGATTAAGTAAGTCTTTAATTCTGAAGACAAATGTAAGTGTAGAAAGATTTATAAATGGTGATGTCTGCCGCGCTCAAATGAATTCCTAGAAGACTCTGCACGTCAATCTTCTTTCCCCATTGATGGCACTGCCGTGAGTTTGCCAGAAGCCTCCAGTAACTTGCCAAAGTGACCAGCTTTTATTAGTCAGCCGACTGAACAGGTGTCTAGGGTCTGTTTAGCAACAGCATGTGTTCAAACAAAGACTGATCCAACACTTGATCCCTGATACGGACGACACGATGGCGCAGCGGTAGAGTTGCTGCCTTACAGCGCCAGAGACCCGGGTTCCATCCCGACTACGGGTGCTGTCTGTACAGAGTTTGTACGTTCTCCCCGTGACCTGCGTGGGTTTTCTCCGAGATCTTCGGTTTCCTCCCACACTCCAAAGACGTACAGGTTTGCAGGTTAATTGGCTTGGTAAATGTAAAAATTGTCCCTCATGGGTATAGGATAGTGTTAATGTGCGGGGATCGCTGGTCGGCGCGGACCCGGTGGGCCGAAAGGGCCTGTTTTCGCGCTGTATCTCTAAACTAAACAAAACTAAACCTATACAGTGCCATGGCATAATGATCTGGGGTAAACACCCAACATTATTGATTGATTGATTCTCTATTCTTGCATGTGAATGTCACAGTGATAGTCTTTGTTCAGCACACCATACACAAGGTATGTGAAGAGTTGCCACACATAGGGCGCTGACAAAGTTACAAAGGGTTCAATGTGGTCCCGGTGGTCCCTCGTTGTTCTCGGCGCCCCCCCCCCCCCCCCCACACTGCGGGTGGTCTCCTTCACAACGGTCCCCACAGACCTTCAGTGCAGTTTTAGAGACACAGCACTGAAACAGGCCATTCAGCCCACCAGGTCCACACCAATAATCGATATATCACCCGTTCACATTAAACATAGACATAGAAAATAGGTGCAGGAGTAGACCATTCGGTCCTTCAAGCCAGCACCGTCATTCAATATAATCATGGCTGATCATCCAAAATCAGTACCCCGTTCCTGCTTTCTCCCCATATCCCTTGATTCCGTTGGCCCTTAGAGCTAAATCTAACTCTTTCTTGAAAGCATCCGGTGAATTGGCCTCCACTGCCTTCTGTGGCAGAGAATTCCACAGATTCACAACTCTCTGGGTGAAAACGATTTTTCCTCATCTCAGTCCTAAATGGCCTACCCCTTATTCTTAAACTATGACCCCTGGTTCTGGACTCCCCCAACATGGGGAACATTTTTCCTGCATCTAGTCTGTCCAATCCTACCAGGAGCGTAGCTCCAGACGGCATCGCTCTCTGGATCTGAGGATCACACAAGCTTCTCCACCACGACAAGGTGACAATCCACGGAGACCTGAGTGTATATTCACGAAGATCTTCGGTTTCCACCCACACTCCAAAGACGTAGGTTAATTGGCTTAGCATAAATATAAATTGTGTCTAATGTGTAGGATAGTGTTACTGTGCGGGGATCGCTGGTCGGCGCGGCGGACTCGACGGGCCAAATGCCTATTTCTGTGCTGTATCTCTAAACTAAACTCAAGTAACTTAGGGCGGCACGGTGGCTCAGCGGTAGAGTTGCTGCCTTACAGCGAATGCAGCGCCGGAGACTCAGGTTCGATCCTGACTACGGGCACCGTCTGTACGGAGTTTGTACGTTCTCCCCGTGACCTGCGTGGGTTTTCTCCGAGAACTTCGGTTTCCTCCCACACTCCAAAGACGTACAGGTATGTAGGTTAATTGACTGGGTAAATGTAAAAATTGTCCCTAGTGTGTGTAGGATAGTGTTAATGTGCAGGGATTGCTGGTCGGCGCGGACTCGGTGGGCCGAAGGGCCTGTTTCCGCGCTGTATCTCTAAACTAAACTCAAGTAAACTACACACAGACAGCACCCGAGGTCGGGCTCGAAGCTGGGTCGCTGACACTGTGAGCCAACAGCTCTACCCGCTGTGCCACCGTGCCACCCTGAATGCCCTGATATTTTTACTTAGCCCCTGAGCCTTGTGGAAGTTCAGCGTTTCGCTTCCCAATGAAACGAGGGCAGTAATTGTCCTTTTACACTCATTTTGAAATGTTTTCCTCGTTTAGCTCATCAATTTTCTTCACAGTGCCAGAGTTATTTAGTAAAACCCTTGTGTCAGCTTGATCAAGGTAATTTCATTAAGCCATTGTTACCATTATGACTCACGCAATTTGTAATTTATAAAAATAAATTTACAGCAATCAGTAATTGAGGCACATTCACAGTAGTCAAGATGTAATAAGCTCCAATCAATTTTTTTCATTTAATATGTAGGCTATGACCCTATTTTTCATAAGAATGTTCTGCTATTTCATCTCCAAATGAAGCAACTGTCTGAACACAATTACATGGGTGTGTTAATTGGGAATGTTATCTACCAACCCTATAATCCATTAACCCCTGAGGTACAGAATTATCTTGCTGTGTGCGGTATTAACTACAGTAAACACATTATTTCAGAAAGGCACTGCTTGTGTTCTTCAATATTTTGGAGGTGATTTGGAGAATATTTTGGAGTTGACAAGCTGGAAAGAGTACAGAGAAGATTTACGAGGATGTTGCCAGGGCTAGAGGGTGTGAGCTATAGGGAGAGGTTGGGTAGTTTGGGATTCTATTCCTTGGAGTGCAGGAGGATGAGGGGTGATCGTGTAGAGGTGTATAAGGTCATGAGAGGAATAGATCGGGTCTCTTGCCCAGAGTAGGCGAATCGAGGACCAGAGGACAAAGGTTTAAGGTGAAGAGGGAAAGATTTAATAGGAATCTGAAGGGTCTTTTCACATAAAGGATGGTGTGTATATGGAACGAGCTGCCAGAGGAGGTAGTTGAGGCAGGGACTATCCCAACATTTAAGAAACAGTTAGACAGGTACATGGACATGTACATGTACAGGCTAGATTCAGGAAAAATGTTCCCAATGTTGGGGGAGTCCAGCACCAGGGGCCACAGTCTTAGAATAAAGGGGAGGCCATTTAAAACTGAGATGAGAAAAAACTTTTTCACCCAGAGAGTTGTGAATTTGTGGAATTCTCTGCCATAGAAGGCAGTGGAGGCCAATTCACTGGATAAATTAAAAAGAGAGTTAGATAGAGCTCTAGGGGCTAGTGGAATCAAGGGACATGGGGAGAAGGCAGGCACGGGTTACAGATTGTGGATGATCAGCCATGATCACAATGAATGGCGGTGCTGGCTCGAAGGGCCAAATGGCCTCCTCCTGCACCTATTTTCTATGTTTCAATGTTTCTATGGATAGGACAGGTTTGGAGGGATACGGGCCAATCGTGGGCAGGTGGGACTAGTGTAGCTGGGACATATTGGCCAGTGTGGGCATGTTGGGCCCAAGGACCTGTTTCCACACAGTTTCACTCTTGGGCTCTATCTTAAATGTTTGTTTTCTGAAACATGTCTTTGATTTCCACCTTGTCCCCACTCCCAACCTTCTTGATCTGTCCTCAGCGCCCCTAAAGAGTTTGCACTTTAAGAGATTCTTCTTTTGACAGTGGGCAGCTCATTATGAAGGGAACTTTGTAGGTTTGAATCCCATTCAATGTAGAGACACAAGGAACTGCAGGTTTTGGGAATCTTGAGCAAAAACGCAATGTGCTGGAGGAACTTAGCGGGCCTGGCAGCATCTGTGGAGGGCAAGGACAGGTGAGATTTCAGATTGGGACCATTCTTCAGCCAGTCACTGAAACATTGACTGTCCATTCCCCCCCACAGATGCTGCCTGACCAGCCCAGTTCCTCCAGCACTTTGTATTTTGCCTGTGCCAAGTAGGCAGCCCTGTGATGTAGCTTCCAGAACCCTTCACGAGATCCCGATCTGAATAGAGACCTTTGTTCAGTTGGATCCATTCTTAGATGAGGAGTGATAGGATCAATAAGTATCAGAAAAAGGACATGAAATGCTGGAGAATCTCAGAGGGTTTCAATCTCCTACCTTGCCGGAGATGCCATTGTTTTCCGGATCGTATCTCCGGTCTCTCTGCGGCCTAACATCGTGGAGCTGGAGGCCTTGCCTGGGACTGACTTTGAGCCCCCGCGGGGCATGGACTTACCATCTGAGCATGCGGTCCCTTGCCTGGATCAACACTCCAACACGGCCTGCAGGACTTTAACATCGCGGAGCTCGCAGTCTCGGGTTGAGACTGAAGTCGGGAGCTCCAAGCCGCACGACGTTCGACAAGCCCCGACCCGGGGTAGATCGCCCGGCGTGGGGGAGCTGAGATCCCCACTGATGCAGGAGCTTGATCGCCCAGACGAGGAAGGCCCACCGCCGGCTACGGGAGTCAAGATCGTCACGTCAACGGAAGGTTAGAGCCCCCGACCGCTGGAGGACAAAGAAGGGAGAGATTTAACTTTTTTCGCCTTCCATCACAGTGAGGAATGTGGAGGAGTCACTGTGGTGGATGTTCATGTTGACATGTATTTTGTGTGTCCTGTTGCTTTCTATTGTTATGACTGTATGGCAAATGAAGTTCCTCGTATGTTGCAAAACATACTTGGCTAATAAAGTATGATTATGATTGATTGTGATTATGGGTCAGGCAGCATCTGTGGAGAAAATGGATAGGTGACGTTTCACAGAGTGCTGGAGTAACTCAGCGGGTCAGGCAGCATCTGTGGAGAACATGGATAGGTGACGTTTCACAGAGTGCTGGAGTAACTCAGCGGGTCAGGCAGCATCTCTGGAGAACATGGATAGGTGACGTTTCACAGAGTGCTGGAGTAACTCAGCGGGTCAGGCAGCATCTCTGGAGAACATGGATAGGTGACGTTTCACAGAGTGCTGGAGTAACTCAGCGGGTCAGGCAGCATCTGTGGAGAACATGGATAGGTGATGTTTTGTACACCAGCAAACTGCAGTTTTTTGTACCTCAATAAGGAGCAGTTGTTTTCGCTAATCTGCTAATGCATCACAGCCAGTTTCTGAAACCAGAGTATTAACTTGGAAGGTGTTTGTTCTGATAACTAAGCAATTATGGTGTGGGAAAGAAAACTGCTGATGCTGGTTTAAATCGAAGGTAGACACAAAATGCTGGAGTAACTCAGCGGGACAGGCAGCATCTCTGGAGAGCAGGAATGGGTGACGTTTCAGGTCGAGACCCTTCTTCAGATTGATCTGAATATGCAATTATGGTGGCTGGTTTCTGCAAGGCCTGAATCACTGCATTAAAAGTGAGGTGAGCATATCTTTGGGTTGAACCCTGCATTTAAGTTCTCATCAAGGGATGCACAGAATCTTTTGTCCAGAGTAGGGGACTCAAGAACCAGGGGACATAGGTTAAAGGTGAGAGGAGAATGATTTGGAGTCAGGGTGTCATACAGCATGGAACAGGCCCTTCAGCCCAACTCGTTCATGCCGTCCAAGATGCCCCAGCTACACTAGTCCCACCTGCCTGTGTTTGGTCCATATCCCTTTCAACCTATCCTATCCATGTACCTGTTCAAGTCTTTTTAATAGGAACCAGAGGGATCAACGTTTTCACACAGAGGGCAGTGTGTTTATGGAATGAGCTGCCAGAGGAGTTATATAGGAAAATAACTGCAGATGCTGGTTCAAATTGAAGGTAGACACAAAATGCTGGAGTAACTCAGCGGGTCAGGCAGCATCTCAGGAGAGAAGGAATGGGTGACGTTTCGGGTCGAGATCAGTCTGAAGAAGGGTCTTGACCCAAAACATCACCTATTCCTTCTCTCCTGAGATGCTGCCTGACTTGTTGAGTTACTCCAGCATGTTGTGTCTACTTTGCCAGAGGAGGTAGATGAGGCATGTATTATAACAACATTTAAGAGCCATTTGGACAGGATGGATAGGAAAGGTTTGGAGGGTTATGGGCCAAACACGGGCAGGTGGGACTAGTGAAGATGGGGCATCTTAGTGGCCATGGACATGATGGGCCAAAGGGCATGTTTCCACACTGCATGACTCTATGTCTCTGTGTGGATGGGGACAATCCAGACACAGTTGAAGGATTGGCAAGTGCTACAGTGGGAACTTAATTTCAGTTTGTTGGTTTATAGTTATTGGTGATTTGAAATACTGAATTTTGTGAACAAATGATGAGCCTCCACATTTCTCACAATTCCATTCAACCAGGATAGCTTTTAACAGCAGCACACCCAATGAGTATTTTCTATGGATTTTAATGACTTTGAATGAAAGGGCCCATTTCACTGTCCAGTTGAGTTAAATATTGAGTTATTGTTCATCGATATAATGGATGGGGCTATTTGCTGGCAGTGTTACTGGTCCATAAACTAAAGGACTGAATTCATAATTCAGGGAAGCCAACCTGAAGTATGCGAAGACAGTTAAAAAGTCCAGAAATAAAAACTGGTGGTTGTAAAAGAACATTGAGACATCAGATTACTGTACAAACCCAACCAGTTCATTACTCTTCTTTGGGGAAGGATACCTGATATTCTCCAGCCCCGATAAAACAAAATGACTGGTCTACAAACTACATAAAGCGTAAAACTCCACATGAAAGTGGAATTGCACCAGGGACCTACAATGGTTTTGTGCCAGACCCCCAGGCCCTGTGACGTTCCACTGAACACAAGGCCCAGTGTTGTGCCCAGCACAATAAGCCTTGCACAGCCAAGATCATCAAAATGCCTTTACGCTGCCATTTCCTGCCATGGAGTCATTGAGTCGGACAGCAGGGAAATAGGTCCCCTCAGCACAACTCGTCCATGCCGACCAAGATACCCCATCTATGCTAGTCCCGTTTGCCTGCGTTTGCCCCACATCCATCTAAACCATTCCAAATCCTATTGTAATGGCAGTTTCTATACCCTCCCAAAGTCCAACGTCGATAGCCATTACTGTTCGGGGATGGGGTGGAGGTATAGCTTACACACACACCACACTCTGAGATAACAAAAACGAATCTTCCAAACGCTGTTTCTTGATTAATTGGTCTTTATTAAAGTAGCACAAATCAAAAGAATAATTCACAGATTATCGTTCTTATCAACTGTTTCTTCTTCAAACAGCACAGTCGAGACAGTGAGGTTATTACCTTGTGGTAAAACACTGTATTCTCTCCATCCTGAGACTAAACTGACCACCAATCTCTGTGGCTATGCTAGCCTGCTCAGATGTAGACATGCCTCTCTATGTATCAAATCCCACCTTCCAAAGTACAGACAGATAGAAACTAGAAATATTAAACATGGCCACAATATAATGACAGTGCCTAATTTAACCGTAAATGTCTCCTACACCTATCGGGGAGAGTGGTCATCACAGGGAAGATTTTTAGATTTTTAGATTTAGAGATACAGCGCGGAAACAGGCCCTTCGGCCCACCGGGTCCGCGCCGCCCAGCGATCCCCGCACATTAACACTATCCTACACACACTAGGGACAATTTTTTTTAAACATTTGCCCAGCCAATTAACCTACATACCTGTACGTCTTTGGAGTGTGGGAGGAAACCGAAGATCTCGGAGAAAACCCACGCAGGTCACGGGGAGAACGTACAAACTCCGTACAGAAGGCGCCCGTAGTCAGGATTGAACCTGAATCTCCGGCGCTGCATTCGCTGTAAGGCAGCAACTCTACCGCTGCTGCTTTGTATACACATGGAAGGTATGTGGGACTAGCAGACTGTGGTCTGTAAGGCTGATTCACTTTAGTTTAGAGATACAGCCGGAAAACAGCCCTGCGGGCCATTGAGTCCAGGCCGACCATCGGTCACCCGTTCACACTAGTTCTATGTCACCCCACTTTCCCATCCACTCCCTGCACACTAGGGGGCAATTCACAGAGGGCCAATACAAAAACACACACATCTTTGGGATGTGGAAACTGGAGCACCTAGAGAAACCCGTGCGGTCATAGGGAGAGCGTGCAAAATCCACACTGGCAGCACCATGGGTCAGGATTGAACCTGGGTCTCTGACGCTGTGGGGGAGCAGTTCTACCCGCTGCAACACTGTGCCACCCTGTGAGATGATGAGAGGAGGACAAATGAGACCGCGGGGAACAAGGTGCCAGGATTTGCAGAGGTTTGTGCGGGCAGGACAAGAGATGTGAGAGTATTGCCTGCAGTATTTTGGAGGACTGTGTGTAGTTCTGGGCACCCCATGACAGCAACAATGTGGGGGCTTTGGAGAAGGTCCAGGGGAGGTTTGCCAGCTTGGTGCCTGGATTAAAGGGTGTCAACCACGAGAGCTTGGGCAAACGGATTGTTTTCTCTGGAAGGATGGAGGTTGAGGGGAGACCTGATAGAAGGATATTTTTTTATAAACGCGGGTAAATGGGACTAGCTTAGATGGGGCACCTGGGTCAGCATGGCCAGGTTGGGCTGAAGGGCCTGTTCCCCACTGTACGACTCTAGGACTTTGTGTTTTGCTCAAGATTACAGCATCTGCAGTTCCTGCACTCGTCTCTCCACATAGATAGATAAAAAATAGGTGCAGGAGGAGGCCATTCGGCCCTTCGAGCCAGCACCGCCATTCATTGTGATCATGGCTGATCATCCACAATCAGTACCCCGTGCCTGCCTTCTCCCCATATCCCTTGATTCCGCTGGCCCCTAGAGTATCGAACTCTCTTTTAAATTCATCCAGCGCTTGTAGCAATCAGACTTCTCCCGAAGTCCCTTCACATTGTACAGAGCAATACCAAGATGAACAATGCTATTGCTGGGCTATTGACCAAGTGTGGATAGGTCGGGAGCACGAAGAAGCTAGTCAGTCCGTTGCCAGGCCGTGGGTGATAAATAGCTGGCCATACAACCTACGAGTGAATAATAATATAAAGCTAAGCTGTGTGTGATCATTGCAAGACGACAGAACTCACTCCCATGGTGTAAAGCGGCCAGCCACTCTGTTGCCATTGAGTCCCATTCATGCAAAGACCTATCATCACTCACTCCCTTCACCAAAGCTCCACGGTCAAGTGTCTTTCACACTCGCGAGGGAATGCCATTAGTGCGCTGTCACTGGTGAGATATCCTCCATTTAAATTCTCATGTAGGATGAGATAAAGCAGAACATAATACCCATACATTTCCACAGAGTCTGTCCCTGCCTTCACCGTTACTCACTGCAGAAAGCTGAGAATCATTTTCTTGCCTCCTTAGATAAATCAAGTTCAGTAGCTAAGCTTCAGAACACTTGATTCTTAAATTTCAATTACTGAAAATTGCATTAAAAACCACAGTAATCTTTCATATATAAATGCAGAGCAATTGCATAATCCATTTGTAAGAAATATTAAACATTGTCTGAAATGAAACAACCAGCTGGGAATAATAAATATTCCACCATTAACTTCAAGATACCTTTGAATATATAAAACTGTTGATTTTTTTGTGTTGAAACGTGTTTAGTTTAGAGACACAGCATGAAAACAGGGCCTTTTGGATTCCCACCAAATCCATGAGGACCAGTGATCACCCTTACAGTAGTTCCATGGGACACACTAGGGGCAATTTACAAAAGCCAATTAACCTGCAAACCTGCACGTCTTTGGAGTGTAGGAGGAAACCAGAGCACCCGGAGGAAACCCACGTGGTCACGGGGAGAACGTACAAACTCCGTACAGACAGCACCCGTAGTCGGGATCGATCCCGGGTCTCTGGCGCTGTGAGGCAGCAACACTACCACTATGACACCGTGCCAAATATAGTGCAGGGGGGATGGGCCAAACGGACATAGCACAAGCGAGTCGCTCCTGTCTTAAGAAAAGAGAACAAAGCAATTAGATACAGTTCAAATTTATTTTTCCCTCTGGATGGATTATAGGCCACTCAAGGAAACAATTAGTTCCGTTTTTTAGAGAAAAGTCCATTTTGTCCAGTTGGTATTCACTTGGTATTAGGTTTAGGAAACAGCAACAATCACGCAAAAAGTACTAAACGTGGGGAGACAGTTCTGTGGGGGACAAGGAACTACAGGTGCAGATCTACAATAAAAGACACTGCTGGAGTAACTCAGCGGGTCAGGCAGCATCTCCAAAGACGTACAGGTATGTAGGTTAATTGACTGGGTAAATGTAAAAATTGTCCCTAGTGGGTGTAGGATAGTGTTAATGTGCGGGGATCGCTGGGCGGCGCGGACTCGGTGGGCCGAAGGGCCCGTTTCCGCCCGATATCTCTAAATCTAAAAAAAAATCTCTGGAGAACATGGAGAGGTGACGTTTCATAGAGTGCTGGAGTAACTCAGCGGGTCAGGCAGCATCTCTGGAGAACATGGAGAGGTGACTCTTCTGGTCGGGTGTGAGAAAGGGTCCTGACTCAAAGCATCATCTATCCAGGAAACTAGCTATGCCATCCCAAGGAACCAACGTTTGGGGTTCACGGATCAGCACGGACTCGGTGGGCCAAAGGGCCTGTATCCTTGCTGTATCTCGAGACTAAACTAAACTAAAGCTTTGTGCGTAGGTCGGGTTTTTGAATTCAATAACAATACCGGGGAGTGAATGTATATAGTGGTGTCGGTAAATCGGATAATCCTAATCCTTGGGTAACCTGTACCTGATAACAGGACTTTCCAGGTATACTTTAACAAATGGCACGACGTAAAAAGGCTATTTATATTTGGCAGCAAAAAAAAAAAAAATAACAGCAGTCAATTCACAAAGTTAGCAAATTTAATTTGGAACCTGACTGGTTGGACAGTCGGATCGATCAGTCAGCAAGACAAGAGTGAGTTGTCTTGCAGATTCGGATGATCCACTGGGCCTCGCATCTCTACTCAAGGCAGAGGCATCTGCCCGACCAGTTTGAACAGCAATAACAGAGATAAATCTGAATTCATTCTGGATGCAGTCACAGTCAATGACATATTCACTGACTGCCTCAACAGCTCATTTGATAATGTCTTTCCCCCCGCCATTCATTTCTCCGCGAGATGAAAGCTTGCTGGAGATTTTATCTGTTCAGTCAGGCAGGGAAGAGAATCTGATATTAACTGGAAATAAAATTAGGAGGGTGGGAGGAGGGAGTGGGCAAAGTAACAACTTCTGATTAATTAACGGTTTCTTAGCCCGAACACAGACAAGCAAATGTCCAACCTCTTTCGGTGCATCTTCAATTAGACATGCGTCATAACTCAAGGACATGTCAATGGGGCTGTTCTGCCTCATGGAGTTGTGCTGGGGAAAAGGGAATACATTAATCACAATAATTAATTGTGTGCAGAGTGGGAACATTGTTTTCTGCCTGGGTATGTAATGCGATACATACTTCACGAGGTGCTTCCAACGACTACCCTACCAATGCTTGATACGGAAGTAGGTTTAGATTTAGCTGGAGAGGTCAGGGTCAGGGTCAGGGCCAGATGTGAGGGGTGCCGAGGGAACTGGAGCCCCCAAAACGCCATCCTCGCCTTCTCAAGAGCCACTCGCATTTGAATAATGTCATGTTAAAAACGTGCCAGCAATGCCGAAGGGTTAATTAGATTCCAGCCCGTCGGAATCTCACCATTTATTTGTTCAATGCCAAAACCAACACCAATCACATGGTTCAAAGACTTTTCTTCCCTCTTTTAACCTGGAGCAAGATGTAAGACTAATTGTACAGATCTGCTGGCTGCGTTACTCGCGTTGGAAGCAGTCTGAATAGTCACAGTGGAATTACACTCGCTCCCTGCATTACACAGCAGATCGGGAATGTGTGCCTGACATATTTATATACACCAGCTACTGCTGAAATCTTATATTTATTGCGATGGATGGACACTGCTCCAAAGAGTTAGCGGTTCCAGATCAATCGAGGAGAATTAAAACCTGCCCAGTGATTTATGGATGGCAACAATCATAATATGATTAGTTTTAATCTGCAATTTGAGAAGGAGAAAGTTAAATTGGAAGTGTCAGTGTTGCAGTTGAACAAAGGGGTCTATGAAGGCATGAGAGAGGAGCTGGCCAAGGTAGACTGGAAAGGGATCCGAGCAGGATTGACGGTGGAACAGCAATGGCAGGAATTTCTGGGCATAATCCGGAAGACGCAGGATCATTTAATTCCAAAGAGGAAGAAAGATTCTAAGGGGAGTAAGAGGCAACCGTGGCTGACAAGGGAAGTTAGGGATGGAATAAAACTAAAAGAAAAGATGTATAACACAGCAAAGAGTAGCCGGAAACCAGATTGGGAAACTTTCATAGGATAACAGAAGGTAACAAAACGGGCAATACGGGCTGAAAAGATGAAGTACGAGGGGAAGCTGGCCAAGAATATAAAGAAGGACAATAAAAGCTTCTTCAGATTTGTTGAGAAAAAGAATAGCAAAGTCAAATGTGGGACCCTTGAAGGCAGACACGGGTGAAATTATTATGGGTAACAAGGAAATGGCAGAAGAGTTGAACAGGTACTTCAGATCTGTCTTCACTAAGGGAGACACAAACAATCTCCCAGATGTACTGGAGGACAGAGGATCTAGGGGGGTAGAGGAACTGAAAGAAATTTGCATTAGACGAGAAATAGTATTGGGTAGACTAATGGGACTGAAGGATGATAATCCCCAGGGCCTGATGGTCTGCATCCCAGGGTCCTCAGGGAGAAATAGTGGACGCATTGGTGACCATTTTCCAATGTTCAATAGATTCAGGATCAGTTCCTGTGGATTGGAGGATAGCTAATGTTATCCCACTTTTCAAGAAAGGAGCGAGAGAGAAAACGGGGAATTACAGGCCAGTTAGCCTGACATCGGTGGTGGGAAAGATGCTGGCGTCAATTATTAAAGAGGTAATAATGGTGCATTTGGATAGCAGTAAAAGGATAAGTCCAAGTCAGCATAGATTTATGAAAGGGAAATCATGCTTGACTAATCTTCTCGAATTTTTTGAGGATGTGACAAGTAAAATGGATAGAAACATAGAAACATAGAAAATAGGTGCAGGAGTAGGCCATTCGGCCCTTCGAGCCTGCACCGCCATTCAATATGATCATGGCTGATCATTCAGCTCAGTAGCCTGTACCTGCCTTCTCTCCATACCCCCTGATCCCTTTAGCAAAAAGGGCCACATCTAACTCCCTCTTAAATATAGCCAATGAACTGGCCTCAACTACCTTCTGTGGCAGAGAATTCCACAGACTCACCACTCTCTGTGGGAAGAAATGTTTTCTCATCTCGGTCCTAAAAGACTTCCCCCTTATCCTTAAGCTGTGACCCCTTGTTCTGGACTCCCCCAACATCGGGAACAATCTTCCCGCATCTAGCCTCTCCAACCCCTTAAGAATTTTATATGTTTCTATAAGATCCCCCCTCAGTCTTCTAAATTCCAGCGAGTACAAGCCCAGTCTATCTAGTCTTTCCTCATATGTAAGTCCCGCCATCCCAGGGATCAATCTGGTGAACCTTCTCTGTACTCCCTCTAAGGCAAGAACGTCTTTCTTCAGGTTAGGAGACCAAAACTGCACACAATACTCCAGGTGCGGTCTCACCAAGGCCCTGTACAACTGCAGCAGAACCTCCCTGCTCCTAAACTCAAATCCTCTTGCTATGAATGCCAACATACCATTCGCTTTCTTCACTGCCTGCTGCACCTGCATGCTTGCTTTCAATGACTGGTGCACCATGACACCCAGGTCACGTTGCATCTCCCCTTCTCCCAATCGGTCACCATTCAGGTAATACTCTGCTTTCCTGTTCTTGCCGCCAAAGTGGATAACCTCACATTTATCCACATTATATTGTATCTGCCATGCATTTGCCCACTCGCCTAATCTATCCAAGTCACTCTGCAGCCTCCTAGCATCCTCCTCGCAGCTAACACTGCCACCCAGCTTCGTGTCATCCGCAAACTTAGAGATGTTGCATTCAATTCCCTCGTCCAAATCATTAATATACACTGTAAATAACTGGGGTCCCAGCACTGAGCCTTGCGGTACCCCACTAGTCACTGCCTGCCATTCCGAAAAGGACCCGTTTATTCCTACTCTTTGCTTCCTGTCCGCCAACCAATTTTCTATCCACCTCAACACTGAACCCTCAATACCGTGTGCTTTAAGTTTGTACACCAATCTCCTATGTGGGACCTTGTTGAAGGCCTTCTGAAAGTCCAGATATAACACATCGACTGGTTCTCCCTTATCCACTCTACTAGTTACATCCTCGAAAAATTCTATAAGATTCGTCAGACATGATTTGCCTTTGGTAAATCCATGCTGACTTTGTCCGATGATTTCACCACTTTCCAAATGTAATGCTATCACATCTTTAATAACTGACTCTAGCATTTTCCCCACTACCGATGTTAGGCTAACTGGTCTATAATTCCCCGTTTTCTCTCTCCCTCCCTTTTTAAAAGGGGTGAAGGGGAGCCAGTGGATGTAGTGTATCTAGACTTTCAGAAAGCCTTTGATAAGGTCCCGCACAGGAGATTGGTGAGTAAAATTAGAGCACATGGTATTGGGGGTAGGGTGTTGACATGGATAGAGAATTGGTTGGCAGACAGGAAGCAAAGAGTAGGAGTAAACGGGTCCTTTTCAGAGTGGCAGGCAGTGGCGAGTGGAGTGCCGCAAGGCTCGGTGTTGGGGCCGCAACTGTTTACCATATATATTAATGATTTGGAAGAGGGAATTAGAAGCAACACTAGCAAGTTTGCGGATGACACAAAGCTGAGTGGCAGTGTAAACTGTGAAGAGGATGTTAGGAGGTTGCAGGGTGTCCTGGACAGGTTGAGTGAGTGGGCAGATCCGTGGCAGATGCAGTATAATATAGATAAATGTGAGGTTATCCACTTTGGCGGCAAAAACAAGGAGGCAGATTATTATCTCAATGGAGTTAGGTTAGGTAAGGGGGAGGTGCAGCGAGACCTGAGTGTCCTTGTACACCAGTCACTGAAAGTTGGCGTGCAGGTACAGCAGGCAGTGAAGAAAGCTAATGGAATGTTAGCCTTCATGACAAGAGGATTTCAGTATAGGAGTAAAGAGGTCCTTCTGCAGTTGTATAGGGCCCTGGTAAGACCACATCTGGAGTATTGTGTACAGTTTTGGTCTCCTAATTTGAGGAAGGACATCTTTGTAATTGAGGCAGTGCAGCGTAGGTTCACGAGATTGATCCCTGGGATGGCGGGACTGTCATATGAGGAAAGATTGAAAAGACTAGGCTTGTATTCATTGGAGTTTAGAAGGATGAGAGGGGATCTTAGAGAAACATATAAAATTATAAAAGGACTGGACAAGCTAGATGCAGGAAAAATGTTCCCAATGTTGGGCGAGTCCAGAACCAGGAGTCTTAGAATAAAGGGGAGGCCATTTAAAACTGAGGTAAGAAAAAACGTTTTCACCCAGAGAGTTGTGAATCTGTGGAATTCTCTGCCGCAGAGGGCAGTGAAAGCCAAATCACGGGATGGATTTAAGAGAGAGTCAGATAGAGCTCTAGGGGCCAGTGGAACCAAGGGATATGGGGAGAAGGCAGGCACGGGTTATTGATTGTGGATGATCAGCCATGATCACAATGAATGGCGGTGCTGGCTCGAAGGGCCGAATGGCCTCCTCCTGCACCTATTTTCTATGTTTCTATTCTGAAAGCAGCTCATAGATTGTAATCTCGTATGGGTCTATTGTCCAAATGCTTTTCCTTTTCTAAGGGTTACAGATACAAACAAGAATTAGATATCGAAGTGTCCCGATCCAAAACATCACTTATCCATGTTCTCCAAAGATGCTCCCTGACCCGCTAAGTTACTCCAGCACTTTGTGTTGCTTTAAGTTTAGTTTCGTTTATTGTCACGTGTATCAAGGTAGAGTTGGCCATGAGTTACAAAAGCGTTTTTGTTGTGTGCTCTCCAGTCAGCGGAAAGACTATACATGATTACAATCAAACCGACCACAGTGTACAGAGACGGGAAAAAGGGAATAATGTTTGGTGCAAGATCAAATACAGAAATGTCTGATAAAAAATAGTCCGAGGGTCTCCAATGAGGTCAGTCAGCATCTGCAGTTCCTCGTGTTTCTCATCCCCTCGAGCCTGGTTTAACATTCAATTAAATTACTGTCAAGAGTGTTTTATTGTCCGATGTCCCAGACAGAACAATAAAATTCTTACTTGCTGCAGCACAACCCAATACATATACATAGCCACAAAAAGCTGCAGTAACTCAGCGGCTCAGGCAGCATCTCTGGAGAGAAGGAATGGGTGACGTTTCGGGTTGAGGCCCTTCTTCTTCTTCTGCAGTTCCTTCTTACACTAGTGACTGACATCTACTATAAACCCACTGACTCGCACAGCTATCTGGACTACACTTCTTCCCACCCAGTCTCCTGCAAAAGGTCTATCCCCTACTCCCAATTCCTCCGTCTACGCCGCACCTGCGCCCGGGTTGAGGTGTTTCACACTAGGGCTTCAGAGATGTCCTCATTCTTCAGGAAACGGGGCTTCCCCTCTTCCATTATAGATGAGGCTCTCACTAGGGCCACTTCTACATCCCGCAGCTCCGCTCTTGCTCCCCCTCCCCCCCATTCGTAACAAGGACAGAATCCCCCTCGTTCTCACCTTCCACCCCATCAGCCAGAGTATCCAACAAATCATCCGCCAACATTTCTGTCACCTACAACGGGACCCCACCACTGGCCATATCTTCCCATCCCCTCCCCTTTCTGCGTTCCGCAGAGACCGTTCCCTCCGTAACTCCCTGGTCCACGCGTCCCTTCCTACCCAAACCACCCCATCCCCGGGCACTTTCCCCTGCAACCGCAGGAGATGCAACACCTGTCCTTTACCTCCCCCCTCGACTCCATCCAAGGACCCAAACAGTCTTTCCAGGTGAGACAGAGGTTCACCTGCACCTCCTCCAACCTCATCTATTGTATCCGCTGCTCTAGATGTCAACTTCTTTACATCGGCGAAACCAAACGCAGGCTCGGCGATCGTTTCGCTCAATTCCTTCGCTCAGTCCGCCTTAACCAACCTGATCTCCCGGTGGCTGAGCACTACAACTCCCCCTCCCACTCCCAGCCTGACCTTTCTGTCATGGGCCTCCTCCAGTGTCATGGTGAGGTCCACCGCAAATTGGAGGAACAGCACCTCATATTTCGCTTGGGCAGCTTGCAGCCCAGCGGTATGAACATTGACTTCTCCAACTTTAGATAGCTCATCTGTCCCTCTCTTCCCCCCCCCCCTCCCCCTTCCCAGTTCTCCCACTGTCTTCCTGTCTCCACCTATATCCTTTGTCCCGCCCCCCTGACATCAATCTGAAGAAGGGTCTCGACCCGAAACGTCACCCATTCCTTCTCTCCTGAGATGCTGCCTGACCTGCTGAGTTACTCCAGCATTTTGTGATACCTCCTTGTTACACATATACATACACACACACACACATTCATATATATATGCATGTGTGTAATATATATACATATGTGTGTGTATATATATATATATATATATATGTGTGCGTGTGTGTGTGTGTGTGTGTGTGTGTGTGTGTGTGTGTGTGTGTGTGTGTGTGTGTGTGTGTGTGTGTGTGTGTGTGTGTGTGTGTGTGTGTGTGTGTGTGTGAGTGTAGGAAGGAACTGCAAATGCTGGTTTAAACCAAAGATAAACACAAAATGCTGGAGTAACTCAGCGGGACAGGCAGCATCTCTGGAGAGAAGGAATGGGTGACGTTTCGGGTTGAATCTGAAGAAGGGTCTTGACCCAAAACATCACTCATTCCTTCCCTCCAGTGATGCTGCCTGTCTCACTGAGTTACTCCAGCTTTTTGTGTCTATCTTCTGCGTATACATATGTGTGTATATATATATATATATATGTGTGTGTGTGTGTACATACACACACACACACACACACACACACACACACACACACACACACACACACATAAAAACAATCGATAATAGTGTTTATGTATAATATTAGTGCCCCCAAGTCTATGTAGTTCAGAGCTTATTTGGAGGTTGTGGTATTTAATAGCCTGATGACTGTAGCCGCTTTAGTTCATTTACCCGTCTTGGTTCCATGTGCCTTGGCATCTTCACAAAAGATCTATTGATTTGACACCTTCAGGAATGCTCAATTGACCCACTGTGTACAGTTATTTTCGGAATGCAAGCCCTAAATTTCCACTGCCCTTTGGATGAAAACATGCTTCCTGATTTGTCCTAATTCTAACTTTAAGAATACGCCCTCTTGTTCTGGACTCCCCCCCGTCAAAGGATAAACTATTTCTGCCAGGCTTAAAGGCAATATCAGCTGCAAACTAACATGGTTTATTTATCTCAGTCTAGTTGTCTTCCCTTGAGAATCATATTTCCAAAAACCAAAAATTAAAAAGGTACTTAGATAAATAAAACAGAGATAAGCTAGGTTTGGGTTTATTATTGTCACGAGTTTTGAGGAAGAGTGCTTTCTTTTGCATGCTATCCCATCAGGTCAGTTAACACCATACATAAATACAATCAGGTCAATCAGTAGGTAGAGCAAAGGGGAAGATACAGAGTGCAGAATATATTTCTCAGCATTGTAGCGCATCAGTTCCACAGACAAAGTCCAATATCCACAATGGGATAGAGGTGAGTCGGACAGCACCCTAGCTTATGGAAGGGCCATTCAGAAGCCTGATAACAGAGGGGAAGACGCTGTTCCTGAGTCTGGTGGTGCGCGCCTTCAAGCTTCTGCACCTTCTGCCTGATGGGAGCGGGGAGAAGAAGGAATGACCGGGGTGGGGCAAGTCTTTGATTATGAGGGCTACTTCTCCAAGATATTGTGAAGTGTAGATGGGCACTGGTGTGGTCTGTGTGACGGGCTGGGCTACATCTACACATCTTGACTGTCAATTTTAATGACCTTGCCGAGATTTAACACAAAAAAATGGCTGGGCTGCATTCACTGGGTGCAAATACCTGCACACAACAGTCCGTATAAGAAAATAACTGCAGATGCTGGTACAAATCGAAGGTATTTATTCACAAAATGCTGGAGTAACTCAACAGGTCAGGCAGCATCTCGGGAGAGAAGGAATGGGCGACGTTTCGGGTCGAGACCCTTCTTCAGACTGATGTCGGGGGGGCGGGACAAAGGAAGGATATAGGTGGAGACAGGAAGATAAAGGGAGATCTGGGAAGGGGGAGGGGAAGAGAGGGACAGAGGAACTATCTAAAGTTGGAGAAGTCGATGTTCATACCGCTGGGCTGCAAGCTGCCCAGGCGAAATATGAGGTGCTGTTCCTCCAATTTCCGGTGGGCCTCACTATGGCACTGGAGGAGGCCCATGACAGAAAGGTCAGTCTGGGAGTGGGAGGGGCAGTTGACATGCTCAGCCACCGGGAGATCAGATTGGTTAACGCAGACCGAGCGAAGGTGTTGAGCGAAGCGATCGCCGAGCCTGCGTTTGGTTTCGCCGATGTAAAGAAGTTGACATCTGGCAAGTGCACACAACAGTTCTCAGCTATCCCATTTTCTCACCCTCTCCTTGCACGCCAGATAGAACTTACAGAAGCCAATTGACCAACAAACCCACACTTCTTTGGGGTGTCGGGGGAAACCCACATGGTCATAGGGGGAACGTGCAAACCCCTTACAGACAGCAACCTGGGTCACTGTCGCTGTGAGGCAGCGGCTCTACCCGCTGCACCACAGTGCCGCCCAATGCATCAACAAAGGATGCTGCCCCTTATCATACGTTTGCACAATCTCAGCACACTCCCTGACTGGGTGCGGCTGAAATCTGTCGAGCGCTGGTCTGATGCCAGTTGGCGGTGGTACAGTCGGCAAGATGAACGACGGCGAGTCTTGGGCTCCAGTGAGATGCAAATCAGTGCACGTTTCCCACTTCTCATGCACTCTGCCCTAAAGACAGCAGCTTGAACATGCCTTGGACAGCTTGTTCCCCCCCCCCCCCCACCTCTCTCTCTCCCTCTCTCTCTCTCTCGGTAACAAAAGAGAAGAACGGGAAAATAAAAACACACGGTTTGATAACTGATATTTTGACAACAAGATAAAACGGTGAATTTTTGTCTTACCGAGTGAATTGTGAGCCAACTGCACTGGTTACCTCTGGTATTCTGAATCAATATTTATACGTTTAATTATTTTTACATTGGGCATGCATACACTCACAGTGCTAATGCAGTCATTCAAATTATTACCCAGCGATTAGCATGGCACTTGATTCAGCAGAAAAGTGGTAATCGAATAAAAGTGTAGCCAGCCGCAGACCTACGACAAAGATTAACATGTTGCAGCAGTTCTATAATCACTTTAATACTGATTTAACTTTATTCACATATTTTTATTAATTATTATCTTTCGAGTCTGTCGAAGGGATTAATTCGTTCTGTGAATCACACGACCTGAAGCTCATTGTACCCAAGATCATTTTTGCTTTTCATAGAAGATAGACACAAAAAAGCCGGAGTAACTCAGCATCTCTGGAGAAAAGGAATAGGTGACATTTCAGGTCGAGACCCCTTCTTCAGACTGAGAGTAGTCAGGGGAGATGGAAACGAGAGATATGAAAAGGTATATAGATCAAATGAATGAAAGATATACTGAAAGCAACGATGATCAAGGAAAGGTGGAGCCCACAATAGTCCATTGTTGGCTGTGGGGAAGGTTGATAACGAGTGATACAAACAGGGAAACTCAGCAGAACAAGACAAAGCTCGAACAACAACGAGAGCGTGTGGGACGGAGGGAATGCAAGGGTGACGAGGTTGGAGGGATCAAGGATCATACCACTGGGTTGTAAGCTGCCCAAGCAAAATATGTAAACCAGCATCTGCAGTTAATTCCTACACACCGGGAGGTCCTCATTTGGATGGGTTTTTCTCCAACTTTGGTGTCACAATTCAAAATAATTGGCAGACGTTTAAAAGTCTTGACAGTGCAACTATTTTCAGTGGAAGCTCTCTGTACATCCGACAGCCAATTAATACTATTATGGACATCATAATGACACTGGATCATCTTATCAATGTACACGTTCATTAGCTCTAGGTGCAGGATAAGGCCATTCAGCCCATCAAGTCTACACCACCATTAAATCATGGCTGATCTATCTTTCATTCTCAACCCGTTTCTCCTGCTCTCATTCCATAACCCCTGACACCTGTACTAATCTAAAATCTCTCAATCTCCGCCTTAAAAATATCTATTTACTTGACCTCCACAGCCGTCTCTGGCAATTAATTCCACAGATTCATCACCCTCTGACTGAAGAAATTCCTTCTTATCTCCTTTTGAAAGGTACGTCCTTTTATTCCAAGGCTGAGCCCTCTGGTCCTAGACTCTCCCACTAGTGGTAACATCCTCTCCACATTCACAAAATGTGCAGGAAGGAACTGCCGATGTTGGTTTACACCAAAGACACTGAAAGCTGGAGTTGGTCAGCGAGTCAAACAGCATCTCTGGAGAAAACGTCACCGATTCCTTTCCTCCAGAGATGCTGCCTGACCCGCTGAGTTAATCCAGCTTTCTGCATCTCTGCACATTTACACTACCCAGGCCTTTCTTGGCCGTACGATGCATAAAACAAAATCTATTCCAGTTTCTGTTCATCACACACAGTGGATTAACGCAAAAATTGGAAAAGACTCCGGGAATGTGATGAGATTTTCCCATCTTCTGCCAAGAACTGCTCATTCCAATGTTCCTCTGCGGGGAATACTGGGTAGAGATTCAATTGGCATTACAATACAATACAATACAATATATCTTTATTGTCATTGTACCCAGGGGTACAACGAGATTGGGAATGCGCCTCCCATACGATGCAATAATTTAAGTAATTTAGACAGCAGCAACCCAACGAAACGAAACAGTTGTAACAGTTTTGGACAGGGTAAAGTGCAAGTTGATCTATGCGTTGTGGCCATCCGGCTCAGCAGGACCGGTTCATAGCAGCTATGGCCCTGGGGATGAAGCTGTTCCTGAGTCTGGAGGTGCGGGCGTAGAAGGCCTTGTATCGTCTGCCCGATGGAAGGAGTTCGAACAGACTGTTGCAGGGGTGTGAAGAGTCTTTGTGGATGCTGGTGGCACTGTAAGACTCAAAACATTATACGCTGTTATAATGTTATATTCTGTTATGCTCCAAAAATATCCATGTCCGAGCCTTGACTGTGAGTGTCAAAGATGATTCCATGCAGGAAGGTGAGATTGCTGCAATCCAGTCTATTTATGGACTTCCAACAACCAGATCCAGCCAGCTGCCTTCACTAATTATTAATCAGGTTAGCCAGTGGGCTGGGCACCTCTTATCAGGAGCCAAGAGTGTCTCATTGTCACATGTACTGAAACAGAACAATGACGTTCTTACTTGCTTACAGTGGCACAACAGGTCTGTAAACACAATAGCTGAAGATAACATAAGAAACAAAAAAAATCAACAAGTTAAAAAATATACAATACAATATTGGTACAAAGAGAAGCCCAACGCCTCTCGTTGTCAACCAAGAGCAATGTTGTCGTGGCGGCACGGTGGTGCAGCGGTAGAGTTGCTGCCTTACAGCGAATGCAGCGCCGGAGACTCAGGTTCGATCCTGACTACGGGTGCTGTACTGTACGGAGTTTGTACGTTCTCCCCGTGACCTGCGTCAGTTTTCTCCGAGATCTTCGGTTTCCTCCCACACTCCAAAGACGTACAGGTTTGTAGGTTAATTGGCTGGGCAAATGTAAAAATTGTCCCTAGTGGGTGTAGGAGTTCATAAATTCATAAGTAATAGGAGCAGAATTAGGCCATTCGGCCCATCATCAACTCTGCCATTCATTCATGGTTGACCTATCTTTCCCTGTTAACCTCATTCTCCTGCCTTCTCCCCTTAACTCCGTGTTAAAAATATCCATTGACTTGGTGTCCCCACCGTCTGTTGAAAAGTAGAAAACTTTTATTGATAGTGAAGAATCTTCAAATCAAAAATGACCATGTTGTTATTTAAACAACTAGCTGCCCTGGGGTAAAAATATAAAGTTTCCTTTTATTGCAGCAAAACCTATTGATGGCCATTTGCCCAGCAATGGGAGCAATCCACCGTCAGTCCATCTCAGCAAGGATCACATTGAACCACACTGAACTACAGAAGGGTCTCGATCCGAAACGTCACCCATTGATCAGTCTGAAGAAGGGTCTCGACCCGAAACGTCACCCATTCCTTCTCTCCTGAGATGTTGCCTGACCTCCTGAGATACTCCAGCATTTTGTGAAATAAATACCTTCGATTTGTACCAGCATCTGCAGTTATTTTCTTATACAACATTGAACTACATTGATCACCTGCTAAACACAGCTAATTTATTTTGTGGTAGACGTAATGAGGTGTTGATTTAGTTCTTGATTAGTATTCAGGCTCTAGTGTGAGAAGCGTGTGTATGAAGCTAGTCCTCATCGGCCTGCACTGCAAGGCCCAAGGTTGCCTTTAGACGTTTCAATGGGCAGCATGGATCTCCAGTAGAACATGAGCTTATCAGTTCCATTAGTAATTGCGTGGAACGTAGAACATTGCAGGAACATGCCCTTCAGCTAGATAGAGCTCTTAAGGATAGCGGAGTCAGGGGGTATGGGGAGAAGGCAGGAACGGGGTACTGATTGTGCATGATCAGCCATGATCACATTGAATGGCGGTGCTGGCTCGAATGGCCGAATGGCCTCCTCCTGCACCTATTGTCTATTGTCTATTGTCAGCCCACTATGTCCATTTTAAACATTAATTTTTAATTTAAAATTGTTGAAGACGTTAGCGACGCAGTGGTGCTGGTTTACGACGGGCACGGTGATGGACGCCCCACAATTCGCTGTCCACACAGCGGGCAAGCTCCTCTGTTGTCTCCACATATGCACCTTCCACCAACGTCTCCAGCATGGTCTTGTTTGGTCGTCCCGGGTTCCGTCTTCCATGGGTGGGTTCCCACAACACAACCTTGTTTGCTGGTGTTTCTGGATGGCGGTGCCAATGACCAGCGAGCCTCATCCTTCTCCACCTGATCTTCTCGGTCAGAGGTGGAATCTCCCCGTAGAGCTGGGCGTTGGTCGTATGGTCCCGCCAACTGACGTATTTAGATTTTAGAGATACAGCGCAGAAACAGGCTCTTCGGCCCACCGGGTCCGCGCCGCCCAGGGACAATTTTTTCATTTGCCCAGCCAATTAACCTACATACCTGCACGTCTTTGGAGTGTGGGAGGAAACCGAAGATCTCGGAGAAAACCCACGCAGGTCACGGGGAGAACGTACAAACTCCGTACAGACGGCGCCCGTAGTCGGGATCAAACCTGAATCTCCGGCGCTGCATTCGCTGTAAGGCAGCAACTCTACCGCTGCGCCACCGTGCCGCAACATCTTGAACTTGTCTGAGCATTCGGTGTGCAGACACCATCGAGAGACTTGGACAATGCTCGAGTGAGAGTCCATGCCTCACGCCTGTACAATGGAGGACTTCAAGTACCTGGGAGCGAGGATGCAGAGCTCAGAAAGACATCAAGGTCCGGAATGCACTCACGTGGAAAGCCCTCAATAACACGGGGAGAATCTGGACGTCTCGGATGTCTAAGGGTCTCAAACGGAGATTCTTCCACGCAACTGTAGAGATAATTTTAACCAGGATGCCAAGATAAACTTATCTGCCTGCATGTGATCCATATCCCTCCATTCCCTGCATGTCCACCTTCCTAAAAATAAGCCTCTTAACGCCACTACCCTGTCTGCCCCCACCACCTCCCCTGGCAGCACGTTCAATGCACCCACTACCCTCGGCCCCACACGTCATCTCTACTAAACGTTGCCCCTTTCACCTTCAAACGAAGCCCTCTACTATTTGATGTTTCCGCCCTGGGGTGGATAAAGGTTCCATCTCTCTACCCTATCTATGCCTTTCATATTTGTACATACTATCAGGCCTTCTCTCAGCCTCCGGCCCTCTCGAAGAGTAATCCACATTTATCCAAACTCTCCCTGCAGCTGAATCCCACTAATCCAGGCAGCATTCTGGTCAACCTCCTCTGCAACTTCTTCTGCGGTTGCAGCTCCTAGACTGTGGAACAGCATCCCTCTCCCCATCAGAACTGCCCCCTCCATCCACTCCTTTAAGTCCTGGCTCAAAACCTATTTCTACTCCCTAGCGTTTTGAGGCCCTCTGAGGGGGCGCTGTGAACTGTTTATGTATGTTCTTTGTACCTGAACTGAACTGATGTACAGCACTTTGGGCAACGTGGGCTGTTTTTAAATGTGCTAGACAAATAAAATTGACTTGTCTTGACTTGACACCCTCTCCAAATCCTCCACATCCTTCCTGCAATGGGGCGACCGGAACAGCACGCAATACTCCAAGTGTGGCCTGACTAAGCTCCTTTAAAGCTGCCATGTGACGCCCTGGCCTTTATACTCAATGCCCTGGCCGAGGAAGGCAAGCATACCATACCCCTTATGGCAATTTGTGAAAATGTTTTCCACTGAAATGTAGGCTGGGAGATTTCCTCATCCCCAACCTCAACCATAGGGTTTTAAAAAATGTTTAATTCTGGACTAAAACCACTGCCTGCATGTTCTGTTGACAATTTGTGAAATAAAATTTGCTAAAAATGTTATTAATTTATTATAGGAAAAAAAATCCGCATTCATGTAAATAAATAATGCATAATGTACATACTTCAAAACGCAATCTAAGTGATTTAGTATATTTTCGATGATAACATGACAAGGGAATGTATCATGGAGAGTTAGTGAATCTATATTTACACCATCCAGCTTTCAGTTTGCGTTTATACATTCATTGCAATGATTCTAATGCTGTAATACTCTCACACATACATAACAGCCAGAAGATGAGTTGGCAGTCAAGGTATACAGGGAAGAATGTCACTGATGATTCATAGTATGGACAGCTCTGGTCCACAAACACTGGTGCAACATGCACTGCTGTGATCACCCTTCGTATCAACGTCACAAGGTCATAAGGAGCAGAATTGGGCCATTCAGCCCATCAAGACTTCTCCGCCATTCAATCATGGCTGATCTTTCCTCATTCTCCTCCCCATAACCCCTGACACCCATACTAATCAAGAAGCTATCCATCTGCATTAAAAATATCCACTGACTTGGCCTCCACAGCCTTCAGTGGCAAAGAATTCCACAGATTCACCACCCTCTGACTAAAGAAATTCCTCCTCGTCTCCTTCCCAAAGGAATGTCTAATTCTGAGGCTGTGGCCTCTGGTCCTGGACTCTCCCACTAGTGGAAACATCCTCTCCACATCCACTCTATCCAGGCCTTTCACTATTCTGTACGTTTCAATGAGGTTCCCCCTCATTCTTCTAAACTCCAGCGAGTACAGGCCCAGTGCCGACAAACCCTCATCTGCTGGCTTGTCTAGGGTGTTTAATTGTCACAGGTACTGAAACAGAACAATGAAATACTTACTTGCACCAGCAGAGGGCGGCACGGTGGCGCAGCGGTAGAGTTGCTGCCTTACAGCGAATGCAGCGCCGGAGACCCGGGTTCGATCCCGACTACGGGTGCTGTCTGTACGGAGTTTGTACGTTCCCCCCGTGCCCACAGAGGGCAGTGGAAGCCAATTCACTAGATGGGTTTAAGAGAGAGTTAGATAGAGCTCTAGGGGCTAGTGGAATCAAGGGTTATGGGGAAAAGGCAGGCACGGGTTTTTGATTGGGGACGATCAGCCATGATCACAATGAATGGCGGTGCTGGCTCGAAGGGCCGAATGGCCTCCTCCTGCACCTATTTTCTATGTTTCTATGTTTCTATGTGACCTGCGTGGGTTTTCTCCGAGATCTTCGGTTTCCTCCCACATTCCAAAGTCGTACAGGTTTGTAGGTAAATTGGCTTGATAAATGTTAAAAGTTGTCCCTAGTGGGTGTAGGACAGTGTTAATGGGCGAGGATCGTAGGTCGGAGTGGACCCGATTGGGCCGAAGGGCCTGTTTCTGCACTGTATCTCAAAAATAAACATAACAGGTATTCAATAGACAACATTATAAAACAAACAAAAAAAAGTTGTTCAATAAATAAAAAAAGTAAATTGGTGCAAGGATTTAACTGTGGCTGCAGGGATCTGAAGTTTCCCCTGCTCGGACGGGATGGAGTTTGTTCCTGCCATATTTCTTGCTGATTATGGATCGATCCCATTGCAACATAATCCAAGCAGCCAAGATCAGGTGGTTCTTGACCCTTCCAATTTGGACATTGGCTCTGGTCCACAGTCAGTGTGTGAGAGAAATATCACCTGAATCATCGAGTCCCACAGCACAGAAGTAGGCCCTTTACGTCCAACTCGACAGTATGGACCAGGACTCCTGCCCTCGGGAAGACGGTGCAGGAGCCACAAAGCTGTAATGTCCAGGTTCAGCAGCAGCTTCACCTCCTCAGCTATCAGGCTAGCAACCTCCAAACAAGCTCCAAACTACGTAGACTTGGTGGAGCATTGCATTTGTCTTTGCACAACTGTCGTTTGCATATTTGTCTGTATGGGACATATGACAATAAAGACCTCTTGATTCTTGGTGCCCCATCCAAACCAGTCCCACTGCCCACATTTGCCTCTAATTCTTTCCTACCATAAAGAATAGAAAGATTTTTTTGTAACCATAGGGTTTATTACAATAAATAGACAATAGAAAAACTATTCTACTTGGTATAAATATCTTAGGGGAAGGCTTTCCACCCTGAATTTCCAAACTCCAGTCATTCCACATATACTTCCAAATAGAAATCAGATCTCCCCTCAGCCTCAGGCACTCCAGAGAAAACAATACAAGTCTGTCCAAGCTCTCCGAAGTAATGCCCTCTAACCCAGGCAGCATTCTGGTCAACCTCTTCTGCCCTCTCGCCAAAGCCTCCACCTCCTTCCTATAACAGGGTGATCAGAACTGCACGCGATTGTCCCCTGACTACGGGCGCCGTCTGTACGGAGTTTGTACGTTCTCCCCGTGACCTGCGTGGGTTTTCTCCGAGATCTTCGGTTTCCTCCCACACTCCAAAGACGTGCAGGTTTGTAGGTTAATTGACTGGGTAATATGTAAAAATTGTCCCTAGTGTGTGTGGGATAGTGTTAATGTGCGGGGATCGCTGGGCGGCGCGGACTCGGTGGGCCCGAAGGGCCTGTTTCCGTGCTGTATCTCTAAATCTAAATCTAAATTTTCTCTGGAGTAGAAGTAGGCTTACAGTTTTAAGTTAGTCTTGTGGATTGGATCCTATAGGAAATGTGCTGGACGAAATGTTCATGAGTTCATAAGTGATATGAGCAAAATTGAGGCCACCAAGTCTACTCCACCATTCAGTCATGGCTGATCTGTCTTTCCCTCTCAACCCCATTCTCCTGCCTTCTCCGCAAAACGCCTGACACCCGTACTTATCAAGAATTTGTCAATCTTTGCCTTGAAAATACCCAATCACGGCCTCCACAGCAATGAAATCCACAGATTCACCACCCTCTGGCTAAAGAAATTCCTCCTCCTTCCCTAAAGGCACGGCTCTTTTTTATTCTGAGGCTGTGGCCTCTGGTCCTAGACTCTCCCACTAGTGGAAACATCCTCTCCACATCCACTCTATCCAAGCCTTTCACCGTTTGGTAAGTTCAATGAGATCCCCCCTAATCCTAGGTGAAACTTGCAGTGGATGCGATTGAGATACAAGTTTCCCTACAGCGGCGTGTCCTCGCGACGAGTTGCTTTGGATCGTGGCTTGCATGTCCTCGTGAAGCAAACGCAGGATGGAGGTGAAATTCGAGAGGCAGGCAAATTTGAGAGACAAGGAACTGCCGATGCTGGAACCTTGAGCAAAACAGAGAGTGCCAGCGGAACTCAGCGGGTTGAGCAGCATCTGTGGAGGGAATGGAAAGGTAGCGAATGGTAGGAGAGGAGAGGGAACTGGGGTTTGGCTCTTGGTCGGCCGCGAGAGGCACAAAGGTAGACGCGGCGAGGAGAAGGACGTGGTGCCCAAGGAAAGAGATGCTGGAGGCCCGGGACTTGCCTGGAACGGGCACCGCTCATACGAACTGGAGTGTGGACTTTGGAAATGGCGCCAAAACATGATGCCCCTTGCATGCAGGCTTCAGTGGACTGTCTCTGTACACTTGCTAGTCAGGGATCGAGGGTATGGCAATACTCTTGCAAGGTAAAGAGTTTCACTTGCGTTAGTTCTTTGCACCAGTGACAACAATTGCGCCATTAAACCAATGAGGTGCCGTTTCAGCTCAGGGCCCTTCTTCAGACTGATTTGAGAAGTCGTTCCAGTCCCTCGTGGCCGAGTGAATTGAAGGCTTTGGCGATGTTGGCAAAAGCCATGCTCAGAGGATAAAGTTTCTCGCTGTACTCCACTTGGTGTTCCTACACCGACACAAAACCTGGCTGCACTGAGCCAACCCACCCTATAATCACTCAAATCTAAAATGTCTGAGCAACTTACAGATGTCAAGTAACATCACTGCAGAATTTGTG
The DNA here is from genome assembly GCF_053455715.1 of Rhinoraja longicauda. Taxonomy (NCBI): domain Eukaryota; kingdom Metazoa; phylum Chordata; class Chondrichthyes; order Rajiformes; family Arhynchobatidae; genus Rhinoraja; species Rhinoraja longicauda. The sequence continues at coordinate 2,688,928 of NC_135970.1, forward strand.
TGAAAACAAGTCTTATTACTGACACAGACATATCGCTGCTCATTAATTAGGAAAATGGATTTTGAAACATAAAAGTAAGGTAGCAAAATGCTTTTTATTTGCACCTTGGTTTTAATGCAATTCATTTTCATTTGATTTTCATTCCGTACGAGTGAGTGACGAGAGGAAACACAGGGACCAGCAATCTCACCATCAGCTCACCCTTTCTCAGTCAATTTTCAAATTTCTCGCTGGCTGGAGAAGAAAATAGAGCAACGAAGGGTCGTTAACGTGGTAAAAACGCACCCGAAATTATTACAATTACGCAGCTAAGAAGCAGCTTCTCATCAGAAAGATGCTGCTCATTCCTTAAGAATCCCTCTGCACCAGCCCATCTTACACAAGAAACGAACGGTGAACTTAGACGGAAAGTAGATTACTTAGCGGACTAATTGACTCAGACACTGAATATGTGTACAATGAAAGTGTTGTAATTTTTCCTGTCATAGCACAATGAACGCTCCATGTTATTCTGCTTGTTGACTAAGTATAGGAAGCGACTCACTCTACATGGAGATATGAATGCATCTGTCACGTTACATCGGAAAGCACTGATGCCTAACTGGTTGGAGAGAGAGCTTGCGGGATTCATGCCTGTGGTAGGCACCGACGACTTAGGCACATGCAAGTTCTGAACATGTTTAAGTCATTTCCTTATTACAAGACAGTCAAAGTTGCACAAACAGGCGGCTGAATGGAAACGGGAAATCAAAGCAGAATAATGCAGATTAATAACGGCACTTGCAACATAGGCGGCTCCTGGAAGTTAAAATGTTGATCCCCGCTTGGAAGATGCAAAGGAATTATTATACAGAGCTAAAAATAACCCCAGGCAGCGATATCCAAATGGCTTTCCTTATTTATTTTTTATTCTATCTCTGTCTCAATGAATAATGCACATTACAAATGGTGACAATGCTTTTGTTTGTAGTTTGCGGATTAGAGATCACATTTTTTTATTGAACTCCGCTTTATTCTGTCGGCAGAACAGGATGTTATTCAAGCGGAATTTAAAAGTGGAACCTTTTACAACTTTCCCCCTCCTTGGAGAATCACCACAAGCTGCTTGCTTGGTGCACGGGCCTGGAGATTCCACACGACACCAACTTGCAGAGCCATTGCCAATTATATCCTGTGAAATATTTAGGAAACAACTTTTGACCGAGAAACCACAACCAGACAACAGTCCTGAACTACAATCTACCTCATCAGTGACCCTCGGACTATCCTTGATCGGACTTTGCTGACTTTACCTTTCACTAAACGTTATTCCCGTATAGACAATAGACAATGAACAATAGGTGCAGGAGTAGGCTATTCGGCCCTTCGAGTCATTCAATGTGATCATGGCTGATCATTCACAATCAGTACCCCATTCCTGCCTTCTCCCCATACCCCCTGACTCTAGCTAACTCTCTCTTGAAAGCATCCAGAGAATTGGCCTCCACTGCCTTCTGAGGCAGAGAATTCCACAGATTTACAACTCATTTTTTTTTAGACAATAGGTGCAGGAGGAGGCCATTCGGCCCTTCGAACCAGCACCACCATTCAATGTGATCATGGCTGATCATTCTCAATCAGTACCCCGTTCCTGCCTTCTCCCCATACCCCCTGACCCCACTATCCTTAAAAGTTCTATCTAGCTCTCTCTTGAATGCATTCAGAGACCTGGCCTCCACTGCCTTTTGAGGCAGAGAATTCATGCATCTTTATCCAAAATGGCGGCGCTGCCATAGCAGCTGCGGCTTACCTGCGGTCCATTTGTCTTTGTGTTTTTTTTGTGTCTTAATTGTCGATGTGATGTGGTGTTTTTGTGTTTGTGTACTATGTGTGGGTGTGGGGGGGAGGGGGGGAACTGTAAAATTGGAAATGTGTCCCTTCCGAACAGAGACCCGACCTTTGTTTTCTGGGCCGTGTCTTCGTTCCTGCTGCGGCCTACCATCGGCCCAACTCCTGGAGCTGGCGGCCTCCAGGGCTCTGGTTCGCAGAGCCCGCGGATCGGACTTACCATCAGCGGAGCCGGCCGTCTTCGGAGGCTGCGGGAACGGCTGCGACTCGCCTTAGGCTCGGGCCGCGTGGATGCCGACATCGGGAGCTCCGGCAGAGGCAGCGTGTTCGCCCGCCCCGGATCGCGGGGCTTGGGTCGCGGACATTTCACCGTCCGACGCGGCCTGCAACCACAACAACCTGACCGCGGGAGAAGACGGCAGCGGAAGGGAAAAGACATTGTGGCCTTCCATCACAGTGAGGAGAGGACTGGAGGAGACTCACTGTGATGGATGTTTCTTTTTGTTTTGTGTTTTTGGGGTTGTGCCTATTTTAATGCTTTTATTGTTGGACTGTGGGTGACTGAATTTCGTCAAAAAAACATTTTTTTGATGACAAATAAAGCTATCTTGAATCTTGAATCTTGAATCTTGAATCTTGAATCTTGAATCTTGAATCATGCACTGTGGACGATTGTAATCGTGTATTGTCTTTCTGCTGACGGTTAGCACACAGCAAAAGCTTTTCACTGTACCTCGGTACACGTGACAATAAACTAAATAGGAACTGATTTTGTTTAATGTTACGAGTAATAATTCTGTGAAGTTAAATCCCCAATGTATTTAGTTTTATCTTAATTAATATTTCAATGGTTCAATGGTTCTTTATTGTCACAGTGTACTCTGCACCTCCACCCCCCCAAATCAGTTTGAAGAAGGGTCCCAACCTGAAACATCACCTATCCATGTTCTCCAGGGATGATGCCTGACATGCTGAGTTACTCCAGCACTCTGTGCCTTTTTAAGTCATGTCGTCAGAATGCCCGAGAGTCGACCGCCAAAACAGCTTCTGTATGGAGAACTGTGTCAGGGCAAGCGCTCAGTAGGAGGACAGAAGAAACGGTTTAAGGACTGCCTCAAAGTGTCCCTCAAAGACTTGGACATCAACCTCAGCACTTGGGAGTCTCTTGCTCTGGACCGTCTAACTTGGCGTAGCAAGCTCACCACAGGAACCCGTGCAGCAGAGAACAGACGCACTGCAGAGGCCCAGAGGAAACGCACCGCGCGCAAGGCCCGGGCTACCTCCACTTCCACTGCAGCACCCATCCACTTGTGTCCTACCTGTGGGTGTGCCTTCCGGGCCCAGATTGGCCTCACCGGTCACTTCTGGACCCACAGTCACCAATCCTCCAACTGAAAGTGAAGTCATGGTCATCTTCCAACCCGAAGGACGAACAACAACAACAAGTCATAGGCGAAGGGAGGTTTTTGGGTGGGCAGTTGGTTGGACAAAGGAAGAGATGAAAAACAAAAGGTGTGAGATTAGGATAGAAGAGGTGCGAATAGTGAAGCAAGAGGAAGGAATACAGATGGAAGGGGAGGGGGAAGAAATGCATCAGTTTAACCAGAGGGCATTGAATTGCCTAGGTTCACTCAGCCTGTGGGTTCACAAGAGTTAGTTTAGTTTAGTTTAGTATATGCAGGTAGATACTGCGTGGAAACAGGCCCTTCGGCTGACAGAGTCCATGTCATCCAGCGATCACCTGTACACAAGTTATACCCTGTATACGAGGGGCAATTTACAGGCATCAATGATCCTACAATCCTATACGTCTTCGGAGGGTGGGAGGAAAACAGAGAACCCGGAGGATAGCCTCGAGGTCACAGGGAGAACGTACAAACTCCGTGCAGACAGCACCAGTGGTCAGGATCGAACCTGGGTCTCTGGCTCTGTGTGGTAGCTGCTCTACCGCTGCACAACTGCATTGAAACACAGACAATTATGGAGGGATGTGTCACTAGACTGATCGCAGAGTGCACTCACGAGGAAGTACCTCCATCTAGCATGGACGTTGGTATTGTGGAGCTGTAAAATGCTCTGTTGGGCTGCGCATGGGTTTGATGCTGTATAGCAGTACTCCCACTAGACCTTTAAGTGGGATGGCTGTGGGGTGAAGGCAGTGGCAATAAGCCATTGTGGACTTCTACCTCCAGTGGCAAGAAAACATGGTCCAAAGGGCTCAAGTGGAGGCCCAGTGAACCCATGTGATAAACATCGGCCACTCGCTGGCAGAAAATACGTTTCATTTATATCACCCTTTTAACCTTGCTCTCCCCACTGAGTGAAGTGAATGCAATAAGAGTTTATTGCCGACAGTGCAGAGCTTTTAAACAAATCAATACCGAGCATCATCCCTCAAAGTACAGGCAATGCACCACTTGCTTCTTCACTTTACAAATAACAGAGTTTAACATTTGTTTCTGAATTGGGAGTATTATATAAAACCAGTTACAGAAACTGAAGTAAATCACAAAGTGCTGGAGGAACTCAGCGGGTCAGGCAGCATCTGTGGAGGGAGTGAACAGATGGCATTTCAGGTCGGGACCCATTTTCAGATTGTGTGGGAAGGAACTGCAGATGCTGGTCTCTGCCAAAGATGGCCCCAAAATGCTGGAGTGCTCAGCGGGTCAGGCAGCATCTCTGGAGAAATAGAATAAGGGTCTGAAGAAGGGCTCCGACCCGAAAGGGCACCTATTCTTTTTCTCCAGAGATGCAGCCTGATCCGTTGAATAACTCCACCATTTTGTGACCTTCTTCAGACTGATGGAGTGGGGGCAGAAAGCTGGAAGAGAGATGCGGGTGGGACAAAGCATGGGGGGCAACAAATGAAAACACAAACTCAGCGGGTCGGGCAGCATCTCTGGAGAACATGGATAGGTGACGTTTCACAGAGTGCTGGAGTAACTCAGCAGGTCAGGCAGCATCTCTGGAGAACATGGATAGGTGACGTTTCAGGTCCGGACCCTTTTTCAGGCTCAAGTGATAGGTGGACACAAATGATCGGATTTTAATTGGCGGATGGATGAAAAGGGTCTGTCCCACTTAGGCAATTTTTTAGGCGGCTGCCGGCGACTGTCATTGTCGTAGCAGGTCGCCGAATAACCGGCGACTAGACCCCGTACGGCAACGTCTACGACAAGCTACAACAACCTACCACCTAGTCGACATCAAGCTACGGCAAGCTACCGACAACCGGCCACCCAATCGTCGCGAGTAGGACGTCCACCTACGACCGTACCTACGACAACCTACGACCACACAGGCGGCAACCCACGACAACCAAAGTCAACCTACGTCCACCCGCGACAAGCTACGAAAAGCTACGACCCTGTCGACAACAACTGAAGAAAATTCACGTCATTTTCGCCTCCGGTTTTGACGCCGGTACCTGTCGCCGGTTGACATGGGTAGTCGCCAATGGAATTCACCGAATTCAGCACCAGCGACAACCTACGACACCTGACGACAATCTGGCGACAACCTACGTCAGGAGAAGTCAAGCTACGCTCATTGGCGTCAAACCCACTGTCGGCAAAAAATGTTCAACATTCTGAAAATCCAGCGGCGACCAGAAAGACGCTACGACTCTTTGGACGACTCACGACCGTACAGGCGACAGCCCGGCAACCGTGTGGCGACAGTCTAGACGCCTGTAGTCTCCTAAAACATCACCTGAGTGGGACAGGGGTTTATGTCTGGAGGCCAAAAGGAGACTAAATAATGAATGTAATGTAATTCAGCGGGTGGAACCTGTGCCACACAGCACCAGAACACAAGCTTGATCCTGACCTTGGGTGCTGTCATTGTGGAGTTTGCATGTTCTCCTCGCAGGTGCTCTGGTATCCTCCCACATCCCAAAGACATGCAGGTTTGCAGGTTAATTACCTTTGTAAAACGTGCCCGAATGTGTGGGGAGACAAATGTTTAAACTTTAGCACTTAAGTGATGTGATGGTTCTTAAAGTTGAGCGGGCATTTACAAGAACATAAGACATTTACAAATGAGTAGCATCTACTTGAAAGGTTTGAAGATATCGACTTACAACTGCATTTCCCACCCACTGATAGTATATAATGCATGCTTACAAAATACTGCCAAATAAATTATCGGCACAATAATAAAAAGGAATTGAATATATAAAATATAGAAATGTATTGAGAAGTAAAATGACATCAAGGTATCCTGGATCACATTGTGTCAACACAAGTAACCGGATACTGGCTTAGCAAATAGACACAAAGAGCTGGGGCAACTCAGCAGGTCAGGAAGCATCTGTGGAGAACATCTTGCAACATCACCTGTCCATATTCACCAGAGATGCTGCCTGAGCCGCTGAGTTACTCCAGCACTCTGTGAAACGTCACCTATCCATGTTCTCCACAGATGCTGCCTGACCCGCTGAGTTACTCCAGCACTCTGTGAAACGTCACCCATCCATGTTCTCCACAGATGCTGCCTGACCCGCTGAGTTACTCCAGCACTGAGTTACTCCAGTCTACAGCGTGGAGCTGTGGGCCCGGTGTTGAGCCTGGAGCACTGGTGAGCCGACCGTTCTGGCTGGTGGGCGGTGGAGAGGCGAGGGTAGGTATTCTTATATCTGCATCTCCCTCTGCCCTGATTCAGTCTGAAGAAGGGTCTCGACCCGAAACGTCACCCATTCCTTCTCTCCAGAAGTGCTACCTGTCCCGCTAAGTTACTCCAGCATTTTGTGTCCGTCTTCGATTTAAACCAGCATCTGCAGTTCCTTCCTACTCATACGGCACGGTGGCGCAGCGGTAGAGTTGCTGCCTTACAGTGAATGCAGCGCCGGAGACCCGGGTTCCATCCCGACTATGGGTGCTGTCTGTACGGAGTTTGTAGGTTCTCCCCGTGACCTGCGTGGGTTTTCTCCGAGATCTTCGGTTTCCTCCAACACTCCAAAACCCCCACACTCCATTCTAATTGGCTTGGTAAATGTAACAACTGTCCCTAGTGGGTGTAGGATAGTGTTAATGTGCGGGGATCGCTGGTCGGCGCGGACCCGGTGGGCCGAAGGGGCCTGTTTCTGCGCTGTACCTCTAAACTAAACTAAACTAAACTACTCCAGTGTTTTCTTTGGGTCAGAATACTCTGATCGTGGTCCACTGGTCAGAGTTGCTGTGTATGGTGCCCATCTATCTAGACGTGCCTAATTCAGAGGCTGACAGCCCTTCATATGAGAGGTTTCCCACAAGGCAGAACTGAATTGGTACAGCGACCTAGCATCCACAAGGTCTTCTCCACAAACGCTCTCAATAGACAATAGACAATAGACAATAGGTGCAGGAGTAGGCCATTCAGCCCTTCGAGCCAGCACCGCCATTCAATGCGATCATGGCTGATCACTCTCAATCAGTACCCCGTTCCTGCCTTCTCCCCATACCCCCTCACTCCGCTATCCTTAAGAGCTCTATCCAGCTCTCTCTTGAAAGCATCCAACGAACTGGCCTCCACTGCCTTCTGAGGCAGAGAATTCCACACCTTCACCACTCTCTGACTGAAAAAGTTCTTCCTCATCTCCGTTCTAAATGGCCTACCCCTTATTCTTAAACTGTGGCCCCTTGTTCTGGACTCCCCCAACATTGGGAACATGTTTCCTGCCTCTAATGTGTCCAATCCCCTAATTATCTTATATGTTTCAATAAGATCCCCCCTCATCCTTCTAAATTCCAGTGTATACAAGCCCAATCGCTCCAGCCTTTCAACATACGACAGTCCCGCCATTCCGGGAATCAACCTAGTGAACCTACGCTGCACGCCCTCCATAGCAAGAATATCCTTCCTCAAATTTGGAGACCAAAACTGCACACAGTACTCCAGGTGCGGTCTCACCAGGGCCCGGTACAACTGTAGAAGGACCTCTTTGCTCCTATACTCAACTCCTCTTGTTACGAAGGCCAACATTCCATTGGCTTTCTTCACTGCCTGCTGTACCTGCATGCTTCCTTTTATTGACTGATGCACTAGGACACCCAGATCTCGTTGAACTCCCCCTCCTCCTAACTTGACACCATTCAGATAATAATCTGCCTTTCTATTCTTACTTCCAAAGTGAATAACCTCACACTTATCTACATTAAACTGCATCTGCCATGTATCCGCCCACTCACACAACCTGTCCAAGTCACCCTGCAGCCATATTGCATCTTCCTCACAATTCACACTACCCCCCAGCTTAGTATCATCTGCAAATTTGCTAATGGTACTTTTAATCCCTTCGTCTAAGTCATTAATGTATATTGTAAATAGCTGGGGTCCCAGCACCGAACCCATTTATCCCCACTCTTTGCTTTCTGTCTGTCAACCAATTTTCTATCCATGTCAGTACCCTACCCCCAATACCATGTGCCCTAATTTTGCCCACTAATCTCCTATGTGGGACCTTGTCGAAGGCTTTCTGAAAGTCGAGGTACACCACATCCACTGACTCTCCCCTGTCAATTTTCCTAGTTACATCCTCAAAAAATTCCAGTAGATTTGTCAAGCATGATTTCCCCTTCGTAAATCCATGCTGACTCGGAATGATCCCGTTACTGCTATCCAAATGCTCAGCAATTTCGTCTTTTATAATTGACTCCAGCATCTTCCCCACCACTGATGTCAGACTAACTGGTCTATAATTACCCGTTTTCTCTCTCCCTCCTTTCTTAAAAAGTGGGATAACATTTGCTATCCTCCAATCCACAGGAACTGATCCTGAATCTATAGAACATTGAAAAATGATCTCCAATGCTTCCACTATTTCTAGAGCCAGCTCCTTAAGTACTCTGGGATGCAGACCATCAGGCCCTGGGGATTTATCAGCCTTCAGTCCCATCAGTCTACCCAAAACCATTTCCTGCCTAATGTGGATTTCCTTCAGTTCCTCCATCACCCTAGGTTCTCCGGCCCCTAGAACATTTGGGAGATTGTGTGTATCTTCCTCAGTGAAGACAGATCCAAAGTAACGGTTTAACTCGTCTGCCATTTCTTTGTTCCCCATAATAAATTCCCCTGTTTCTGTCTTCAAGGGATCCACATTTGCCTTGACTATTTTTTTCCTCTTCACGTACCTAAAAAAACTTTTGCTATCCTCCTTTATATTATTGGCTAGTTTACCCTCGTACCTCATCTTTTCTCCCCGTATTGCCTTTTTAGTTAACTTTTGTTGCTCTTTAAAAGAGTCCCAATCCTCTGTCTTCCCACTCTTCTTTGCTATGTTATACTTCCTCTCCTTAATTTTTATGCTGTCCCTGACTTCCTTTGTCAGCCACAGGTGTCTCTTAGCTCTGATGCTGGTCTTAACATCTGACCACTGCCTCATCTCAGAGTTCTGTTTAGTTTAGTTTAGTTTAATTTAGAGATACAGCGCAGAAACAGGCCCTTCGGCCCACCGGGTCCGCGCCGACCAGCGATCCCCGCACACTAACACTATCCTATACCCACTAGGGACAATTTTTACATTTACCAAGCCAATTAACCTACAAACCTGTATGTCTTTGGAGTGTGAGAGGAAACTGAAGATCTTGGAGAAAACCCTCGCAGATCACGGGGAGAACGTACAAACTCCATACAGACATCAACCCGACGTGGCCCAGTGGCTTCAAGTTGAACAGTTAATTGTTCAGTTTAGTTTAGCGATACAGAATGATAACAGGCCCTGGTCCACCGGGTCCTGACCGAACGTTGTTCACCTATTCACTTTGACTTTGCACTACTATTGGTTATTTATTTGTCTGTTACATTTGACAGACTTTTATATTTATATATTTGCTGTGCTGCTGCAAGTAAGAATTTCATTGTTCTGTTCCGGGACATGTGATAACACAACACTCTTAACACTAGTGCTATGATGTCCCAATTTCTCATCCACTGCCTACACACTTGGGGCAATTTGCAGAGGGCCGATTAGCCTGCGAACAATTGCGATTTGAGAAGAAACCGGAGCACTCGGAGGAAACCCACGAGGTCACCGGGAGAGCGTGCAAACACCGGACAGTAGCCGAGGTCAGGATTGAACACGTGTCTCTGGCGCCGTGAGACGGCGGCTCTACCATTTGCGCAGAGGTGCCTAACAGGGCCAGGGACAAGAGTTCATTCCCGACAACGTGTCTGTGGTCTGTACGGTGTTTGTGTGTTCTCCCTCTGACCGCGTGGGTTTTCTCCGGGTGCTCCGGTTTCCCCCCGCACTCCAAAGACGTGCAGGTCTGTAGGTTAATTGGCTTCGGTAAAAATAGTTAATTCTCCCTTCTGTGGTGATCACTATTCAGCACGGACTCAGTGGCTGAAGAGACTATCTTTAAAATCTAAAATCTAAAGTCGAAGCATTGGACTTAAGTTTAATATAAGAAAATAACTGCAGATGCTGGTACAAATCGAAGGTATTTATTCACAAAATGCTGGAGTAACTCAGCTGAGTTACTCCAGCATTTTGTGAATAAATACCTTGGACTTAAGTTTAAGGTGAGAGGGGAAAGATTTAATCGGAAGCCGAGGGGCAACTTTTCCACTCAGAGGGTGGTGGGTGTATGGAGCGAGCTGCTGGAGGAGGTCGTGGAGGCTGATCTTACAACAACATTTTAAAGGCACTTTGAAAGGTTTGGAGGGACGTGAGCTCAATGTGGGCAAATGGGGCCAGCATGGCATCTTGCTCAGCACGGACAGGTTGGGCTGAAGGGCCTGTTTCTATGCCGCACTCTGTGACTGTGTTATTTAAGGGATAGCAGAGGTTCATATTATTTTCTTTCAGTGAGCTAAGTAATCTTTAACAGCGATTTGAGTAACATCTTCACTTCAAAACTAACGATGGTTCCACCCTCATGAACAGATGAAATAACTAATCATCAACAGCAGCTGATGTAGAAGGATAAAAGATCATATTTTCTTAATTGCTTAATTAAAATATTTCAGTAAATATCAATCATAAATCCTTCATGGTCTTCATGTTGCCACTTAATTAAAAGAAAATCAAATTGAAAAACCAGGCCACGCTGGGGGACCTTGGAGGTCAAGTGGTGAAATCTAAAGATCATGCATCATTCTATGTTCTTCATACATAAATAAAGCCAGGTTTTATTCATCAGATTGCTTGCTGGTATGTACAAGAATGAGCTCAGGAAGATATCCTGCATAGATGTGGAAGGCACTGTGGAATGCCCCCCTCTCTCCCTCTCTCCCTCTCTCCATCTCTCTCCTCCACTCTCACCCTCTCCCTCCCCCTCTCTCTCCCTCTCCCTCTCGCTGCCTCTCTCTCTCTCTCTCTCCCTCTCCCTCTCCCTCTCCCTCTCCCTCTCCCTCTCCCTCTCCCTCTCCCTCTCCCTCTCCCTCTCCCTCTCCCTCTCCCTCTCCCTCTCCCTCTCCCTCTCCCTCTCCCTCTCCCTCTCCCTCTCCCTCTCCCTCTCCCTCTCCCTCTCCCTCTCCCTCTCCCTCTCCCTCTCCCTCTCCCTCTCCCTCTCCCTCTCCCTCTCCCTCTCCCTCTCCCTCTCCCTCTCCCTCTCCCTCTCCCTCTCCCTCTCCCTCTCCCTCTCCCTCTCCCTCTCCCTCTCCTTCTCCCTCTCCCCTCCCTCTTCCTCCCCCTCTCTCTCCCTCCTCCTCTCCCTCCCCCTCTCTCTCCCTCCCCTCTCTCTCCCTTTCTCCCTCACTCTCCCCCCTCTCTCTCCCTCTCCCCCTCTCTCCCCCTCTCTCTCACCCTCTCTCTCACCCTCTCCCTCTCTCCCTTTCTCACCCCCCCCTCTCTCTCCCTTTCTCTCTCCCGTTCTCCCTCTTTCCCTCTCTCACTCTCACTCCCTCCCTCTCGCAACCTCTGTCTCTCTGCCTCTCCTTATCTCTCCCCCTCTCCCGCCCTCTCTCTCTCCCTCTCTCTCACCCTCTCTCTCACCCTCTCTCTCCCTTTCGTGCCTTCTCTCTCTCTCTCCTCTCTCTCTCCCTCTCCCTCTCCCCCCCTCTCTCTCAACTATCTCCGAGACCATTTGAAAGCACTTGAATGACAAGAAGTTACCAGAGGGCATCAAAGCTAATGAGAGGTGACAGCTTTAAAGCTGCCAAGGTAAAGCTTACAATAGAGCTCACAGAAGCAAAGAGAGATCATGTGCATTTGTCTGCAAGCATAATGCTAGTTAGTGTCAGCTGCAGGTAAAACCTCACCAAATTATTGCCGAGGGGTATGTGTTCTGGGATCTTGTTCTATGCTGTTTGATGCTGACTGACTGGAATTTAAAGAACTCCCAGTCTCTTTGGGTGGTTTTGTTTTACTTTTAACTCTTGTAATATTAAGTTCACACGATATAACCCACACTGACAGATGATACTGTTACCATCCACTTCGAATAGGTTAAAATGTCCTTTTTTAAAAAAAAAATCATTCATTACAGCAATTTGAATGAAGAAATTATTAGATTGACAATTTAATGTTTGAAAAATCATATTCTAATGCACATAAACAATTCAGCTCAGCGAGCTATCAGAGAAATTCAAAGTTGCAGAGAATTGAAGAAATAAATATAATCTGCGGCAATATTTGAGATCCATCAAACACATTACAGGTCTCCCTGTCTCTCTCTCTCTCTGGTGATGTTGAACCATCTATAGCTCACGGCGCTCCCTGCAGAATTAGCTCTTTCCACTAACAAAATGCAAAATACAAAATTAATAAAAACACACTTTGAAACTGACAAATCTGCCTTGGGCAAAATATCTGCTCGTCAGATGCTTAAAAATTAATCAGTATTTTTTGTACTGCTGCACCGGTCTTTGTGAAACACGATTGCTTAATAATGACTAGTGTTGTCTGAAGGAAGACCCATCCTCACCAGCCGCACTGCTGCGTCCAGACAATTTACTGCCGACAATTGATTGTCAAGAGAAATAAGTAACGGGTGAAACAGGTGGATTTTAAAAACGGCAAAAGAAGCAACAAAGATAAGTGGCTTAAGTTGCTTCTCAGCAGTGTCTAAACGAGGCAAAGTTTGTTTGTACAGTCGGAGCGAGGGACGGCTTGTCAGTTCTGCTGAAGGGGCAAGACGTTTCGGGGGAAATCTCGCTGCCTGCATTTTACAGGGGTCCACCATTAGTGGAACAAATCAGCCAACTGGCACTTTGTTCTTTTCAAGTACGAGGCTCAAGAGACAGGGAGAGGTAGGAGTTCTCCTCTGAGCCCGGCATTGTCGACGAAGATGATGGAAAATTAAAGAGTTACTGGCCTGACCCCCCCCCCCCCCCCCCCCTCATGACCTGAAACGTCACCCATCCTTTTTCTCCAGGGATGCTGCCTGACACGCTGAGTTGCTCCAGCACTCTGTGTCTATCTACATACATCTGCATTCTCAGGTTATGATGAGCATGCTGTTGGTTGCTACCTGCCCATGTACTGGTAGATGTGCATCAAAGTATGAGACATAGAAATGGTAGACAGTCAGAACATTTTTCCAAGGGTGGAAATGGCAAAGACTAGAGGGCATAGATTTAAGGTGGGAGGATCAGCAGAAGCAGGTGGAGCCGCTGCCTCACGGCGCCAGAGACCCGGCTTCCATGCCGACCTGTGGTGCTGCCTGTGTGGAGTTTGCATGTTCTCCCTGTGACTGCGTGGGTTTAACCCCGGTTGCTCCACTTTCTTCTCAGAGACGTTTGTAGGTTAATTGGCCTCTGTAAATTGGCCTCTAGTGTGCTGGGAGTGGATGTGAACGCAGGATATCAGGACTAGTGTGAACGGGAAACCAATGGTTGGCATGGACACAGTGGGCCAAAGGGCCTTTTTCCCAGCTATGTCGCCAAACTAAATAAACTACATGAGATGCGCGGGGCAAGTTGCTTTACACAGAGGGTGGTGGGTGCCTGGAGCACACTGCCAGGGGTGGTGGTGGAGGCAGATACGATAGTGGTGTTTAAGGGGCTTTTAGACAGGCACATGGATCTGCAGGGTGTGGAGGGATATGGATCACATGCAGGTAGATTAGGTTAATTTGGCATCATGTCCAGCACAGACATTGCGGGCCGAAGGCTACTTTCAATCTCATGATTGAGCCTGGCTCTCTGAAAGGTGCCATTTATCATCATTGCCTCATGGTCATCGTGATAGTGAAAGCAGCAACAATTAAGTGTGAGGATACAAGAGTGTTTATGTACAGACAATGGAACAGTGAAATGGGTGGCACGGTGGCCCAGCGGTAGAGTTGCTGCCTCACAGCGCCAGAGACCCGGGTTCCATCCTGACTATGGGTGCTGTCCGTACGGAGTTTGTACGTTCTCCCTTGTACAGTGCTCCAGTTTCCTTCCACTTTCCAGAGACATACAGGTTTGTAAGTTAATTGCCTTCTGCGCATTGTCCCTGGTGTGTAGGATCGTGCTAGTGTAGGGGGAGATCGCTGGTCGGCACGGACTCAGTGGGCCGCCGATAGGCCTTTCTTCCACGCTGTATCTCTAAAAGATATAAGTCTGAATTTTTACTTACAGCAGCTTAATGGGCTGGCAAACATAATACATATTGATAATATATAACAAATAAACTTCAATAAATTAATAACCCCAATATTAATGCAACACACCCACAGGCCTTAGTGCAACCAAAACAGTTCACTACAGTAACTAGTTGGTGGGGAGGTCAGTACCTTTGGAGATTCACCATGGCAACAGGGCCTTTGGCACACTGAGTCCACTCGTTCACACTAGTTCTATGTTATCCCACGTTCTCATCCACTCCCGACACACTAGGGGCAATTAACTTACAAACCCGCTCGTCTTTGGAGTGTAGGAGGAAACTGGGTCACCCGTAAGAAACCCACGCAGTTATAAGGAACGCATACAAACTCCTCACAGACAGCGCCTGAGGTCAGGATCGAACCTGGGCCTCTGGAGCCGTGAGGCAGCTGCAGCAGCTCTGCAGAGTGCGCCACTATGCCGCCCCGTGGATTGGTGATGGACCGGGCAGTGCCCACCACCAGGTAGTGCCCGCAGGACCAGGCGGTGGTGCAGTCAGTCAGTCAGTCTGCTCTCGACTGTACACCCGACAACACTGTGCCCCAGTCACCTCACAAAGCCGCACGGTGGCGCAGTGGTAGAGTTGCTGCCTTACGGCACCAGAGACCTGGGTTCCATCCTGACTGCAGGTGCTGTCCGTGTGGAGTTTGTACGTTCTCCCCGTGACCTGCATGGTTTTCTCCGGGAGCTCCGGTTTCCTCCCACATCCCAAAGACGCACAGGTTTGTAGGCTAATTGGTTTGGTACAATTGTAAATTGTCCCTAGTGTGTGTAGGATAGTGCTAGTGTACGGGGATCGCTGGTCGGCGCGGACGCGGTGGGTCGAAGGGCCCGTTTCCGCGCTGCATCTCTAAACTAATCTCAAATCCATCTATAATCCTGACTGCCCTGCCCACATTCTCCTGATCTATTTGACCTCAGTGACCAATCTTCACCAAAGAACTCAGCAAAAAGTTCCACCATCACAAGCAACGCTTCACAATGGGAAATTGAGACAATGGGCTTGGAGAACAGACATTTTGCGGGGTGATTAGTTTACAAGCAACCTCCTACTGTCAGCCCACGTCACCCCAGCAGTTTTCACTTTTATTAACAGCAAACAATAACTAAAATCCACATAAGCAGGCAATTAAGTATATTGTGCCACTTGTTTTCGAAGGGCTGTTACTGCAGAATGAAACATCTGTCGATGCGACTTCAAAGTTTCCAGGCTTTCCATTGATATCTTGAATGCTAAAGCTTTTAGTGGCTGGGCAACCAGGGAAAAGAATTATTTCAAGTTCACAGGTTATAAATATTAATTTAGGATATATTATGCACAACATTATTTAAATAACTTGTAAAATGCCTTTCTTGGGTGAATGATCTTAATTATACATATGCTTCTTTAGCAATATTCATTAAAACATGACAGCCAGAACAGCACCCATTTTGTAAATGAGATTACCGGCAGCCCTCGAAGCTCCGTGGTGACATTTGTGTCTCTTGATCTTACAAGTGAAGAGAGTGACAAGTCGGTCTAAACGCACGCTTTCTTGTATTAAAATATACTCCAGATTTAATCTGACCACCAACACAATTTACACAAACGTATTCACATACCCGGAGGTTTTTATTTCGAAGAATGTACTGGAGAGAGTCACAGAGTCAGAGTGATACAGTGTGGAAACAGGCCCATCGTCCCAACTTGCCCACACCAGCCAACTATATCCCAGCCAAGTCCCACCAACCCGCGTTTGGCCCAAATCACTCCCAACCTGTCCTAACCATGTTCCTGTCCAATTGTTTCTTAAACGAAATGATGGGATAGTCCCAGCCTCAACTACCTTGTTCCATACACCCACCACCCTCTGTGTGAAAAAGTTACCCCTCAGATTCCAATTAAATCTTTCCCTTCACCTTAACCCTATGTCCTCTAGTCCTCGATTCCCCTACTCTGGGCAAGAGACTCTGCATCTACCCGATCTATTCCTCTCATGATTTTATACACCTCTGTAAGATCACCCCTCATCCTCCTGCGCTCCAAGGAATAGAGACCCAGCCTACTCAACCTCTCCCTGTAGCTCATACCCTCTAGCCCTGGCAACATCCTTGTAAATCTTCTCTGTACCCCTTCCAGCTTGACAACTTCAGAGGTGTAAATGTTTGCCATATATGTTGAAGGTGCCAAACTCTCAACAAAACCAGAACTATTTCCAGCATAAAAAGTACTGGAGGAACAGGACAACCCAGTGGCGCAGCGGGTAGTTCACCACAAGAGTTGGCAGCGTTAGAGCTGCTGCCTCACAGCACCAGAGACACAGGTTCGATCCTGACTATGGGTGCTGTCTGTATGGAGTTTGTACATTCTCCCTGTGACCACGTGGTTTCCTCTGGGTGCTCCGGTTTCCTCCCACACTCCAAAGACGCGCAGGCTTGCAGGTTAATTGGCTTGTGTGAATTGTCCCCAGTGTGTAGGATAGTACTAGTGTACAGGTGATCATTGGTTAGCATACACACAGCGGGGCGAAGGGCCTGTTTCCGCACGTATCTCTAAAACTAATGTAAAGGGACTCGACAGGTCAGGCAGCATCTGTGGAGGGAATGGACAGAGGTGTTTTGGGTCAAGACCCTTCCTCATTTGTCCATCCCCTCCTCAAATACTGCTTGATCCATTGAGTTCCTCCAGATTGTTGCTCAACATTCAGGCCTCTGCAGTTTCTTGTGCCGAAAAGAGGTACTTCTGGTTTTAATTTAATTTTTAGTGAAAGGCGCAGAATTAGGCCACTCTGCCATTCAATCATGGCTGATATATCTCCCCTTCCTAACCCCATTCTCCTGCCCTCTCCCCATAGCCCCCAACACCCGTACTAATCAAGAATTTATCTGTCTCTGCCTTAAAAATACCAAATTACCTGGCCTCCACAGCCTTCTGTGGCAATGAATCCCACAGATTCACCACCCTCTGACTAAAGAAATCCTTCCTTATCTCCTTACTAAAGGAACGTCCTTTAATCCTGAGGCTGGGCCCTCTGGTCCTAGACTCTCCCACTAGTGGAAACATCCTCTCCACATCCACTCTATCCAAGCCTTTCGCTATTCGGTAAGTTTCAATGAGGTCCCTCCTCATCCTTCTAAACTAGAGCAAAGGGGAAGGCACAGAGTGGAGAATATAGTTCTCAGCATTGTAGCGCATCAGTTCCACAGACAAAGCCCAATGTCCACAATGGGGTAGAGGTGAATCGGACAGTACCCTAGCTTATGGAAGGGAAATTGCTTAGAAGGAATTAATATCACTCACAGACAATGCAAGGGGAGAGAATTCTAAAACTAGAGGGCCCAGGTGGGTGTATGAAACAAGCTGCCAGAGGAGGTAGTTGAGGCTGGGATTATCCCATCGTTTAAGAAGCAGCTGGACATGGTACATGGACAATAGGTGCAGGAGGAGGCCATTCAGCCCTTTGAGTCAGCACCGCCATTCAATGTGATCATGGCTGATGGTTTGGAGGGTATGGACCAAGCGCAGGCAAGTTGGATTAGGGTAGCTGGGATATTGTTGGCCAGAGTGGGCGACTTGGTCCGAAGGGCCTGTTTCCACACTGTATCACTCTATGACTCAAAGGTGAGATGAGAGAGATTTCAGAGGGACCTTAGGTGCAACCTTTCACTCAGAGGGTAGTCCGTACCTGGAATAAACTGCCAGAGGAAACTGTAGAAGCAGATACAATTATGACTTTTAAAAGACATTTGGACAGATCGGGTGAGGAAGGGTTTAGTTGTCTTTGGGCCAAATGCAGACAAAAGGGACCCACCCAATATGTGAACATGGCCATCATGTACAAACACATCTCACTACCCTCCTCCTATCTGGCAGATACACAAGCTGGACTCTTTCTTCCATCTTTGCAGGAGAATAACAAAATCAAGACAAGGCACAGCTGGCTTGTTGGCAATTAAAGCCTGCAGTATGGGGTAACTCTGGAAAATCATGGCCAGTTTAGTTTTGTTTAAAGGTAGTGCATGGAAACAGGCCCTTCAGCCCACTGAGTCCGCATTGACCATCGACCGCCCGTCCACACTAGTTCTATGTTATCCCACTTTCTCATCCACTCCCTGCACACCAGGGGCAATTTACAGAGGGCCGATTCACCTACAAACCCGCACGTCTTTGAGATGGGGGTGGAAACCGGAGCACCTGGAGGAAACCCACGCGGTCACAGGGAGAATGTGCGAACTGCACACACAGACAGCGGCCCGAGGTCAGGATCGAACCTTGGTCTCTTGCACTGTGAGGCAGCGGCTCTACCCGCTGCAGCACTGAACCAGGACACCTCTCCTGCAGCAGAGTGTGCTGGCAGGTGTGTGTCGTGGACTGTGCATGAGTGGCGTGCTGTCACTGGTTTTCTTCATGATATCTCCACCCATGGAGCATCAACTAGACAGCAACCGCAAAGGTGCCAGCCTTTGCCAAGGACTCGCATGCACTGACTGCTGCCTTGCGGAGGGCGATTAGTGTTGTGACCGTGCCTTTCATCATTCCACGCCACACTGAGACACACAACAGGACACCTATCCCCATCACACTGCCCCACTGCTCAATAAGCAGAAGGTTGGTCTGTCCCATAACTTCCCATAACCACAGTGGTGCAGTGGGTAGAGCCACTGCCTCTCACTCCCTTGAGACCCGGGTTCCATCCTGACCTCAGGTGCTGTGTGTGCGTGGAGTTTTCACGTTCTCCCTGGGACCGTGTGGGTTTCCTTCGGGTGCTCCGGTTACCTCCCACATCCCAAATATGTGCGGGTTTGTCGGTTAATTGGCCCTCTAGTGCCAATTGGCCCTCTAGTTTATAAATTACCCCTAGTGTGCAGGGAGTGGGTACAAAGGTGGGAAACACAGAACTAGTGTGAACGGGTGATCAATGATCAGTGTGGACTCAGTGGGCTGAGGGCCTGTTTCCATGCTGTATCTTTCAATCAATCAATTAAGGTCAAATGCCCATATCTCTTGTTAACTGATTGACAAAAATCTTTTCATCTTGAATTAAAATAATTAACCTTGCATCATCTGCAGAGGAGATTTCAAAATCCTATGCTTTGTACATCCCTTAATTAACTGTTGTTAAGACCAGCTCTAATTCTGAAGCTATGCACCATCACCCCAGTCTTCCAAACTTAGTTTAGTTAGTTTAATGTCACGTGGACCGAGGTACGGTGAAAATCTTTTGTTGTTTGCTAACTAGTCAGCCGTAAAACAATGCATGATTACCATCAAGCCATTTACAGCATATAGATATGTGATAAAGGGAATAACGGGAATAGCATTTAGTCCAGTAAAGTCTGAACAAAGATAGTCCCGAGGGTCTCCAATGAGGTGGACAATACTTCAGGACTGTTCGCTGGTTGTGGTGGGATGTATCAGTGCCTGATAACAGCTGGAATAAAGTCTCTGTGTGTGGTGGTGAGGTCAGTGCCCATCATGGACTGGGCAGTGTGTGGTGGGGGGGTTGGAGGGCGAGGGGAGGGGAGAGGGGAGGGGGGAGGGGGGAGGGGAGGGGGGGAGGGGAGGAGGGGGGTTGGAGGGAGGGGAGGAGGGTGGGGAGGGGGGTTGGAGGGAGTGGAGGGGGAGGGGAGGGGAGGAGGGGAGGAGGGAGGGGAGGAGGGGGAGGGGGAAGGGGTGGGGGAGGGGGGGTTGGAGGGAGGGGAGGAGGGGGGTTGGAGGGAGTGGAGGGAGGGGGAGGGGAGGGGAGGAGGGAGGGGGCGGAGGGGAGGATGGAGGGGGCGAGGTGGGAGGGGGTAGGGAGGAGGGAGGGGAGGAGGGGGGAGGAGGAGGGGAGGAGGGGGGAGGGGGGTTGGAGAGGGGAGGGGAGGGGGAGGGGGGTTGGAGGGAGGGGAGGGGGGTTGGAGGGAGGGGAGGGGAGTGGGAGGGGAGGGGGAGGGGAGGGGAGGAGGAGGGGGGCGAGCGGAGGATGGAGGGGGCGAGGGTGGGAGGGGGTAGGGGAGGAGGGAGGGAGGAGGGGAGGAGGGAGGGGAGGAGGGAGGGGAGGAGAGGGAGGAGGGAGGGGAGGAGGGAGGGAGGAGGGGGGAGGGGAAGGGGGGAGGGTGGAGGGGAGGGGGGAGGGGAGGAGGGAGGGGGAGGGGGAGGGGAGGAGGGGGGAGGAGGGAGGGGAGGAGGGAGGGGGAGGAGGGGGGGAGGAGGGAGGGGAGGAGGGAAGGGGAAGGGAGGAGGGAAGGGGGGGGGGGAGGGTGCTGCACCAATGCAGGAGAAGTTTGGGTCCACTTGGTCTAGTATGATAATAAAACACAGTAGACACTTGACTCCCTGAAAGCGGCAACACAAGCAGGTAGAACCTTTTCCCCAGGTGGGAATGTCAGAGACGAGAGGACACAGCTTTAAGATGAGAGGGGCAAAGTTTAAAGGAGATGTATGGGGCGTTTTTTAAACACAGAAAGTGGTGTGTGCCTGGCATGCAGTGCTGGAGGTAACGGTGAGGCAGACACGATAGTGGCATTTAAGAAACCTTTGGATCGGCACATGGATAGACAATAGACAATAGGTGCAGGAGGAGGCCATTCAGCCCTTCGAGCCAGCACCGCCATTCAATGTGATCACGGCTGATCATTCTCAATCAGTACCCGTTCCTGCCTTCTCCCCATACCCCTGACTCCGCTATCCTTAAGAGCTCTATCTAGCTCTCTCTTGAATGCATTCAGAGAATTGGCCTCCACTGCCTTCTGAGCAGAGAATTCCACAGATTCACAACTCTCTGACTGAAAATGTTTTTCTCATTTCCGTTCTAAATGCCTACCCCTTATTCTTAAACTGTGGCCCCTTGTTCTGGACTCCCCCAACATTGGGAACATGTTTCCTGCCTCTAACGTGTCCAACCCCTTAATAACCCTTATATGTTTCAATAAGATCCCCTCTCATCCTTCTAAATTCCAGCGTATACAAGCCTAGCCGCTCCAGTCTTTCAACATATGAGAGTCCCGCCATATCCGGGAATTAACCTAGTGAACGTACGCTGCACGCCCTCAATAGCAAGAATATGCAGGGAATGGAGGAATATCGATTATGTGCAGGCATATAAGAGTTGATATTGTCATTGTGTTCAGCACAGACAATGTGGGCCAGAGAGCCTGTTCCTATGCTGTACTGTCCTCTGCTCTAAATGCTCATTACTTGAAATGTAATGGGACCCTGATTTTAAGATTAAACGTAGTATTACTAGAGATCTAGAGAAAGTTATTTATTGGGAAGTGTGGTTTGCTTTGGATTGCATCCATAAAATATTTAGCATTGGCTTTTTCTAATATCCCCCAAAAAAATGATGAAAGAAATAGTGTCTTTATTTTATCAATGACAGTATCGTAATCAATAGGCTGTAATGTTGCAACTGTCCTTTTCCCCTAAAATCGATGCTCCTCTTTTGTGGAGTACATGCAAGGGTAGAACATGTAGAAATCACCAAAATAATTCAGCCTGTGGGTTCAGTACACACACGAAGTGCTGGAGTAACTCAAAGGGTTAGGCAGGGATTCTTCGAAGAAGTGAACAGCAGGGCAGACAAAGGAGAGTCAGTGGATGCTGATCACCTCGATTTTCAGAAAGCCTTTGATAAGGTGCCACATGTGAGGCTGTTCAGGAAGATGAAAGCCCACGGTATCAAAGAGCAGATACTAGCATGGACAGCAGGTTGGCTGGATGGTAGTGGCAATAAAGCCACTTGTCTGCTGCCAGTGGATATTTTAAAGCAGATAAATAGATTCTTGATTAGTACGGGTGTCAGAGGTTAAGGGGAGAAGGCAAGAGAATGGGGTGAGGAGGGAGAGATAGATCAGCCATGATTGAATGGCGGAGTAGACTTGAAGGGCCGAATGGCCTAATTCCTGCTCCTATCACATGACCTTATGGCAGCACCTGTGGAGAACATGGATAGGTGACGTTTCGGATCGGGACCCTTCGTAAGAAGAAGGGAGAGGGTCCCAAACTGGAACATCGACTGTCCTTTTTGTCCAGAGATGCTGCCTGACCCACTGAGCTACTCTAACACTTTGTGTCTATCTTTGGTATAAACCAGCACCTGCAGCTCCTTGTTTCCACTGGTCGGGATTTGCATCGGACCGCACCTACGTTGAGAAATGACATGTGAAACCAGCAGCAAAAAACTGACAAGAGTCCAAGCTGTTAAAGGAGCTGAAAGTTCACTTTAGTCAGAATTGATTCAGCAAAATGAATGATGGGGAAAGCTGGAGAGCCTATTGTAATAACAAAATAGAGGAAAAAACAGGCTCATAACTAAAGATGCAAGCAAGATTGTCAATTGCAAGGGGAAATATTAGTCTAAATATTTTTTTAATTGATTTTGATACACTGTTATTGATAAAATTAAAATAGTATTTTGTTCTTTGGTCGTTATTTTGGGGAATTTGAAAGAAGCCAAGATCAAATAATTTACAATTATCCACATTCTCTGAAAAATAACTTTTTCTCGAGATCTCTGCGAACACTAAATCTATCTTAAAATCACGGTCCCATTACATTTCAAATAATGAGCATTTAATTATTGACAGCAAATTAATTTTTTAGCACTGGCAGATTTTTTTTCTCTTTGAAGTGTATTAGCATTAGTAAATCAAAAAAAGAGAAGCAAGCTGCTATTCTCAAGCGTGGTGGAAGTGAAAATCTCCGCTCGTGAGAGCCAGACTCTGGCCTGAATCACAGGTATCCCTTGTACCTACCTGTGGTGCTTCTCAATGTGGGTGTGTGTGTGTGACATGGTGTGTGCGATGGGACTGTACCAGGTTGTCAAAACCCTCCCTAGAAGTGCCCATCCATGTGGTTTTAATCCATGATCATGCACTTAAGTTAAATAATGCATTGTATGTCACAACTAGGAGGACTTTCATGATAAAATGTGATTTAACCCCTCTTTACTCTGCAGGATAATACTTTCTATTATCTTGGGACTATTGGTCATTTATAATTTCTAACCTTGCAAGGCATAATGGACTTGCAATGAGACTTGGATGTTATGCAAAGTGAAGCCAATGTATAGGATATCAGCAGACCTTACATTACCAGACAAAAAGAAGGTCTTCTTTCTACCCTCGAGCCGCACAATCCTTCGATAATCATGCCAGCTTGTAACCACAAAACCTTTCCAGCACGACGACTGTTTGCTTTAAACCGAACGGGATGAGCGCATTCTTTATGTGGTCTAATTTCATAGCGTGTTGCACCTTTTACTTCTGTAGGGCACATGCATCTCTTCATTAGGGAAAACGCATGGTTCATTTAATGCTGTCAACTTAATCCAACCATTTTAATTTCTTCCACAACGTGTGAGAATCAAATTGGGCTGAAGTGCCGAAGGCTGGAATAGAAAGCAGACACCAAGTTATCCAAAATCACAGCATGTGATTCACTCCTGCTCAATGACTTGTTGTGCCATTTTGTTGTTTTCCCCCTCAGATTTCAAACAAAGGGCTGCAGAGTCGTACAGCAGGTAGAGCCACTGCCTCACAGCGCCAGAGACCCGGGTTCCATCCTGACCTCGGGTGCTGTCTGTGTGGACCTTGCCCAATCTCCCCAAGACCGCATGGGTTTGCTCCGGTTTCCTCTCACATCCCAAAGACATGCTGGCTTGTAGATTAATTGGCCCTCTGTAAATTGCCCCTCGTGTGTCGGGAGTGGATGGGACAGTGGGATAACATAGAACTAGCGGGAATGGGTGATCGTAGCGGGAATGGGTGATCGATGGTTGATGTGGACCTGGTGGGCTGAAGGGTCCGTTTCCATACTGTATCTCTAAACTAAAACTAAACTAAACCAAACTTTTTTTTTTCCTCGTTTATTATATTGTTTACTGGGTACGATGTTTACATATTATTTTATGCTGCTGTAAGTAGGAATAATATTGTTCCAGCTGGGACATATGACAGTAAAACACTCTTGACTCTTGACTATAAACTAAACTCAACTTGTGACGTAAAATATTGGAGAAAAACACACTAGGAAAGGGCCTGAGATTAGCCATCTCCACTATCTGCCAAGACTGCAGGGTCTGTTGGATCTCCTGGTCGCCAACCATTTTAATTTACCTCCCACTCCCACACTGACTTTTCTGTCCTGGGCCTCCTCCATTGCCAGAGTGAGGCCACATGAAAACTGGAGGAACAGCACCTCATATTCCACTTGGCAGCTGACACCCCAGCGGTATGAACGTTGATTTTAGATTTTTAGATTTAGATTTAGAGATACAGCGCGGAAACAGGCCCCTTCGGCCCACCGGGTCCGCGCCGCCCAGCGATCCCCGCACATTAACACTATCCTACACCCACAAGGGACAATGTTTACATTTACCAAGCCAATTAACCTACAAACCTGCACGTCTTTGGAGTGTGGGAGGAAACCGAAGATCTCGGAAAAAAACCCACGCGGGTCACGGGGAGAACGTACAAACTCCGTCCAGGCAGCGCCCGTAATCGGGATCGAACCTGAGTCTCCGGCGCTGCATTTGCTGTAAGGCAGTAACTCTACCGCTGCGCCACCGTGACGCCCTTATGTTAATTCCACAATGAACCAAATCTGATATCCATTCATTCCCCATTACCTCCTTATTTCCCTTGTCTTTGTTCTCCAATGCAAATACTTAAATATTTTCATTTTAACCCAAACCTTTGACATTTTACTCAATATTTTCTTTTACATTTCAGCGCTAAACCTTGGGTGAGCACATTTTCACATATCTGAAACCTACGTTCCCCTTTCTCATGTTTAGTGCAGACTTTAAACTTCAGTCCCTGGCAGCCCCAAACATCACAGATTGTGATTCAGATGCCTCCTGTATCAGTGGAGGACTGCAGCAGGTCTCAGTTACACCTCTAATCTCAAGCAACTCCTGCATTCCCTCCCCTCCACTCTCCCCCCCCCCCCCCCCCCCCCCCCCCCCCCCCCCCCCCCCCCCCCCCCTCATCATCACCAATCCTCGTCATCCTGCCAGTTCCACTGTTCACATCCCCCTGCATCCCTCTCATTAGCACACCTTCCCCAGCCAACAGTGGGCCATTGTGGGCTCCACCCTTCCTGAGGTCATCTGTTGCCGGCCTTCATTTATTCTGGCCTAATTTTACCTCCAGTCTATTCTCTCACACACCCCCCCACCACCCCTCCCTCCCCCACCCACCCACCTCTACTTTCAGTCCGATGATGGGGTCCGACCCGAAACATCACCTATTCTTTTACTCCAGAGATGCTGCCAGACCCGCTGAGTTACTCCAGCACTCTGTGTCTATTCTCAGTTACATTTCTTCTCTCAGATCTTAGAACAGTACAGCACAGGAACAGGCTCTTCAGCCCACAATGTGCATGCCGACCATGATGCCAAGATAAACTAATCTCCTCTGGCTCCACGTGATCAATATCCCTCCATTCCCTGCATATCCACATGCCTATCTGAAAGGCTTTTAACTGCCATGATCGTATCTGCCTCCACCACCACCCCTGGCAGCGCATTCCAGGCCCCCACTACTCTTTGTGGGAAATAACTTTAGTTTAGTTTAGTTTAGAGACACAGTGTGGAAACAGGCCCTTCGGCCCACCGAGTCCGCGCTGACCAGCGATCCCCGCACATTTACACTAACCTACACACACAAGGGACAATTTACACTTATACCAAGTGTACAAACCCAAGTCAATTAACCAACAAACCTGTACGTCTTTGGAGTGTGGGAGGAAACCGAAGATCTCGGAGAAAACCCACGCGGGTCACGAGGAGAACGTACAAACTCCGTACAGACAGCACCCGTAGTCGGGATGGAACCCGGGCCTCCGACGCTGCAAGGCAGCAACTCTACCGCTACGCCACCGTGACCGACCCCAAATTTGCCCCGCGCCTCTCCTTTAAACTTGGCCCTCTCGCCTTAAAGCTACGCCCTCTAGTCTTTGACATTTACAACCTAGGAGAAAGGTTGTGCCTGTCGACCGTGGGTGGAAGTATCTTGGGAATAAGATGGCAGTGGGAGCGAGAGATATAAGAGAGACAAAGCTAAGAGCCTGGCGTTCTGTAGGCCCGACTCACTGCGAGGTTGTATTTGGTTTCCCATCCAGCACGTCTTGTGACATGTTTTATTTATATCACATGTTCCCTGAACTTCGACACTTGTGTAAGAAATGTTAGAAAAGAAATACTAAATCAGAAAATAATAATTGGGCAATAGTGTTTAAAATTGTTAACCCATGCACTAAAAACAGATTCAAATTCTGACCCTGAATGTTGTAGTCTAACTCTAAATGTTAATGGTCTTAAAATTTGCAAGGAAAATGTTAGGTCTTAAAATGCCTTGGTAGATGTTATTTGATAACATATTTTCCTAAATATTTCTCATCTCAGAGGCTATTTAGTCCATCGAGTCAATGCTTGCTCTTATGCTCCCATTGACCCTCATCTTTTCAACCTGAAACATCACCCATTCCTTCTCTCCCGATATGCTGCCTGACCCGCTGAGTTACTCCACCATTTTGTGTCTACCTTTGATTTAAACCAGCATCTGCAGTTTTGTTTCCTACCCATCTTCTACTTCCTTACCCTGTAATCTATTCCCCTTCAATTACCCGGTAATTCTATCTGATTCTAACCACCAACCTCTACCAGCGGTATCTAACTGAAGCCAATTAATCTACAAACAGGAGGCGGCACATTGGCGCAGCGGTAGAGTTGCTGCCTTTCAGCACCGGAGACCTGGGTTCAATCCTGACTTCAGGAGTTGTCTGTACAGTGTTTGTATGTTCTCCCTGTGACCTCGTGGGCTTTGTTCGGGAGCTCCGGTTTCCTCCCACACTCCAGAGTAGGTTATTGGCGTCTGTAAAATTGTAAATTGCCCCTGGTGTGTGGGGTGGTGTTAGTGTGCGGGCTGATCGCTGGTCGACGAGGCATTGTGTGCCGAAAAACCTGTATCTCTAAAGTCTAAAGTATACAAACAAGCACAACTTTAGCATAGAGGGGAAAGCACCAGGGCCAAGGGGAAAGTTTGCCAAGAGGCTGTGCACTCGACATCCAAACGAACAAGATATAAATTAAGAATAGATCTGAAGAACAGTCTCAGTCCGAAACGGCACCTGTTCCTTTTCTCCACAGATGCTGCCTGACCCGCTGAGCGACTCCAGCATTTTGTGTCTATCCAAGGCATAAATGAAACTAGAGTTTAGAAGTGGGGTAGAATGCACCATCTTTAGTTTGCTGGCAAGGATCAATATCCAGGGAGTGATATTGAACTTTAAAACATTCTTTACGATCACTGCTAGAAAGAATGCAGCAGGCAGCCTCAGGCAACTGCCAAACACAAAGTGCAGGAGGTACTCAGCGGGTCAGGCAGCATCTGTGCAGGGAATAGACAGGTGGCGTTTCAATGCCGGGACCCTTCTTCAGATAGCAGCAGGGTCAGCCAGCGAAACGTCCCCTATCCATCCCCCCCCACAGACTTACAGTTCATAGGTTTAGTTTCTTGTCACGTGTACTGAGGTACAGTGAACAGCTTGTGTTACGCGCTATCCAGCAGGCCAATACATGGATCGGATAGGTTTGGAGGGATATGGGCCAAATGCGGGTAGGTGTGGGTAAGTTGGGCCGATGGGCCTGCTTCCACGCTGTATCACTATCTTTGACAACACATGATTACAATCGAGCCATTTACTGTGTACAGGTATCATAGTTAAAGTAAGAAATGTTGCAGCAGGAATAGAGATTTAAGCGATTAGAGCGCGTATATCATACACAATATGAGTTTGTAGATCTGCTTCTGTGGCCAGCACACAAACAGTCGCCTGGGCTGGGCACCACTTCTTTTTAATGCTGCCTGACCCACTGAGTTCCTCCAGCACCTTGTATTTTGCTCAAGTTTCCAGCATCTGCAGTTTCTTCTGCGGCTCTCAGGCAGCCCCCAACTGCTGGCGTTCATCAGGACAGAGCGGATACTCTTTGTACACTGCAAGATCCCCCATTTTCATTTTGTTAAGTTGTCTTACGCTGGTCAATCTCGATCCCTGGTCTCAGACATTTGAGCATCGAGATACAATCCTCTGTGAGCAATTGATATACACCGCATATAGAAGTCTTAAATATGGAACAACATATCTCCTTCGCAATGGCAGGTAAGATGATATAATGTTGTACCACAGCAGGTGGTTTATTGCAGTGTTTAACACTTACCTAAATAGAGCTTTGGAAACTTGCCCTCGAGCACGCTCTTGTGTAAAACAACTAGTAAAGTGGAGAAGACTAATCCAGCGGCTGAGCTGATTAAATTGTAATAATGAATCCAATGAAACTTGGTACATAATTTATACCGAGCCAAGAGTCACCCAATAATGGAGAACAATGAGTTCTTGTTGCAGAGGTTGCAGTCTTTGTGTAATAATTAATGAAGACATAAAAGAAAATCATTTGCTGGATTTAGAAATATGAAAATACTTCATATTAGTTTAGAGATTCAGCATAGAAACAGGCCCTTCGGCCCACTGAGTCCAAGCCGACCCGTGATCGCCCTTTCACACTAGTTTAGACTTTAGAGATATAGTGTGTAAACAGGCCCTTTGGCCCACTGAGTCCGTGCCAACCAGTGATCATCCCTTCACACTAGTTTAGCCTTTATTCGTTAGAGATACAGCACTGGGCCTATCAAGTCTGCCCAGACCAGTGATCGCCCCGTACACTAGCACTATCCTGCACACCAGGGACAATTTGTACCATTTACAGATACCAATTAACCTACAAACCTGTACGTCCTTGGAGTGTGGGAGGAAGCCCGAGCTCCCGGAGAAAACCCACACGGTCACAGGGAGAACGTACAAACTCCATACA
The DNA here is from genome assembly GCF_053455715.1 of Rhinoraja longicauda. Classification (NCBI taxonomy): domain Eukaryota; kingdom Metazoa; phylum Chordata; class Chondrichthyes; order Rajiformes; family Arhynchobatidae; genus Rhinoraja; species Rhinoraja longicauda. The sequence continues at coordinate 2,718,099 of NC_135970.1, forward strand.
GACAGCATCTGTAGTCATGATGGAACCCGGGTCTCTGGCGCTGTGAGGCAGCAACTCTACCGCTGTACCACTGCGTTGCCTTAAGTTTTATGTTACTACATCTTTCTGTGTTACTACAGTTCTATTTTCACATCATTTGTGAATTCTTGGAGACATAAGAGACTACAGGCGCTGAAATCTGGAGCAAAAACACAAAGGGCTGGATTAACTCAGCAGGTCAGGCAGCATCTGTGGAGGGAAATGGACAGACGACATTTCCAACAGGACACTTTGAGAGACTTGTCAGGATAGATGCTGTCTGGCCCGCTGAGTTCCTCCAGGACTTTGTGTTTTTCTCAAGATTCCAGCATCTGCAGTTCCCTGAGTCCCTGTTGTAGCTATTATTCACTGCCAGTATTAACACACATTTCTGCTGGAAAGAGTGAAAAATTGTCTTTCAATTCACTCAGGAAACCTCTAATAAAAGGACAGGGTCGAAAGATCAAACCTGTTCATGTGTTTTTCACTAACTTGAAACATTCCAAGATGTTGAAAGCACAGAGCACGATAATTCACATGTGTTATCATTGGCAGGCAAACGCTGTTTCCACAGGCGATTGTTGGTGCTTTCCAGTACTGGCAAGGTCATCATCACAGTCTAAGCCCTGTCTCTGCAACCTGCTTCTTAAATATGGATTCTGAAAGACAAGACGCTCATCTCTCAAAGGAAGTTGTTAAGACTATTTAGAATGAATTCTCATAAGATACCAGGGAAATAAAACCTGAAGATGCTGGTCTCGATCGAAGGTAGACACAAAATGCTGGAGTAACTCAGCAGGTCAGGCAGCATCACGGGAGAGAAGGAATGGGTGACGTTTCGGGTCAAGACGGGATGCTGCCTGACACACTGAGTTACTCCAGCATTTTGTGCCTCATAAGATACTGTTCCAAAGCACAAAATTACTATGAAATGTAACACTTACATCTCCCCCTTCGTGTTTTCTTTTAAAAAACTTTGATTTTATTGACAAAAGCAATTTAGCAGTATTTTGGACTATCATTTTTTAGACACCCACCTTTCAAGCAATTTCAGTGAGTTAAAACTGTGATCAATAGATGGTAGGAAGCATACTTAACGGAATGAGAGAAACTAAAATAATTTTATATCATTTTTTAAATTCCTGTGGAAAAATGAATGTTAGAATTCTATTTGTTTATGCGTTTCGATCAGACCAAATACTCAATTACTTGCCCAGTGTCTGCAAAATGATTCAGAATACTTTGTAAAACAACTCCTTTTGGGGGAACTGCAGATGCTGGTTAATGCCAAAGATAGACACAGAGTGCTGGAGTAACTCAGCAGGTCAGGCAGCATCTGTGGAGAACATGGATAGGTGACGTTTCACAGAGTGCTGGAGTAACTCAGCAGGTCAGGCAGCATCTGTGGAGAACATGGATAGGTGACGTTTCACAGAGTGCTGGAGTAACTCAGCGGGTCAGGCAGCATCTGTGGAGAACATGGATAGGTGACGTTTCACAGAGTGCTGGAGTAATTCAGCGGGTCAGGCAGCATCTCTGGAGAAAAAGGAAGGGTGAAGTTTCAGGGTCGGGACCCTTCCTCAGACCAGTCTTAGCTGTGGCAGTCTGTAAGAAGGGTCCCGACCCAAGACGCGACCAATCCTTTTCACAGGGAGGTGTGACCCAAAGGGCTTATTTAATTTTAATTTTTATTGAAAAGACTTCCTTGTGCAAGCATTTATTATTATACTCACTGGATGCCATTCCAGACTTCAGCCGTTTCCTGGGTTAGATTTATTTGAAGTTTCCAGGACTGCAGGATCAAGGGAGAGCAAGCACAGTCTCCTTGGTGACTGTGCCATCTAGTGCCCGGGTTCATTGATGCACAGTTAGTCTGCTCGGTGAATGATGGATTGACTTGTGTGCTTACTGGGGTGAACAATACCAGTGCGCCATTAATACTCTGTCACCGTATACCCAGTCTTCTAATTGCTGCACAACTAGAAGTTGATTGCGTGTAATTGCTCGGAAATAAGTTACCACTTTACAATCGGGTCATGGGCTGATTGTCATGTGTAACAATGCAGTTGGAAGGCGACACGCTCTGAATTGTGCACTTGTGTTAAAAGAGCCGCCGTTGCAGCGAAGTATTAAAAGAAATGAAGTTTATAAACAAAGCACTGCCTTGATCTGCATTCGGCTGATCGCGAGGAAGGCTGTGTGGCGTTGAGTGGCGGCGGACTGGGATTGAGGGGCGCATGCTGTTAATTGGAAAGATGTGTGATTCCACGAAGTGTTCATTACCAGAGCAACAAAGCATATGATGATCAGTGATGGGATAAGTAAGCATGTGATTCTGTGAATGATACGCCCTGTTGTGAGGTCGGTCAGGTGAAGGTGAAAGCCCATCATTGGTGGCAGCAAGAAAGTCCTGTTCACGCCACCGAACGCCGACGTGCCGAATCAAACGGGCAGCTTCAGGGAGCAAAGACAAAGCAAATGCTACTGAGTTTCACTGTAGAAACCAGGAACTGCAGGTGCTGATTAACACGCAAAAGAACAACAAAGTGCTGGAGTAACTCAGCGGGTCAGCCAGAAGTCTGAAGAAGGGCCCCGACCCGAAACGTCACCTGTTCCCTTTCTCCAGTGATGCTGCCTGACCTGTAGAGTTACTCCAGTACTTTGTGTCTATCTCTGGAGAACATGGATAGGAGACGCTCCAGGTCGAAAAGTTTCATTTCATTCATGCTCTCCAGAGATGATGCCTGACTTGTAGCATTACTCCAGCACTTTGTGTTCACTAAGTTACACAACGGTTTTTGTTCATTATTAATAAGGCTTGCGATTTCTTACCTGCTGGCAACTAGTCAGCATGAGAAGCTATGTAATAGTTCCCACAACATCATTCTGGGCAAAAATGACAACCATGGAACAAGTTGAGATAACTTCCATCGTGACCATCATCAACAATTGACATGTGCTTTAACATCATATAAACCTTCAATTCAGTCGGGAAAATTCTGCTGCTCTTAATAAAAATAACACACACCTTCTTCATAAGAGACATGAGAAAATTACTTTGCAAAAGATATATTGACGTAAGCATTTAAAATCTGAACAAGTACAGTTAAACAAATAATAAATAACTATGTTAATAGTTCCCAAATTTTCCACAAAAAAAAACTTTTTGTATTTTGTGTTCAGAAATGTGAAAGAGATATACGGCCATACAAGAATGTTAATTGTTGTTCCTTTGTAAATCGAGAAATTCCATTGCAGCTGTGACTGGATTCATTTTATACAATGATTTTTTACGCACTTTTTCTACAGTTGCTGGTGCAGTTTTGGCCAAAAGATTAGTTTGCAAAGGTTCTTTTGAGATAGACCCTGTAGACAAAACGCTGTCATGTATCAGATTCTTGCCGAGAAATTTTAATTTAGCTGCACTAACGAGCTCCATATAGACCACAGCAAATGAAAGGTGCAGACTTGACCCATATTCCGCACGAAAATGCACAGCCACTGGAGTGTGCTGGAGTAACTCAATGGATCAGGCAGCATCTCTGGAGACCACAGACAGGAGATACCTCGGGTCGACAGTCTTCTTTAGACTGATAGGGTCCGAACCTGGGATGTCACCTGTCCATGTTCTCCAGAGATGCTATCTGACCCGCTGAGTTACTCCAGCACTCTGTCTTTTCTTAGTCTGAAGAAGGGTCCTGACATTAAACGTCACCTATCCATATTCTCCAGAGATGCTGCCTGACCCGCTGAGTTACTCCAGCACTCTGTGAAACGTCACCTATCCATGTTCTCCAGAGATAGACAATAGACAATAGGTGCAGGAGGAGGCCATTCGGCCCTTTGAGCCAGCACCGCCATTCACCGTGATCATGGCTGATCATCCGCAATCAGTACCCCGTTCCTGCCTTCTCCCCATATCCCTTGACGCCGCTATCATTAAGAGCTCATTCTAGCTCTCTCGTGAATGCATTCAGAGAATTGGCCTCCACTGCCTTCTGAGGCAGAGAATTCCACAGTTTCACAACTCTCTGAGTGAAAAAGTTTTTCCTGGCCTGACCCTGGCCTGATGCTGCCTGATCCGCTGAGTTACTCCAGCAATCTGTGAAACGTCACCTATCCATGTCCTCCAGAGATGCTGCCTGACCCGCTGAGTTACTCCAGCACTCTGTGTCTTATTTTGTGTGAAGCCAGAAGGCTCGAGTCACGCGCGGTTTGTGAGCAGCGCAGGATTTTGCCCCCACGCCACTCGAGAGAAAGACATGGAGTGGGGAAAAGCATCTGGCCATTTGTTGTTGTAAGGTGAAAGCAGTTGAAGAATGATTGAGCCAAGGAAGATTGTATATTTGCATTAACAGATGTGGCTGACGGAACTGCGCCGAAGCCTGGATCTTGCAGCTCCCTTTCAGATGAATGCTGCTCTCGGCAGCAAAGGGAAAGCAGGCTTGAATAGAGGAAGACACTGTACAGAGGGCCTGCACTGTGTTCACAAGCTCACAAGTTATAGGAGTAGAATTAGGCCATTCGGCCCATCGAGTCCACTCCACCATTCAATCATGGCTGATCTCTGCCACCTAATCCCATTTTCCTGCCTTCTCCCCATAACCCTCGACACCCATTCTAATCAAGAATTTGTCTATCTCTGCCTTAAAAATACCCACTGACTCCGTGGCAGTGAGTTCCACAGATTAACTACCATTTGATTAAAGAAGTTTCCCCTCACCTCCTTTCTAAAAGAGCGCCCTTTAATTCTGAGGCTATGACCTCTGGTCCTGGACTCTCCCACCAGTGGAAACATTCTTTCCACATCCTTCCTCAACCTAAACTTCAGTGAGTACAGGCCCAGTGCTCATCATATGTTAACCCACTCATTCCTGGGATCATTCTTGTAAACCTCCTCTTGTGAATTTGTGGAATTCTCTGCCACAGAAGGCAGTTGAGGCCAATTCACTGGATGAATTTAAAAGAGAGTTAGATAGAGCTCTAGGAGCTAGTGGAATCAAGGGATATGGGGAGAAGGCAGGCACGGGTTACTGATTGTAGATGATCAGCCATGATCACAAGGTATTTATTCACAAAATGCTGGAGTAACTCAGCAGGTCAGGCAGCATCTCAGGAGAGAAGGAATGGGTGACGTTTCGGGTCGAGACCCTTCTTCAGACTGAAGGGTCTCGACCCGAAACGTCACCCATTCCTTCTCTCCTGAGATGCTGCCTGACCTGCTGAGTTACTCCAGCATTTTGTGAATAAATACCTTCGATTTGTACCAGCATCTGCAGTTATTTTCTTATACTATATATAGCCATGATCACAATGAATGGCGGTGCTGGCTCGAAGGGCCAAATGGCCTCCACCTGCACCTATTTTCTATGTTTCTATGCTTCTATGTTTCCTCTGAACCCTCTCCAGAGCAGCACATCCTTCCTCAGATATGGGGCCCAAATTTGTTCACGGTACTCCAAATGCACCCTGCCCAACAGTAGACAGTGTTGAAAGTGATCCACTCAAACCAATGAGGCAAGATCATTACCAAATGTACTGCATATTCATTCATTGAAATTGATCAACACTTGCAATGCCACAGAACAAGGTGCAAAATACTCTGTTCAACCTAATCCAACCAAATCATTAACAACTGTAACACTTATTTGTCCATTGAAATTAATCAATAACAGACCGTCCATGGAAGAGAAGACTTTGTAATGTAAAGAATTTATTTACATTAGGGCGGCACGGTGGCGCAGCGGTAGTTGCCGTCTTACAGCGAATGCAGCGCCGGAGACTCAGGTTCGATCCTGACTACGGGTGCTGTCTGTATGGAGTTTGTACGTTCTCCCCGTGACCTGCGTGGGTTTTCTCCGAGATCTTCGGTTTCCTCCCACACTCCAAAGACGTACAGGTATGTAGGTTAATTGACTGGGTAAAATGTACAAATTGTCCCTAGTGTGTGTAGGATAGTGTTAATGTGCGGGGATCGCTGGTCGGCGCGGACCCGGTGGGCCGAAGGGCCTGTTTCCACGCTGTATCTCTAAATCTAAATCTAAATCTAAATTTAAATGTAAGCACTGTTTATAATAAAGGCTCTGGTGACCACTCAAACTTGAAAAGCCACGGAAAATAACTTTCCTGCCATTTTGAAATCCTCGCACCGTTGCCAGTTTGAGAGACAAGCAAAGATAATATTGCATCTGAAACGATGCAGTGAAAGAGTAACAGGGGAGCGTCGCACATCAATAGAGTGCTGTAACATGTACACAGCCTCAGATCAGCGAGTACACACAATAGAACAGCAAAATGATAATACTGCCTTCACTTTAACTGTTCTATGTACATCTTTGCTTCCTAAAATAATGCTTCAGGTGTGAGTTTCAGCTGTCAGTGATAAAACAGCAAATGTTCAGTCATAAAGACGTGGATGTAATCCATATTCTCAACAGGCCGGGCAGCATCAGCGAAGAGAGAAACTGTGTTCACAGATGAGTGTTTAATCCAGAGATGGGGAGGGGTGGAGACAACGAGGGGGTGACTGCTAAAGCTGGCTGGTTGACAGTGTTTTCTGGATGGAGAGGGAGAGAGGGAGAGGGAGAGAGGGAGGGAGGGAGAAAAGGAGGGAGAGAGAGGGAGGGAGAGAGAGAGAGAGAAAAACTTGGAACAATAAACACAGGAACATGCTGGAATTGTGAGACGCAGAACACAGAAGTTATTCGAAATCTAAACCAGATTGTTTATTTCGGGCAGCAATGTGGTGCAGCGGGTAGAACTGCTGTCTCACAGCGGCAGAGACCCGGGTTCAATCCTGACCTCCTGGTGCTGTCTGTGTACAGTTTTCATGTTCTCCCTGTGACCGCGTGGGTTTCCTCTGGGTGCTCTGGTTTCCTACAACATCCCAAAGACGTGCAATTTGTAAGTTAATCGATCCTTTGTAAACTGCCCCCAGTGTGCAGGGAGTGGATGGGAAAGTGGGATAACGTAGAGCTAGTGTGAACGGGTGATCGATGGTGGCGTGGACTCGGTGGGCCGATGGGCCTGTTTCCACGCTGTTTCTTTCAATCAATCAAGGAAACATTGACCAGGTAAGAGAGAAGAACTGAGTCAATATTTTACTGTGCAGGAAGGAACTGCAGATGCTGGTTTACACTGAAGATGGACACAAAATGCTGGAGTAACTCAAAGCTTTAATGATTTTAATGATATTTTATTTAATGGTATTGGTCTTTATTTTATTGGTTGATCCGGGTACCATGCGTGATTTGGTGGCAACGGCAGTGGTACAATTTCTCTTTGGTAGGGGAAGCTGATGCCAGTTACGAGACAGAGATAACATGTTGGCAAATAAGATAGTGCTCAGCTGCTCTGCCTCATGGGCATGTGACCTTTACAATGAAGTATTTATTCACACAATGCTGGAGTAACTCAGCAGGTCAGGCAGCATCTCAGGAGAGAAGGAATGGGTGACGTTTCGAGTCGAGACCCTTCTTCAGCCTGACACGGTGGCGCAGCGGTGGAATTACTGCCTTACAGCGAATGCAGCGCAGGAGACTCAGGTTCGATCCCGACTACGGGCGCTGTCTGCACGGTGTTTGTACGTTCTCCCCGTGACCTGCGTGGGTTTTCTCCGAGATCTTCGGTTTCCTCCCACACTCCAAAGACGTACAGGTTTGTAGGTTAATTGACTGGGTAAATGTTTTAAAAAATTGTCCCTAGTGAGTGTAGGATAGTGTTAATGTGCGGGGATCACTGGGCGGCGCGGACTCGGTGGGCCGAAGGGCCTGTTTCCGCGCTGTATCTCTACACTGAAAATCTAAATCTAAATCCTGAGATGCTGCCTGACCTGCTGAGTTACTCCAGCATTTTGTGAATAAATACCTTCGATTTGTACCAGCATCTGCAGTTATTTTCTCATTTTACAATGAAGTATCTTCACTTGGTACTTGCATTGGAGGCTTGTCCTACAATTGTGTCTGGCATTTGCAAGGCACTTGAATTGAATTGAATATATTGAATTGAATATTGAATATTGAATACATACAAGGAATGTGCCTTGGTGCTCCGCTCGCAAGTAACAACACGACATACAGTAAACAATTAAGAATAAAAACATAAAACATTAAAACATTAAGAATAAAACATTATAGTTTAAACATGTGAAGAATGAAATAAAATACAGAAGGAAAAGGAGGCTACAGACTTTTGGTTGTTGAGTCTAGCTACTGCTCGTGGAATAGAACTGTTTTATGTCTGGCTGTGGCAGCTTTGACAGTCCGGAGTTGCCACAGCCAGACTTCAACAGGAAGGAAGATCAGAAGGTGAGATGCATAAATTGGGACGATCCATTTATAATTCTTCAAGCATACAGTAGGGTTCGAAATTCATTATCAGTGTCATAAAGGCTGAAAACGTAGTGCGTTCAAGTCACCACAATCCATCAACTCTACAGAGGTGCAGCGGTAAGGCGACATAGAAACATAGAAACATAGAAAATAGGTGCAGGAGTAGGCCATTCGGCCCTTCGAGCCTGTACGCACCGCCATTCAATATGATCATGGCTGATCATCCAGCTCAGTAGCCTGTACCTGCCTTCTCTCCATACCTCCTGATCCCTTTAGCAAAAAGGGCCACATCTAACTCCCTCTTAAATATAGCCAATGAACTGGCCTCAACTACCTTCTGTGGCAGAGAATTCCACAGACTCACCACTCTCTGTGTGAAGAAATGTTTTCTCATCTCGGTCCTAAAAGACTTCCCCCTTATCCTTAAGCTGTGACCCCTGGTTCTGGACTCCCCCAACATCGGGAACAATCTTATGGTTCAGGGACTGTCTCACACGCCACAGACCCTGGTTCAATCCTGGTGCTGCGGCACGGAGTTTGTACGTTCTCCCCGTGACCTGCGTGGGTTTTCTCCGAGATCTTCGGTTTCCTCCCACACTCCAAAGGCGACCAGGTTTGTAGGTTAATTGGCTTGGTGTAAGTGTAAAATTGTCCATAATGTGTGTAGGGTAGTGTTGAAGTGCAGGGATTGCTGGTCGGTGTGGACTTGGTGGGCCGAAGGGATTAAACTAAACTACAATGAAAAGTCAGCTCATCTGGGGCCATTGGTGACAAATTGGATCAAGTGGAAATCATGAAATAGCAAGATAAAAAAACAGGCAATAAAAAGTAATAAGAATATTGCTATTGTTCTCAGTGTGATAAACAATTGACATATATTACAAATATCAAAGTGCCAACCTTGCAGGAAAGATGTGGGGGATGTGGAGAGGGTGTAGATGAGGTTGGCCAGAATGTTGCTTGGCTCACAGGGCATTAGCTACAAGGAGCAGGAACAGCATTCAAGAGAGAGCTAGATAGACCTCTTAAGGATAGCGGAGTCAGGGGGTATGGGGAGAAGGCAGGAACGGGGTACTGATTGTGAATGATCAGCCGTGATCACAGTGAATGGCGGTGCTGGCTCGAAGGGCCGAATGGCCTCCTCCTGCACCTATTGTCTATTGTGGGCAACTTGGATTGTTTTCTCCGTGACGTTGGAGGTTGAGGGGAAAGCTGATAGATGTGTAGAAATTCTGAGAGGCGTAGGTTAGACAGTCAGAATCTTTGCAATTGTCAAGGCTTAGAGGGCTTTATGGTCAAAGAGGGAAAGTTGAAAGGAGATGGGAGTGGGGGCTCGTATTTCAACCGAGCGGGATGGGGTGCTTAGAACATGCTGTTAGGGGTGGTCGTGGAATCAGATACGATAGTGGTGTTCAATAGGCTTTCACCAGAGTGCAGGGATATGCCAGGAATGGAGCGATACGGATCAGGTTCAGGCTGAAAGGTCATAGGTCATAAGTGATAGGAGTAGAATTAGGCCATTCGGGCCATCAAGTCTACTCCGCCATTCAATCATGGCTGATCTATCTCTCCCTGTCCTGCCTTCTCCCCATAACCTCTGACACCCGCACTAATCAAGAATCTATCTATCTCTGCCTTTAAAATTATCCACTGACTTGTGGCCTCGACAGCCGTCTGTGGCAGAAATTCCAAAGGATTAGTTTGATTTGTCATTGTGTTTGGCACGGATATTGTGGGCTGAAGGGCCTGTTCCCATGCTGTTTTACGTTCTCTGTTTGTCCACATACAATGATACTGACGCAAAGAAAAGAATACGTCGGCGTTTCAGCCAGTTCTCTTTGTGGAGAAGCAGCAATGGCTGTTGATTACATTCTGCACTGTCATTCACACAGTGGCTCGGTGTCGATTTTGTTCGAGGTACCGTTTAGAGAGAAGAATTGCAGCCCAGCAATTATAGGGTGTGACCCGAGACCAGTCCCCATTTAGTTGACTGTGATTCCAATCCCCTGCGGACCCTGTTGCTAATTCTTCCACCAGGTTTGCTGCCAGTTAGAGTGCATTTTGATTGAGCTTTCTTCTCTGTCTATGAACCTTGTCATGGAAAGCATCCTGGGCTCATCTCCAGATCACTCCAAGCTTGGAGTGTGTTTGGAATTGTGCCCAGCAATAGCTTCCACAGTCAATGATCATAGTTCACAAAGACAGGATGGTGTTGTGTTTCCCCCTGGATGGACACACATGTGTCAATGAGTGATGACTCAGACTGAAGTAAAGCCCAGATGGCAAAGCCGTTATGCGCTGAAGATAGACACACAAAGCTGGAGTAACTCAGCGGGTCAGGCAGCATCTCTGGAGGAAAGGAATAGGTGCCATTAACGGGTAGAGACCCCTCTTCAGACTGAGAGTCGGGGGGAAAGGGAAACGAGAGATATAGATGGAACATCGAACAAATTAATGAAAGATATGCAAAAAGCCAACGATGATCAAGGAATTGTTCTCCCCACAATGGTCGATCGTTGGCTGTGGAGAAGATGATAACAAGTCGTCCTGACAGTGAACTTGTACACAACAGGACCACAATGAAACTGGTACGATGACTAGGTTGGGATGAGGGTGAGAGGGGCGGGGGGGATGCAAGGGTTAATTGAAGTTAGAGAAGTCAATGTTCATACCGCTGGGGTGTAAGCTGCTCAAGCGAAATATGAGGTGCTGTTCCTCCAATTTGTGTTGGGCCTCACTCTGACTGTGGAGGAGGCCCAGGACAGAAAGGTTAGTGTGGGAATGGGAGGGAGAGTCAAAGTGTTTGGCAACCGGGAGATCGGGTGGGCCACATTGGTGAGCTGTGCCAAGAGTCAAACCAAAGTTGTAATCTTTGACAACTAGATGTGGGCGGATCAGGCTTATGTCACAAGCAAAGCACAAAGTGCTGGAGGAACTCAGTTGGTCAGGTGGACGGGCAAGGAGAGGGACGTCGGTTTAATGGTCGATCCACACAGTCAAGGGAAGGCGATGGTTGGAGGCCCACAGCAGCCTGGGGCTCGCCTGGATCGGGCCTGGGTCTCGCCTGGATCGGGCCTGTGACTCGCCTGGATCGGGACTGGGGCTTGCCTGGATCGGGCCTGGGGCTCGCCTGGATCGGGCCTGGGGCTCGCCTGGATCGGGCCTGGGGCTCGACTGGATCGGGCCTAGGGCTCGCCTGGATCGGGCCTGGGGCTCGCCTGGATCGGGCACCCCTCAAAACAACCAGAGCCCGGACTAGACTTGTAGATGGCGTCAAAACATGGTGTCTCTTGCATGCGGGATAGACATAGAAAATAGGTGCAGATGTAGGCCATTTGGCCTTTCGAGCCAGCACAACCATTCAATATGATCATGGCTGATCATCCAAAAACAGTGCCCCGTTCCTGCTTTTTTCCCATATCCCTTGATTCCCTTAGCCCTAAGAGCTAATCCCTCTCTTGAAAATGTCCAGTGAATTGGCCTCCACTGCCTTCTGTGGCAGAAAATTCCACAGATTCACAACTCGCTGAGTGAAAAAGTTTTTCCTCATCTCAGTCCTAAATGGCCTCCCCTTATTCTTAGACTGTGACCCCTGGTTCTGGAGGTCAGTGGACTATTTCTGTACGCTAGCCAATCAGGAATGTGCTGAGGAAGGAACTGCAGATGCTGGTTTAAACCAAAGATAGACACAAAATGCTGGAGTAACTCAGGCAGCATCTCAGGAGAGAAGGAAAGGGGGACATTTCGGGTCGAGACCCTTCCTCAGATGCTTAGGTATGGCCACTGGACTAATTGGAAGAAGAGAATTTCACTGTGCCTTTGCACTTTGCACATGTGTGTTAATAAAAGCACCATTGACCCTTCTGGGGAGGGATTAGACGGATTGGGTCGGGTCGGAACCCTTCTACTGTTTCTGAATCTGAACCTGAGTTTGAAGAAGGGTCCCGACCCAAAATATCATCTGTCCATTTCTTTAACAGAAGCTGCCTGACCCGCTAAGTTCCTCCAGCATAGCCCTCGAGCCACACAGCATGGACACAGGCCCTTCAGCCTGAAGAAGAGTCTCGAGCCGCAACGTCACCCATTCCTTCTCTCCAGAGATGCTGCCTGTCCCGTCGAGTTACACCAGCATTTTGTGTCTATCTTCGATTTAAATCAGCATCTGCAGTTCTTTCCTACACATTCCCTCGAAACCTGTCCTGTCTATGTTCCTGTTCAACTTTCCTCAAACTATGCAGCCCAAAATAAATCACAAAGTGATGGAGTTACTCAGCAGGTCAGGCAGCATCTCAGTAGAAGATGGAGAGCTGACGTTTGGGGAGGGACCCTTTGGGACAGTCTGAAGAAAGGAAATACAAAGCAAAGACATAATCCTTCCTGCAAGCAGTATTGGGGAATGTCTGAAGAAGGCTCTCGACCTGAAACGTCACCTATCTATGTTCTCTAGAGATGCTGCCTGACCCGCTGAGTTACTCCAGTACTTTGTGTCTTTTTTAAAAAATAAACCAGCATCTGCAGTTCCTTGAGCTTCAACTCAAAGAAACTCAATTTTCCAGTCTTTACCCACCTCTGTCACTAACTGCAAATAATTATTTTTGCTCTTAGTTAACAATGTAAATATTAGAATGGCCAATAGTCTCAGCAGCAACGTTTTGCAATCATAAGATCGTAAGTGCTAGGAGCAGAATTGGACCATTCGGCCCATCAAGTCTACTCCGCCATTCAATCATGGCTGATCCATCTCTCCCTCCGAACCCCATTCTCCTGCATTCTCCCCATAATCTCTGACAACTGTACTAATCAAGCATTAGTCTATCTATCTCTGCCTTAAAAATATCCATTGATGGCCTCCACAGCCTTCTGTGGCAAAGAATTCCACAGATTCACCACCCTCTGAGTAAAGAAATTCCTCCTCATCTCCTCCCTAAACGAATGTCCTTTTAAGCTATGAGGCTATGACCTCTGGTCCTGGACTCTCCCACTAGTGGAAACATCCTTTCCACATCCACTAGATCCAGGCCTCGCACTATTTCCAAAGTCCACTCCATGCTCTGGGTCTTATGGAGCGGCCCCTGATCCAGGCAAGCCTCAGGCTGCCGCACGGCCTCCAGCCGTCGCCTTCCTCTGGATCGTTCAAGGCATCAATGTCCCTCTCCTTGCAGACCCACCTTTGAGCCCTGGGGCGCCTCCCGCAGCCCACCTTGGGGGCACCGATGGTACAGCGTGGACCCTCCTCTTTGGTTCTCCTGTCTCCGCAGGGGCCGGTCTCCGCGGCACCCCCTCCCCGACAGCCCGCGGCCCACGGGGTCTTTCAGCGCCCCACCGCGCGGCCCACCGCGTATTAAAGTAGTTTAGGTAGCCCCTATAAAGTATAATGATGTCAACGATCCAATTCAATTCAATGAAACTTTATTGTCACATGTACCTAGGTGCAGTGAAAGTCTTTCTTTTGCATCTGCCGTTAGACCAGGTTCTCTCTGCCATTGGATGCAAGTTTAGTTGAGAGCCTTTGGCAGAGCACGTTATGAGATTAACAGTACAACCCCCTACATTGCTTCCTTCCAAATGGGTCCATGCACCAAGTGCCCAATGGGGCTTGGCTCCCTTCCCATTTGAAATGTGAACTAAACAGCTTGGTACTGATAGATCCGATCATGGCACCAGATACAATAGTGACATTCCAGAGACCTTGTGATCAGAGCAAAATTAGACCATTTCGCTCATCAAGTCTGCTCCGCCATTCAATGACGGCTGATCCCATTCTCCTCCCCTCTTCCCTGACACCTTGGATAGGCTTGGATAGAGTGGATGTGGAGAGGATGTTTCCACTAGTGAGAGAAGCCAGGACTAGAGGTCACAGCCACAGAATTAAAGGACGTTCTTTTAGGAAGTTGAGGAGGGATTTCTTTAGGGTGGTGAATCTGTGGAATTTGCATCAGAAGGCGCTAGAGGCCAAGTCAGTGGAGATTAAGGCAGAGATAGATTTTTGATTAGTACGGGTGTCAGAGGTTATGGGGAGAAGGCAGGAGAATGTGGTTAGGAGGGAGAGATAGATCAGCCATGATTGAATGGCGGAGTAGACTTGATGGGCAAAATGGCCTAATTCTGCTCGTATTACTTATGATCGTATGATCTTTTGGATAGGCACAAGGATATACGGGGAATGTAGGGATATGGATTATGTACAGGTTGATAATAGTTGGTCTTGGCATCATGTTCGGGACAGACAATGTGGGCCGAAGGGCCTTCGCTGCACTATATTCTGTTCTACGTTCTAAGTTGGCTCTTAAAGAAACCGATAACAAACTCTCGGTAACCAATTTTTGCAGCCAATATCTGAGCAAACTGCAACATAATGTACTTTTGAAAAAATATATATATATAGATCAGAGGTGAATTTTTGAAGCAGACGTCTTTTGATGTGAAATGGCATGTGAATTTTTCTTGAATTAAGATTTGATTAAAAGTGTATTTGCCAGTTTCAACTTCTGCCGGCTGTTACTTTCAGATGTTACACTCGATTACTGGACTTAATTTGCTTCTGAACAGTAAACAGTCTTTTATAGTGATTGGTGTGATGTTTGGTGTACAGCCTTTTCAAATACATTCATTATAAAAGGGACACTGATTTCTCAATTAGACCTTCAAAGGTACTAAGGAATTGCAGAAAGCAGGCTTCTGAGTGGACCAGAGTCAGGGACAGCTTCTTCCCCTCTGTTATCAGGCTTCTGAATGGTCCTTCCATAAGCTAGGGTACTGTCCTGATTCTCCCCTACCCCATTGCGGACATTGGACCTTGTCTATGGAACGGTCTATCCTTACGTCTATGGTTACGGGCGGCACGGTGGCGCAGTGGTAGAGTTGCTGCCTTACAGCGAATGCTGCGCCGGAGACCCGGGTTCGATCCCAACTAAGGGTGCTGTCTGTACGGAGTTTGCACGTTCTCCCCGTGACCTGCGTGGGATTTCTCCGAGATCTTCGGTTTCCTCCCACACTCCAAAGACGTACAGGTTTGTAGGTTAATTGGCTTGGTAAATGTAAAAATTGTCCCTAGTGGGTGTAGGATAGTGTTAATGTGTGGGGATCGCTGGTCGGCACGGACCCGGTGGGCCGAAGGGCCTGTTTCCGCGCTGTATCTCTAAACTAAACTAAACTGATGCACTACAATGCTGAGAACTATATTCTGCACTCTGCATCTTCCCCTTTGCTCAACCTATTGTACTTGAGTTTGATTTGATTGTGTTTATGTATAGTGTTATTTGCTCTGAAGATAGACACAAAATGCTGGAGTAACTCAGCGGGACAGGCAGCATCTCTGGAGAGGAGGAATGGGTGACTTTTCAGGGTAAGACCCTTCTTCAGACTGGATAGCATGCAAAGCAGAGCTTTTCACTGTTCCTCTGTACACGTGACAATAATGAACCTAAACTTAAACCAAACATCAAGTAACCTGTAAGATGAGGCTTCCAGCAGAACAAGATGATTGGAAACACTTTTGCTCGAAGCTGTGTTTTTTGTTGAGCCATAACACGTGTTTCAAAAGGTTGTAAAATAACCAAATATCCATTCGGAAGACATCGACTGTGATTTATTCATGGGACCCTTCAGGTCTCTGTGTGAGGTTTCTGATGGAGTTGGTCTCAGGTGGAGAGTCAGTAGCTGCCCATGTGTATAACAGGAGCTATGCCCCAGGTGCCACCTATTTCTCAACAAAGTCCACACTCTTTGGACTAGTTGGGCTGAAGGATCTGTTTCCATGTTGTGCGACTCGATGACTCTCATTTGCTGCCCACCAATCTGAGAGGATTGGTCTTGAAGATATTCTCTCCACCACACCAGAGGCAAGTACTACCTACTATCATGGAGCGCAGAGATTAGTTTAGAGATACAGTGTGGAAACAGGTCTTTTCAGCCCACCGGGTCCGCGCCGACCAGTGATCCCCGCACATTAACACTATCCTACACACACTAGGGACAATTTTTACATTTACCAAGCCAATTAACCTAGAACCTGTACGTCTTTGGAGTGTGGGAGGAAACCGAAGATCTCGGAGAAAACCCATGCAGGTCACGGGGAGAACGTACAAACTCCATACAGACGGCGCCCGTAGTCGGGATCGAACCCGGGTCTCCAGCGCTGCATTCGCTGTAAGGTAGCAACTCTACCGCTGCGCCACCGTGCCGCCCTGGTTCTTGGAAGGGGAAGAGAGTGCCATGGTGGAATGAAGGAGACCTGGGAGATAAATGGTCATGTGGGCTGGAGACCCATTAGGACCAAAAGAGGGAGAACCTGACTCCTAATGGTTGATCTGGTGATAATGGTCTCCCTGTACCTTCTTTGTACCTGGAGCAGTGGGATGAGAGTGTGGGCAGGGTGGGGGGGGGGGGGGGGGGGTGGTCTTTGATGATATCGACTGACCTGTAGATTCTGTAGATTCCTTCTACTTCCTCAAAAATCTGAGGAAGTCCAGACATTGACATCAGACCGCCTCTCCTGAGTTTTACAAAGCTGAGCGTTCGTGTAGAAGAGACCAAAGAACGATTAATGAACTGGATGAACAAGGAACTGCTGATGCTTGCTTACGAAAAAAGACACAAATTGCTGGAGTAACTCAGCGAGTCAAAGCATCTCTGGATAATATGGATGGGTGACGTGTGAGGTTGGGATGCTTCTTCAGACTGAAGAAGGTCCCAACCCAAAACATTAGCGATGCATGGCTTCAGAAACGTTACATGGCCTGCTGAGTGACTCCAGCACCATGTCTATTTGAAGGTTAATGGAGTATTTCTTTAACAATAGGAAGCAATGCACCAATGGACAGGAAAGGGAGGTTTGCACTGGAATTCACCAATGAACAAAGACAGAACTTAAACGTTTATGTCCTGTAAGAATACAAACAGAATTACCTTTAAGGCACATGATTCTTCCGTCCAATCAGTCTGAAGAAGGGTCACAACCTGAAACGTCACCTGTCCATCCCCTCCGCAGATGCTGCCTAACCCGCTGAGTTCCTCCAGCACTTTGTGTTTTGCTCAGGATTCCAGCATCTGCAGCTTCTTGTGACTCCAGGATACAATTTGGATCTGGCCACTAAATGACCCCCTTCCCATTCCCACACTGACCGTTTAGACCAGCATCTGCAGTTCCTTCCCCCACACTGACCTTTCTGTCCTAGGCCTGCTCCAATGTCAGAGTGAGACCAAACGCAAATTGGAGGAACAGAATCTCATATTTCGCTTGTGCAGCTTACAGCCCAGTGGGAGGAATATTGATTTCTCTCACTTCATGTAACCCCAGCATTCCCTCTCTCTCCATCCCTCCCCCAACCAGCTTCTTGTTTTAACCTAGTAAACAGCTAATGAAGGCCTGTTTCCTTTGTCAT
Source organism: Rhinoraja longicauda (assembly GCF_053455715.1). Taxonomy (NCBI): domain Eukaryota; kingdom Metazoa; phylum Chordata; class Chondrichthyes; order Rajiformes; family Arhynchobatidae; genus Rhinoraja; species Rhinoraja longicauda. The sequence continues at coordinate 2,735,830 of NC_135970.1, forward strand.
TATTACTTTTTTTGCTTATCTTTCATTCACTTGTTCTATATCTCTCTACATCATCGTCTATATCTCTCGTTTGCCTTTCCCGTGACTTTCAGTCTGAAGAAGGGTCTCGACCCGAAATGTCATCCATTGCTTCTCTCCAGAGACGCTGCCTGGCCCGCTGAGTTACTCCAGCATTTTGTGTCTATCTTTGGTTTAAACCAGCATCTGCAGTTCCTTCCTACATCTTTCATTCATTTGTTCTATATCTCTCTACATCATCATCTATATCTCTTGTTTCCCTTTCCCCAGACTCTCAGTCTGAAGAAGGGTCTCGACTGGAAACGTCACCCATTCCTTTACTCTGGGGATGCTGACTGAGTGACTCCTGATCTATCTTCAGTTCATACCAGGATCTGCAGTTCCTTCCTACACCAATCTTCCCTTCTACGTTTCTTCTTTGTGAAATGCTGCTTGTTCAGTTCTTCCTTTACCTGATTTTCCTCACATGTTCACGGTTTGATTCTGAGCATGGAAACCAAATAGAGACAGGTTCAATGTTGAAGGGCTACAAAGGGGCCATTGACAATTATGTTCCCAAGGATGTTTTCATTCAATCCACAAGTTTATTGTGACCAAGAACTAAATTCAATCCAAACAACGTTAGTTTTCAGAAAGACCAAAAAGAGCTAAAGTTGTCCTGTGGAATTGTGAACAGAGGGCTCAAAAATTTAATATTATTTCTATATTTAATCCGTCCTAAATCACTCAACTCACTCGGGCCTTATTTGAACTGATGTTAACACGAGGAACAAACAAAGTGATTCAAGTGGTCTGTACGGGGGTCCCGACCCGAAACATCACCTATCCATGTTCTCCAGAGTCGCTGCCTGACCCGCTGAGTTACTCCAGCACTCTGTGAAACGTCACCTATCCATGTTCTCCAGTGATGCTGCCTGACCCGCTGAGTTACTCCAGCACTCTGTGAAACGTCACCTATCCATGTTCTCCAGAGATGCTGCCTGACCCGTTGAGGTACTTCAGCACATTGTGTCCTTTTTTTTAATGTATACCTGCACTGTTTTCACCGATTCAAGTAGTGCTTGAACCTGGTCTATCTCTGCATTAGTGCTTCATTACAGAACCACCTCCAACAAATTCACAGCAACATCCCCGCTACCAAATACCTTGACCAATGCTTCCATTATCCTTCTTGAAAAGCATGAGGCAACTCCCATGGAATAAAAGAACTAAAAGCATTAAAAAAAATAACCTCCACCGTTTTGATTTCTTTTCTTTTAGTGTAGCCTGCTTCTTTGGAGGGACAAAGGGAACATAATTATGTATTTTCTTTGCTCAGGAGAGCGTCCTCACAATAATGCCTGGACCATGGTATCTCCACCCGGCTCCTTTTTATAAGCACAAAAGAGGCACATTTAGAAACAGTGGTCATCACAATTCAATGTGTGTTCGTAACTGCAAAACCTGTTTTTCAACTCGAGCTATTCTGTGATGCTAATTGAGGACCCGTGAATGTGCTTTTAAGTACTGGAGTGCTGCAAAGAATGAGCTGTTTTGAGCTAACATCAAGCTGCTAATGATTTTAATGAGAGTGGATTCTGGATTCATATTTTTTTCATAGAATACATCACACTAAAACAAAAATCAATGAGCAACATTAATTAGGGCTTTTTAAGAAGCCTTCTATGGTTTTGTTTTTGCTTAAACTGCACCAGATGAAGATCGCTGTGTTTTATTTAAACTACACTATTTGACATTTAGATGAGAGAAAAGAAAAGGAAAATACTAACAAATGCAGGAACAGTTTTTGACAGCTCTTTGTCACGCCGGAGAGAAGAAAGAGGGCCAACTGTGAGATCATACTTTGAAGCCCTGGAAATTTGTAATGAAAAATTTAAGATACAAGAGAGGAAAAGGACGAGCTATTCATTTGCAGCAGCATACATTAGCACTTGGAATTCAAAGGTTTGCTGTGTGTTTTTTTATAAATTCTACTCTAATAAATATCTTAGAGAATTGCTTTGATATTTCAAGATTGTCTGTGTAGCCTACATCTACTACCTATAAAACAGAAAAATATTCATCAGCCTCCAAGCCTAACGAGAAGGTCACTGCTCCCTAATTACCAGAGACAGTTCAGCTGGGTAATTTCAAAGGCATTGCCAAACAGGCAGAGATCGACAATGTAACGTGAATAGTTGTCTTTGCCTCTCGTGCGGTTTCTATCAATGAGACTCTCCACTCCATTTCCACATCAGTTCGCCACTAATTCTTCCACTTTCCACTTCCAAGGCTTATTATTTTCTGGTGGGTGACTTGACTTTAGGTTTATTATTGTTTACTAAAGCTTTCTTTTGTGCCGAGGTACAGTGAACAGCTTTGTTTAGCATGCTTTCCAATCAGAGCAGATAATGCTGTACATAAATACAATCTAGTTAAACTCAATTAACTAGGTAGGAAGAGTAAAGGGAAAGATACAGAGGGCAGAATATAGTTTAGGCTTAGGTTTATTATTGTCACGTGTATCGAGGTACAGTGAAAAGCTTTGTCTGGTATGCCATCCAATTAAATCAGATAACAGGGCGCAGCGGTAGAGGTGTTGCCTTACAGCACTTTCAGCGCCAGAGACCCGGGTCCTAAGGGTGGTGTATCTCCAAACTAAACTAAATTAAACTAAACTAAAAATCATGTTTGGCACAGATATTGTGGGCCAAATGGCCTATTCTGTGCTGTACTGTTCTATGTTACGATGCTTTAAGTGTTATCCGACTAAGTAATCACAACACTCTATGACAAAGGCAACTGGGCAGTTTTGCAAACGTATCTTTACATTTATGGAAATGTTTTAATGTGAGAGAATTGTTGATCAGAAAATGAGTTCGAAACTGAGAATTTGAACCATATTGCTTGCTCATTCAAATATGAACATACCGAAAGTGTCTGCATCTATAAATGTGCCAAACTAGGTTTTGAAGGCAATCATACAAGATGTTGAGTATTCAGTGAATAAAAAGCAAAAATAAAAACCGCAGATACTGGAAATCTGAAACAGTAAATGCTGGGGGAAATGCAGCAGGTCAAACAGGATAGGCAAGGAGAGAATCAGAGGTAATGTTTATGGTTGTTACTTTAGTTTAGTTTAATTTAATTTAGTTTTGTTTAGTTTTCTTTCCTTTAGTTTCGTTTCATTGATTACTGTCACGTGTACTGAGGTACAGTGAAAAATGTTTTTGTTGCGTGCTATCCAGTCAAAGAAGACTGTACATAATTGCAATCAAGTGTAAAGAAAAAAGACACAGGTTTAGTGCAAGATAAAGTCCAGCATATTCCAGGCACTTACTGCTCTCTCTGTCAAAACCCCCCTGCCCCACACATCTCCTTTAAACTTTGCCCACTCTCACCTTGAAGCAGTGCCCTCCAGTCTTTGGTACTTCAACGCTGAGTAAAGTGGTCTGACTGCCGATGCTTCTCATGCTTTTATGTATGTGTGTCTATCAGGTTTCCCCTCAGTCTCCATCATCCGTACAAAGTAATGCAAGTCTGTCCAATCTCTCTTTGTAGCAAATGCTCTCCAAACCAAGTGAGATCCCTTGATCAACCTGTACCCTATTCTAAACCCCCTCACCCTTCTGCAATGGGGGCAACAGAACTGACACAAGAAAGACAGAAGTGATAATGATGGTGAGGGGAGAAGTATGAGGTGCCTGGCTTTAGTGGGATGACAGAAAAAACATTTGGACAGGTATATGGATAGGATGGTTTTAGAGGGATATGGACCAAATGTGGGCAGGTGGGACTAGTGTAGATGGGGCATATTGGTTGGCATAAGATTACCACTCATCCTCCTGCGCTCCAAGGAATAGAGTCCCAGCCTGCTCAACCTCCCCTTCTAGCTCAGGCCCTTGAGTCCTGGAAACATCCTTGTAATCTTCTCCGCTCCCTTTCCATCTTTCCTGGAACATGGTGTCCAAAAACTGGACACAATACTCTAAATGCAGCCTCACCAATGTCTTATACAACTGCAACATGACCTTCAAACCTCTCGTTCAATGCTCTGACTGATGAAGGCCAATGTGCCACCCTATCTGCCTGCAATGCCACTTTCAATGAACCATACACCTGCACGCCTAGATTCCTCTGCTCTACCACACCCCCCAGAGCCCTACCATTCACTGTGTAGGTCCTGCCCATGTGAGACTTCACAAAATGCAACACCTCACATGGTAGATTGCATCAACCATTCCTCAGCCCACCTGCCCAATCGATCCAGATCCTGCTGCAATCTTTCACAACCACCATCGCCATCTGCAAAACCACCCACTTTTGTGTCATCTGCAAAGCTTTATTCAATATCTGTCTGCAAATACCCTGTCATCTACCGGTCACGCTCTCTCCTCCCTGGTGGCTGAACTAATGGAGGTGGAAGAAAGACACAAAAAGCTGGAGTAACTCAGCGGGACAGGCAGCATCTCTGGAGAGAAGGAATGGGTGACATTTTGGGTCGAGACCCTTCTTCAGACTGGTTAGGGATAAGGGAAACGAGAGTGATAGTCAATGATGGAGAGAGATAAAGTACATAATGTTTTGGCTCATTGGTGAATAGACAGTCACGTAGAGAGAAAGAGAGAGAGAGAACAAATGAATGAAAGATGTGCAAAAAAGTAATGATGATAAAGGAAACAAGCCATTGTTAGCTGTTTGTTGAGTGAAAGCGAGAAGCTGGTGCGACTTGGGTGGGGGAGGGATCGAGAGAGAGAGGGAATGCCGGGGCTACCTAACGGAGGTAGAATTCAGTTCAGTTTAGTTTAGTGAAACAGGTGGAAAGAGGCCCTTCGGCCCCCTGACAATTGACAATCAATTAACCCTTACATTAGCACTATCTTACACACTAGAGACAATTTACTATCTTTACCAAAACCAATTAACCTACAAGCCTATGCTTGATAAAACCTTGTCTTTAGAATGCGGGAGGAAACCAGTGCGCCTGGAGAAAACGCACGTGGTCACGGGGAGAATGTATAAACTCTGTACAGACAACGACCGCAGTCAGGATCAAACCCGGGTCTCTAGCGTTGTGAGGCAGCAGTTCTACTGCTGTGCCACCGTGCCACCCCTATCTGTTGCTGCTAAACTGTTCATTGCCTGCTGCTGGACTGTTTTTGCTGCTAGAATTTGTGTGGGACCTTGTGGGCCTCGAAGCCTTTTCTCCTGAGCATATAGGGAGAGGGAGAAGTGGGAGTGTGTTAGCTGATGTGCCTTCTGTGGTTTCATAGTGGCGGCACGGTGGCGCAGCGGTAGAGTTGCTGCCTTACAGCGCTAGAGACCCGTATTTGATCCTGACTACGGGTGCTGTCTGTACAGAGTTTGCTCAGTCGTCCGTGTGGGTTTTCTCCAGGTGCTCCGGTTTCCCCCCTCATCCCAAAGATGTGCAGGTTTGTAGATTAATTTGGCTTCTGTAAATTGTCCTTAGTGAGTCGGATAGATCGAGTATGGACGGTCAGCACAGACCCAGTGAGACGAAGGGCCTGTTTAAATAGAGTATCTATAATGAAAAGTCAAAGCTGAGAGGCTAAGCTTACTTTAGTTTAGAGATACAGTATTGAAACAGGCCCTTCGGCCCAGGGGATCCATGCAGACCATCGATCACCCACTCACACAAGTTCTATGTTACCCCACTTTTGCATCCACTCCCTGCACACTCAGGGCAGTTTACAGAGGGCCGATTAACCTACAAACCCGTGCGTCTTTGGGTTGCGGGACAAAACCGGAGTGCCCGGAGTAAACCCACGTGGTCACAGAGAGAACGTGCAAACACCATTTAGACAGCACCCGACGTCAGAATTGAACCCGTGTCACTGGTGCTGTGGCAGCGGTTCTGCCAGCTACGCCACTTTCTTGGAAATAATTCGGTAAAATCGCAAAATGACATCTTAATAAAAGATAAATCTGCAATCCAGTGCCAGCTGGGAGATTGTGGGACTGTTGTCTTTGTTTTAATTGGCTTCAGAGATTATTTAGATCTTCTCCTCACGATGGAATAAAGAATGTTTTATTAATGAACAATATCAACCCTGACTCTTTAATACCATCTCACAGTTTCATTCTCCCTTCCCAAAACTCTTATGGAATCCTGTAGTTTTAAAGAAAAGGCGCTTGTGAAATGTAAATCCTCCAATCTTACAGTATTTCAGAGCCCACCATCACACTCCAGACTTCAGCATTTTCTTGAGCGGTTTTACATCACATTTTTTTTCCAAGACTTTATTCAATCCCTATTTGTTGCACATGTAAATCAATTCAGAATTGATTTAAAGTAAAATTTGTGTAATGCAGCATAAATATTCATTAACCTTGTGCCAGACTTAAAAGCAGGCAATGTAAAAGATTTATAGAAAAATGTTGTTTTCATGTTGTATATCAGATAACTACCACCCCCTCTCCAATATAACTTCTATATTAACAACCTCATCTGAAACAAATACCTCACATCAGTTCAATACTCCCTGGTTTTATCAATATATAAATATTGATGCTGTGGTTCAATATAAATAAACAGCATCATCAGGATTCAGGTATTCTCCAGTGACAGGGAAATAGGTTTTTATTTTAAACATTCTGTTTATTCCCATATTTTCTTATTTTTTCCCCTTCTCCAAGGGACCGACACAGTTCAATTCAGCTAAACAGAGAATGAGGTTTGCAACAAAACATGCGATAACCTCCTCTGAGAAAACATAAAGAAGGTCTAATTTGTCGAATAAATCATCCTCTAAAACTTTCCACCCATCCAAGAATTCACTCGCTTCGGGTGAAAAATGCATTGGGACGAAAGTTCAAAATAAATACAAAAATTAATTTGGATCTTCAATGCAAAATATCTGTATGCGTTTGGATTTTTACAATGTGTGGAATTCATAGAAAAGCATTTTGGTTTTTCTTTAATCCCGTTCCGCACCATTTAATTCAAATCAAAATTCTCGTAATCTAACGTAGGCATCAGAGTGTCATGATTTTTTTGTATACTTGAAGTTACTTTATAGTTTTAAAACTTAATGTTGTGGGAAGTGGCGCAGCGGGTAGAGCTGCTGCCTCACAGCGCCAGAGACCCAGGTTCCATCCTGACCTCTGTGTGGAGTTTAGTTTAGGTTAGTTTAGTTTAGTGTCACGTGTACCGAGGTGCAGTGAAAAGCTTTAGTTGTGTGCTCGCTTGTCAGCAGAAGGACAATACATGATTACAATCGAGCCATTTACAGTGTATAGAATAAGGGGTAGGCCATTTAGAACGGAGATGAGGAAGAACATTTTCAGTCAGAGAGTGGTGAAGGTGTGGAATTCTCTGCCTCAGAAGGCAGTGGAGGCCAGTTCGTTGGATGCTTTCAAGAGAGAGCTGGATAGAGCTCTTAAGGATAGCGGAGTGAGGGGGTATGGGGAGAAGGCAGGAACGGGGTACTGATTGAGAGTGATCAGCCATGATCGCATTGAATGGCGGTGCTGGCTCGAAGGGCTGAATGGCCTACTCCTGCACCTATTGTCTATATTGTCTATATGATAAGGGAGTAATGTTTAGTGCAAGGTAAAGCCAGTAAAGTCCGATCAAGGATAGTCCGAGGATCACCAGCGTGGTAGATAGTAGTTCAGCACTGCTCTCTAGTTGTGGTAGGATGATTCAGTTGCCTGATAACAGCTGGGAAGAAACTGTCCCTGAATCTGGAGGTGTGCGTTTTCACACTTCTATACCTTTTTGCCTGATGGGAGAGGGGAGAAGAGGGAGTGGCCAGGGTGCGACTCGTCCTTGATGATGCTGCTGGCCTTGCCGAGGCAGCGTGAGGTGTAAATGGAGTCAATGGAAGGGAGGTTGGTTTGTGTGATGGTCTGGGCTGCGTCCACAATTCGTTGCATTTGCACGTTCTCTCTGTGACCACGTGGGTTTACTCTGAGTGCTCTGGTTTCCTCCCACATCCTAAAGACGTGTGGATTGGTAGGTTATTTGGCCCTCTGGAAATTGCCCCTGGTGTGTCGTGAATGAATGAGAAAGTGGGATAACATAGAACTGGTGGGAATGGTCAGCATGGACTGGGTCGGCCGAAGGGCCTGTTTCCATGCTGGATCTCCAGAAACTAGCAAAAATTAAAAACTTCGGTTTAACTACAAGAACTATCGTAGAAACAAGGAACGACAGATGCTGAAGATAGACACTAAATGTTGGAGTAACTCAGCAGGTCAGGCAGCATCGCTGGAGAACATGGATGGGCAACGTTTTGGGTCAGAACACTTCTTTGACTATTAACTTCTGTTAATGGAGATAGGACATTATTTTTCTTATTTGCTTATATATTTTCTACTTTTTTTACATTGAAAGCAATTTTACAACATCATGTAGAATTTCATTAAGCACATTACTGCCTTGGTGGCAGTGACCTTAACATAATGTAAAATAGAAAGTTAATTTGTATAAAAAGGCAAAATGAAGACTTGTAGATAAGGGCATAAAATGGTGGAAGAATTCAGCAAGTTGGGCAGCATCTGTGGAGAATTAATATTGCTGTTCAGTATTCTTCATTAGAAATGGGCATTGCGTACACAAGGCCAGAATGACACGCACTGCCCCTAGATTCACAGGTTCTGACCTCCACTATCAAAGAGATCTACAGGAGGTGCTGCCTCAAAAAGAGGGTCAATATCATCAAAGACCCACACCACCCTGGCCACACACTCACTGACCCACACCACCCTGGCCCACACCACCCTGGCCACACTCTCACTGACCCACACCACCCTGGCCACACACTCACTGACCCACACCACCCTGGCCACACACTCACTGACCCACACCACCCTGGCCCACACCACCCTGGCCACACTCTCACTGACCCACACCACCCTGGCCACACTCTCACTGACCCACGCCACCCTGGCCACACTCTCACTGACCCACACCACCCTGGCCACACTCTCACTGACCCACACCACCCTGACCCACACCACCCTGGCCACACTCTCACTGACCCACACCACCCTGGCCACACTCTCACTGACCCACACCACCCTGGCCACACTCTCACTGACCCACGCCACTCTGGCCACACACTCACTGACCCACGCCACCCTGGCCACACTCTCACTGACCCACACCACCCTGACCCACACCACCCTGGCCACACTCTCACTGACCCACACCACCCTGGCCACACTCTCACTGACCCACACCACCCTGGCCACACTCTCACTGACCCACACCACCCTGGCCACACTCTCACTGACCCACACCACCCTGGCCACACTCTCACTGACCCACACCACCCTGACCACACTCTCATCTCACTGCTACCATGGGGAAGGTGGTACAGGAGCCTGAAAACCGTGACCTCCAGGTTCAAGAACAGCTTCCTCCTAACAACCATCAGGCTCTTGAACACAACACCAACACTATTCTCAGCAACTCTGATCTTATATGGGCTGTGCCTTTAGTTGTACTACGGACTTTGTTTTTGCATTAGGCTCATGGTTATTAATTTATTGAACGTTTTCATTGTTATACGTTATCTGTCTGTGTTATGTTAATGGATGGGTCTGTTATTCTGCAGCAAGTAAGAATTTGGTAGTTCTATTGTTGATATACGTGTCAGTGAAACACTCTTGATTGGTGACTGACCTGATATCCAGTGGGTCTGCAACGTCAGCACAAATTGTCATTCCCCCTCCACTGTGCAACCTCCATAATGTGCACCTTTCCTTCGGTCAGGGATCATAACATCAATGGAGCTACAAACAAAATGGATGAGGAGTGCATAGAACGTGAAACAGTAGTTCAGTTTAGTTTAGTTCAGAGGTACAACGCAGGAACAGGCCACTCGGCCCACCGAGTCCCTGCCGACCAGCGATTCCCCTATACTAACACTATCCTACACACTAGGGACGATTTATATTATTATCAAAGCCTATTAACCTACAAACCCGCACGTCTTTGGAGTATGGGAGGAAACGGGAGCACCCGGAGAAAACCCACGTGGTCACAGAGAGAACGTACAAACTCCGTACAGACAGTACCCGTAGCCAGGATCAAACCCGAGCCTCTGGCGCTGTGAGGTAGCAACTCTACCGCTGCACCATAAAGCAACAGGAGTTGGCTGCGCCTAACGGCTGCGGCTCTCTGGCAGTCTGTTGTCTTTTTTTCTTTTTTTTTGTTTGTGTCGGTGTTGGGATGGTTTTTGTTTCTGTTTTTGGCTGTGTATGTGTGGTGGGGGTGTGTGGTGGGGGTGTGGGGTGGGGTGGGGGGGTGGGGCGGGGGGAAACCTTTATTTTATTAGGTCTCTTCCCCGGGGCGCGGCTCGGCTGCGGGCCTTAACATTGCCGGCGCAGCTCGGCTGCGGGACATTTCAGTGCCCGGTGCGGCTCGGCTGCGGGCCTTAACATTGCCGGCGCAGCTCGGCTGCGGGACGTTTCAGTGCCCGGTGCGGCTCGGCTGCGGGCCTTAACATTGCCGGCGCAGCTCGGCTGCGGGACGTTTCAGTGCCCGGTGCGGCTCGGCTGCGGGCCTTAACATTGCCGGCGCAGCTCGGCCGCGGGACGTTTCAGTGCCCGGTGCGGCTCGGCCGCTGGACTTAACATCGCCCGGTGCGGCCGCGGGACGTTTCAGTGCCCGGTGCGGCTCGGCCGCGGGACGTTTCAGTGCCCGGTGCGGCTCGGCCGCGGGACGTTTCAGTGCCCGGTGTGGCCGCGGGACGTTTCAGTGCCCGGTGCGGCTCGGCCGCGGGACGTTTCAATGCCCGGTGCGGCTTGGCCGCTGGACTTAACATCGCCCGGTGTGGCCGCGGGACGTTTCAGTGCCCGGTGCGGCTTGGCCGCTGGACTTAACATCGTCAGCGCTGTTCGGCCGCGGGACGTTTCAGTGCCCGGTGCGGCTCGGCCGTTGGACTTAACATCGCCCGGTGTGGCCGCGGGACGTTTCGGTGCCCGGGGCGGCTCGGCCGGGGGGCCTTCCATCCCCTTGCGGGGGCTGTGCGTGTCGTTTGCCTCGGTAGGGGTCGAGCTGCCTGTCCGTGGGTGCGGGGGGAAGAGAGGGGAAGTTTTGTTGCCTCCATCACAGTGAGGGGGTGTTTGGAGTCACTGTGATGGATGTTTGTGTTGGGGTCGGGTGTCCTGTGTTCTTTTCTTTTTGCTGTATTTTGTGTGACTGCTGAAATTTCGCTCGGTGTTGTGCCGAGTGACAATAAAGTGTTGTTATGTTATGTTATGTTATGTTATGTTAACAGGCCCTTTGGCCCACAATGTCTGTGCTGAACATGATGCCAAGACCAACTCGTATCTGCCTGCACATAGTTCATGTCCAAGTGCCTGTCCAGAAGTCTATTCAATGGCACTTTCGTATCTATGGTTATGTCACACCACAGTTTTGTCAGTATCATCGAGTCATACAGCACGGAAACAGTCCCTTTGGCCCAACTCATCCATTCCGACCATGATGCCCCATCTAAGCTCGTCCATTTGCCTGTATTTGGCCCATATCCCTCTAAACCTGTCCTGTCCATGTACCTGTCCAAGTGTCTTTTAAATGTTGTTATTGTACCTGCCTCAACTACCTCCTCTGGCAGCAGTTTGTTCCAACTACCAACCACCCTCTGGCAGCAGTTTGTTCCAACTACCAACCACCCTCTGAGTGGAAAAGCTGTCCCTGAGGCTCTGTTACATTAAACTTCTGTCCTCTGGTTCTTGATTCCCCTACCCTGTGTAAAAGACTTTGTGCTTTCACCCTTAAATAGGACTAGATGGATGGGACAACTTGGTTGGCATGGGAGAGTTGGGGCTGAGGGGCCTGTTTCCACACTGTACGACTCTATGACCTTTATCTGATGGCCTCCAATTCTGAGTTTCCCCTCAGATTGGGACCCTTCAGATACGCTGTGATAACTCTCTGCTACTTCCCAAATCCAGAACAGGGAGCTGTTTTATGTTCTAAGCTTTGAAGCTCGCCATAATTCCCCAGGCCATTGAATACATGCATGGCCGATGCATTTTTGGCAGGATGATAACCCAAAATCTTGGCGTAGTCTTCTCCTCTGACTGATCCCCGGTGAGTGTGTTGGCCATTGATCTGCTAACGAGCCTCACTGGAATCCGAACAACTGGTAAGGAATCTCGTCAGAAAATATTCTTTGTGCTGTGTTAGCTGATCTCTGCCAATTCAGCAAAAGGAGCTCGGCGATCGCTTTTGGTGCCTTGAATGAGGATGCGTGAAGTTAGCCAAGGTTCCCTCAACCCCAACTCTCCCCCACTAGTCAAGGAGCAAGAATCTGTAGATGCACAGTCTCTTGCCCAGATTGGGGGATCGAGCACCAGAGGACACAGGTTCAAGGTGAAGGGGAAAGATTTTACAGGAATCTGAGGAGTTCACACGAAGGGTGGTGGGTGTATGGAACAAGCTGCCAGAGGATGTAGTTGAAGCTGGGACTATCCCAACGTTTAAGAAACAGTTAGACAGGTACATGGATAGGACAGGTTTGGAGGGATATGGACCAAGCGCAGGCAGGTGGGACTAGTGCAGCTGGGACATGTTGGACAGTGTGGGCAAGTTGGTCCAAAGTGCCTGTTTCCACATTGTATGTATTACTCTATGACTCTATGTACCAAATTTGTAATATACCAATTTCAAATTTTCACCACGATCATCAATTTGAAACATTGACTCTGTTTCCTGCTCCACAGTTGCTGCCCGATCCGCAAAGTATTTCCAGAATGCACTGTTTCTGGAACCTCATTCTCAAAGGTTGCACGCAAGTGGAAATGGTTGAAATGGTTGAATAAAAACACATAACGTCAGGCTGTTGTAAATAGACTACAGCTCAGCGTTCAACACTATCTTCCCCTCCAAACTGGTTATCAAGCTCACAGAAGGCAGACACAAAAAGCTGGAGTAACTCAGCGGATCAGACAGCATCTCTGGAGAAAAGGAATAGGTAACGTTTTGGGCCGAGACCCTTCTTCAGACTGAGAGTCAGTGGAAAGGGAAACAAGAGACAGATGTACACAGTGATGTAGAGAGATATAGAACAAATGAATGAAAGATTTGCAAAATAGATGAGTCTCTGTTGAGTCTTATTGTCTGTAACTCATTTTCACCGAGCCCACAAATAACAATGGCCTGTTTTCTTTATCATTGTTACTTTTTTGCACATCTTTCATTCATTTATTCTATATCTCTCTATATCACCTTCTGTATCTCCCATTTCCCTTTCCCCTGACTCTCAGTCTGAAGAAGGGTCTCGACCCGATACATCACCTATCCCTTTTCTCCACAGATAGTCAGCCAACATTATTGTTATGGTACATTTATTGCCGATAAATAAATTCACAAAAGCGCCCTGAAACTTTTGTTGAAACAGCTTCTTGCACCAATTCCTCGTTCCTTTTGTCTCATTCCACCTGGCTTTGCATCTCTGGCCTCTGTCCAACCATCTGTTTATCAAGATGGCCACCCTCACCTGTATCCACCTATTACCTGCCAGACTTTGTCCTGCCCTCCTCCCTTCCAGCTTTCCCATCCACCATAATAAGTCAGAAGAATATTCCCGCCTGAAGAGGTTGCCTATCCGTGTTCTCCAGAGATGCTGCCTGACCTGTTGAGTTACTCCAGCACTTTATTTTAAAATTCCATTCATTTACAAGTTTTTACACAGTGGGTGGTGGGTGCCAAGGGTGGTAGAGGTGGCACACATAGCTACAGAGATGCATTGGCAATAGGAGCCAGCACCGCCAATCAATGTGATCATGGCTGATCATCCACAATCAGTACCCAGTTCCTCCCTTCTCCCCTTAACCCTTGATTCCACTAGCCCTAAGAGCTCTATCTAACTCTCTTTTGAATGCATCCAGTGAATCAGCTTCCACTGCCTTCTGAGGCAGAGTAGTCCACAAATTCACAACTCTCTGTGTGAGAGTTTTTCCTCATTTCAGTTCTAAACGGCCTACCCCTTATTCTTAAACTGTGGCCCCTGTTCTGGACTCCCCCAACATCGGGAACATGTTTCCTGCATCTAGTGTGTCCAATCCCTTAATAATTTTATATGTTTCTATAAGATCCCCTCTCATCCTTCTAAATTCCAGTGAATACAAACCCAGTCGCTCCATTCGTTCATCATAAGACAGTCCAGCCATCCCGGGAATTAACCGCTGCACTCCCTCAATAGCAAGAATATCCTTCCTCAAATTTGGAGACCAAAACTGCACACAATACTCCAGGTGTGGTCTCACCAGGGCCCTGTACAACTGCAGAAGGACCTCTTTGCTCCTGTACTCAACTCCTCTCGTTATGAAGGCCAACATACCATTGGCTTTCTTAACTGCCTGCTGTACCTGCATGCTTACTTTCAGTGACTGATGCACTAGGACATCCAGGTCTCGTTGTACTTCCCCTTTTCCTAACCTGACACCATTCAGATAATAATCTGCCTTCCCCTTATGGTCTCCAAAGTGGATAACCTCACATTTATCCACATATGTTAGTGGCATTTAAGTGGCTATACATATATATATATATATATATATATATGCCTATCCAAACATCTCTTAAATGCCACTATCGTATGTGGCATCAAGTTAGGCATGGACATTGTGGGCCGAAGGGCCTGTCCTTCTGCTGTACTGTTTTATGTTCTATAATTACCAATAGGTATAGGTTTATTATTATCATGTGCAGTGAAAAGCTTTGTTTTTCATGCCATCCAAACAGATCAGATAATACTCTACATAAATACAATCAATTCAAACTCAAACACCACAGGTAGAGCAAAGGGGAAGATACAGAATGCAGAATATAGTTCTCAGCATTGTAGCGCATCAGTTCCACAGACAAAGTCCAATGTCCACAGTAGGGAAGAGGTGGAATAAGATAGCAGTCTAATGAAAAATAATGATATCAATCACTGTTTCCCCTTCCATGGGCAACAACTCTGTAGAAATCAAGAGTAAGAGAGAGAATACTGAAAATACACAGACGATCAGACAGCGGCACTGAGAGGAAAGCAAGATCACCATGAAATATTCATCCTGGAGGCTGACAGTGTGGCTGGGCTGTGAGCTGACACTGAGTAGGCTGATTAAAGAATCTGGCAATGAAAGGCAAGTGGAGTAAAATGTCATTTGATCTGCCAGCACTCAGCTGTCTGCTAGTTACATTATACAGTAAACAACAACTTGCATTCCTAGCGCACGCCCTATCACAGAAAGTATTTCAAACTCTGCAAAGAAACATAACCAGACACTGGACCCATGGCCAAAACAAATGATATGAGACACATCTGGTGAAAGTTAGAGATACGGCACGGAAACAGGCCCTTCAGCCCACCAAGTCCAACTGACTATCCATCGCCCGTTCACACTAGTTCCAGGCCCTTCAGCCCACCCAGGTCCATGCTGACTATCCATCGCCCGTTCACACTAATTCTATGTTTTCCTACTTTCTCCTCCACTGCCTACACACTAGGGGGTGGCACGGTGGTGCAGTGGTAGAGTTGCTGCCTTACAGCGCTTGCAGCGCCAGAGACCCGGGTTCGATCACGACTACGGGTGCTGTCTGTGCGGAGTTTGTACGTTCTCCCCGGGGAGATCTTCGGTTTCCTCCCACACTCCAACGACGTACAGGTTTGTAGGATAAGAGGCTTGCTATCAATGTAAAAGTGTCCCTAGTGTGTTTAGGGTAGTGTTAATGTGTGGGGGACGCTGGTCGGTGCCGACTCGGTGGGCCAAAGGGCCTGTTTCCGCGCTGTATCTCTAAACTAAACTAAACTAAACACAAGGGGTAATTTACAGAGGGAAAATTAACCTACAAAACCCGCAAATCTTTGTGATGTGGGAGGAAACTGGAGCGCCTGGAGGTAACCCATGGGAGAACGTGCAAACTCCATACAGACAACAGCCGAGGTCAGGATCGAACCTGGTCTCTGGTGCTGTGTGGCAACAGCTCGCTCTACCAGCTGTGCCACTGTGGCACTCTGTGAAAGAGGGTTGCCAACTTCCTCACTCCCAAATAAGGAACAAAAGGTGACGTTACCGCCCCGCGCCCCACGTGACCTCACCCAGCCAATGGCGGCCGCCCGGGCAGGGTGAGGTCACCCTTTGTCCCTTATTTGGGAGTGAGGAAGTTGGCAACCCTACTAATACGGGACGAGGGGCGGTCCCGTACGGGACAAACCAATTAGAGATACAGCATGGAAACAGGCCCTTCGGCCCACCGGGTCCGCGCCGACCAGCGATCCCCGCACATGAACACTATCTTATACCCACTAGGGACAATTTTTACATTTACCAAGCCAATTAACCTCCATACCTGTCCGTCTTTGGAGTGTGGGATGAAACCGAAGATCTCGGAGAAAACCCACGCAGGTCACGGTGAGAAGGTACAAACTCGGTACAGACAACAGTCTCATCGAACTGCTCAGTCCATTATTTTAATGGTAGTGTTGAAAGGGGGAAAGAAATGTGTTTATCAAGTGCGTGGTCGGGATGGAACCCGGGTCTCCGGCGCTGCATTCGCTGTAAGGCAGCAACTCTACCGCTGTGTCGCAGAAGTAGAAG
The DNA here is from genome assembly GCF_053455715.1 of Rhinoraja longicauda. Classification (NCBI taxonomy): domain Eukaryota; kingdom Metazoa; phylum Chordata; class Chondrichthyes; order Rajiformes; family Arhynchobatidae; genus Rhinoraja; species Rhinoraja longicauda. The sequence goes on from NC_135970.1 coordinate 2,752,396, forward strand.
CTGAAGTCTGCCTTTGATCAGATGATGACATTTGTACACTTCCTACACTTCTCCATTTTATTTAAAAGATCCAAATTTCAGAGACAGAGTTCAATGTCCCCATACGACCGTGTCGTATAGGAAATGTTTCTATTCCTTAGAGTAATACTGCACAAAGGAACCATTAGGCTCATTGTGATTGTGTCCTAACACTCTGAAACAACTCTGCAATTAGCCGCACTTCCCAGCACTTGATAAACACATTTCTTTCCCCCTTTCAACGCTACCATTAAAATAATGGACTGAGCAGTTCGTTGAGCCTGGTGAGTATTTTTACTGCCCAGTTCACTTTCCAAATAGATCATCACATGTTGTGCTTCCTTTTCTTTCAGCCCCGTTGAAAGGAAGTGGGTGCCAACAATTCGTTGTGCTTTTACACTTTCTAAATTCACGTTAAATTACTTCCAGTGGGCAGGGAGACATGTTTTTGCGGACGCTCAGCATACGAAAGAGCTGTGCAGGAAGGAACTGGAGATGCTGGAGGCCTGAAGAAGGGTCTCGACCCGAAATGTCACCCATTCCTTCCATCCAGTGATGCTGCCTGTCCCGCTGAGTTACTCCAGCATTTTGCATCTGGTCAACGAACTGCTCAGTTTAGTGGCACTGGCACTGTTAATCACACTGAGGGCCGTGAAACATGGAAGAAATGGATCTTGTCAGTGTGTGCAACTAATAGACAATAGACTATTGCTGCAGGAATAGGCTATTAGGCCTTTCGAGCCATTCACCGTGATCAGTACCCTGTTCCTGCCTTCTCCCCATGTCCCTTGACTCCGCTATCATTAAGAGCTCTATCTCACTCTCTCTTGAAAGCATCCAGGGAATTGGCCTCCACTGCCTTCTGAGGCAGAGAGTTCCACAGCTTCACAACTCTCTGACTGAAAAAGTTTTTCCTCATCTCCGTTCTAAATGGCCTACCCCTTATTCTTAAACTGTGGCCCCTGGTTCGGGACTCCCCCAACATTGGGAACATGTTTCCTGCCTCTAACTTGTCCAATCCCTTAATAATCTTATATGTTACAATAAGATCCCGTCTCATCCTTGTAAATTCCAGTGTATACAAGCCCAGTCGCTCCAGTCTTTGGTCAACGTGGGTTGTTTTTAAATGTGCTATACAAATAAATTGACTTGACTTGACTTGACTTTCAACATACGACAGTCCCGCCATTCCGGGAATTAACCTCGTGAACCTACGCTGCACGCCCTCAATAGTAAGAATATCCTTCCTCAAATTTGGAGACCAAAACTGCACACAACACTCCAGGTGCAGTCTCACTAGGGCCCTGCACAACTGCAGAAGGACCTCTTTGCTCCTAAACTCAACTCCTCTTGTTATGAAGGCCAACATGCCGTTAGCTTTCTTCACAGCCTGCTGTACCTGCATGCTTCCTTTCAGTGACTGATGCACTAGGACACCCAGATCTTGTTGTACTTCCTCTTTTCCTAACTTGACACCATTCAGATAATAATCTGCCTTCCTGTTCTTACCACTGAGGCGGTGAATTTGATCACGAAAACAGACCATTTCTGCCCACACTGTGGCATCAAGAACCCGTTCCATTTACAACAAGCACGCTGCCCTTGGTTTGGGAGGGAGGGGGGAGGGTGTCTAATTCAGCAGCGGTTCTGGAGCTTTCCATGCAGAATAAAGTCATGTTTATCTCCCGCATCCGGCAGCCGTTGGGCGGAGAGCGGAGTTTCTCCCACCGGCTGGCCCCTGTGTTCCGCACAGCTACTCTGGGAATGGCGCTTGTCAGAGTTTACTTCAAACTGAAGACCTCCCCTTAACCTGACCTCATCAGATCAGCTTTTAGCGGCATTCGGTGGCATCTTCTGATGGAAGCAGGAATTTGGAACCGAGTTCCTCCTTTTAGTACAACTTATTTATAACAAGCGAGGGTCTCGAAGGGCCCGGAGAAGATGCCTCCACTTATGCGGAACAGGCACAGAAGCCACTGTTTACATCCCTGTGAGCCGAGTACCGTCAGGTCCTGTGAATATTTGCTCTCTTCCCAGTGAGCTAATGTATGCCTCCAGCAGGTACTGGACTGTGAAGTTTGCCTTTTATTCAATGATTTTCACAGAGTGTCTCGTCTAAACTTAGCAAGGCTGATTGAGCAGAAGTGAAGATGCATTAAAGCGGCAAACCTGACACACAGCCAACCGACAAGAGTTGAGAGTGTGGGTAATTGTCAATAGTTGTCCTGCAACGAAAGGTCCCACTCAGGAGATTAGTGGGCAAAATTAGAACACATGGTATTGGGGGTAGGGTACTGACATGGATAGAGAACTGGTTGGCAGACAGGAAACAAAGAGTAGGGATTAACGGGTTCCTTTCAGAATGGCAGGCAGTGACTAGTGGGGTGCCGCAAGGCTCGCTGCTGGGACCGCAGCTATTTACAATATACATTAATGACTTAGATAAAGGAATTAAAAGTAACATTAGCAAATTTGCAGATGACACAAATCTGGGTGGAAGTGTGAACTGTGAAGAGGATGCTATAAGGATGCAGGGTGATTTGGACAGGTTGGGTGAGTGGGCAGATGCATGGCAGATGCAGTTTAATGTAGATAAATGTGAGGTTATCTACTTTGGATAGAACGGGAAGGCAGATTATTATCTGAATGGTAGGAACAAAGTGCTGGAGAAACTCAGCGGATCAGGCAGCATCTCTGGAGAGAAGGAATGGGTGACATTTCGGGTCGAGACCCTTCTTCAGATTATCTGAATGGTGTCAGATTAGGAAAAGGGGAAGTACAACGAGACCTGGGTGTCCTTGTACATCAGTCACTGAAAGTAAGCATGCAGGTTCAACAGGCAGTAAAGAAAGTTAATGGCATGTTGGCCTTCATAATGAAAAGAGTTGAGTTTCGTAGGGGTGCAGTTGGATAGGGCCCTGGTGAGACCACACCTGGAGTATTATGTGCAGTTTTGGTCTCCTAATTTGAGGAAGGATATTCTGGCTATTGAGGGAGTGCAGTGTAGGTTCACCAGGTTAATTCCCGGGATGGTGGGACTGTCATATGAGGAAAGAATGGAGCGACTAGGCTTGTATTCACTGAATTTTAGAAGGATGAGAGGGAATCTTATAAAAACATCTAAGATTATTAAGGGACTGGACAAGCTAGATGCAGGAAACATGTTCCCGATGTTGGGAGAGTCCAGAACCAGGGGTCACAGTTTAAGAATAAGGGGTCGGCCGTTTAGAACTGAGGTGAGGAAATACTTTTTCACACAGAGAGCTGTGAATTTGTGGAATTCTCTGTCTCAGAAGGCAGAGGAGGCCAATTTACTGGATGCATTCAAGAGAGAGTTAGTTAGAGCTCTTGGGGCTAGCGGAATCAAGGGGTATGGGGAGAAGAAGGCAGGAATGGAGTACTGATTGTGGATGATCAGCCATGATCACAATGAATGGCGGTGCTGGCTCGAAGGGCCGAATGGCCTCCTCCTGCACCTATTGTCTATTGTACCTATGTATCTGTGGAACAATGAAATTCTTACTTTAGACTTTTAGAATTTAGAGATGCAGCGTGGAAACAGGCCCTTCGGCCCACCAAGTCTGTGCTGACCAGTGATCACCCAGTAAACTAGCATTATACGGCACACTAGGGACAAGGTTACAATTTCACAAAAGCCAATTAAACTGCAAATCTGTATGTCCTTCGAAGAAATGGGAGCAGCTGGAGAAAGCCCACGCGGTCACGGGGGGAAGGTGAGAATTCCACACGGACCGCACCCGCAGTCAGGATCAAACCCGGGCCTCTGGTAGTGTGAGGCAGCAACTCTAAACCCCTGTGCCACTGCGCTGCTCAATCCTGCTGCAGTTTAAATGGCCCATGAATGCAATAACTCTCAGATAATATATAATAACCAAAGAATACAACAAATAAATAAATAAATAATGGTGATACTTGTTCATTTTTGAGTTAGGATGCGGAAGCAGGCCCTTCGGCCCACCCACCGAGGCTGCACCGACCAGCAATCCCCTACCCTACATACCACACCACCCTACACACACTGGGGACGGTTTTACATTTACACCAAGCTAATTAACCCCCAAACCTGTACGTCTTTGGAGTGTGGGAGGAAACCGAAGATCTCGGAGGAAATCTGGTCACAGGTCACGGGGAGAACGTACAAGCTCCGTACAGACAAGCACCTGAAGTCAGGATGGAACCCGGGTCTCGGGCGCTGGAAGGCAGTAACTCTACTGCTGCGCCACCGTGCCTCCCCTACGATAGGTGACCATAATATGGCCACAACCGGAGCTAGCAGTGCAACTAAAGACACATAGAAACATAGAAAGATAAAAAATAGGTGCAGGAGGAGGCCATTCGGCCCTTCGAGCCAGCACCGCCATTCATTGTGATCATGGCTGATCGTCCCCAATCAGTAACCCGTGCCTGCCTTCTCCCCATATCCCTTGATTCCGCTAGCCCCTAGAGCTCTATCTAACTCTCTCTTAAATTCATCCAGTGAATTGGCCTCCACTGCCCTCTGTGGCAGAGAATTCCACAAATCCACAACTCTCTGGGTGAAAAAGTTTTCTCTCATCTCAGTTTTAAATGGCCTCCCCTTTATTCTAAGACTCCTGGTTCTGGACTCGCCCAACATTGGGAACATTTTTCCTGCATCTAGCTTGTCCAGTCCTTTTATAATTTTATATGTTTCTATAAGATCCCCTCCAGTGAATACAAGCCTAGTGTTTTCAATCTTTCCTCATATGACAGTCCCGCCTTCCCAGGGATCAATCTCGTACACAGTCCGCAGAAGCTCACAGCTTCTCAGCTACATCAGCATTGACAGTTATTTGTGTATTGGTGTTGATCTATTGTTGTCAGGTGTACCGTGGTACAGTGAAAGTGCCACTCAGTCCAATCAGATAATTCTATACATGAATACAATCAATCTAAACAAAAGTACAACTTGTAGAGCAAAGAGAAAGACATCAGCGAGCAGAACATAGTTTCTCAGCGTCGGGGCGCACCAGGTCAAGAGGAAAAAGTCCCATGTTGGTAATGCGGTAGGTTGGAAGATCAGGACTGCAACCTAGCTTGTGGATGGATTGTGTGGACATTCTCAGCATAGTGCATCCTGTTGTTCAGAGTAGAAGGAGATAATGTTGTCTCCACAATGTGGACATCCAAAGTATGTCAACTTATTCTTGATGCAAGGCTTTGTCATATAATTCTCGACAACTCGTAGGGTGAATCTTGCACTAAATACTTTGTTTGGTTCGTGTCGCTGACCGGTACATCCATGATGGATCCGTGTAGATGAGCGGTACATCCATGATGGGTCCGTGTAGATGACCGGTACATCCATGATGGGTCCGTGTAGATGACCGGTACATCCGTGATGGGTCCGTGTAGATGACCGGTACATTTGTGTTTGTCTCATGTAGATGATCGGCACCCATGTTTGGTCCGTGTAGGTGACCGGTACATCTGTGTTTGGACCATGTAGGTGACCGGTACATCTGTGTTTGGTCCATGTAGGGGAGCGGTACATCTGTGTTTGGTCCGTGTAGGTGACCGGTACATCTGTGTTTGGTCCGTGTAGGTGACCGGTACATCTGTGTTTGGTCCGTGTAGGTGACCGGTACATCTGTGTTTGGTCCGTGTAGGTGAGCGGTACATCTGTGTTTGGTCCGTGTAGGGGACCGGTACATCTGTGTTTGGTCCGTGTAGGGGAGCGGTACATCTGTGTTTGGTCCGTGTAGGTGAGCGGTACATCTGTGTTTGGTCCGTGTAGGTGAGCGGTGCATCTGTGTTTGGTCCGTGTAGGGGAGCGGTACATCTGTGTTTGGTCCGTGTAGGGGAGCGGTACATCTTTAGACTTCAGACTTTAGACGTTAGAGGTACAGAGTGGAAACAGGCCCTTCGGCCCACCGAGTCCGTGCCGACCAGCAAGCACCCTGTACACTAACATTATCCTGCACACTAGGGACAATTTTACCATTTACGGAAACTAATTAACCTACAAAGCTGTACGTGCAGCGTAGGTTTACTAGGTTAATTCCCGGAATGGCGGGACTGTCATATGTTGAAAGACTGGAGCGACCAGACTTGTATACACTGGAATTTAGAAGGATGAGAGGGGATCTTATCGAAACGTATAAGATTATTAAGGGGTTGGACATGTTAGAGGCAGGAAACATGTTCCCAATGTTGGGGGAGTCCAGAACCAGGGGCCACGGTTTAAGAATAAGGGGTAAGCCATTTAGAACAGAGATGAGGAAAAACTTTTTTAGTCAGAGAGTTGTGAATCTGTGGAATTCTCTGCCTCAGACGGCAGTGGAGGCCAATTCTCTGAATACATTCAAGAGAGAGCTAGATAGAGCTCTTAAGGATAGCGGAGTCAGGGGGTATGGGGAGAAGGCAGGAACGGGGTACTGATTGAGAATGATCAGCCATGATCACATTGAATGGCGGTGCTGGCTCGAAGGGCCGAATGGCCTACTCCTGCACCTATTGTCTATTGTCTATTGTCTATTGTCTCTGAGATGTGGAAGGGGACCCATGCGATCACAGGGAGAATGTAAAACTCCGTGCAGACAGCACCTGTAGTCAGGATCAAACTCTGGTCTCTGGTGCTGCATGGCTGCAACTCTACCGCTGTGCCATCCTAGTACACCAATGTTATGAAGGAAACTTCATCCTTGGCAATGTTTAACCTTCCTTTAAGATGAGAGGAAAGTTTTTTTTAAAGTTTTTTTATTGATTCAAATAGAATTCATTTTTTCCTTCAGATTGCTTTGATGATATATTTCTGTTTGCACAGGTTTGCGAAAGTCCTTTTAAAACCTGTTAACTGTGCTGGACTAAACCCGAGGGGCGTGTTTAGTCCACAACCCAGCAAGCATTGACACTGAATACAAAGATTATCTATTGAGTGGAAAAGAAAGCTAAGCGGTTGTTGTAAAATCCCAACTGGTTCACTAATAGCTTTTAGTGATGGGAACCTTCCAGCCTTAACCAATGCATGCTTGCACTTAGTGCTAGCCGACACCAAAGGTTTGGCTGTAAATGCTCACAGGGCTTGGAGTAACTAGAAACTAGAAATGGCCAAGTAGGCAGTGCAATGACCAGAACCGAAGACCTCAGAGAAAACCCACGCAGTTCACAGGGAGAACGTACAAACTCCGTACAATACAATACAATACAATACAATACAATATATCTTTATTGTACAGGGGTACAACGACATTGGGAATGCGACTTCCATTCGATGCAATCCATAGTCAGGATCGAACCCGCATCTCTGGCGCTGTGAGACAGTTGCTCTATCGAAAGCCACCGTGCCGTGAATGCAGTACTCCATATTGTACTCAATTTTGTTTACAAAATCATGAGAGGAATAGATCGGGTAGATGCACAGTCTTTTACCCAGAGTAGGGGAATCGAGGACATATCATATCATATCATATCATATATATACAGCCGGAAACAGGCCTTCTCGGCCCACCAAGTCCGTGCCGCCCAGTGATCCCCGTACATTAACACTATCCTACACCCACTAGGGACAATTTTTACATTTACCCAGCCAATTAACCTACATACCTGTACGTCTTTGGAGTGTGGGAGGAAACCGAAGATCTCGGAGAAAACCCACGCAGGTCACGGGGAGAACGTACAAACTCCTTACAGTGCAGCACCCGTAGTCAGGATCGAACCTGAGTCTCCGGCGCTGCATTCGCTGTGAAGCAGCAACTCTACCGCTGCGCTACCGTGCCGCCCTTAGGTTCAAGGTGAAGGGGAAAAAGATTTAATAGGAATCCGAGTGGTAACTTTTTCACACAGAGGGTGGTGGGTGTATGGAAAGAGCTGCCAGAGGAGGTAGTTGAAGCTGGGACTATCCCATTGTTTAAGAAACAGTTGGACAGGTACATGGATAGGGCACGTTTGGAGGGTTATGGACCAAGCGCAGGCAAGTGGGACTAGGGTAGCTGGGACATTGTTGGCTGGTGTGGGTGAGCTGGGCCGAAGGGCCTGTTTCCACACTGTATCATTCTATGACTCTATCTATGAGTCCAGTTGTGGCCAAATTACATGGACAGGAAAGATTTAGAGGGGTATGGGCCAAATGCAGGAAAATGGGACTAGCTTAGATGGGGCATCTCGGCCGGCATGGATGAGTTGGGCTGAGTTGGGCCTGATTCCATGTTGCCTGACTCTATGATCTATGGCTCTTGTGTTTTTGTGTTTCGACATAAGTTCATTGATTTTGTGTTTCAACATAAGTTCATTGATTTTGTGGCCTGTGCCATGAATTTTGAGGTTTAAGTTCAAAATGCATAAAAACAATGCCATTAAATTTGTTGTGATGTTAATTTAGGGCAGGAACCTTGATCCCAACACATGTTTAATGCTGGATAGGCACACAGTCTGATTCAGAATCCTCACCCCAGATTGCACATCAACCCTCCATCACTTTCACAATCTGACACCAACAATGAGGAATTGTGGAATGCTAGAAGAATTCAACATGATAGGCAGCATCTACGGAAGAAGAAAACCGTTAACCTATTTGGATCAGATCCTTTCCACAGACACTGCGTTCCACCCCTAGCCTTTGTCACCCGCGGTCTAGGCTTAAGCTCAGGGGTGACCGCGCTTTAGCGGTTGCAGCTCCTAGACTGTGGAACAGCATCCCTCTCCCCATCAGAACTGCCCCCTCCATCGACTCCTTTAAGTCCAGGCTCAAAACCTATTTCTACTCCCTAGCGTTTGAGGCTCATTGAGGAGGCGCTGTGAACTGTTTGCGTGCTACTGTATGTTTCTTTTTTTTTTTTCCATTGGAACCTAATCAGATGTACAGCACTTTGGTCAACGTGGGTTGTTTTTAAATGTGCTATACAAATAAAATTGACTTGACTTGACTTGACTTACTCCACCCATCTGACAATCAACTACCAAGGTCACGGTGGCGCAGCGGTAGAGTTGCTGCCTTACAGCGAATGCAGCGACGGAGACCCGGGTTCCATCCCGACCACGGGCGCCGTCTGTACGGAGTTTGCACGTTCTCCCCGTGACCTGCGTGGGTTTTCTCCGAGATCTTCGGTTTCCTCCCGCACTCCAAAGACGTACTGGTTTGTAGGTTAATTGGCTTGGTAAATGTAAAAATTGTCCCTGGTGGGTGTTAATGTGCGGGGATCGCTGGTCAGCACGGACCCGGTGGGCCGAAGGGCCTGTTTCCACACTGTATCTCTAAACTAAAGCTGTATCTCCTGGTTGCCAAACTCTTTAACGCCCCTTCCCATTCCCACACTGACCTTTCTGTCAAACGCAAATTGGAGGAACAGCACCTCGTATTTCGCTTGGGCAGCTTACACCCCAGCGGGATGAATATTGATTTCTCTAACTTTATGTAACCCTTGTATCCCCTCTCTCCAAGTCAAGTTAAGTCAAATTTATTTGTCACATACACATACACGATGTGCAGTGAAATGAAAGTGGCAATGCCTGCGGGTTGTGCACAAAAAGAATTACAGTTACAGCATATAAATAAAGTTAATAAGTTACTATTAGTGTCGACAAAAATTTAGTCTCTAGGGTTATAAAAGTTAACAGTCCTGATGGCCTGTGGGAAGAAGCTTCGTCTCATCCTCTCTGTTTTCACAGCGTGACAGCGGAGGCGTTTGCCTGATCGTAGCATCTGGAACAGTCCGTTACTGGGGTGGCAGGGGTCCCTCATGATCTTGCTTGCTCTGGATCTGCACCTCCTGATGTATAGGTCCTGCAGGGGGACGAGTGTAGTTCCCATGGTGCGTTCTGCCGAACGCACTACTCTCTGCAGGGCCATCCTGTCCTGGGCAGAGCTGTTCCCAAACCAGACTGTAATGTTGCCGGACAGGATGCTCTCTACAGCCCCAGAGTAGAAGCAATGAAGGATCCTCAGAGACACTCTGAATTTCCTCAATTGTCTAAGGTGGTAAAGGCGCTGCTTTGCCTTATCCACCAGGGCGGCAATTTGCGTTGCCCACGTCAGATCCTCTGTGATGCGGACTCCCAACTATTTAAAACTGCTCACCCTATCCACAGTAGACCCATTTATCTCCAGTGGCGTGTACGTCCTTGGATGTTTAGCCCTTCTGAATTCCACAATCAGCTCCTTTGTTTTAGTGACATTCAAGAGGAGACTATTGTCCCACCCAAGTCGTACCAGCTTCAAAATCGTCTTGTTGAGTCTCATTGTCTACAACTCGTTTTCACCTAGACCACAGGTAACAAGGGCCTGTTTCCTTTATCATCGTCACTTTTCTGCTTATCTTTCATTCACTTGTTCTATATCTCTCTACATCACCGTCTATGTTTTCCTTTCCCCTGACTCTCAGTCTGCAGAAGGGTTTCGTCCCGAAACGTCACCTATTCCTTTACTCCGGAGATGCTGCCTGCCCCACTGAGTCACTCCAGCTTTTTGTGTCTTTCCACCAATCACTTGCCAGGCTTTCTTCTGCACCCACCAATCTTTTCCAGCTTTCTGCCCCCTACCTCATCAGTCTGAAGAAGGGTCCCGACCCGAAACATCGCCTGTCCATCCCCTCCACAGATGCTGCCTGAGCCGCTGAGTTCCTCCAGCGATTTGTGTTTTGCAGAGTTACTCCCTGCATGGCTGGTCAATCTTGCCATCATTTGCACTGTTCTTTCAGATTCCAGCATCTGCGGTTTTTATTTACTTTTGTGCGAATTTGACCTAGTTGTGACAGTTTAAGAATAAGGTACATATAAGGTGTGTATAGAATCCTGAGGCAGGCAGGAATAGGCAGGGTCTCTTACCCAGGAAAGGGGAATGAAGAACCATAATCAAGATGCAGGGGGCACTGATTGTGTGAAGCTCCCTGACCTATATGGGCCACGAGTGCACCATGTGTGGGATTGGAACAGGATTCCAGGCATTGAATGCAAGTCCTTTGGTGCCACTGGAAGGCACAGAAGGAACAGTGCCGATCATTCAATTTGCAGGGAGATCATGATACACCTTTCTGATTACTTTTCATTGTAATGAAATGGCCAAGCATCAGTTTCCATGTCGACACTTTGCCGGCTTCAAACCACTGATCGACCGAAGGAAAGCCATTTTTACATGGGATGATTGCCTGAAATAGACAATGAAAAGCAGGATTCACGGTTATTTATTTATATCTATTTTTATATCTTTATATTTTCGATTTGTCGGTCATTAGTGGTCTGCGTTTTCTACCGAGGGATGCTTAGCTGAGCTTCTGTGAATTCACAGACTCGCAATTTATAAGCATGAAGCCAGACTTGCTTTCTGCCAAATATTAGTTTTATAGATAGAGCAAAACAGAATGGAAACAGGGCCTTTAGCCACCGAGTTCACGGGACCATCGATCACCTGTTCACACCGAAGGTATTTATTCACAAATTGCTGGAGTAACTCAGCAGGTCAGGCAGCATCTCGGGAGAGAAGGAATGGGTGACGTTTCGGGTCGAGACCCTTCTTCAGACTGATGTCAGGGGGGGCGGGACAAAGGAATGATATAGGTGGAGACAGGAAGACAGTGGGAGATCTGGGAAGGGGGAGGGGAAGAGAGGGACAGAGGAACTATCTAAAGTTGGAGAAGGTGGGGGGGGGGGGGGGGGGTGGTTGGAGAGAGAGAGAGGTTTACGGGTTATTTGAAGATGGAGTAGTCAATGTTCATACCGATGGGGTGTAAGCTAACCAAGTGAAATATGAGCTGCTGTTCCTCCAATTTGCTCTGGTCAGGCATCATCCCTGGAGGACATGGGTAGGTGACGTTTCAGTTCAGGACCTTTCTTGCCTGAACAAGAGTCCCAATCTGAAACATCAGCTATCCATGTTCTCCAGAGATGCTGCCTGACCCGCTGAGTTCCTACAAGACTTTGTGTTTCTACTTTCGGTCATACGATTCACTGCTTGAATCCATCCTTCACATATAAGACACAGAAATATTCTTCATTGGCACTGTTTCTTGAAATCCTTTGAGAAGGGAAACAGGAAAAAACAATAGTTAAAGGTAATTTTAGGTAGCCAGCACGACAGGGAAGAACTGAGGTTCAGCTGTGAGTTTGCACTGAGCCCAGTGAGAGCTCCACATGCCCCCAGCATGCCATCGTTGAGGAGAGGGAGAAGACATCAGGGGATTGAAACTTTAGACTTTAGAGATACAGCATGGAACAGGCCCCTCGGCCCATCGAGTCCATGTCGACCAAAGATCACCCACCACACTAGCACTATCCTACACACTGGGGACCAAGTACAGTTTTTACCGAAGCCAATTAGCTTACAAATGTGCCCGTCTTTGGAGTGTGGGAGGAAACCGGAGCACCTGGAGAAAACCCACACAGTCACAGGGAGTACGTACAAACTCTGTACAGACAGCACCCGTAGTCAAGATGGAGCCCGGGTCTCTGACGCTGTAAGGCAGCAGTTCTACCGCTACGCCACCTGTGTCACCCGTGATGTACGAAAGGAGATATGGAGGAGGCCCAGCTGTCTGATGTGTCACTGACCCCCCCCCCCCCCCTCCCCCCCACTGTGACAAAAACCCTTTCATCTTCACACATATACAAATAATAATTAATTGTGTGAGGTGTCAAAGGATGACCCAGGCCCTGAGAATGGGAGCCCAGCGGGATTGAAGATATTGTTAGGAGACGGGGAATGCAGAGCTTTTCACTGTACCTCAGTACACAGGCCAACAATGGCCTCTACCACACATATAAAGCCCTAAATGGACATTCCCCCCCCCCTACATCAAAAATCTTCTAACCCACCTCTCTAACTCCAGGTCCCTCAGGTCGGCCGACTTGGGGCTACTCACTATCCCGCGGTCTAGGCTTAAGCTCAGGGGTGACCGCGCTTTTGCGGTTGCAGCTCCTAGACTGTGGAACAGCATCCCTCTCCCCATCAGAACTGCCCCCTCCATCGACTCCTTTAAGTCCAGGCTCAAAACCTATTTCTACTCCCTAGCGTTTGAGGCTCATTGAGGAGGCGCTGTGAACTGTTTTGTATGTGCTGTTATGTTTGCGTGCTACTGTATGTTTCATTTTTTCCTTAGTACCTAATCAGATGTACAGCACTTTGGTCAACGTGGGTTGTTTTTAAATGTGCTATACAAATAAAATTGACTTGACTTGACTTGATGTATTAAACACACATCTCATTTTCAAACTTTCCCCCTCTCATCTTAAACCTCTGCCCTCTAGAATTTGACAGTTGCACCCCGGGAGAAAGGTTCTGACTGTCTATCACATCTATGCTTCTCATCATTTTATATATTTTTGTTAAAAATAAGAATTGAAAAAAAAGTGGCGCAGTGGTAGAGTTGCTGCCTTTCAGCGTCAGAGACCTAGGTTTGATCATCCCCAGGTGCACTGTCCGCACTGAGTTTGTACGTTCTCTCTGTGACCGTGTGGGTTCTCTCCGAGTGCTCTGATTTCCTCCCTCATCCCAAAGGCGTGCAGGTTTGTAGGTTAATTGGCTTGTGTAAATTGTCCCATGTGTGTAGGATAGGACTTGTGTATGGGGGATGCATGCACTTGATGGTCCTGAATGGCCTGTTTCCACTCTGTATCTCTACACTAAAACTGAACTAAAATTACGTCACCCCTTTTCACTAAGTCTCTCCCCCCCTGATAAAACAATCCAAGTCTGTCCAACCTCTCCCTGTAGCTCATACCATCTAATCCAGGCATCATTCTGGTGAACCTCTTCTGTAACCACTCCGAAACCTCCACATCTCTATGATAATGGTACAACCAGAAACACACACAATACTCCAAATGTGACCTAACGTTTAAGTCCTTAAATCTGCATCATGACTGTAAATCAGAAATCTTCTGGGAAACAATAATGATTCCAAATTTGAGTAAATTTAATCAACAAATTTAGATCATAAAAGGAAACGAGATTATATTGGGCTGAAAATAATGAAGTGTAGATGCACTTTTATATAAAAAGACACAAAGTGCTGGAGTAACTCAGCAGGTCAGGCAGCATCTCTGGAGAATATAGCTGGGTGACGTTTCAAGTCGGGGCCCTTCAGACTGATTGGGCTGTTGATTGTGCTAACATGGATTTTTAAAATACCTTTGTGGACAATAATTGTTTTTTACTTTGACCTCACTGACTGTTAGACTTTAGACTTTAGCGATACAGCGCAAACAAAGGGCCTTCGACATACGGAGACCGCGCCGACCAGCGAACATCCTGTGCACTAACATAATCCTACATGAGGGACAATTTACAGTTTTACCAAAACCAACTAACTTACAAACCTATATTTCTTTTGAAGAGTGGGAGGAAACCAGAGCACCCGGAGAAAACCCACGCGGTCACAGTCGAAACTCCGTACAGGCAGTGCCCGCAGTCGGGATGGAACCCGGGTCTCCGGCGCTGTGAGGCAGCAACTCTACCGCTGCGCCACTGTTGATGTTAACGGTGTAAAAGTTGCGACAAATTCTTGTGAAACCGACAATGCAGGGAGACAGAAGGTTTGCGGGGTGAGAATGAAAGGGTTGTTCATTCACTTTGAGTTTGCATCATTCTGCAGGCAACAGTGGGTCCTGATTAAAGGGTGAGTTTTAATGGGAACTAATTAGACAACCTCTTTAGCCTGGGCACAAAGATGAAATGAGGCATCACACAACACACAAAGACCTGCCCTGACTCGCTGTGATATTTTATTCCTCACCAATTACACTCCCACATAGCACTGCAGGAGCCCCTGCCCCCAGTGCTCATGTCACAGTACAGAGGGGCTCCTGCACCTGATGGCTAATTATTGTCTAACTGCAGGAGACAATGGGGACATGTCAAAGCTGGTAAGCTACCTCAGCAGAATCTCAGCATCGTTATACATGGTGACAATAACAGAAAGATGAATAAGTCCACATACAATATACAGATACATTAGTGTGCAATTTAAGTTGAAAACCATTGCAACATTTGCATATGCTTTGTTCCGAATTGTGCACAAAGTCGCAGAGTGAAAGAGCTTTTACACAAGCAAGCGGGTTGATCAATCCATGGCAAATACTGATAGATTGGTATTACACTCCCTCTTCTCTACACTCATCTTCATTCTTCAGTCCCTCTCTCCTCCCCTCTCTCCTTTACCCTCCCCTTCACCCTCCCCCCATTCATCTCTCCTCCTCCCTCCCTCCCTCCCTCCCTCCCTCCCTCCCTCCCTCCCTCCCTCCCTCCCTCCCTCCCTCCCTCCCTCCCCACCCTCTCTTCCTCCCTCCCTTCCACCCTCCCTTACTCCCTCCATTTTCTCCATCTCTCTCCTCCTCTCCCTCTCCTTTTCTCTCTCTGTCCCTCCCACCTTTTCTCTCCTCTCTCCCTCCCTCGTCCCTCTCTTCCTCCCGCCCTTCCACCCTCTCTCTCCTCCTCTCACCCTCCCTCCCTCTCTCTCTCTCTCCTCCTGTCCCACACACTCCAACCTTCTCCCCCTCTCTCTATCTTCCTCTGTCCCTCACACCCTCCACCTTCCCCCTTCCTCTCCTCTCTATCTGACTCCCTCCCTCCCTCCCTTCCTCCCTCTCTCACACCATCTCCCTCTCTCGCTCCCACTGCCTGTCTCTTCTATCCAAGCCTCCCAACCTCTTTCCTTCTCCCTCTTAATCCCTTTCTCCCTCCCTGCCACCCTCCCTCCCCCCCCTCTCCTTCTTCCTTCCTCGCTCCCTCCCTCCCTCGCTCCCTCCCTCCCTCCCCGTCCCTTCCTCTCCCTGTCCCTTTCTCTCATGCTGGCCCCCACATCTCGTAGAGCCCATCTCAGGGTCAGGGAGGGGGTGAGGCTTTATCACTCTGCCCTCCTTTACCCAGACAGTTACTGAGTCGATAGCTTGAGGTCTCTAGACCCACACATCAGTCCTGCTGCACGCACGCACGCATGCACACATGCATGTACATCAGGGATGGAGCCTGGATACAGTATCCCTGAATATCCAGAAGTACTCTTGCCTGGGGGTGCATATCTAACTTTGCCTTTCTAGCAATTGAGGACTGAGGGGTGGGTGGGACAAGGAGTGAAGAAATGAAAGTACAATCAGTACAATGAACACTGATAATATTTGGAGTGCTGAGCGTGGAAGGGGTTGTTGCAAGAGCAGCTTCTTTCTCCTGAAGGCAAGGAACTGTATAATTGTGTGTGAGCCGTTATGGCCGATTATTTATTGAAGAATAGGTGTAAAGTTAAATCATGTTTCAAATTGAACACAAATCTGTTCAAATCTTTGACAAGTTAAACACATTCAACAAAGGAATTGGAAAGGTTCTGCGTTGAGGCACGGTGCCACAGTGGTAGAGTTGCTGCCTTACAGCGCCAGAGATTCGTGTTCCATTCAGACTACGGGTGTTGTCTGTACGGAGTTTCTTCCCGTGACCGCGTGGGTTTTCTCCTGGTGCTCTGGTTTCCTCCCACACTCCAAATACAAGCAGGATTTAGATTTAGATTTAGAGATACAGCGCGGAAACAGGCCCTTCGGCCCACCAAGTCCGTGCCGCCCAGCGATCCCTGCACACTAACACTATCCTACACACACTAGGGACAATTTTTACATTTTACCCAGTCAATTAACCTACATACCTGTACGTCTTTGGAGTGTGGGAGGAAACCGAAGATCTCGGAGAAAACCCACGCAGGTCACGGGGAGAACGTACAAACTCCGTACAGATGGCGCCCGTAGTCAGGATCGAACCTGGGTCTCCGGCGCTGCATTCGCTGTAAGGCAGTAACTCTACCGCTGCGCCACCGTGCCGCCATATTGTAGATTCAGTGGATTCAGTGAAAATTGTAAATGGTCCTTGGTGAGCAGAATAGTGTTAGTGTGTGGGGTGATCGCTGGTTAGCATGGACTAGTGGGGCTGAAAGGCCTGTTTCCATGCTGTATCTCTGAAGAAAGGTCATCAACCAGAAACAGAGGAAGTGTGAGGAAGCAGAATCTCTGCCCCCAGCTCCTTATCTCTCCTGCTTCCTGGTAGCTGTTCTTTCCTGAGAATCCTCTTGCACAGTGACTTAGACAATAGACAATAGACAATAGGTGCAGGAGGAGGCCATTCTGCCCTTCGAGCCAGCACCACCATTCAATGTGATCATAGCTGATCATTCTCAATCAGTACCCTGTTCCTGCCTTCTCCCCATACCCCCTCACTCCGCTATCCTTAAGAGCTCTATCTAACTCTCTCTTGAATGCATTCAGAGAATTGGCCTCCACTGCCTTCTGAGGCAGAGAATTCCACAGATTCACAACTCTCCGTTCTAAATGGCCTACCCCTTATTCGCAAACTGTGGCCCCTTGTTCTGGACTCCCCCAACATTGAAAACATGTTTCCTGCCTCTAAAGTGTCCAACCCCTTAATAATCTTATATGTTTCGTGATGTTTGACTTGTGATGTTTTACTGAATGAAAGGTGCTAGATAACTGCAAGGAGTTGTTGCATGGAAATAATGTTGCTCAGCTCCTTACTTTGATAACTTGTTAAAATTCCGCAGACAATTTGCTCATTAGAGAATAAAAAATAAAATCATTGCAAGCAAAAATCTTTGCATTGTTGCGCAAAGATGCTGCGGATAAATTCACAATGTCATAAGGTCAAGTCTACTCCGCCATTCAATCATGGCTGATCTATCTCTCCCTCCTAACCCCATTCTCCTGCCTTCTCCCCAGAATCTCTGACACCCGTACTAATCAAGAATCTATCTATCTCTGCCTTAAAAATATCCATTGACTTGACCTCCACAGCCTTCTCTGGCAATGAATTCCACAGATTCACCACCCTCTGACTAAAGAAATTTCTCCTCATCTCCTTCCTAAAAGAACATCCTTTAATTCTGAGGCTGTGACCTCTAGTCCTAGACTCTCCCACTAGTGGAAACATCCTCTCCACATCCACTCTATCCAAGCCTTTCACTATTATGTATGTTTCTATAAGGTCCCCCTTCATTCTTCTGAACTCCAGCGAGTACAGGCCCAGTGCTGACAAACGCTCATCATAGGTTAACCTATTCATTCCTGGGATCATTCTTGTAAACCTCCTCGGGACCCTCTACTGAAAATACGCAGACCCACTCATTTTAAAACTGGATCCTTAATGACAACCAAACAGAATGGCAAATTGCTATCTGTAAATAGCTGGTAAAGGTTCAGTTCAGTAATACCGCACTATACCAAAATGAATTGAATTATTCAATGGCTGTAAAGTGGAACAGGTAGAGCAAGGGAACAAATACCAAAGTGCAGAATATAGTCCACAGCATTGTTACATTACAGTTACAGAAAGAATGTCCAATGTTCCCAATGAGGTAGGTTGGAAGATCAGGACTAAACCCGAGATACAGGGTTCAGTAGTCTGATAACAGCGGGGAAGAAACATAGAAACATAGAAAACATAGACAATAGGTCCAGGAGTAGGCCATTCAGCCCTTCGAGCCAGCACCACCATTCAATATGATCATGGCGGATCATCTAAAATCAGTACCCCCATTCCTGCTTTCTCCCCGTATCCCTTGATTCTGTTAGCCCTCAGAGCTGTATCTAACTCTCTCTTGAATGCATCCAGTGAA
The DNA here is from genome assembly GCF_053455715.1 of Rhinoraja longicauda. NCBI lineage: Eukaryota > Metazoa > Chordata > Chondrichthyes > Rajiformes > Arhynchobatidae > Rhinoraja > Rhinoraja longicauda. The sequence goes on from NC_135970.1 coordinate 2,770,989, forward strand.
TTGGCCTCCACTGCCTTCTGTGGCAGAGAATTCCACAGATTCACAACTCTCTGGGTGAAGACGTTTTTCCTCATCTCAAACAGAGAAACTGCTCTGTGTCTGGTACTCTCAAGCCCTTGTACGTCCTGCCTGACAGGGGAGGGGGGAAGAGGGCATGGCCAGGGTATGAGTGGTCCTTGATTATGTGAGCTGCATGCTTGATGCAGCTTGAAGCATGGACAGGGTCAATGGTAGGGTGGTGTGATGGACAGGGCTACATCCACAACTCTGCAAATTCTTGCAGTTTTGGGCAGAGCTGTTCCCAAACTAAGCTGTGTTGTAACCCGATGCTCATTAAGTAATTTAGTCTGAAGAAGGGTCTCGACCCGAAACGTCACCCATTCCCTCTCTCCAGAGATGCTGCCTGACCTGCTGAGTTACTCCAGCATTTTGTGAAGTAATTCAGAATGATCATTATAGAATTCTGTTAGTATCAAATGCATTAACTGAAGAAAATCTATGAGCAAGTAGTGGGCAGGATGGAATCTACTCCATTATTAACATAGAAACATAGAAAATAGGTGCAGGAGGAGGCCATTCGGCCCTTCGAGCCAGCACCGCCATTCATTGCGATCATGGCTAATCATCCACAATCAGTAACCCGTGCCTGCCTTCTCCCCATATCCCTTGAATCTGCTAGCCCCTAGGGCTCTATCTAACTCTCTTTTATATTCATCAAAGTTACCATCCTAGGTTTGCTGGAGTTATGGTCATAAGCTGGAAATCCACATTCCCATTCTTGACAAGATGTGTGGGATGGAACTGCAGATGCTGGTTTAAACTGAAGATGGACACAAAAAGCTGAAGCGACCCTCTCTCTCCGTCCCTCCCCCACCCAAGTCGTACCAGCTTCAAGGTCGTCTTGTTGAGTCTCATTGTCAGTAACTGGTTCTCACCTAGCCCACAGCTAACAACGGCATGTTGCCTTTATCGTTGTTACTTTTTTGCAAAATTTGTCATTCATTTGTTTTGTATCTCTCTACATCACCGTCTATATCTCTCATTTCCCTTCGTCTTGATTCACAGTCTGAAGAAGGGTCTCAACACGAAACATCACCTATTCCCTTTCTCCAGAGATGCTGTCTGACCCACTGAGTTGCTCCAGCTTTTTGTGTCTATTTCCCATCTTGACAGTCTCGAGGGCAATGTATACTGACCTGTACCATACAGGTGACTTGTACCATACAGGTGTGACTTGTACCATACAGGTGACTTGTACCATACAGGTGTGACTTGTACCAATGCAGGTAACTTGTACCATACAGGTGACTTGTACCATACAGGTGACTTGTACAATTCAGGTAACTTGTACCAATGCAGGTAACTTGTACCATACAGGTGACTTGTACCATTCAGGTGACTTGTACCATACAGGTGACGTACCAATGCAGGTAACTTGTACCATACAGGTGACTTGTACAATTCAGGTAACTTGTACCATACAGGTGACTTGTACCATCCAGGTGACTTGTATAAGATAATAAGACATCGGAGCAGAATTATGCCATTCGACTCATCAAGCCTGCTCCGCCATTCGATCATGGCTGATCTATTTTTCACTCTTAACCTCACTCTTCTGCCTTCTCCCTGTGTTTTTTGACTCCCTTACTAATCAAGTCAATCTCTGCCTTAAAAATCCCCAATATTTTACACAGTGATAATGAGGAAACATGCCGTTGTTAGCTGTGGGCTAGGTAAGAACCAGTTACAGACAATGAGACTCTACAAGAAGACTTTGAAGCTGGTACGACTTGGGTGGGGAGGGACGGAGAGAGAGGTTTACTCCAGCTTTCCGTGTCTATCTTCAGTTTATACCAGCATCTGCATTTCCTTCCAATACATCGTCGGTGCCAATGAGTTCCACAGATTTACCCTCCCCCCCCCCCCCCCCCCCCCCAGCTGAAGAAATTCCTCCTCATCTCCATTTTAAAGGTACTTCCTTTTATTCTTTCACAGCGCAGCGGTAGAGTTGCTGCTTTACAGCGAATGCAGCGCCGGAGACACAGGTTCGATCCTGACTACGGGTGCTGCACTGTAAGGAGTTTGTACGTTCTCCCCGTGACCTGCGTGGGTTTTCTCCGAGATCTTCGGTTTCCTCCCACACTCCAAAGACGTACAGGTATGTAGGTTAATTGGCTGGGTAAATGTTAAAATTGTCCCTAGTGGGTGTAGGATAGTGTTAATGTGCGGGGATCGCTGGGCGGCACGGACTTGGCGGGCCGAAAAGGCCTGTTTCCGGCTGTAGATATATGATATGATATGATATGATGATAAAATGCTGAAGTAACTCAGCAGGTCAGGCAGCATCTCTGATGAGAAGGAATGGGTGACGTTTCGGGTCGAGACCCTTCTTCAGACTGGTCTCCTTTTATTCTTGGTCCCTTGGTCCCAGAATCTCCATCAACTTGAAGGTAGACACAAAATGCTGGAGTAACTCAGCGGCTCAGGCAGCATCTCGGGAGAGAAGGAATGGGTGACTTCTCGACCCGAAATGTCACCCATTCCTTCTCTCCCGAGAAGCTGCCTGACCCGCTGAGTTACTCCAGCATTTTGTGTCCACCTTTGATTTAAAGCAGCATCTGCAGTTCTTTCCTCTCCATCAACATGTTCAGTCTGAAGAAGGGTTCTGACCTGAAACGTCACCTATCCATATTCTCCAGGGATGCTGCCTGTCCCGTTGAGTTACTCCAGCATTTTGTGTCTATTTTCATCCTCTCCACATTCACTCTATCCAGGCATTTTATTACCCGGTGGGGGTCAATGAGACCCCCCCCCCACTCATCCTTCTAAAGTCAGGCCAGTGGTGAGGGGATAAGGGCCAAATGCAAAGCGCGTGCACTTCACAAGAGCAGAGGTACAAAAACCTCTGAGGAAGATGAACTAAACTAAATCTAGCCCAGCTGTTGTCAACTTCCCCAAACGCCTGTCGACGTTACAGGCGAAAGGCGTTGACATCACATTCAAACAGACCGACACGTGCTGGAGCTGAATGGCATAATGGTTCTGCCGGCTTTATGCATGCGGCAGTCATGGTGGCGCAGCGGTAGAGTTGCTGCCTTACAGCGAATGCAGCGCCGGAGACCCGGGTTCCATCCCGACTACGGGTGCTGTCTATACGATGTTTGTACGTTCTCCCCGTGACCTGCGTGGGTTTTCTCCAAGATCTTCGGTTTCCTCCCACACTCCAAAGACGTACAGGTTTGTAGGTTAATTAATAGACAATAGACAATAGACAATAGGTGCAGGAGTAGGCCATTCGGCCCTTCGAGCCAGCACCACCATTCAATGTGATCATGGCTGATCATTCTCAATCAGTACCCCCGTTCCTGCCTTCTCCCCATACCCCCTGACTCTGCTATCATTAAAAGCTCTATCTAACTCTTGAAAGTATCCAGAGAATTGGCCCCCACTGCCTTCTGAGGCAGAGAATTCCACAGATTTACAACTCTCTGAGTGAAAATGTTTTTCCTCATCTCCGTTCTAAATGGCCTACCCCTTATTCTTAAACTGTGGCCCCTGGTTCTGGACTCCCCCAACATTGGGAACATGTTCCCTGCCTCTAACGTGTCCTATCCCTTAATAATCTTATATGTTTCAATAAGATCCACTCTCATCCTTCTAAATTCCAGTGTATACAAGCCTAGTCGCTCCAGTCTTTCAACATATGACAGTCCCGCCATTCCGCAAATTAACCTAGTGAACCTACGCTGCACTCCCTCAATAGCAAGAATATCCTTCCTCAAATTTGGAGACCACAGTACTCCAGGTGTGGTCTCACTAGGGCCCTGTACAACTGCAGAAGGACCTCTTTGCTCCTATACTCAACTCCTCTTGTCATGAAGGCCAACATGCCATTAGCGTTCTTCACTGCCTGCTGTACCTGCATGCTTACTTTCAGTGACTGATGAACAAGGACACCCAGATCTCGTTGTAGTTCCCCTTTTCCTAACTTGACACCATTCAGATAATAATCTGCCTTCCTGTTCTTACCACCAAAGTGGATAACCTCACACTTATCCACATTAAACTGCATCTGCCATTCATCCGCCCACTCACACAACTTGTCCAATTCACCCTGCAACCTCATAGCATCCTCCTCACAGTTCACACTGCCACCCAGCTTGTGTCATCTGCAAATTTGCTAATGTTACTTTTAATCCCTTCATCTAAATCATTAATGTATATTGTAAATAGCTGCGGTCCCAGCACCAAGCCTTGCGGTACCCCACTAGTCACTGCCTGCCATTCCGAAAGGGACCTTTTAATCCCTACTCTTTGTTTCCTGTCTGCCAACCAATTTTCTATCCAGGTCCGTACCCTACCCCCAATACCATGTGCTCTAATTTTGCCCGCTAATCTCCTATGTGGGACCTTATCAAAGGCTTTCTGAAAGTCCAGGTACACCACATCCACTGGCTCTCCCTTGACCAATTTTCCTAGTTAAATCCTCAAAAAATTCCAGACGATTAGTTACGGCTGCGTCACCTTGCCACCACCATCGGAACATGTAACGATAATAAACGATAACTCTTTGGACAGATACATGGATAGGAAAGGTTTAAAGGGATATTGGGCCAATCGTGGGCAGATGGGACTTTTGGTTGGCATGGGCATGTTGGGCCGGAGGGCCTGTTTCCATGCTGTGCGAATCTAAGTACTGGAAGGCAGCAACTCTACCGCTGTACCACCGTGCCACCCTGGGTGTTCAATGCAGAATTACCATTGCCTGGCAGGGCCAGCTCATTGCTGCTAGATTTAATGATAGGCACTGTTAAAATCATTGTAGTAGAGCTTCTAGCAGAACATTCAGAAACATTTGGCAGGATTCCCAGCTGAAGCATCATCCGGACCTCTAATGACTCCAACGTGTAAACAAGTGTTTTGTTTCCACTGATCATCATTAACGTTGAATGTCAGTTTTATTCTCCCAGGTTTTGTCTGCCTCTCTGCTCGCCTGGTGCAGGAAGGCTTGTGGTGTCAAAGAAAATTGTGGAGTGCTGTACAGGGTTGTCAGTCTTAAGCTGAAGTGGCGGCAGGCAAATGGAACAGTCAGGAGCAAAATGATTGGAACAAAGAGCAAGCCCGTACAGCTTGCCTGAGGTTGTGGGCAGGCACAATGTCACAGGTCCCTTGCTTACATGTTTTCTTAAACGGAAAAGGTAATTTGACTCCACAAAGCTCCTTCAACCCAGAGTCCAGTTAGCTAGTTTAGTGTCGTTTAGCTTAGAGATGCAGCGCAGAAACAGGCCCTTCGGCCCACCGGGTCCGCGCCGACCAGCAATCCCCGCACATTAACACTATCCTACACACACTAGGGACAATTTACACCGGCACCGAACCAAATTAACCTGCAAACCTGTACGTCTTTGGAGTGTGGGAGGAAACCGAAGATCTCGGAGAAAACCCACGCAGGTCACGGGGAGAACGTACAAACTCCGTACAGATGGCGCCCGTAGTCAGGATCGAACCCAGGTCTCCGTCGCTGCAAGCGCTGTAAGGCAGCAACTCTAAGAGATAGAGCTCTTAAGGATAGCGGAGTCAGGGGGTATGGGGAGAAGGCAGGAACGGGGTACTGATTGAGAATGATCAGCCATGATCACAATGAATGGCGGTGCTGGCTCGAAGGGCCGAAAGGCCTCCTCCTGCACCTATTGTCTATTGTCTATTGTCTATCGCTGCGCCACCGTGACGCCCGGTTATAATCTAATTTAATTTTAATGAAAAGGCTCTGGATACGTCTTTTTTCCCTGAATGATCCCATTGCAATGGGACGATGGTAAAAGTGAACCAAAGTCCTTAGAATGGTAGCATTATAAACAGTTAAAATGTTTGCAGCAAAGGTGGACGTTGAGAGGCACGTGTTGATATATATTCACCCAAGCAAGCGTTTACACCATAAGTGACAATGCATCTAATGTTACTCTTCAAGAGCCTGCTGCCAGTCAGTGGGACAGACACAATGGAATAATTGAAAGCTGGCCTCCTGCAACATGGGATCCTGTGTCTCCTTGCCAAGTATTTGGGGGGGGGTTGCTTTTACAGGTGATTATGCCGAACCATTTCTAAGCGGCAGCGTGCAAAGGCAGCAGAAATTAGAACATTGGCCGACTGTAATCGCTGCCATTCACGGAACCTTCGTGGAGAAAGACATCCATTAAACGCAGCTTCAGACCTGGTTGGGAACGATGAATGTTCCATGAATTAAGTGTCGATTTTTTTTTTAAAGTTGGGATTCATCTGAGCTACTTCTTGCAAGTGAAACTCCCGGGGCTGTTATGTAAATGAATCTAACTGCTCAGTACAGTAAGACATATAGTACCCATAATTTCTGAAGCAACAGCATTGAACCTAATCTAACTACCTCCCTTCATTGCCCGTGTATTAATATTCCAGCAACATGTGGTTGCATCCAGCGTGGCCAAACAATGCCCCTTGTCCAAGAGTCGTTTTCTCCAAGTGTACTGAAAGCTAAATGCAGAGACGCCAGGAACGGCAGATGCTGCAATCTTGAGCACGACAAAGATCCCGAGACCCGGGTTCAATCCTGACTACAGATGCTGTCTGTGAGGAGTTTGCATGTTCTCCCTGTGATGGCGGGCGGTTTCTCCGGGTGCTCCGGTTTCCTCCCACATCCCATAGAAACATAGAAACATAGAAACATAGAAAATTAGGTGCAGGAGGAGGCCATTTGGCCCTTCGAGTCAGCATCGCCATTCATTGTGATCATGGCTGATCATCCACAATCAGTAACCCGTGCCTGCCTTCTCCCCATATCCCTTGATTCCACTAGCCCCGAGAGCTCTATCTAACTTTCTTTTAAATTCATCCAGTGAATTGGCCTCCATTGCCTTCTGTGGCAGAGAATTCCACAAATTCACAACTCTCTGGGTGATTTTTTTTTTCTCATCTCAGTTTTAAATGGCCTCCCCTTTATTCTTAGACTGTGGTTCTGGAGTTCCCCAACATGTTTCTATGAGCAGGTGGAAATAAAACAAAAGTGTGGATATAATGATGATCTTGAACAAACCGGAAAGATATAAATAAACAAGGAATCAGTCAGGAATAAAAGGAAGAGATATTCCCTGTCTCTTTGGTTATTAACCATTGAGAGCTTCAAGTTCTTTGTCTTTAATGTTACCAATGATCTGTCATGGAGCAACTGCATTGATGGCACTCCAACGCCTCCACTTCCTCTGGAGACTGAGGACATTCAGCCTGCATCCAATGACACTTACAAACTTCTGCAGATGCACTACACAAAGCATACTGTCAGGTTCCATCACGGCTTGCTTTGGGAACAGCTCCACCCAAGACCACAACAAATTGCAGAGAGATGTAGATGTAGCCCAGTCCATCGCACAGACCAGACTCCCCACATTGACTCCATGCTGCCTTGTAAAAGCAGCCAAAGTAATCATTACAATTACAATCATTACAATTTTCTCTTGCTTCCATCAATCAGAAGCTCGAAAGCGCGCACCACCAGACTCAGGAACAGCGTCTTCCCCTCTGTTATCAGGCTTCTGAATGGAACAGTCCTTCCATAAGCTAGGGTACTGTCCGATTCACCTCTACCCCATTGTGGACATTGGACTTTGTCTCTGGAACTGATGCGCTACAATGCTGAGAACTATATTCTGCACTCTGTATCTTCCCCTTTGCTCGACCTATTGGACTGGAGTGTTACTTGATTGTGTTTATGTACAGTATTATCTTGATCGTATCCATGTATGGTATGATTTGATTTGTTTGGATAGGACACAAACAATGCTTTTCACTGTACCTCGTTACACATGGCAATAATAAATGTAAACCCTGAATAATGTGCACAATGTCTACTTTGATTGTTTTTCTAGGCAGATCGTGAGTGGATATATAGATCAAATTATCTGATAGACTCAAAAACCAGCAAGCTAATGTTAGTATACTGATAACATGGAGAAAAACGACACAACAATTTAGGTCGTAGAGTGGGAATAAATGAAAGGACACTGGACTGCTCGGGTTTCATTATTCAACAGTTGTTTAATGCAGCAATGCAATGTAAGGCAAGGAATTCCATTTTGCCTTTGCAACATTCACAGACGTACTGCAATACTCCATACTGCAATACGTCAGGACGTCAGGGTCATTATTAGGGTTGCCAACTTCCTCACTCCCAAAATCAGGGGCAAAGGGTGACGTCACCGCCCCGCGCCCCACGTGACCTCACCCCGCCATTGGTGGAGCGGGAGCACGTGGCCGCTGGCTGGGTGAGGTCACATGGGGCGCGGGGCGGTGACGTCACCCTTTGTTCCGTATTTGGGCATGAAGAAGTTGGCAACCCCACTAATACGGGACAAGGGCGGTCCCGTACGGGGCAAACTAATTTAGCCCAAAAATGCAGGATGTCCCGGCTAATACGGGACAGTTGGCAACCTTAGTCATTATATCCACCTCTTGCTATTGTTCTCTGGGAGCCAGAATCTGCTTACTTCCTCTCCACGTTTGAGTTTGGTTTAGTTTAGAGATACAGTGCGGAAACAGGCCCTTCAGCCCACCGAGTCCACACTGACCAGCGATCCACTGCCCTCTACACACACTAGGGACAATTTTACATTTTATACAATTATATCAAGCCAATTCAAACCTGTACGTCTTTGGAGTGTGGGAGGAAACCGAAGATCTCGATTAAAAACCCACATAGATCACGGGGAGAGTGTACAAACTCCGTACAGACAGCACCCGTAGTCAGGATCAATAGACAGTAGACAACAGGTGCAGGAGTAGGCCATTCGGCCCTTCGAGCCAGCACCGCCATTCAATGTAATCATGGCTGATCATCCACTATCAGTACCCCGTTCCTGCCTTCTCCCCGTACCCCCTGACTCCGCTATCATTAAGAGCTCTATCTAGCTCTCTCTTGAAAGCATCCAGAGAATTGGCCTCCACTGCCTTCTGAGGCAGAGAATTCCACAGACTCACAACTCTCTGAGTGAAAATCAAACCCGGGTCTCTGGCGCTGTAAGGCAGTAGCTCTACCGTTGCGCCACCGTGCCGCCCTGTTTGAGAGGACAATGGAGTAGCCACAGAGTGATCTGCAGAGGGGATGGGAGCGTAGGAGGTATCTCAGTGATTACTCCAAACACATGGCCTTGAAGTTCTTAGATCATAGAACACAGAGCAGTACAGCCCTGGAACAGGCCCTTCGGCCCAAAGTGTCCATGCTGATCATGTTGCCAAGACCAACTCTAATTTGCCTGCACATAATCCATATACCTCCATTTCCTGCATATCCATGTGCCTATCTAAGTCTCTTCGACACCACCATCTCTATTGCCTGCAATACTGCAATACTCCATACTGCAATACCATATACTGCAATACTCCATACTGCAATACTCCACACTGCAATACTCCACACTGCAATACCCCATACTGCAATACCATATACTGCAATACTCCATACTGCAATACCCCATACTGCAATACTCCACACTGCAATACTCCACACTGCAATACCCCATACTGCAATACTCCATACTGCAATACTCCATACTGCAATACTCCACACTGCAATACCCCATACTGCAATACCATATACTGCAATACTCCATACTGCAATACTCCATACTGCAATACCCTATACTGCAATACTCCATACTGCAATACTCCATACTGCAATACCCTATACTGCAATACTACATACTGCAACACTCCAATACCCTATACTGCAATACTCCACACTGCAATACTCCAAACTGCAATACTCCATACTGCAATACCACATACTCCATACTGCAATACTCCATACTGCAATACTCCAAACTGCAATACAACATACTGCAATACTCCATACTGCAATACTCCACACTGCAAAACCCCATACTTCAATACTACATACTGCAATACCCCATACTGCAATATTCCATACTGCAATACCCCATACTGCAATACCCCATACTGCAATATTCCATACTGCAATACCCCATACTGCAATACTCCATACTGCAATACTACAATACTACATACGGCAATACTGCAATACTCCACACTGCAATACCCCATACTGCAATACCCCATACTGCAATACTCCACACTGCAATACTACATACTGCAATACTCCATACTGCAATACTCCACACTGCAATACTACATACTGCAATACTCCACACTGCAATACCCCATACTGCAATACCCCATACTGCAATACTCCACACTGCAATACTCCATACTGCAATACTGCAATACTCCAAATGTAACCTAACCAAAGTCCCATAAAGTTGCATCATGACTTCCTGACTCTTGTACTCAATGCCCCGACTAATGAAGGCAATCATAACATATGCATTCTTAACCTTTCAGCGAGTTATGGATTTGGACACCAAGATCCCTCTTTATACCCCCTCATCCACATTGAGAGTTCAAGGTCAGAGATTCCTGGAGTGATACAGTGTGGAAACAGGCCCTTTGGCCCAACTTGCCCACACCGGCCAACATGTCCCAGCTACAGTAGCCCCATTTGCATGCATTTGATCCATATCCCTCCAACCTTGTTCTATCCATGTATCTGTCTAATTGTTTCTTAAATGTTGGGATAGTCACTGCCTCAACTACCTCCTCTGGCAGCTTGTTCCATACACCCACCACCCTTTGTGTGAAAAAGGTACCCCTCGGATTGGTATTAAATCTTCCCCCCTTCACCTTGACCCCATGTGCTCTGGTCCTCGATTCACCTGGGTTAGACTATGTGCATCGAACCGATCTATTCCTCTCATGATTTAATGCACCTCTATAAGATCACCTCTCATCCTCCTGCGCTCCAAGGAATAGAGACCCAGCCTACTCAACCTCTCCCTGTAGCTCACACCCTCTAGTCCTGGCAACATCCTCGAGTCAGCGATAATGTTGCATTTATTCAAGGGGACATTTCCAGAAAGATTTTCTCCGTAAACCTGACAATCTCTTCCCATGGATCGACACAAAGTGCTGGAGTAACCCAGTAGGAGTATCCCAGGTTTGAAGAAGGGCCTCGACACGAACGTCACCCATTCCTTCTCTCCAGAGATGCTGCCTGTCCCGCTGAGTTACTCCAGCATTTGTGTTTGCCTATCCTAAGGTCCGTTAAATGCCAACAACATACCTGCCTCCACCATCGTCAATGGCAGCATGTTCCAGGCACCAGCAACCCCCTGTGTAAACAAAACTTTCCCCGCACATCTCACTTTAAACTTTGCCCCTCTCACCTTAGAGCTATAGACTCTCATCTTTGATTTTGCCATCCTGGCGAAAAGGTTCTGACTGTCTACCCCATCTATATGCCTTTCATAAAGTTATATACTTCTATGTGGTCTCCCCGCAACCTCCCGCCTTCCAGAGGAAACAATCCAAGCCCACCCAAACTCTTTGGATCGGAACCCTTCTTCATTTGATCGTGGGGCCTACTACTACAATCTCAGCATCTCTATACTAAAACTATCGTTTGTTTGTACACGATAGTGCGACAATTTTAGGCCCACCTTACTCACCATCGTCCCTTTGGTGCTAATGGAAGACGTTTCATTGAAGGGAGGGGGGTGAGGAGGGAGGATAAGGGGGGTTGAGGGGGATGGAGTAGGACGGAGGGGAAGGGGAGGGGAAGGGGAAGGGGGAGGGGGAGGGGAGGGGAAGGGGGAGGGGGAGGGGGAGGGGGAGGGAGGGGGGGAGGAGAGGAGAGGAGAGAGGGAGGAGAGGAGAGAGAGAGAGAGAGGGAGTGGAGGGAGGGTGGAGGGAGGGAGGGGGGTGAGAAGGGAGGATAAGGGGGTTGAGGGGGATGGAGTGGGGCAGAGGGGAAGGGGAGGGGAAGGGGAGGAGGGGGAGGGAGGGGAAGGGGAGGGGAGAGAGGAGAGGGAGGGAGGAGGAGAGGGTGCTGCACCAATGCAGGAGAGGTTTGGGCCCAACGGGTCCACTTGGTCTAGTGAGAAATTAAAATCATGCAGTAGTTATCTGACGACTGAACATTCAATCCCAGCACGGTGGCGCAGCGGTAGAGTTGCTGCCTCACAGCGCCAAAGGCCCGGGTTTGATCCTGACTACGGGTGCTGTCTGTATGGAGTTTGTACGTTCTCCCGTGTCCTGCGTGGGTTTTCTCCGAGATCTTTGGTTTCCTCCCACACTCCAAAGACGTGCAGGTTTGTAGGTTAATGTCGTTTAAAATATAGTTATTGCACCTGCCTCAACTACCTCCTCTGGCAGCTTGTTCCATTTACCCACCACCCTCTGGGTGAAAAGGTTACCCCTTAGGTTCTTATTAAATCTTTCCCCTCTCACCTTAAATCCTTCTAGTTCTATATTCCTCAACCCCTTGGTAAAAGACTCATGATTTTATACACCTCTATAAGGTCACCCTTTAGCCTCCTGTGATCTAAGGAATAAAGACCTAGCCTGCTCAACACGTAGCTAGTGGGCAGCACGGTGGCGTAGCAAGAGATTTGCTGCCTTACAGCACCGGAGACCCAAGTTCGATCCTGACTATGGATGCTGTCATTACAGAGTTTGTACGTTCTCCCTGTGACCATGTGGGCTTTTTCCGGGTGCTCCAGTTTCCTCCCACACTCCGAAGACATAATTGTAGATTAATTGGCTTTGGTAAATTTGTCCCAAGTGTCTAGGATAGAATTAGTGTACGGGTGATCACGAATCAGCATGGACTCTGTGGGCCAAAGGGCCTGTTTCCAACCTAAACGAAACGTAGCTAAACAGGCCATCAAGTCCTGGTATCTTGAGAACGTTCTGTTTTGATGCCACAATTAATCCTTTGCTTGTACAACGTTATCTAATTATAGACTCGACAGAACAAGACCAAAGAAGGGACTGAGTCAAGGATCAGGGCCAGATGCTGTGCGACACAGTGATGCAGCGGGTAGAGCTGCTGCCTCACAGCTCTAGAGACCTGGGTTCGATCCTCACCTCGGGTACTGTCCGTGTGGAGTTTGCACGTTCTCACTGTGACCGTGTGGGTTTCTTCCGGGCGCTCCTGTTTCCTCCCACATCCCAAAGACATGCGGGTTTGTAGGTTAATCGGCCCCTTTGCAAAATTGCCCCTGGTGTGTAAGGATTGGACAAGAAACTGGAATACCATGGAACTAGTGTGAACGGGTGATCGATGGTCGACGTGGATCTGATGGGCCGAAGGGCCTGTTCCCATGCGGTGTGGGTGAGCTAAACTACCGTCCAGCTTTCTGCTGATTCCCAGGTCCCAGGGACCCAAGCTAAACAATGCAAGTATTTGCTGAATGCAACTTAAGAACAACATCAGCTGTGGTGCATTCCAAGGTTGAATGGTATTCCTATATTCACAAGCAAACACGTGTCGAATTACTCTGGGCAAATTATCAAAGAGCCTATAGATGCTGAAGCAACCGTTCCTCATAGAGAATCAATGTCGACAAGCAGAGCCAAATCCCTTCAAAGAAAATTTGTACTCTGGACGAGTTTAGTGTGAGCGAGCTCCTTTTTCTGTAGTTCCTCTGAATCTCTGTGACAAAGCGTTCAGTGGGGAAAGAGCTGCTTTTTCCCTCTCGGTGATTTACTTCCCTGTGTTTATCTGATGCTATCTGATAGCTCCTTAAAACTTGCAAGGATAATGAAAAATGGTTCCAGGACATTTAAAGGTCCAGTGGCCAAAGCAGAAGATTGGGTTACAATAGAACTATTAACAACTGCTTTTATCATTAACCAACAAGGCTAAGTGCCCTATGCATCACACTGCTAAATACGGAGTTGAAGAGGATTTTCTTCAACGACTTTACCTTGCACTTGAACGATTACTTGTTCAAAATCAGTGTTTTTTTGTGTATCAACACTTGTAAAAGTTAAAAAGAAAGTGAGTGCATATTTTTTTTAATAATCTTTCATTTATTTTTACAATATTATCTATGAGCATTGTTCACAGATCTGCAAGTAAGAATCTAATCATCCTGTTTGTGGTACATTTGATAATTAAACACTCTTGACTCTTGATTTTTAATGTGTCTTGCTTTTATATTCTTTCGGTATTATTTCATTATATTAAAAGTTGACTGGTCACAAAATCAAAACCGAAGATGGGGATATATTAACGTAAAGATACAGTTGATAAAGGGCAGCACGGTGGCGCAGCGGTAGAGTTGCTGCCTTGCAGCGTTTGCAGTGCCAGAGAACCGGGTTCGATCCTGACTACGGGTGCTGTCTGCCCGTGTACGTTCTGCCCGTGACCTGCGTGGGTTTTCTCCGAGATCTTCGGTCTCCTCCCACACTCCAAAGACGTGCAGGTTTGTAAGGATAAATTGTCCCTAGTGTGTAGGATAGTGTTGATGTGTGGGGATCGCTGGTCGGTGCGGACTCGTTGGGCCGAAGGGCCTGTTTCTGTGCTGTGTATCCCCTAACTAAACTAAACTAACTGTAACAGTTTTTAATTGATAGGCTTTCTGGCACCTGTTTGCCAACTAAAAAAGGACAGTTTAAACTACAAATGTAACAATGCAGAAAGGCCAGCACACTGCAAGAGCAAGATATGGAGGCTGCAATTTTAGAGGTTAGCAGATGTTAAGTGCATTACATGGTTGTACATTGATAGGCACGAGGCAGCTAAAGCAATGTGTGCCATCTCAAGGTTCAAATGGAATCAGAAAATGCTGATCATTAACGGTTTACATGAATCTAGGAGGTGGGTGGTTCTGCAGGAAATTAGATTTACTGGTCGACCACCGGATTAAATACTTTTATTAAATATTGAATACTTTAACTACTTACTAGTCACTGAGTAACTCGAACAACTGGGTTCAAGGTTGTCATGTCTGATACTATTGGTTTGATGACATTATCAAATGTAAACAGGGGCAATGTAACATTAGAGAATGCATTTATTGACCATGTTACTTGTAGAAGGGGATTAGGAATGTCTATCATCAGTAACATTTTATTGTGCATTAATACTAACTGTTATGATGGTCAGATCTCCACTTCTGATTACACTTTTAGCATAAGATAAATTAAATTTTAATGCCTTGTAGATTATTCCTTTATTTTGTCCTAAAATATTATGAACTATGGAGTAAATCTTCCTCTGGGTGTAAAGACTAATTAGAAATTTGACTGAATTGGTTTAAGATTAGTTCATTGAAATTGTTCCTCTTTAACTTTCTGTATTTGTCGAACATTTGTCGAAACAAGGAACTGCAGTTGCTGGTTTACAAAAAAAAAGACACAAAGTGCTGGAGTAACTCAGCGGGTCAGGCAGCATCTCTGGGGAACATGGGTAGGTGACTTTACTAGTCGGGAACCTTCTTCAGACAGATGGTGTGGGGGAACAATCAAATATGTGTTGGATGTTTGCATTTGTTAGTTTAATGCATAGACCCTCTTTCTCTGGCATTTTAATTGAAATGATCTTAGTTGGCAGAAGGAAGGGATGAATTTGAGAGAACAAAAAACTGGCAGTCGTTATTCTAAAAGCTCCCATCCTCTGCAGAATTTCATACCTTCCTGATACCCACATGCTAGAAATGATTTTCCAAAAACTCAAACTGAGCAACAGTGACCCTGTAAACAAATGTATCGGAAATCATTGTAGAAGATGCTGTATATCTGAACTCTCGCATCGCTAAAAATCTCTTTAAATCGGTTTAATGGCAGTGTTTCTTTTATCTAATTAAGTTATGATTTGCCATAGTTCCTGAGGAACTATGACATAAATGCAAATTGTTGTCATTTTGACAATATTGCCAATGGAGGAAACTAAAGTCTATGAAATTAATAGTTCTTAGCAATATTAAGAAACACGTTGGAATATATTCTAATTATCCTAACTATACACAGCTTACATATACTGTATGTGCATCATATCAGGTCAACACTAACGGAGCCAAGAGCAACAATCAATGGATTGCCATTTGTAAATGATTTAATTCTAGGTGGCTGAACAGTGAAGTACATCTGAAATGGAACGTTGTAAGAATAACATACAAAGGCGTAAACAGGAAAAGGCACAAATATCTTGATTCCACCCAGGGCGGTGTATTTGAAAAGGTGGGAGAGATGTTTCCACTCTCTCAGGCTCAGTAAGGCGTCGGTAGCCACTGCGGCAGTATCTGATAAAACGGTGACACCTTGTGACAAAGCGTGGTAGTGCTTACCCAGCAGAAACGTTAGGCTGCCCAAAACCAGTTGACCTTCCCAGCAGAGCAAGATGTCCATCAGGGATTGGTGCCGACTCCAGACTGCAGGAGGACGTGCTGAGGGACGCACTGAAGCTCGGCATAGCCAACGCCAAGGCTCTGTGGGGGAGGACTACAGTCCAGGACCACAGTCCTTCCGCTGATGGACATTGTTGGGCAGAGTCCGGTGGGGACGAACCTCGAACAAGGGAAGAGATCTCACCGCAAGGGGCTGCAAGGGTGCTTGGTTTAAGGATAGTTGCCAGCACTACCGAATGCGACACTAATGAATGCATAAACGCTGAGAACTTTAGACTTTAAACTTTAGAGATACAACACGGAAACAGGCCCTTCGGCCCACCGAGTCCATAATAACCAATACACTATCACTATCCTACACACCAGGGACAATATACAATTTTACCGAGGCCAATTAACTTGCAAACGTCTTTGGAGTGTAGGAGCACCTGGGGAGAACCCACGTGGTCACGGGGAGAATGTGCAATCTCCGTACAGACAGCGCCGTAGTCATGATCAAACTGGGATCTCCGGCGCTGTGAGGCAGCACCTCTACCGCTGGGCCTCTCTTCCGCCATCATTTACCAATTCTTGTCACTGGCTAGTGTTTGGTGTGTTCGAGAGTTCTTTAAATGTGCTGAATCTCCAGGGAGTGAGGTTCATTGACTCACAAAGGTGACAAGAAATGCACGAACGTCAGGCAGACCTCCTGCCCAACATCACAGCTTCAATCCATGTACGCATTTCCCGCCTTCTCAAACTTCTTAACTAGCAAAGTCCATGCCCCAGACTGCTCAGGCAATTTTCAGTCAAAGTTGCCGTTAAGTTTACCAAGAAAATCCTTACCTCCCGTTGAGTTCCTTTGAAGGGTTCAGTGATATTGCACATCAAACCTTCCTTACCGTTCGTGAGAGAAGGTTGCACACTCTCATTCAGTCATGGAGTGGTACAACACAGAAACAGGTCTGTATCCCTCGAAACCTCTCCTCCCCACAGATTCCCCTTGCCTGGTATCAATGTGAAATGGAACATAAAACCCCCCTGGATTGTAAATCTTCACTTCTTCCTATACCAATATTCTTTGCAATACAAACCAAAATTTTGGTAAATCCAAGGCAGTGCTTAACTTAGGAAATGGCTTAATATACCTAATCTATAAAATATCATAGATTATTCCCCTGGTTCTAAGCAAGAGATGTATTTAAGTGGTGAGAATATTACCATACACATATATGTGGCATCTTTAATGTATAAAACTATTCCAATTTCCTCATAAGTGGAATGAACAAACACACAGATTTAACATCAAAACCCTAGCTCATGTGCACTGATATGAACCCTTCAAATTTAGGTAACCAACGTCCAACCATTCCCCTCCCCCCCTCGCCTCCCCCTCCCTTTCCTGTGCCATGCCTGGATAGTTTAGTTATGTCTAGTTTAGTTTAGGGATACAGTGTTGAAACAGTTCCTTTGGCCCACCCCCGAGTCCAACCATCACCTGTCCACTGGCTCGATGATATCTCAATTCTGCATCCTACACACTAGAGATAATTTACTGAAGTCAATTAACCTACAAGCCTGCATGTCTTTGGAGTGTGGGAAGAAACCGGAGCACCCAGACAATACACCACACGGTCACAGGGAGAATGTAAAACTCTGCACAAACAGCACCCAGAGGCAGGATCGAACCCGGGTCTCTGGTGCTGTGACTCTACTGCTGCACCACTGTGCCGCCCCTGTGCACCCATTTCTCCATTACCCCTCCCCCCTGCTCCCCCCCCCCCCCCCCTACATAGCTTCCTCTTGCTTCACATTTCACCCCTCTTCTCTCCTTATCTCAACACCTTTTAGTCTCTTCATATCTGGCTTTTGACCAACCATCTATCACCAAAAACAAAAACACCTCACCTGTATCCACCTATCACATGCATGTGCCAGGCTTTGGCCCACCCCCCATCTCTCTTCCAGCTTTCTCCTCCCTCCCCCCCCCCCCCCCACACCACAATCTGAAGAAGGGTCCTGACCTGAAACATCACCCATCCACATTTTCCAGAGATGCTGCCTGACCCGTCGAGTTACTCCAGCACTCTGTGTCTTTTTAGTGGGTGAGCTGCCTTTGGAGGTGGATGTGTGGGTGTGGTGGGGGAGGGGGGGGGGGGTTGCTAATGAGGACAATTGTGAACATTGGGTTTTAGTGATCGAGGATCTGGTGGTGGGGGGGGGGGGTCAGAATGGGAAGAATGCAGAGTTTACAAAAGAGATGCAGGGCTGGAGGATGCTTGGCAAGGAGATGTCTGTGTAGGATTGTGGACACATGGTTTACAGATTTAGACTGAGAAATGTCAGGACCGGGAGCCAAACGCAAGAGAAAAAAATGCTCAGATTTATGGAAAACCTATCACAACTCAGGACATCCCAAAACACGCTGCAACCACTGGAGTAATTTTATACTCAACTCAAGCACAAGCCAGTGAGCTTTCGTTTACTTTGTTTTATTATTGTCATGTGTGGTACAGTAAAAAGCTTTTTTGTTGCATGCTATCTAGCCAACGATTAGACTAAATGTGATATTAATCAAGCAGTCCGCTTTGTACTTATACAGGATAAAGAATATAACCTTTAGTGCAAGATAAATTCAGTAAAGTCCAATTAAAGATAGTTTGAAGGCGTCCAATGAGGTAGATGGGAGGTCTGGACCACTCTCTAGTTGGTGAGAGGACGGTTCAGTTGCCTGATAACAACTGGGAAGAAACTGTCCCTGAATCTGGAGGTGTGCGTTTTCACACCTGTGCCTTTTGCCCGATGGGAGAGGGGAGAAGAGGGAGTGGCCGGGGTGAGACTGGTCCTTGATGATGCTGCTGGCCTTGCCGAGGCAGCGTGAGGTGTAAATGGAGTCAATGGAAGGGAGGTTGGTTTGTGTGATGGTCTGGGCTGCGTCCACAATTCTCTGCAATTTCTTGCGGTCTTGGATGGAGCTGTTCCCAAACCACGCTGTGAAGCTTCCAGATGAAACGCTTTCTGCTGTGCATCTGTGGAAGTCAATGGGGACATGCCGAACTTACTAAGCCTTAAAAGGTTTCCAATTGTAATCCCGACGCACCATCCTAAAGATTATGAGGCTTTGGCAAGCCAAAAGGTCTTGATCTTCACTAAAGATTATGAGGCCTCAGTAATTCCTCATAGCTTGTGACAGCAAAAGCCTTATCACTGAAGAATAGGTGTCCAGTCAACAATCCTTCCCATCAACCAGAGGTCATAGCCTCAGACTTAAAGGGCCCTCTTTCAGAAAGGAGGTGAGGAGGAACTTCTTCAGTCAGAGGGCTGTGGAGGCCAAGCCAGTGGATATTTTTAAGGCAGAGATAGACAATTTCTTGATTAGAATGGGTGTCAAGGGTTATGGGAAGAAGGCAGGATAATGGGATTAGGATCAGCCATGATTGAATGGCGGAGTGGACTCGATGGGCCAAATGGTCGAGTTCTACTCCTATAACTTGTGCACTTGTGAACCACAAGCAGATCCTGTTAATGAGCTGAGGAGGTGTTGGTGTGACTGGGTTGCGGCTGGTTTGGTTGAGGTTAGGAATCGCCCTGCTTTGAAATGCCGTGTTTTGCCCACAGACCAAGTAGAGGGAGGTAACCTGATTGTGGGCAGCCAAGTTGGCACTGTGGAACTGTGTGCAGATGAAGGTCAAACCTGCCGATGTCAGCACTTCACCTGTACCCGCGGCACGACCACCACGACCAACGTATCTGACCGCACGGTCGTAGTTACGATCTGCACTTCTAATGAGCGTTCAAAACAAGCAGGCACCTAACCAAAGGTGCACCACACTGTCTTATAAAGGGCAACTTGTCCTTAAAGGTGCACCACACTGTATTGTAAAGGGGAGCACGTCCTTAAAGGTGCACCACATTGTCTTGTAAAGGGGAGCACGTCCTTAAAGGGGCACCACACTGTCTTGTAAAGGGCAACACGTCCTTAAAGGTGCACCACACTGTCTTATAAAGGGAAACTCGTCCTTAAAGGTGCACCACACTGTCTTACAAGGGGCAACACGTCCTTAAAGGTGCACCACACTGTCTTGTAAAGGGGAACACGTCCTTAAAGAACACTCAATCCACTCTAAAGGAGGGTCTCGATCAAAAACGGCGCCCTATCCACGTCCTGCAGAGATGCTGCCAGACCTGCTGAGTTACTCCAGCACTTTGTGTTTTTTTTGTAAACCAGCATCTGCATTTCCTTGCATCCCCAATCAGCTGAATGAATTTTGACGATCTGTTTCATTAAATCATTCCATTAGATTGCCCTTTCTCTAATTTTCTGAAGCAAATGTATTGATCTACTGAAACTGAGCTTGAAATAATTTCTATATATAGTGCTTTATATTCTTGGATCCTTTTTTCTAGGAAACCTCTATAAGTTATTAGTAAATTCAATATTTTGGTTTATTCAAATGACTTTGTGTGGGAATACTGACAGAAATCTGAGAATTGCTAGGAAAGCAATCATCATTTAGTTCCAAAAGTATTCTAACATAATTTTGTTGTGGAAAAATAAAGTACTTTCATCTAGTGCTATTTTTTTGTAGATAAAAAGGTGCCAATATGCATAACAACTAAAAATTAAGCTACTTTTATTAACACTTCTTTCCATCAATATACGTGATGTTGGGGACAATTGTAATATAATAGATAAACACTAAGTCTAAACTAATAAATGTTTTAATTCCTTCACTTATGTTATCAAGGGTGTCAAGGATTATGGGGAGAAGGCAGGAGAATGGGGTTAGGAGGAAGTGATAGATCAGCCATGATTGAATGGCGGAGTAGACTTGATGGGCCGAATGGCCTAATTCTGCTTCTATCACTTATGACCTTCTGTTTTCCATGAGCAAAGCATGATTAATATACAGATATGTCAAGTTCAAGGTGACAGTATTCTGTACCGATGCGTACTGTCACAAAGACGCTCTGATTTCATCCAATATTTTGGACAGTTAGGGGCGGATGCGTACCAATTCCTGTACGTTAATTAGGCTTTAACTTCTTCTGACAGACGAGAAAAGAAAAATAAATTATGAATCTCTGCTGAAACACTTCTCACGAAAACAAACCTGATCAAAGCCATCACATATATGAAATGGATTATTCAGAACAATTATTCATGGTTCCACATTTTAACCCGCGTTCTTTTAACAAACAATAAAATGCCGGAGATGTTTTTAGGAACATTCCCATCTTTCCAATTCATAGACACAAATTTTATTTCATTCCGTAAAGTTCACTTTTGGACGAAAAGGAGTCACTAAACTTTTTTTTTTAAAGCAGAGGAGTTAAAGTTCTGATTATCAGATTATATCAGTTCTATAAAGGATATTTATTTTGTTTTTATTAATCATCTGTTACCTATTTTTTCTTAAATGTTCTTATGCCGTGATTGGTTTTTTTTTTAATGTTCCAATAATTCCTCAGTAATTCAGGACATGCACAGGTTTATCAGTTGATTGAAGATTCTGCTGTAATAAATTAATACAGCAGCTTTACAGTTCAAACATTTTCATCTTTCTTTAAAAAGAGAGTTAGTGAAATTCGTAGATACAAAAAGTCTTTATTTACCTGGAATACCAGCTGTGCCAGCTGAACCTATTCCAGCAACTTATTCCCCCGTTAAACGTTCCGACTAAATCCCAAGGTCATTTATTGAATCAAAGAAGTTCTTTGTTGACAAAATAACAAATTACCGAGAACTAACCTGGAATCTCTGTTTGTCAGCCGAGGTAAGAAGGGAAATGTAAAGCTGTGACTTCCCAATAAAAAGGAGATAAACGGGTAGGATTTAACTTTTCCTGGTGAGAATCCTGTGGAAATGTTGAATATATATTTATTTCTCTCTAAAATCAAAACACCTCTAATATAATGAGGCTTGCCTTCATAGCTTGGCTGCTGGGATTCAAGTCAATTATAAGACGCCACAGATTTGTACAGTCCTGCATTTTCAACAAGTCTCCAAGGATATTGTTTATGAAAAGACCTTCTGTCTTCTTTTAAGAATAACATATTACCTTTGTGTAATAAGAATTTCACATTTCTCGCCTTCCCTGTCAGATTAAGGTGGTGCATGATGAAAAAAGATCAAAATAATAAACACTCATTTGGGTCTTCAGGGTGTGAGTCAGGCTGAAAGGTATCCTTATTCTAAACACTAAACAATTCACACAAACGACTTTTAGGATAATAATTAATGCCAAGAGGGGTGTTGGTGTGTGTTGCTTCTACTGAACCCCTTCAGTAAGAAGCAATCACTCCAAACCCACCTACTATCTGTCCCTATCTACTATCTGAATATGGGGAGAAGGCAGGCACGGTTTACTGATTGTGGATGATCAGCTACAATCACACTGAATGGCGGTGCTGGCTCAAAGGGCCAAATGGCCTCCTCCTGCACCTATTTTCTATGTTTCTATGTTTCTCTATGTTTCCCTTTCCACCATCTCTTCATTGTTGCTTAAAAAGACGTACAGGTTTGTAGGTTAATTGGCTTGGTAAATGTATAAATTGTCCCTTGTGGGTATAGGATGGTGTTAATGTGCGGGGATCGCTGGTCGGCGCGGACCCGGTGGGCAGAAAGGGCCTGTTTCCGCCATGTATCTCTAAACTAAACTAAAGAAGGATATGAACAGGCTTATCAGTTCAATGAAGATTCGGCAAAAATAAACTACATCCCCAGTAACATATAAAACTAAAAGTTCATAAATAGTTTACTGGGAGAGTTTATTGAAAGGGATATGAACATCACAGTCAATCTAACCCACAATGAATGGCGATTTACACATTGGAGTGTAAAGGGAGGGGCATGAGGGAATAGAGGTTTGAAAATACTTACTCTACATCGCCAAATGTTCAATCGGCCCACCTCAATGAAACATTTTCCTATTCATGGTAACTAACTATTATAAAACAGTAAATACATCTAAAAGTAGAGGCAGCCCCTAGTGGCAACATACTCTGTGATGTATTGGCCAGTGAGAGGTGGGTATCCAATGGGTATTTAGACGGTTCATTTAATGCATTGTTTTCTGCCTCTCTAGTAGAGGGAAACTCTCCTGGAGACTAGAATCAAAGAAATAAAAGCAAGCCAAACTGAAACCAAATTTAAAACAGTAGGCAACTATAAACGTCATTCTTACACACATCTACGCCCAACCCAGGCGACTCTGTGTGTGCTAGTCACAGAAGTGGATCTGCAATCACGCACTACCATCACTCCACTCTTTTAAATCTCTACTCCAATAGCAACATTCCTTACTTTCATATGTCTGTACTCTGTGGATGTAAGTAACTGAAGGTCCTACCACACCCAGAGAGCAGTTGTGAACTACTATCTACCTCATTGGTGATCCTCGGTCTACCCTTGATCGGACCTTGCTGGCTTTAACTTGCACAAACCGTTATTCTCTTATCATGCATCTATACAACTCGATTGTAATCATGTAGAAACATAGAAAATAGGCGAAGGAGGAGGCCAGTCAAGCCAGCACCGCCATTCAATATGATCATGGCTGATCATCCAAAATCAGTACCCTGTTCCTGCTTTCTCCCCATATCCCTTGATTCCCTTAGCCCCAAGAGCTAAATCTAACTCTCTCTTGAAAACATCCAGTGAATTGGCCTCCACTGCCTTCTGTGGCAGAGAATCCCACAGATTCACAACTCTCTGGGTGAAAATGTTTTTCCTCATCTCAGTAGTTTCCCTCTACTAGAGAGGCAGAAAATAATGCATTAAATTAATGTTTTTCCTCATCTCAGTCCTAAATGGCCTGCCCCTTATTCTTAAACTGTGACACCTGGTTCTGGACTCCCCCAACATCGGGAACATTTTTCCTGCACCTAGCCTGTCCAATCCTCTAAGAATTTTATATGTTTCTATAAGATCTCCTCTCATCCTTCTAAATTCCAGCGAATACAAGCCCAGTCGACCCATTCTTTCATCATACGTCAGTCCCGCCATCCCGGGAATTAACCTGGTGAACCTACGCTACACTCCCTCAATAGCAAGAATGTCCTTCCTCAAATGGCACAAAATGGCACACAATACTCCAGGTGTATTGTCTTTCTGCTGACTGGAAAGCAGACAACAAAGGCTTTTCACTGTACCTCGGTGCATGTGACAATAAACTAAACTGATGTCTCGATGGTAATCATGTATTGTCTTTCCGATGACTGGTTAGCATGCAACAAAAGCGTTTCACTGAACCTCGGTACACCTGACAATAAGCTTAACTGAACTAACTGTGTAGGAAAATAACTGCAGATGTTGGTACAAATCGACCCGAAACGTCACCCATTCATTCTCTCCTGAGATGCTGCCTGACCCGCTGAGTTACTCCAGCATTTTGTGATAACTAAATTAACAGTACATTTCCAAAATTCCAAATGTTTCAGTAAAGCATTTCCTTTCTTTGAAAACAAACTCTGAGATTTATTCAGATTTTTTTTGCTTAAAAAGCAGCCGAATATGATTGAGCAAAATGAACAGCAGACAGAAGAAGCTCTCTGACTAATATAGATGTACCCCTGAATCATGCTTGGTCCTATGCCAAAGCACATTGTTGTTTTGACTGTAATGAAGCAATTAGCTAAAAGTCCTGTAGGAAAATGTAATTCAGTGATTAGGATTTCAAACACTCGACACCCTTATGTGAAATGTCCATCCCAATGGTTTGACAAATACACTTAGGTGATAATTGATGATCACCAAACAGCCAGGAACAATTATAGTTTTAATTAGAACTATACCACCAATTAACTGCAGACAACCAGGTAGACACAAATTTGGAATATTAAAACTCTGTCGGAAAAGGGGGAAAAATCTAAAGTAATGTAGATACGATGCATGGTCTTGTAAGAAAATAACTGCAGATGCTGGTACAAATCGAAGGTATTTATTCACAAAATGCTGGAGTAACTCAGCAGGTCAGGCAGCATCTCAGGAGAGAAGGAATGGGTGATGTTTCGGGTCGAGACCCTTCTTCGGTCTTCATTATTATTTAATGATATTTGTTTAGAGCTCAGTGCAGAAGTAAATTGTAGTTAAATATAGAACATAGAGCAGTCCAGCACAGGAACAAATGATATTCAAACGGCCCACGATATTCTTGCCGAACGTGATGCCAAGTGACACTACTCACCTCTGCCTGCATGTGACCCATGTCCCTCCAGTCCCTGCATATCCAAAAGTATCTTAAATGCCACCATTGAATATCTGCCTCCACCACCACCCCTGGTGGCATGTTATAGAGTCATAGAGTCATAGAGTCCTACAGCACAGAAAGAGGCCCTTCGGCCCATCGTGTCCACGCCGCCCGTTACCAAACACAGTCTAATTTTAATCCCATTTTCCCGCATTTGGACCGTAGCCCTGAATGTTATAGCATTTCAAGTGCCCATCCAAATGCCTCTTTGGGTTCCAGGCACCCACCACCCTCTGTGTAAAAAACTTGTCCTTTAAACTTTGCCCCTCTCACCTTAAAGCTGTGCACCCCAGTCTTTGATATTTTCATCTTGGGATAAACATTCTGACTGTCTACCCTATCTATGCTTTCAGGGAAGGAGTTCCAGCGTTTAGATGAAGTATTTCTAAGTCAGGGTAATGTGCGTTTTGGAGGCAAGCTGAAGGTGTTGGCATTCTTGTGTTCTTCAGCCCTTTCCTCTGTTGGCAGTGGAAATGTGTGGTTTAGAGGCCACTTTTGTACCTGCTCAGGTGAGCAGGTTGCATGTTGTAGATGAAAAACACAGCGGCCAAGTGCACTGTTGAGGTCAGTGGATGAGACACCATTCAAGTAGATTGCTTTGGCCTGGTTTCTTGAGTGCTTTTGCTGCTCCATTCACACAGGGAAGTAAAAAGGTTCATCGGAAATACATCGAACATAGTCATACTTCCTTTTGTGGGTACCCGATCCCGACTAAGGGCGCTGTCTGTGCGGAGTTTGTACGTTCTCCCCGTGACCTGCGTGGGTTTTCTCCGCGATCTTCGGTTTCCTCCCACACTCCAAAAGTGTAGAGTTTGTACGTTAATTGGCTTGGATTTGTATACTTGGTATAAGCGTAAATTGTGCCTAGTGTGTGTAGGATAGTGTTAATGTGCGGGGATCGCTGGTCGGCGCGGACCCGGTGGGCCAAAGGGCACTGTATCTCTAAACTAAACTAAACTAAACTAAACTAATCAAATAGCGGAGTGCCTTGGGAGGTTTTAATACAGTAAACAAGTTACATAAATGCAAATTGCAACCGGCACATGATGTATTTGTCTGCGATTTTAACAAAGATCCCATAGTTTTTTTTGTCCCTGTTAATGTTAGTCAGTGTGAGAGTCTTCATAAAAATAGCGGCCGGAGAAGTTTCACACAAATGCGTTAATCAATATTAACAAGGCCATTCATCTCCAAGCTTGGAGCTGAAAGACTGTTATAATAGTACATGATAACAGCAACAAACATACACATATCAAGACTTTGTTAGCCACTTTTGGCAAGGTGATAACTTGTAAATTAATACTTTCATAAAAAATCACACGGATTTTACATAATGTTATAAAAGTTTATATTTGACAAACAAGGTCACTTTCGGCACACAAATTTAACTATTTTGACCATAAATATGTTTGTCTAAAGGTTTGCTATAAAGTCACACCCTGCCCACACCCTCTTCTCCCCTCTCCCATCGGGCAAAAGGTATAGGAGTGTGAGAACCCACACACCTCCAGATTCAGGGACAGTTTCTTCCCAGCTGTTATCAGGCAACTGAATCATCCCACCACAACCAGAGAGCAGTGCTGAACTACTATCTACCTCTTTGGTGACCTTCGGACTATCTTTGATCGGACTTTACTGGCTTTACCTTGCACTAAGCGTTATTCCCTTATCATGTGTGTATGCACTGTAAATGGCTCGATTGTGATCATGTATGGTCTTTCTGTTGACTGATTCGCACACAACAAAAGCTTTTCACTGTACCTCGGAACGGGTGACAATAAACCAAACTAAACTAAAGGATTCTACTCCTCACTATATTTAAGACCGTAAACAGTTGAGGTGAAGCATTTTGTGTCTACCTTCACCCCAAAACCAGTCGTTGGAAAATGAAATTTCTTGCATTTACCTGCCGTTTATCCTGTTCCTTAGCAACTTTGCGGATGAAATTCACCTTGAACGGAACACTTTTGAAATCCACTGACTCCTTTAATGAAACCACTTTCATCACCATCTATTTTTGCATATGTCAGGAACCGACAAATAGCAATAATTAGGTCATTTTATTTTTGTTTTAAGGCAGAAAACCAAATGAATTAATAGGACCCGTGAAATCTTTATATCCATTTGGATCTTTGCAAAAGCCAGATAGGGTTATGTTTTAACAATCGGGATGAAGGGAAATGTAATGTAGCAGATGCTTAAAATGCAATTAAAATTTGTAAATATTTTGGTGTTCTTTAAAAAGTTTAGTTTAGTTTGGTTTAGTTTGGAGATACAGGCCCTTCGGCCCACCGAGTCCGCACCGACCAGCGATCCCCGCACATGAACACACTAAGGACAATTTACATTTTTTTACACCAAACCAATAACCTACAAACCTGTACGTCTTTGGAGTGTGGGAGGAAACTGGGGAACTCAGAGAAAACCCACACAGGTCACTGGGAGAACGTACAAACTGCACCCGTACAGACAACACCGTAGTCAGGATCGAACCCGGGTCCCTGGCGCTATGAGGCAGTAATTCTACCGCTGCGCCACCGTGCCGCCCTTAAGTTATGGACATTTTGAAATCAAAAACTTTTGATTTTTGAAGATGCTCATGAATAAATTTAAAATGTAATCATTGGGGAAAAAAGTCTTCAATTGAAGGAATTTAAGTTTTCCAAAATGTCCTGATGATGTGAGATGACAAATGTTGGGCTGTTGGGGACATCTATCTGTAGGTTAATAGCACACTTGTTCTCCTTTAAGATGCAGGTGAGATGGTCCCATGGGGAGAAACACAACGCAGAAGCTTCACGTGATCACCAGCCAGTGTTCTTTGAGAATTCTACTGTTACCTTTAAGAATTCTAACTTGGCCAGAATTCAAAACTATAGGAATCAAAGATTTTTTAAAAAAGCTTCTCAAAGACTCATTTCACACTGAACTGGTAAAATAAATGTATTGAAGCCTTTACTTTTCTGTACCCACCTCTTGTACGAAGTGGCCAAATTAAAGTACCTCAACATCGTTAGTAGTGGTAGACACAAAGTTATGCTGAGAAGCAGCCATGCAAAGATGCTGCCTGTCCCGCTGAGTTACTCCAGCATTTTGTGTCTATCTTCGATGTAAACCAGCATCTGCAGTTTTTTGTTTCCATATGTTGATAGTGGAGGAACAGCTCTTTATTCAAACAGAAAGTTGTACACATTTCTGCTGCAATATTTAATACCTGATTTATTTTTCATTGCACAGGCTTTCTAAGCTTTCTAAGCTGGCCCAAGAGACGATTGCAGACTTACCCGCCCACCACTGTGGTTCTCAGCACATTCCCTGCTCCTGTGCCTTTACTTGTCACTTAACTACGGGCAGATTGTTCTTCGAAGCGGGATTTAAAGCTGGCATGATCATCACCAGGGCATAAATGGAGGCATGGAGTCAGAAGAAGCAACAACTGTGCAGAGGGGTGAGAGGCAGAAGTGTTTCATTCACACGACAAATGAAAAAACCTTATCACAAATAATATTAGCTGCTGAGATTTGGTTTTCTTTCTGCTCTTCCTTCCCCCTGACTCTCCCCATGATGGGAGCAGTGAAGAGACACTGTGGAGTGCAGGTTTAAAGCTCACACCCCATCTCATATCCCACCATCCCACCGAGAGATCCTTCAGCAAAGTGTTGGATGTAACTGTAGCTCAGTGATACAATATTTACAACTTACATAAACCACCCATGTATGTTATGTATTCCCAGCTGTTATCAGGCAACTGAATCACCCTCCCACCAACTAGAGAGCAGTCCTGACCTCCTATCTACCTCATTGGACATCCTCGGACTATCTTTCTTTGGACTTTCATGGACTTGCACTGAACATTATTCTCTTTATCCGCGTCTGTACACTGTGGACGGTACAACTGTAATCATGTACAGTCTTTCTGACAACTGGTTAGCACACAACAAAAAAGCTTTTCACTGTACCTTGGAACACGTGACATTAAACCACGCTGAACTGTATTGATTGATTGATGAAAGAAAGCAACACCATAAAAATCATTAGCAGAATCAACGGAGCTTTATAATCATAGAGTCATACCGCACCCCACTCCCCTCCCCCACTCTCCACCCCCACACCCCACTCCCCTTCCCAATTCCCCTCCCCACTACCCACCCCCACTCCCCTCCCCCACACCCCTCCCCCACACCCCACTCCCCTCCCCCAATCCCCTCCCCCACTACCCACCCCCACTCCCCTCCCCCACACCCCTCCCCACACCCCACTCCCCTCCCCCAATCCCCTCCCCAACTCCCCTCCCCCACATTCCTTCCCACACCCCACTCCTCTTCCCAATTCCCCTCCCCAACTCCCCTCCCCTACTCCCCACCCCCACACCCCACTCCCCTCCCCCACTCCCCTCCCCACATTCCTTCCCACACCCCACTCCCCTCCCCCACTCCCCTCCCCACATTCCTTCCCACACCCCACTCCCCTCCCCCACATTCCTTCCCACACCCCACTCCCCTCCCCCACATTCCTTCCCACACCCCACTTCCCTCCCCCACATTCCTTCCCACACCCCACTTCCCTCCCCCACATTCCTTCCCACACCCCACTTCCCTCCCACACTCCGACCGCCCTCCCACACTCCCCACTTCCCTCCCCCACACCCAACTCTCCCCCCACACCCCACCGCCACACCCCACCGCCACACCCCACCCCCACACCACACCCCCACACCACACCCCCCACACCCCACTCCGCCCCCACACCCCACTCCCCTCCCCCACACCCCTCCCCACACCCCACTCCCCTCCCCCCACTCCCCTCCCCCCACTCCCCTCCCCCACTCCCCTCCCCACTCCCCACTCCCCTCCCCCACACTCCTTCCCACACCCCACTTCCCTCCCCTACTCCCCACCGCCCTCCCACACTCCCCACTACCCTCCCCCACACCCCACACCCCACACCCTACCCCCACACCCCACACCCACACCCCCCCCCCCCACACCCCACTCCCCCCCCACACCCCACTCCCCTCCCCCACACCCCACACCCCACACCCCACACCCCACTCCCCTCCCCCACACCCCACTCCCCCCCCACACCCCACTCCCCTCCCCCACACCCCACACCCCACACCCCACTCTCCTACCCTACTCCCCACCCCCACTCCCCCACTCCCCCACTCCCCTCCCCACATCCCACTCCCCTCCCCACTCCCCACTACCCTCCCCCACTCCCCTCCCCCGCATCCCACTCCCCTCCCCCACACCCCACTCCCCTCCCCCACACCCCACTCTCCTCCCCCACTCCCCACTGCCCTCTCCCTCCCACATCCCACTGCCCCCCTCACTGCCCCACACCCCACTGCACCCCCTTCCTCCCCCCACTGCCCCCCCCAGTTCGCTCTCCCACCGTCTGCCCCTCCCCCTCCCTGCCCCGCTCCCTCCCCCCACTGCCCCCCCTCCCCGCCCCCTCTCCCACCGTCTGCTGCTCCCCCTCCCTGCCCCCTCTCCCACCGTCTGCTGCTCCCCCTCCCTGCCCCCTCTCCCACCGTCTGCCCCTCCCCCTCCCTGCCCCCTCTCCCACCGTCTGCCCCTCCCCCTCCCTGCCCCCTCTCCCACCGTCTGCCCCTCCCCCTCCCTGCCCCCTCTCCCACCGTCTGCCCCTCCCCCTCCCTGCCCCGCTCCCTCCCCCCACTGCCCCCCCTCCCTGCCCCCTCTCCCACCGTCTGCCCCTCCCCCTCCCTGCCCCCTCTCCCACCGTCTGCCCCTCCCCCTCCCTGCCCCCTCTCCCACCGTCTGCCCCTCCCCCTCCCTGCCCCGCTCCCTCCCCCCACTGCCCCCCCTCCCTGCCCCCTCTCCCACCCAGTCTCCCACCATGCTGCTCCCCCTCCCTGCCCCCTCTCCCACCGTCTGCCCCTCCCCCTCCCTGCCCCCTCTCCCACCGTCTGCCCCTCCCCCTCCCTGCCCCCTCTCCCACCGTCTGCTGCTCCCCCTCCCTGCCCCCTCTCCCACCGTCTGCTGCTCCCCCTCCCCGCCCCCTCTCCCACCCAGTCTCCCACCATGCCGCTACTCCACTTGCAAGTGTAAGATGTCACCACTTTAAACTTGGGAAAAATACATTGACATGAAGGTGGCAGCAAAACCAGACTCCCTCCCTGTGTAAGGCAACACAAGGCCACTTGTCTGTGGCCCGGCCAGTCTCTCCCTGGAATTGTTTCCAAATATTATTTTTAAATATCAATCTAATTTTAATAAGTTAATCCTCTCATTGTCTGGAGCCCTGTGAACATGCACAGAAACAATACCAAGGCTAATTAAAGTAGTTATGTGAAAGCTAATTTGTCAAACCCAGCAGCTTAGTTCACAGGTAAATGCTAATATTTGGAAGTCAAATTAGAGTTGAAAAGGGTTGTAATAACAGTTAATTAACTCTTGGTTTGTGTGTTTCTGCATGTGAAGCAGTGAGCTGACTGAAATATCACTGGGTCGGTGCTTAACATTTCTTACCAGAGAGATAAAATTCAAAGCTTTGAGAAAAGCCTTTGATGTGAGTATTCTCTCCAGATTAGACATTATTTTAGGATCCCTTTGTTTAAAAATTCATTTTTATTATCCCTGCATGAAATCCACCGCAAATCCCCGAATAACTAACCATCGGGGCATTTAACATCTTCGATCGACACGATATTCTTGTTAATTGATTCCGACTGCCTACCTCCCTTGTGATCAAGGAAGGGTTAGATTTTACTGAGCAACCGTTCATTTAAGGGATCAGTTTCACCCTAATGGAATGGATTGTGAAACTTTAATGAACAAGACTGTGCTGCCATAATAATAAAGACTTGAAACAAAACCAAGTCCGACTTAACAAGCAGTTGATTCAACTTGTGCAGAAACATCAAACCAATTAGATTTTATGTTGAATATTTACACTGGCCTTCAAAGGACATGACTTGAATGGGGAATCTGGATAAGAGTTAAAAAGGAATTTGTTGGTTAACACAAGTAAACACGGCCTGATGTTATACTTGACGATCTCAGTGACTAACACGCAGCTGAAAACGTTTCAGGTTGAGAAGAATGATTCATAATGTTTGAGAGTGCGTCAGCCTTTGCTTGTTTTAGCCTTCCTGCTACAATGTTCCATTCACCCGTGATCTGCCGGGTTTTTTCCGAGTACTTCTCGATGCTGACAGTTTGTTCCCTTCGTCACTAATCCAAATGGGTTTCGCACAGTTTCAGTTTTCCATTTTGCTCGTTGCGTCTGAAGTCTGGCCCTGAGCCAGCCGCCTTTCAATCCGGCCGCAAGGAACTGCAGGTGCTGGTCTACCAAGAAAAGGAAACAGTGCTGGAGTAACTCAACAGGTCAGGCAGCATCTCTGGAGAAATTGGAGAGGCGACATTTCGGATCGGGTGCCTTCTTAAGGTCATAATTGATAGGAGCAGAATTAGGCCACTCGGCCCATCGAGTCTACTCCGCCATTCAATCATGGCTGATCTATCTCTCGGTCTAAACCCCATTCTCCTGCCTTCTCCCCGTAACCCCTGACAGATTGATTCTTCATATTGATAAGAGAAGGGGGAGAAAGTTGGGAGAGAGGTGGGGTCGGGACAAAGCCTGGCAAGTGATAGGTGGATACAGGTGAAGGTGGTTTTGTGTGGCAGATAGAGGGACAATCTTTCAATCCCTTTCCATTGCCTTCCACCTGTACTTTGCCCCAAGTCTAATTCAGGTAGCAAATGTTCTGCTTAGTGATGCACCAAGCTCTTCAACCAAGTTGGGATGGATGGGGCCAATATTTGTTACACAGAGGCCTCCACTCCAAAGATAGGCACAAAAAGCTGGAGTAACTCAACAGGTCAGGCAGCATCTCTGCATAGAAGGAATGGGTAACAACAGCCTTGTTTCCTTTATCATCGTTTCATTTTTGCAAATCTTTCATTCATTTGTTCTATATCTCTCTATCTCACCATGTATATATCTCTCATTTCCCTTCCCCCTGACTACTCTCAGTCTGAAGAAGGGTCTCAACCCGAAATGTCACCTATTCCTTTTCTCCAGAGATGCTGCCTAACCCGCCGAGTTACTCCAGCTTTTTGTGTCTATCTTTGCTATAAACCAGCATCTGCAGTTAGAAACATAGAAACATAAAAAATAGGTGCAGGAGGAGGCCATTCGGCCCTTCATGCCAGCACCGCCATTCATTGTGATCATGGCTGATCATCCACAATCAGTAACCCGTGTCTGCCTTCTCCCCATATCCCTTGATTCCACTAGCCCCCTGAGCTCTAGTTAACTCTCTCTTAAATCCATCCAGTGATTTGGCCTCCAAATTCTCTGTGGCAGAGAATTCCACAAACACACAACTCTCTGGGTGAAAAACGTCCTTCTCACCTCAGTTTTAAATGGTCTCCCCTTTATTCTAAAACTGTGGCCCTTGGTTCTGGACTCGCCCAACATTGGGAACATTTTTCCTGCATCTAGCTTGTCCTACTCTAATTTCTTTCCTTCTGTCCAACTCTTCCCAAGTCAGAGATTGGAATAAAACCAATGTGGGAGTAA
Organism: Rhinoraja longicauda; assembly: GCF_053455715.1. Taxonomy (NCBI): domain Eukaryota; kingdom Metazoa; phylum Chordata; class Chondrichthyes; order Rajiformes; family Arhynchobatidae; genus Rhinoraja; species Rhinoraja longicauda. The sequence goes on from NC_135970.1 coordinate 2,804,998, forward strand.
TTTCCAAGGCAGTATTCCCTCCCCCCCTTCCATGAACTTGTGTTGCTCTCCCTGTTGTGGTATGTAGTACATGCCGCTGGTGTGGTGGAGAGAGTGTCGTCAAGAGCTGACATTCCTCTCAGATTGGTGGGCAATAAATTAGAGTCATACAGCATGGAAACAGACCTTACAGACCACCCTTGCATGCCCACCAACATGCCCCATCTACAATAACCCACCTGCCTGCCTTTGGCCCATATCCCTCTAAACTTTTTCTATCCATGTACCTGTCCAAGTGCCTTTTAAATGCTGTCATAGTACCTGCCTCAACTACCTCCTCTGGCAGCTCGTTCCATGTAGCCACCACCCTCTGTGTGAAATGGCAGCTATCTAAGGCAGACCATGATGGTCACATGCCTGGCAGCAGGCTCTATAATAGACAATGCGCAGAGCGGTAGAGTGGAGCAGGGGTAGAGTTGCTGCCTGACAGCACCAGGGGCCCGGGTTCGATCCTGACTCCAGGAGCTGTCTGTACAGAGTTTGCACGTTCTCCCTGTGACTGCAGTAGCTTTCTCCGACTTCGTCCCACATCCCAAAGACGTGCAGGTTTGTCAGTTAATTGGCCTCTGTGAACTGTCCCCAGTGTGTAGGATTGTTGGCCGGCAGTTACTCGGTGGGCCGAAGGGCCTGTTTCCACGCTGAATCTCAAAACTAAACTAAACTAAAGCAACTAATCAGGTCAATCTTTCAGAAACAGCATCAATATGAGAGTAATAATTTACAACCCGCAGGCATTGCCACTTTCATTTCACTGCACATCGAGTATGTGTATGTGACAAATAAATTTGACTTGACTTGACTCTCGAATATTGTGGCCACGAACAGCTTTATTCCAGGCCTCAGAATGTGGAGTAATCGTGCAGTCCTTACACTGTGTCTTACACTGTGGTATTGTGTCACCATGCCTGTTCATTGGTCTTACACTGTGGTATTGTGTCACCATGCCTGTTCATTGGTCTTACACTGTGGTATTGTGTCACCATGCCTGTTCATTGGTCTTACACTGGGGTATTGTGTCACCATGCCTGTTCAATGGTCTTACACTGGGGTATTGTGTCACCATGCCTGTTTGCTTAGATGTGGGCCAGATCAAAATAATATTTTAAAAAAACCCTAACCAACTCATGATCCTCTGCAATACAAACTTTCATACAGTTGTTTTTTAAAGGCAGAAAAAAAACTGTGGGACCTGGATCAATAGGGCCAGTGTAATGTTCACGTATCACGTGTGGTTCAACTTAAAATGCCCAATTCAGTCAATGAAAAGAAACTGAGACGCACTGGAAAAATAGGGCATTGGACGTGCACTCTTTTACAGGACACGAGAAGCCTTGCAAATAACTGCAGGCTCCTAAAACTATAGCCTGCTGACATGTTGGGATTACTGAATAAATAGGGCGGCATTTCGAGGGTCAGAGGCTATGAAAACTCTTATGGAATGTTGTGCTGTTTGGCACGGGGGATGCTGGGATAGAAGCTCTTTGTACAACTCCTGCACCTCCTGCTCTCCCTCCTCACCATCTCAACATTTATTTGTAATTGGTGTGACCGAAAACCATAGTTACAAATACAAATGGCACAGTGTGCTCACCAAATATTTGATCGAGCTTGCTCCAAATGCAAAACATTTTTGGTAGCATTGCTATGATATTTTTAGGTCAGGCTCCATTTGGATAAATGCTGTTCTGTGTTCTCATGCACATGTCCGCTGTGCCTCGTCTTTTCTCCCCCCACCCCCCCCCCCCCCCCCCCCCCCCATCCCACCCACCATCCTCAAACCCAGTGTGATCACCGTCGGACTTTGTGGGTTAATCGGCCCTTTGTAAATTGCTCCTGGTGTGTAGCGAGTGGGTATGAAAGTGGGATAGCACATAGAACCAGTGTGAACGGGTGATTGGTGGTCGGTGTGGACTCGGTGGGCCGAAGGGCCTTCTTCTGTGCTGTATCTCTAAACAAAACTTGTCTCTGATCCCTCAAACAGTCTTGCCTGTTCTCTCTCTTTAATACACATTTAAACTGTTGTCAAAGAACTCTCAGATGCCTCTTAAAGGTATGTAGTTACTTTAGTGCACAAACAGCTAGATACAATGAAATCCTTTGTTTTGTGTACAATCCAGTATAATCACTCTATAAACAAGCACAATCACTCTTAAGTCGAAGAGTATTATATTACAATTGTAGATCCCTTTTGTGTACAAAGAAAACCAACATTTCCAGCACCAGCTTGCAGCTTTCAATTACCAATTGGACAATGAACAGGACAGGTTTAGAGGGATGAGGTGCAAACGCAGGGAGGTGGGACTAGCTTTGATGGAGCATCTTGATCAGCATGGACGAAGTTGGGCCGAAGGGCCTTATTTCCATGCTTTTTCCGCGCCGCCCAGTGATCCCCGCACATTAACACTATCCTACACCCACTAGGGACAATTTTTACATTTGCCCAGCCAATTAACCTACACACCTGTACGTCTTTGGAGTGTGGGAGGAAACCGAAGATCTCGGAGAAAACCCACGCAGGTCACGGGGAGAACGTACAAACTCCGTACAGACGGCGCCCATAGTCAGGATCGAACCTGAATCTCCGGCGCTGTACTCGCTGTAAGGCAGCAACTCTACCGCTGCGCCACCGTGTGATTCTAACTGCTAAAAATATTGAGGCTTACCTTGACCGCAAAGGCCCGTTGTGCTGGAGGTGGCACTGGGTCAGAGCTGACCAGCGCCACTCCGCTGTTCCACACAGTGACCCATCAGCACACTGGTCTGACTTCTGTGAAGCCTCTGTCTTAGGAAATGCATAGCTTTTATCCTGCATTATTTCTCTCTCCTCAGCAAGGTCCAATGACTGCATCTTCAGTCTTCTAACCATCTTCAGGAATCGAGACCCTGGAGATTATTCACCCGTTGAGGACTTTGAAGAATAAAGTGGAGCAGGTAGACTTCTAGGTCTTCTCATTTGCACTCTCTCTTTGAACCAGCCACCTTCCTTGCTTTGTAGTGGTGACCAGGACATCCATTCAAAAGCCAGCATCAGAAGAAATTATCCACCTGCCTCGAAGATCTCAACTCTCACATAAACGCACTGGAAGAAATACTCTGAAATAAAAATTAACATCACAGTTCACAAATCATTTTTAATAGATAAACTTGTATACACTGGAATTTAGAAGGATGAGGGGGGATCTTATTGAAACATATAAGATAATTAGGGGATTGGACACATTAGAGGCAGGAAACATGTTCCCAATGTTGGGGGAGTCCAGAACAAGGGGCCACAGTTTAAGAATAAGGGGTAGGCCATTTAGAACGGAGATGAGGAAGAACTTTTTCAGTCAGAGAGTGATGAAGGTGTGGAATTCTCTGCCTCAGAAGGCAGTGGAGGCCAGTTCGTTGGATGCTTTCAAGAGAGAGCTGGATAGAGCTCTTAAGGATAGCGGAGTGAGGGGGTATGGGGAGAAGGCAGGAACGGGGTACTGATTGAGAGTGATCAGCCATGATCGCATTGAATGGCGGTGCTGGCTCGAAGGGCTGAATGGCCTACTCCTGCACCTATTGTCTATTGTCTATTGTCTAACAGAGAGTTACAGCATGGAAACGGGCCCTTTGCCGAGACAAAACCCTAACCCTTTTACACCAATCTAATTCAACATTATTCTCTCCATATTGTGATCAGCTCCACCAGATTTTACTACTCACCTACACATTAAGGGTGATTTACAGAGGCCAATTAACCTACCAACCCTAGCCCCGAGCTGAAACGTCACCTGTCCATGTTCTCCAGAGATGCTGCCTGACCCGCTGAGTTACTCCAGATGTATGTGTCTTTTTTTTAACCTTTCAGCCAGCAGGTCTTTGGGATGTGGGAGGAAAGAACAGAGAGATTGGGGAGATCAAACATGTGGCACCAGTCAATAGACAATAGACAATAGACAATAGACAATAGGTGCAGGAGTAGGCCATTCAGCCCTTCGAGCCAGCACCGCCATTCAATGCGATCATGGCTGATCACTATCAATCAGTACCCCGTTCCTGCCTTCTCCCCCATACCCCCCTCACTCCGCTATCCTTAAGAGCTCTATCCAGCTCTCTCTTGAAAGCATCCAACGAACTGGCCTCCACTGCCTTCTGAGGCAGAGAATTCCACACCTTCACCACCCTCTGACTGAAAAAGTTCTTCCTCATCTCCGTTCTAAATGGCCTACCCCTTATTCTCAAACTGTGGCCCCTTGTTCTGGACTCCCCCAACATTGGGAACATGTTATCTGCCTCTAATGTGTCCAATCCCCTAATTATCTTATATGTTTCAATAAGATCCCCCCTCATCCTTCTAAATTCCAGTGTATACAAGCCCAATCGCTCCAGCCTTTCAACATACGACAGTCCCGCCATTCCGGGAATTAATCTAGTGAACCTACGCTGCACGCCCTCCATAGCAAGAATATCCTTCCTCAAATTTGGAGACCAAAACTGCACACAGTACTCCAGGTGCGGTCTCACCAGGGCCCGGTACAACTGTAGAAGTCCTGGGCTTTGGTAGCAGAGAAGGTTTCGTGTGTGTGAGATGGCCCTGATCAGGCACTTCTGGTGTGTGTTATCCCACTCTCGACTACCCGCGCGCCTCCTCTCCCTTCCGTCTGACTGAAGAACTGAAGGAAACCGGAGCACCTGGAGAAAACCCACGCAGTTACAGGGAGAACGAGAAAACTCCACACAGACAGCACCCGTAGTCAGGATCAAACCCAGGTCTCTGGCGTCGTGAGGCAACAACTCTACCAGCTGCTCCACTGCACTGCCCCAAATCAGAGAAGAGTAAAACATAAATAAAATAGGTATCCAATAAAAATACATTGAAAAATATGCTGGCTGGCAATAGTTATAATATTGTTTTAAGATCTTGCACATAAAATTACAGTGCCTCTCTCTTTCACGGAAGATGCCAAATCAGTTCTTTTACACGGGTTTAAACTAGGGTAAAGCAAGTTAATGTGAACACTTTATGCTTCCATATGTTACGGCTACACGATCCAATATTAAGGTCAAATACATTGAGACTGAAAGCAGATGGAGTTAAAAACGTAGCAAGAAGTCTAATATACAGAGGCATTCCCCCTCTAGTGGATAAAACACATTAGTACAGCTCGAAAAACACAACGCGATAAAAATAACAGAACACATTTTTCTAATATGATTTCACCATTTTAACAGTTTTCAAGAACAAAAACACAAAACAATATCTTTCAAAAAATTGAGATCAAAGTCTTTGTTCAATTTTAAAGAAGTTGGATACACTGGGCAGCCACTTCTGTTTTAACAAAGATACCAAAATGGCTGATAAAACACAGCTTTGGAAAAATATTTTAAATGGCAATACTTGGTATATTTGTGAGTTGACATTGTCTTTGTGTTTTATGCATCCATCTAAACACTTGCTCTTTTAAACCCAGATATACAGTCTGACAAAACCTTTGTTGAAATCATTGAATGAATTCTAGGTGTACTGAGCAATATAATTGCCCTGTTAATTGACTTGAAACTTTTCATGCCAGGCAAAGCCATTTTTCATTCAAAATAATTATTGGAGGTATAGACATTAGCTTGCTCATACAGTTAGAATGAATAGGAAAAAACTGCAGGTGCTGGTTTAAATCGAAGGTAGATACGAAATGCTGGAGTAACTCAGCGGGTCAGGCAGCATTTTGGGAGAGAAGGAATGGGTGACATTTCAGGTCGAGACCCTTCTTCAGATTATCTGAATGGTGTCAGGTTAGGAAAAGGGGAAGTACAACGAGATCTGGGTGTCCTTGTACATCTATCACTGAAAGTAAGCATGCAGGTACAGCAAGCAGTGAAGACAGCTAATGGCATATTGGCCTTCATAACGTGAGGAGTTGAGTATAGGAGCAAGGAGGCCCGTCTGCAGTTGTCCAGGGCCCTGGTGAGACCACACCTGGTGTACTGTGTGCAGTTTTGTTCTCCTAATTTGAGGAAGGACATTCTTGCTCTTGAGCGTAGGTTCACGAGGTTAATTCTTGGGATGGCAGGATTGTCATATGATGAAAAAATGGAGTGACTGGGCTTGTATTCACTGGAATTGAGAAGGATGAGAGGGAACCTTATAGAAACATATAAGATTATTAAGGGATTGGACACGCTAGATGCAAGAAACATGTTCCCAATGTTGGGGGAGTCCAGAACCAGGGGTCACAGTTTAAGAATAAGGGGTAGGCCGTTTTAGGCCTGATGAAGGGTCTCGGCCCGAAACATCACCCATTCCTTCTCTCCCGAGATGCTGCCTGATCCGCTGAGTTACTCCGGCATTTTGTATTTACCTTCAGTTAGAATGGATATTGTTGTGAAGATGCTTTAATGCTGTAATTATACTTTGCTTTACATTGTGTATGCCACTACTTTGATGGCTTCAAAGGGCTGCTTTTGAATCTTGCATGCAAATGCTTGAAGCTTTGCAATTATGCACATTCATATCAATGTAATGGAAGTTGTAGGGTCCTTTCTTGTGTCCCTTTGTCTTGTGTGCTTCTGTGTTTTATGAAAGACACAAGTAAAAAGCGATGAGGATAATCATCGCTGAAATCAAGTTATTGGGAAAGTGGTAAGAACTGGCTTGAAATCAGAGCCATATTTCTCTGCTTGTGCACAGTAAGAGGAAAATGCAATGGAAAGAAGTGTACATCCAGAGACATGGAAAGTGGTCGTAATATAATGCAACACTGCTTGGGAGGCTCGAAGCTGTCAGCCAAACCCTGAGCAAATATTACAGCGTTGAGAACACTCCCAGTTATTATTCATAACATCCAGCTTCAGCTTTACATCAGTGCCTGCATCTCGTTTTGTACTGGCAGCAGTCTAAGGTAAACTGGGGAAGGAATGCCCACCAAGGCATCATTGAGAATGATGTATACCTCACCTGTGGAAAGGTCAGGGCAGGACAGGTGAGTTTCACCTCTCTCCCGACAGCTTGGCTTCTGCATCTAATGGAGATCAGCGAACAAGCTCTTTTCACACAAAGGTCCCTGATCCAAGTATGATAATGACTCTGCGTGCTGACGTTTTGCGTTTAATACATTGCAGGCAGAGTTTCCCGACATTTTGAGGAGAAAGAGGTAAGAAAGAGGCTCGATTTATTGAGGTGCATTTTGCAGCAGAGTCTGAGGGCTTGGGGGAGATGATGGGTTGGTGGTGGAGGGACATATGATGATGGCTTTCAGGTCGGCTTTTGAGAGGCTTTTGGGTATGAGGGGAATAGTGGGATATGGATCACGTGAAGCCAGAGGAGATTAGTTCACCATGTTTGGCACAGACATTGTTGGTTGAGGTAGAGTCCAATGTCCTCAATGGGTAGAGGTGAATGGGACAGTACGCCAGCTTATGGAAGGACCGTTCAGAAGCTCTGATAACAGAAGGGGAGAGGCTGTTCCTGAGTCTGGTGGTGCGTGCTTTCATCCCACATATGTTACAATATTTCATAATTAAATTTATAATCAAAAGGCAGTGGTTTAATCTCAACACAAGTCTCTCTGATCTTTGATGCCATAACCTAGTCATTAATAAACCCAATGTGGAATTCAATGCAAACTTTTATTTTTTACTCAGGAAATGATTAGGAAATGCAATTGGCCTCTCAGGGTATAACTGAAATGAGCATTAAGATTGAGAAATTAGTGCTTGAGAAGAGAATAGAAATTTACATAGTGATCACACCAGAAATATCAACTATTGGAGAGATGGTAAATGGAGGCTTTGGCTATGTATTCAGGTAGGTGTGAAAGATCTTAAGGCATTCATTTTAAGGCAAATGGCAGAGTTATCCTTGGTGCCCTGATCGATATTTATCTCTGTCAGAATCTCGAAACAAAAGCTATGTGCGGATTGTCGTATATGTGGAAGGTTGCAGTGAACAAATTAGCTGCCGTGTTTAGTATGTAACATGGTGACTACATGCTGTCTGAAGAAGGTTTCTGACTGGAAACATCACCTATCCATGTTCTCCAAAGATGCCGCCTGACCCGCTGAGTTACTCCAGCACTTTGTATCTTTTTTTTTTGGTGACTACAAATCTGTAATGACTTTAGACTTTAGAGATACAGTGTGTGAACTGGCGCTTTGTCCCGCGCTGACCTTTGATCTCCTTGTTCACCCTGTCCTGCACATTAGTGTCAATTTATAATCTTACAGAAGCCATTTAACCTACCCGGCTGTTCGTCTTTGGAGTGTGGGAGGAAACTGGATCATCCGGAGAAAACCTACGCGGTCACGAAGAGAACATACAATCTTTGCACAGACAGCACCCATAGTCAGGATGGAACCCGGGTCTCTGGCGTGGTGAGGCAGCAACACTAACGCTGCACCACCCTGCCTCCCTTGGTGTCATGGCCCTGGCGTAGTGGAGGAGGAGGTTTTGTCCAACATTAGGATCAGCAAGCTGTACACCTGGGGAACAAGTGACCAGCTCCATGTGAATGTTGCAATGATCATTATAATTCCCAATGTTGATCAAATATTAGGTTTTAGGCTGAGAATCTACACCAAAAGGTTCATGTTTGTCTCTGTGTCTCGTATGAACCTTGTTCCTTTTAGTTTAGAAATACAGCGTGGAAACAGGCCCTTCGTGCCTCCGAGTCTGCACTGACCAGCAGTACACCAGCACTATCCTGCACACCAGGGAGAATATAGGATTTTACAGAAGCCAATTAACCTACAAACCTCTCCGTCTTTGGAGTGTGGGAGGAAACCGAGGATCTCGGGAAAAACCCACGCAAGTCACGGGGAGAACGTACAAACTCTGCACAGACAGCACCCGTGGTCAGGATGGAACCCGGGTCTCTGACACTGTAAGGCAGTAGCTTCACTGCAATGCCACCATGAAGCCCCGCTTGCTCCAGAGATGCTGCCTGACCCACTAAGTTACTCCAGCATTTGTGTCCATCTTCCATGTAAACCAGCATCTACAGTCCTTTCCTGCACGTGTCTTATTATTCTTTCTAATATACAAAACCAATTTAAAACAGAATACTAAATGCAATAAAAGCACACTAGAGTTTAAAAGATCACAATTTCCCTTGCTCTGAATACACATCAGGATGATGTGTTAATGTGCGGGCTTTGTCGAGTTTTTCACTTCTAACTTCTCTTTTCTTTCTTCGAATCTGTTTGTGACAGGCAGAGTAATCTTTTCACCTTTCTCAAAAAATAATCCCCACCAGAAACAATTACAATGATTTTATTTGGCAGAGACTAAGACGACAACGATTAAATCCTGCACTCAGTAACATTGGGCCAGTAAGTTAATATTTCATTGGTTTCTGCCTTCAATGCAGATGATACTAAGATAGGTGGAGTAGTTGATAGTGAGGTAGATTTTCAAAGTCTACAGAGAGACTTGGGCCTTTTGGAAGGGTGGGCTGAAAGATGGCAGATGGAGTTTAATGCTGATAAGTGTGAGGTGCTGCATTTTGGTAGGACAAATCAAAATAGGACGTACAGGGTAAATGGTAGGGAATTGAGGAATGCAGTGGAACAGAGGGATCTGGGAATAACTGTGCATTGTTCCCTGAAGGTGGAATCTCATGTGGATAGGGTGGTGAAGAAGGCGTTTGGTATGCTTGCCTTTATAAATCAGAGCATCGAGTATAGAAGTTGGGATGTAATGTTGAAATTGTACAGGGCATTGGTGAGGCCAAATCTGGAGTATGGTGTGCAGTTCTGGTCGCCAAATTATAGGAAGGATGTCGACAAAATGGAGAGGGTACAGAGGAGATTTACTAGAATGTTGCCTAGGTTTCAGCACTTAGGCTACAGAGAGAGGTTGAACAGGTTGGGTCTTTATTCTTTGGAGCGTAGAAGGTTGAGGGGGGACTTGATAGAGGTTTTTAAAATTTTGAGAGGGACGGACAGAGTTGACGTGGGTAGGCTTTTCCCTTTGAGAGTGGGGAAGATTCCAACAAGGGGACATAGCTTCAGAATTGAGGGACAAAGGTTTAGGGGTAACATGAGGGGGAACTTCTTTACTCAGAGGGTTGTGGCTGTATGGAATGGGCTTCCGGTGGAAGTGGTGGAGGCTGGCTCGATTTTATTATTTAAGAGTAAATTGGATAGGTATATGGATAGGAGGGGATTGGAGGGTTATGGTCTGAGTGCAGGTAGATGAGACTAGGTCAGGGAGAATGGTCGGCGTGGACTGGTAGGGCCGGACAGGCCTGTTTCCATGCTGTAGTTGTTATATGTTGTTGTATGTTAATTGCAGAACGAAAGGAATGCCATAAAGGCCAAAGGAAATTTATAAACCCAATCCTTCTCTCCAGAAACTAATCATGATGTAGTTTTATGTTGTCGGGGTGGGCAGTTTTTACACTTATTGGTTAAATATTAATTTAGAACTAAGAACACAGAAACAGCTGCAGGCTATTTGGATACTTCAGTTATTTTCCTCTCCTCAATCATGACTCATAGGTAAGTGAATGCTTTACATTTTGGCCTTTTCTCATTTTCATGTCATAGGAGCAGAATTAGGCCATTCGGCCCATCAAGTCTACTCCACCATTCAATCATGGCTGATCTATCTCTCCCTCTCAACCCCATTCTCCTGCCTTCTCCCTACAAACCCTGACACCCATACTAATCAAGAACTCCACTTTAAAAAGATCCAATGATTTGGCCTCCACAGCCGTCTCTGGCAAAGAATTCCACAGATTCACCACCCTCTGGATAAAGAAACTCTTCCTCATCTTTCAAAAGGCACGTCCTTTTATTCTGAGGCTGTGCCCTCTGGTCCTAGACTATCCCAATAGTGGAAACAACCTCTCCACATCCACTCTATCCAGGCCATTCACTACTCGGTAAGTTTCAATGAGACCCCCCTCATCATTGTAAACTCCAGCGAGTACAGGCCCAGAGCCATCATCTCTGAGTGCAAGTCCTTCTCCCTTAATATCCTTCATTAACAAAATGTTTAACATTAGAAATTGACCAAATAGGAATTGTCAGTTCCCAGTTATCTTTCACCTTTTGTGCACAGAAATGTTTCCTAACCATTCTTCCCAGTTCTAAACACAAAGTGCTGGAGGAACTTAGGAAGGTCAGGCAGCATCTGTCAGGGGAATGGACAGATGTTTCAGGTCAGTCTGTAGAAGTGTCCCCACCTGACACATCCTCTGTTCATTCCCTCCACAGATGCTGCTGCCAGACCCGCTGAGTTCCTCCAGCACTTTGTGTTTAGCTCAAGATTCCACATCTGCAACCTATTGCTCTGGTTCCAATCTGTCGGAGAGGCAACCTAACATTAACCTCCTCAGGCAGCTGCAGAAAACGCACAACCATTGGGACGGTTACAGTGCGGAAACAGGCCCTTTCGGCCCACCAGCTCCGCGCCGACCAGCGATCCCTGCACACTAACACTATCCTACACCCACTAGGGACATTTTTTACATTTACCAAGCCAATTAACCTACAAACCTGCACGTCTTTGGAGTGTGGGAGGAAACCGAAGATCTCGGAGAAAACCCACGCAGGTCACGGGGAGAACGTACAAACTCCGTACAGACAGCGCCCGTAGTCGGGATGGAACCCGGGTCTACGGCGCTGCATTCACTATAAGGCAGCAACTCTACCGCTGCGCCACCGTGACGCCCAATGATATAAGTGGATCCGTTGTGGAATGTCGGTCAAGTCGTACCTAGAGTATTACAACTCTCCTCACCCTCGCTAAGATGGGATTGTCGCAAAGAAGGTGTACAAAAACATTGAATAAAGTACTTCTCAGGAAGAAGGGTTTGACGTTTCAGGTTAGACGGAAGAAACTCAACTTCATCCCCATGGATCAGGGAAGGCCGAGAGAAGGTTTGATGGAAGTTTACGAGTTTCCAATCAGTTGACATAAGTTTACATAAGCTATATAAGAAAATAACTGCAGATGCTGGTACAAATCGATTTATTCACAAAATGCTGGAGTAACTCAGCAGGTCAGGCAACATCTCAGGAGTCTGAAGAAGGGTCTCGACCCGAAACGTCATCCATTCCTTCTCTCCCGAGATGCTGCCTGACCTGCTGAGTTACTCCAGCATTTTGTGAATAAATCGAAGTTTACATAAGCTGTTCGCATTAGCAGATGGTTTGAGGATTAGTGGCCATAAGTTCAAAATCATGAGCAAATGATTCACGGGGAAGATTGGGGAGAAGGCAGGAGAATGGGGTTAGGAAGGAGAGATAGATCAGCCATGATCAAAGATATTAGAGGAACAAGATAGACCTCTCGACCCCTAAAAACCATAGTACGTCACGGCGCCATTTTAGTAGGCAGAAACTTGCAGAAACATTTTAAAAGAAAAATAACAAAAATCTGTGAGTTGATAGATGAGATATATTCTGCATTTTAATGGTATCATCACACATACTGTTCCCCCAAAACACTGATTACACTGCGAGAGGCAGAGCGAACGGTGGGTTTTGCCTACTAAAATGGTGGACGTTACGCTCCTTTGCGTACTACACTTCAGTATAGGCGATTTCAACGGAGTGGTCCATCTTGTTCTTCTAGAATCTTTGGCCATGATTGAATGTCGGTGTAGACTTAATGGGCCGAATGGCCTAATTCTACTCCTATCGCTTGCGGATTTATGAACTTATGAATGTGAGGAAGTAGAGTCAATGAGACATGGAGTCACCCGGCACAGAAACAGGCCCTTCAGCCCAACTCATCCATGACAACCAAGATACCCCATCTCCCCGACTCCCACTTGCCCGCGTTTGGCCCATATCCCGCTAAACCATTCCCATCCATGGACCTGTCCATGTAGTTCGATGCTTTCATGAGTAATTGGATAGATATTGAGGGAGAATCATTTGCAGGGTTCAGTGGAGTATGCAAGGGAACTAGACTGGCAGGATCGCACAACCAAGATCTACTCCTGACTTAGTGAGTCCAAACTACTCTCTGCACCGCAATGATTCTATGATTTTACATAAAATTAGATCAAAATGGTTACTCTGGGAGTTATCTGTTAGGAATATTTTTACTTTGTAAGAATGTTTTACAGCATGAGCAGTTTTTGAGTGTTTCTCTGCAAAATTATTTCTGAGAAATTGAATAAAAATCAGCTCTCTATTTTATTGCATATTATAGATATGCTAAGTGCAATGAATGTTGATGGTGTTACCCTGAGGTGACTAACAAAAGGGACAAAGGGACAGTTATAATTAAACATTTGCCAATAAAATTATATTCTACTTGGATTTGATAGATTATTAAAAGGAATTACTTACTATCAGCATCTTGGAGGAGAAAACACAGAAAGCATTTCACTGCTAGTTGAAATGGGGCAAGTTTAGTTTAGTTTACCTTAGAGATACAGCGCGGAAACAGGCCCTTCGGCCCACCAAGTCCACATCGACGAATGATCCCCGCACATTAACACTACCCTAAACACACTAGGGACAATTTACCATTGACACCAAGCCAATTAACCTACAAACCTATACGTCTTTGGAGTGCAGGAAGAAACCGAAGATCTCGGAGAAAACCCACGCGGTCACGGGGAGAACGTACAAACTTCGTACAGACAGCACCCGTAGTCGGGATGGAACCCGGGTCTCCGGCGCTGTATGCGATGTAAAGCAGCAACTCTACCGCTGCGCCACCGTGCCGAATTTTTAAATTTAAGTTTTGAATTTAATTGGAAAAACTGACAGCGGTGAATTAAAGGAAAGTCCCCCTTTGCCCCAACTTTCCCATGCCGACCATCATGCCTCATCTACGCTAGTCCCACCCTCTAAACCTTTCCTGTCCATGCACCTATCCAAATGTCTTTTAAATATTGTTAAAGCATCTCCCTCAACTACTTCCTGTGACAGTTCGTTCCATGCACCCACCACCCTCCGTGTGAAAAAGTTACCCCTCAGGTTCCAATTACATCTTTTCCCTCTCACCTTAAACTCATGTCCTCTGGTTCTTGACTCCCCTAATCACGGTAAAAGACTGTAGCTCTGACTACATCGAAAAGTGACTGCAATTTGGTTATTTCATTATCAAATGAAACTTTGGCATTAAATCCGTTCTTCCACTTCTAATGGAGACACAAGGAGCTGCAGATGCTGGAATCTTGGGCAAAACACAGACTGCTGGAGTAACTCAGCAGCTCAGGTAGTATCTGTGGAGGGTAATGGACAGTTGACATATCAGGTTGAGACCCTTCTTCAGTCTGTCTATTTCCTTCATGAATGCTGCCTGACTCACTCAACTCCTCGAGGACTTTGTGTTTTGCTCGCTCCTATTGTCTGCCCAATGTAGTTTAGTTTAGAGTTACAGCGAGGAAACAGGACATTCGGTCCACCGACCAGCGATCCCCGCACATTAACACTATCCTACACACTCTAGGGACAATTTTACATTTACACCAAGCCAATTAACCTACAAACCTGCACATCTTTGGAGAGTGGGAGGAAACCAAACATCTTGGAGAAAACCCACGCACTTCACAGGGAGAACGTACGTACACACATACAGACATCACCCATAGTCAGGATCGAACCCAGGTCTCTGGCGCTGTAAGGCAGTAACTCTACTGCTGCGCCACCTTGGATTTCTTGAATCTTGTATTTCATCTCATTGTGAAACACAAAATCATGAAATGTGGACTGGATTGTAATTAAGCGTAGAGACAATGAACTGCATGGTGGTTAATACACAAAAGGAATCAAAGTGCTGGAGTAATTTAGTGGGTCAGGCAGCATCTCTGGAGAAATGGATAGGCAAGGTTTTGGGTCAAAATGTCACTGATACATGTTCTCCAGAGATGCTGCCTGACCCGCTGAGTTACTCCAGCACTCTGTGAAACGTCACCTATCCATGTTCTCCAGAGATGCTGCCCGACCCGCTGAGTTACTCCAGCACTCTGTGAAACGTCACCTATCCATGTTCTCCACAGATGCTGCCTGACCCGCTGAGTTACTCCAGCACTCTGTGTCCTTTCCTATCCACCATGTAAGTGCGTGGTGGTGCAAATTTGCGAAGTGCTGGAGTTCCTGTCTCCTCTTGGATCAGTTCTGCTGAGTTTGGATCATTCCCTTTTCAAGGAATTATTTTGTAGTACCAGCAAAGAGGCAGCCGAGCATTTGGCTCAGTCTCCTTGGGAATGGTGTAGGAAAGGGATATCTCTCCAGTGACCTTTTAAGACGAGAACTCAATTCTTTCAGTTTCTTTATGGAGACAAAGTGCCAAGCGCATTGAAGAAATCCTCGCCGGGCGACAATGGAGCCTTTGTTTAGTATTCACTGTTTCCTATTTTAATGGATTTGTGTAAAAAAAAAGCACTGCGCTCAAATAGTTACAAAGCTTGGCACCGGCTTGCACCTGGGATGTGACCGCTGAGACGGTGCTGCATTTTATCGTCAGTGATTTGTTGATTTAATTTTCCGTTGGTTCAGGCTGGGTTTGTAATCCCACCAGTGTACGCTGACCAAAGCTTCTTTGTCTTTTAGGGCAGTAGACAACAGTGGAAAATAATAGACAGAGCATAGAACACACTGACTTCACAAAGCCTCTATTCAGAGACCAGACCTGGACTTGCGGCACGGTGGCGCAGCGGTAGAGTTGCTGCCTTACAGCGAATGCAGCGCCGGAGACCCGGGTTCGATCCTGACTACGGGCGCCGTCTGTGTGGAGTTTGTACATTCTCCCCGTGACCTGCGTGGGTTTTCTCTGAGATCTTCGGTTTCCTCCCACATTCCAAAGACGTGCAGGTTCGTAGGTTAATTGGCTGGGCAAATGTAAAAATTGTCCCTAGTGGGTGTAGGATAGTGTTAGTGTGCGGGGAACGCTGGGCGGCGCGGACCTGGTGGGCCGAAGGGCCTGTTTCTGCACCGTATCTCTAAATCTAAAAATCTGGTTACCACGCATGGCGTTTGTAGAGCCAGACGACAATATTTCCGACTGTTCCAAATATTTCCGATGTAACGTCACCAACTCCACTTTCAGCAACTTCCCAGCTATTGTCTGAGACAGAACTCCACTCTGAGTGATACATACATGGGCACTACTCCTTGTCAATGTTACACCCTGCCCACACCGCTGGAGCAATTCCTTGATGTGGAGAGGATGTTTCCACGAGTGGGAGAGTCTATGACCAGAGGGCACAGCCTCAGAATTAAAGGGCGTTCCTTTAGAAAGGAGATGAGGAGGGTTTTCTTCAGCCAGAGGGCGGCGAATCGATGGAATTCATTGCCACACACGGAGGTGGAGGCCAAGAGATTGGGTATCTTCAAAGCGGAGATTGGCAGGTTCTTGGTTAGTAAGGCCGTCAAAGGTTATGGGGAGAAGGCAGGAGAATGGGGTTGAGTGGGAAAAATATATCAGCCATGATTGAACGGCAGAGTAGACTCGATGGGCCGAATGGCTGAACTCTGCTCCTATCTCTGATGTTGATCACCTCTGGTTCTGCCTGATTTGTCCACTGCTGCAATCCTCACGTTGTGACGTTGTGACGTTGGCACCTCCAGAATTCAGTAGTTTAGTTAGGAGATACAGCAAGGAAACAGGCCCTTCGGCCCACCGAGTCCACGTCGATCACCAATCACCCGTTCACACTAGTTCTACGTTATCCCACTTTCTCACCCACTCCCTGCACACTAGGGGGCAATTTACAGAGGGCCAATTAACCCACAAACCCGCACGTCTTTGGAATATGGGAGGAAACCGGAGCACCAACGGTCACAGGGAGAAGGTGCAAACGCCACACAGACATACCCCGTAGTTTACTACTTTATTTCTTGCCAGCGTCCAGCATGTCCTTTCCTTTTCTGTGTATTAATGCCCAATCCTACATGGTGCTTGAATCACTGCCTGCTTCGGCAACCCGAGCAGCGAAGAAGACTGCAAACAGTTGTGAACGCTGCCCAGTCCATCCCCACCTCTGACCTCTCCACCATCGAAGGCAGCCGGCATCATCAGAGACCCTCACCACCCTGGCCACACATTCATTCCACCCCTGCCATCAGGAAGAAGGTACAGGAGCCTGAAAACTGTAACGTCCAGGTTCAGGAACAACTTATTCCCTACAGCCATTGGGCTATTAAACACTACAACCTCAAATAAGCTCTGAACTACATAGAATATTATTATTATTATTATTGCACTATTATTGTTTGTTTTTGTGTGTACGTATGTATGTGTGTGTGTATATATATATATATATATATGTGTGTGTATACATATATGTGTATATATATGTATATATATATATATGTGTGTGTGTGTATTTGTGAGTAAACACATGCTGAACTTTTGTTCTCTCTCGTCTATCATATTGTTTGATTTAGATTTTTTTAGAGATACAGCGCAGAAACAGGCCCTTCGGCCCACCGGGTCCGCGCCGCCCAGCGATCCCCGCACATTAACACTATCCTACACACACTAGGGACAATTTTTACATTTACCCAGTCAATTAACCTACATACCTGCACGTCTTTGGAGTGTGGGAGGAAACCGAAGATCTCGGAGAAAACCCACGCAGATCACGGGGAGAACGTACAAACTCCGGACAGACGGCGCCCGTAGTCGGGATCGAACCCGGGTCTCCGGCGCTGCATTCGCTGTAAGACAGCAACTCTACCGCTGCGCCACCGTGCCGCCCAGTGCACTATGTTTACATATTGTGTTGTGCTGCTGCAAGCTAGAATGTCATTGTTCTATCTGGAACATATGACAATAACACACTCTTGACTCTTGCGACTCTTGCTAATCTCTCCAGAGGCACGGTGTGCCTTGCAAAGCAGTTCGAGCACTTTTTATGTTCTCTCCATTCTTCCAGTATCTGCAATGCTTGGTTTTTGTAATAAACCTCCATTTGAAGTCACGGTTAGCAAAATACCTGAATATAAAAAGCTGATTATCTGTAAAATTGACCATGAAATGATTGGATTGTCATGGTTTACTAACATCCTCAAGGGGAAAAAATTGGTCATCTTTACTGAGTCTGGCTGATGTGTGATTTTAGTCCCACTTGGCCGATTCTTAACTGCGCTCTGAAATGCTCAAGCAAACTATTCCATTGCAATAAACTGCAATCCAATCATTTAATGAAAGTCTACCATCAACTTCTCACTGCCTCTGCCAACTTCCTGGGAATTAAGAAAAGGTATGACTGAGTTTATTAAATTCTGTTTATGCAATCCCTTCTGTAAAAATATAAAGGCCAAGATTTTTATAACCAATTGCAAGGTTTCAGTCCAAACCACAGTTCTGTCTCCCAGCTCAGGGGAGGAGAAGGGGGAGGGGGAGGGGGAGGGGGTGTGGGTGGGGGAGGGGGAGGGGGAGGGGGGAGGGGGGAGGGGGAGGGGGGAGGGGTAGGGTGGAGGAGAGGGTGCTGCACCAATGTAGGGGAAGGTTCGGCCCAACGGGTCCACTTGGTCTAGTACATTCTATAATTTTAATTCAAATAATCATTTTGCAACTAATTATTTCACAATTCTTTGGTATTCGAGGGCCGTGAACCATGTGCAGGTGGAGGAGATTGTGGGCCGAAGGGCCAGTTTCTGTGCTTCACTGTTCTGTGGTGTATGTTCCTTGTCAAAGCAAAGCAATGTTTGCTGACTACTTATTTTAGCATCACTGACGAGATAGAAGCGAAATTGTTAATGCAGACAGGATTGTAAACAAATAAGGCACAAAAAGCTGGAGTGGCTCAGCGGGACAGACAGCATCTCTGGAGAGAAGGAATGGGTGACGTTTCAGGAAGGGTCTCGACCCGAAGCGTCACCCATTCCTTCTCTCCAGAGATGCTGCCTGTCCCGCTGAGTGACTCCAGCTTTTTGTGTCTATCTTCGGTTTAAACCAGCATCTGCAGTTCCTTTCTACACATTTTGTAAACAAGTAAAATTGTTGAGTCAATTTGTCCCTGGTGTGTAGAATAGTGCTAGTATACAGGATGATTGCTGGTCGGCACAGCCTCGGTGGGCCGAAGGACCTGTTTCCACGCTGTATCTCTAAAGTCCAGTCTAAAGATTGACTCAATGGCTGAATCAAGTTGAAACCACTCATCGTGGAAAGAACTAGTAACAGATGATCCAAAAGAGATATAATGTACAGAGCAGGGAAAGCAGATGCCCCCATCAGTCTTAAGAAGGGTCCCGACCCAAAATGTTGCCTGTTCATTCCTTCCACAGATGCTGCCTGACCTGCTGAGTTCCTTCAGCACCATGTCTTGCCCAAGATTCCAGCATCTGCAGAGCGGCACGGTGGCGCAGCAGTAGAGTTGCTGCCTTACAGCGAATGCAGCGCCGGAGACCCGGGTTCGATCCCGACTAAGGGTGCTGTCTGTACGTAGTTTGCACGTTCTCCCCGTGACCTGCGTGGGTTTTCTCCAAGATCTTCGGTTTCCTCCCACACTCCAAAGAAGTACAGGTTTGTAGGTTACATGGCATGGTAAATGTAAAAATTGTCCATAGTGGGTGTAGGATAGTGTTAATGTGTGGGGATCGCTGGTCGGCGCGGACCGGTGGGCCGAAAGGGCCTGTTTCCTTGTATCTCACTACCCTAAAACTGACTTGCTTCAGTCAATGGAAAAACAAGGAACTACAGATGCTGGTTTACAAAAATAAGACATAAAGTACTTGAGTAACTCAGTGGATCAGGCAGCATCTCTGAGAAACACGGAGAGGTGATGTTTCGGGCTGGGACCCTTCTTCAGAAGTCTGAAGAAGGGTCCTAATCTGAACCATCACACAGTCACAGCGTGGAAACGGGCCCTCCAGCCCTAATTGCCCACACTGCCCAAATGTCCCATCTACACTCGTCCCACCCTCCTGTATTTGGCCCATATCCCTCTAAACCTGTCCTGTCCATGTACCTGTGAAGATGTTTCTAAAACGCTGTGATAGTTCCTGCCTCAACTACCTCCTGTGGCAGCTCGTGCCACCCACCACCTATGGTGACACCCACCACCCATTGTGTAAAAAATGTGCCCTTCATGCTCCCAATAAATCTCCCCCCTCTCCTCACCTTAAACGTAGGTCCACTGGTCCTTGATTGCCCATCTATGCATGTTCTCCTGAGTGGCTGCCTAACCTGTTGAGGTACTCAGGACCTTTTTTTGTGCCTTTTTTTGTGCTTAAGTCAATCCTTTTCATAAGGCACAGCGTCACTTCACCAATTCAAGATTCAAGATTCAAGATTCAAGATAGCTTTATTGTCATCCAAATTGGACGAAATTCAGTCACCCACAGTCCAACAACAAAAGCATCAAAATAGGCATTAAAATTACACATCCCCCAAAACACACAAAAAAAGAAACATCCATCAAGAAAACATCCATCACAGTGAGTCTCCTCCTCCAATCCTCTCCTCACTGTGATGGAAAGCCACAATGTCTTTTCCCTTCTCCTGCTGTCCTCTCCCGCGGTCAGGTTGTTGTGGTTCCAGGCCGCGCCGGACGGTCCGCAGCGGGCCGAGCCCAAGGCGAGTCGCAGCCACTCCCGCAGCCTCCGAAGACGGCCGGCTCCGCCGATGATAATTCCGATCCGGGGCGGGCGAACACGCTGCTGCTGCCGCTGTTGCTGCACGTCGGGGCGGTCGTGGCTCCCGACATTGAAGCCCCCGCCCAGCAGAGAAATATCCCGCGGCATATCTTAGGCCGCGCCGGACGGTGAAATGTCCGCGACCCAAGCCCCGCGATCCGGGGCAGGCGAACACGCTGCCGCTGCCGGAGCTCCCGATGTCGGCATCCACGCGGCCCGAGCCTAAGGCGAGTCGCAGCCGCTCCCGCAGCCTCCGAAGACGGCCGGCTCCGGTGATGGTAAGTCCGATCCGCGGGCTCTGCGAACCGGAGCCCTGGAGGCCGCCAGCTCCAGGAGTTGGGCCGGTGGTTGGCCGCAGCAGGAACAGAGACACCACCCAGAAAACAAAGGTCGGGTCTCCGTTCGGAAGGGACACATATTTACAATTTTACAGTTCCCCCCTCCCCCCTACATACACACATAGTACACAAACACAAAAACACCACATCACAACTACAATTAAGACAAAAAAACAACAAAAACACAAAGATGATACTGACTTTGCAGTGAATGCTCTTTCCTGCTATCTATTAGCATTGCATATGCTGTGTCCTGTCAATGAGAGACACATCAATCATTCGAACTTCAATGGTGTGGCGAATCTCCAGTTGCTTAATGTGATTGAGTAACTTGATGAGTTGGATTTTCAATTATAAATCCCTTTGGTATAGTAAATAACACACAGTGCCTGACCCTGCTGTGGGATGGCATGACAGAACACTCTAGCAACTAGCAATATGTCAGAATGCAGTGGTCTCCAGTCACCAGTCTACCTACCCACCGGGTTCCACACTTGCAACTCCCTTCCCTCCTTTCACCACTGACCTTTGGACAAATTAATTAACTCAGGAGGCACTTGTCAAAGACAGAAGTGGGAAATCTATTCTGTGAAAGCTTTCACGCTAACGTCTTTGGACATTTTGTTGAAAATGGAAACATAATTCCTTTATTAGCACTTGGGGAGAACACATTCATATAATGCAGTTGAAAACCGAGCAACCTCTGAAACACTAGTGCGTCTCATCCACTGCAAAATATTGTGCTTGTCAATGAAGATAATTATTTGTTCAATTAATTTAATTGAGGTTATAATGTGAAAATTAGGTTACTTGTATTTTGAATACGGGTGGTAGATTGGTGGCCCGTGATGATGCTGCTGCTGCATGAGATTTGCATCGTGCCGGTGTGGATGATACAAAACTTGACCTGACCTGCATCATTTAACTATGGGGAGAAGGCAGGAGAATAGAAGTTGGGACAATAAACAATAGACAATAGACAATAGGTGCAGGAGGAGGCCATTCGGCCCTTCGAGCCAGCACCGCCATGTAATGTGATCATGGCTGATCATTCACAATCAGTACCCCGTTCCTGCCTTCTCCCCATACCCCCTGACTCCGCTATCCTTAAGAGCTCTATCTAGCTCTCTCTTGAATGCATTCAGAGAATTGGCCTCCACTGCCTTCTGAGGCAGAGAATTCCACAGATTCACAACTCTCTGACTGAAAAAGTTTTTCCTCATCTCAGTTCTAAATGGCCTACCCCTTATTCTTAAACTGTGGCCCCTTGTTCCGACTCCCCCAACATTGGGAACATGTTTCCTGCCTCTAACGTGTCCAACCCCTTAATAATCTTATATGTTTAGATAAGATCCCCTCTCATCCTTCTAAATTCCAGTGTATACAAGCCTAGTCGCTCCAGTCTTTCAACATATGACAGTCCCGCCATTCCGGGAATTAACCTAGTAAACCTACGCTGCACGACCTCAATAGCAAGAATATCCTTCCTCAAATTTGGAGACCAAAACTGCACACAGTACTCCAGGTGCGGTCATGTTGCAGTTGTAGAAGACGTTGGTGAGACAGCATTTGGAATATTGTGTTCAGTTCTGGGCACCATGTTATAGGAAAGATATTGTCACGCTTGAAAGGGTTCAGAAATGATTTACGAGGATGTTGCCAGGACTAGAGGGTGTGAGCTACAGGGAGAGGTTGAGTAGGCTGGGTCTCTACTCCATGGAGCGCAGGACGATGAGGGGAGATCTTATAGAGGCGTACAAAATCATGAGAGGAATAGATTGGGTAGATGCACAGAGTCTTTTACCCAGAGTGGGGGAATCGAGGACCAGAGGACATAGGTTCAAGGTGAAGGGGAAAAGATTTAATAGGAATCCGAGAGGTAACTTTTTCACACAGAGGGTGGTGGGTGTATGAAACAAGCTGCCAGAGGAGGTAATTGAGGCTGGGACTATCCCATCGTTTATGTTACAGTTGGACAGGGACATGGATAGAACAGGTTTGGAGGGATATGGACCAAACGCAGGCAAGTGGGACTAGTGTAGCTGGGACATTGTTGGCCGGTGTGGGTGAGTTGGGCCGAAGGGCCTGTTTCCACACTATATCACACTATGACTCTATGACTCTATGAATGGTGGTGATAGGAAAGGACAGATCATCCACGATTGAATGGCAGCGTAAACTTGATGGGCCAAATGTTCTAATTCTGCTCTTAGAACTTACGAACTTATTGTGGCAGATCCTTCAGTCTCACCTGATCCAAGGCCAACATTCATCTGGAAGAACAAGGAGCTGCAGATGTTGGTTTACACAAAACGACCCAAAGCGCTGGAGTAACTCAACAGATCAGGCAGCATCTCTGGAGAATGTAAATAGGTGACATTTTGGGGGGGGTCAGGACATTTCTTCATCAATGAAGATAGACGCAAAATGCTGGAGGAACTCAGCGGGACAGGCAGCATCTCTGGAGAGAAGGAATAGGTGACGTTTCAGGTCAAGACCCGGAGTTGCTGGATATCTTGAACAGTACTTTCCAGCTTAACTTATTTAACTGAGAATATATAGAGGTATCAGTAGGGTAGACAGTCAGCACCTATTCCCAGGGTGGAGATGACAAGGACGAGGGCTCATAGATTGAAGGTGAGTTTGGCAATTCTATCACTATTGTGGACAGACTGCATGAATGGGTGATTCCATCGATGAAACACCATGATCACACAGCATAGCGGGGCGGATTCATCGGTCCAGTTTTCTGAAGAAGGGTCTCGACCCGAAACGTCGCCTATTCCTTTTCTCCAGAGATGCTGCCTGTCCCGCTGAGTTACTCCGGCATTTTGTGTCTATCTTCGGTGAAAAGCAGCATCTGCAGTTCCTTCTTACACACAACCTCAATATTTATCTGTCCAGTTATGGGTGGGCACTTCTGTGACGGACACCTTATGTTTCCCATGCTAATGATCATTCTGTCACTCACCAATGCTGAGTTTCAAACGCCAGGCCAGTTCTTTACAGTGTGGTGAATCAACAAGCACATACATGGAGATCCCACGTTTCAACACCACCACCACACTAATGCAGCCAGCTGATCCCAGCTCAAATCAACAGTGGGAGCTTTTCATTAAGATTCAGCAGCCCTGAGTTGAGACAGCAACATATCTCTCAGTGTACATGTGTAATGAAATATCTAATAAATGTTGGTGGGAAGGGGGGGGGGGGAATGAGGGGTGTAGAGGTGGTACAGACAAGAACCATTCAGACAATTGAAATGGCCCTGAAGAAGGGTCCTGACTTGAAACATAGCCTGTCTGTTCCCTCCACAGATGCTGACTGACCCGCTGAGTTCCTCCAGCACTTAGTGCTTAGTTCACACTCACTTAGAAGGGGCTTGACTGGGACCATGTCCTGGAGGTCCATGAGAAACAAGATAATAGGTGGAACAAGAATGCTGGAAAGTGCCTGATCATTTTGTTTTGTACGTCGAGAAACACTGAGATTGATATTCTAGGTAACATCTCGAGCTCCACGCATATTGATGTGCCATTAACCAGGTGGTGAAATGGTTGCACGTTTAAGCTGTTAAATACCAAGGCTGCACACTTAACGTCGAGGTTTAGTCTTATTCACCACTCATCACCATAAAAGCTCGACAGTGAACAGATGCTTCTCACTCTGTGCCAAGGAGAGGCATTTCTCAATAACTCTGGAAGCACACATTCCCCCAATTATTAAAAGAACAGACTCAAAGTGCTGGAGTAACTCAGCGGGTCAGGCAGCATCTCTGGAGAAGATGGATAGGTGACGTTTCACAGAGTGCTGGAGTAACTCAGAGGGTCAGGCAGCATCTCTGGGGAACATGGATAGGTGACGTTTCACAGAGTGCTGGAGTAACTCAGCGGGCCAGGCAGCATCTCTGGAGAACATGGATAGGTGACGTTTCACAGAGTGCTGGAGTAACTCAGCGGGTCAGGCAGCATCTCTGGAGAACATGGATAGGTGACGTTTTGGGTCAGGACCTTTCTTCAGACTGATTGAGAGAGGGGTGGGGGATATGGAAGCAAGAGAAGACAAGGACAAATCAGGGCCAAAAACTGATAAACCCAGGCAGGGAGGTTTCCTGATCGGTCGATTGTTGGCTCGGGATGGTGTGAGCTCAAGAGGGAACTGTGGAACTGATTCATGGACCTTTAGTGGAGGAAGGCTGGCAAGGGGACAAAAGAGGGAGGGGGGTGCTAAAATGAGATAATTCAATGCTCGTACCACTGGGTCCTAAAGTACCCAGGAGGATTATAAGGTGCTGTTCCTCCAGTTTGCATGTGGCTTCACTCGGGCAATGTAGGAGGCCCAGGACAGAGAGGTCAGTGGGGAAATGGGAAGGGGAGTTAAAGTGTTTGGCAAGCGGGGATCCAGTCAGCCTTGGCAGATCAATGTAGCCCCACTGTCTGTTTATTGGGCCAATGCTACGAACGCAACATCTCATGGTCACGCCGTTTACAAACCCTCTCACTCCAATGACTTCTTGGAGTGAGTCCAAGACCACCTCTCCTTAGGCAATGGTCCTTATTGATGTAAATCCAAGGCTGATTAGTGCTTGCGGGTTACATTTTGAAATACTCGATGAAGACTGGTTCTCCTTTGCTGTGATGGCGAGTGTATCTTGAACGTTATACTTTGACACAGTCTGCTTTGTGCTCACAACACTCACAATTGCATTGAATGATCCTAAAAGGGATCTTACACTCGGCCAAAGTAGTCCACATAACACTTGTGATGGCTCCAAGCAAATGAGGGGGGGATGAACTTGCCAGCAGTTCTGATGCATCGAGGATGCCAAAGATTTGTGAAGACTGCAACTATTTATTGCTGATCCGAGCTCTGATAAATCATAGTGAAACAATAATAACGAGATGCATAGCATGCCTGGATTCCCCTGAAGGCAAGGATGTGGCAAGTTGCCATTGTCTCCATCATCTATGCAAACAGTTTTGTTAAAGACTGTAATCTTTATTAGAACTAATTAAAATCAGTGCCAAGATCACACTCACTGTTTTTACTTTGAATATAAATTGGTTTGAGGGAAGCATTTCTTGCAGTTATTCTTGTAGCACTTCAGCTACCATTTCTGAATGCTTCTTACAGAGCAGGCTTCCTGCGAGCAGTCTTCCCGATGTAATGAGATCGTCAAAAAGGCCAAAGGTAATGGAACGGCTCAGAGCAACAACTACCCATGTAAATTAGGATTGGCCGTGGAACTTTGCGATCACTAATCCCATAATTCTCATGATTGGCAACAGTCAAGTGGAACAGCTTGGATGAACAGGTGCCAGGCCTTTGCAGTTTGTCGGCGTTGAGAACTTCACTGTGAGACGATCCAGCAAGAGTACGTTGCTGGCTTTGTACACTTGCTTAATGTCTCAGAGACACATCAGAGCACTTCTTCTTTGAATCTCTTGTGATAGTTCATTAAATGGAAACGGATTGATTTGGACAGGAACAAATGAGCAATGTGATATCTTCTTTTTCCTCGTTGTGGATCTGCAAGAATTCTCCCCTCACAAATTCACACGTTGAACTGGGATTTTTGTTTTGACAAAATCAAGCCCTCTGATATTCTCCGTTCTCTCAGCATCCATTGAGGGAACATTACACTTTGTCTTTGGTTTGGCTTTGCTAGTTATCCAGAGATGATTTTACCGAGTTTAGGTTTCTTATTGTCACATGAACTGAGGCACAATGAAAACCTTCATTTTGAAGCGGTCACGGTGGCACAGCGGTAGAGTTGCTGCCTTACAGCGAATGCAGCGCCGGAGACCCGGGTTCCATCCCGACTACGGGTGCTGTCTGTACGGAGTTTGTACGTTCTCCATGTGTGGGTTTTCTCCGAGATCTTCGGTTTCCTCCCACACTGCAAAGACGTACAGGTTTGTAGGTTAATTGGCTTGGGTAAATGTAAAAATTGCCCCTAGTAGGTGTGGGATAGTGTTAATGTGCGGGGATCGCTGGTCGGCGCGGACCCGGTGGGCCTGTTTCCGCGCTGTACCTCTAAACTAAACTAAAGATGAGACACATCGTACACATCAAACCCAACACAGCAAAGGGGAAAATGCCGAGTGCAGAATATAGTTCTCAGCATTGTAGCGCATCACTCTAGTTCAGTTCAGAGATACAGTACAGAAACAGGCCCTTCAGCCCACCGAGTCTGTTCCGACCAGCGATCCCCACACACTAGCACTTCCCCACACACCCGAGACAATTTACAATTTTACCAAGGCCAATAAACCTACAAACCCGCACGTCTTTGGAATGGGGGATGAAACTGGAGCACCCGGAGAAAGCCCATGCATTTATGGGGAGAACATACAAACTCCATACAGACAGCACCCGTGGTCAGGATCGAACCCGGGCCTCTGACGCTGTAAGGCAGCAATTCTACCGCTGTGCCACCGTGCCACCCCTGACACCCTACGAGTGGCCATAGACAAAGTCCAATGCCAATGGGGTAGAGGTGAATTGGACAGTACCCCAGCTTCCCACAAATATGGAGAATTGGACAGCATTTACCTAGAACAGAGAGCAATACACCCCAGGAATGTGTCTTTCAACCCACAATGTCCATGTCAAACATGATGCCAAGATCAACTAATCTCCTCTGCCTGCATGTGATCCATTTCCCTCCATTAAACTTGCATTGCATGAAATAATACTAAACATACTGCATGAAGCTTTATGTTATTTAGATAACAGGGTTCATGGTTTAAAGGTGCATTGTTATCATGTTAGCATTTGTCATTCTTTCTTTTCTTTGTTTGTTAATGCTTGATGTTAATGACTTCATTCAAAGGGGCAGGCCAGTGGCACAGCAATAGTGTTGCTGCCTTACAGCACTTACAGAGACAGAAACAAGGGTTCGATCCCGACTACGGGCACTGGGGACATCATCGGGACCAAACCCAGGATGAGATGGGATCTTATAGAAACATATAAAATTATAAAAGGACTGGACAAGCTCGATGCAGGAAAAATGTTCCCAAGGTTGGGCATAGTCCAGAAACAGGGGCCACAGTCTTAGAATAAAGGGGAAGCCATTTAAAACTGAGGTGAGAAGGAACTTTTTCACCCAGAGAGTTGTGAATTTGTGGAATTCCCTGCCACAGAGGGCAGTGGAAGCCAAATCACTGGATGGATTTAAGAGAGAGTTAGATAGAGCTCTAGGGGCTAGTGGAATCAAGGGATATGGGGAGAAGGCAGGCACGGGTTATTGATTGGGGACGGTCAGCCATGATCACAATGAATGGCGGTGCTGACTCGAAGGGCCGAACGGCCTCCTCCTGCACCTATTTTCTATGTTTCTATATCTCAGAGAAAACCCAAGCGGTCACGGGGAGAACGTACAAACTCCTTACAGACAGCACCCGTAGACAGGATCGAACCCACGCTGTAAGGCAGCAACTCTACCGCTGCGCCATCATGATAAAATGATTTTAACTGTTGAACAATATTGCCAAAGCATCCCTGGAGATGACAGTTGTGGTAATGGTGCTACAGAAAATGTTCATTTATGTCAAAGAATATTGCTGAGGGATGAGACTTGG
Source organism: Rhinoraja longicauda (assembly GCF_053455715.1). Classification (NCBI taxonomy): domain Eukaryota; kingdom Metazoa; phylum Chordata; class Chondrichthyes; order Rajiformes; family Arhynchobatidae; genus Rhinoraja; species Rhinoraja longicauda. Next base: position 2,833,478 of record NC_135970.1, read on the forward strand.
TCACTCTGGCATGACGGAACATTTCTATAAACAATATTTCTTGGACATAACTAGGATTGTTGGCAGCTAAATGGCTTTCCAGCCCATAACTTTCACCACTTAAATTTCAAAAATGCTCAACTGATAAAAATTATATATTGAACAGAGAGCAGTACAGCACAGGAACAGGCCCTTCGGCCCACACTGTCTGTACTGCATGTGATGCCAGCACCAACTCCTATCTGCCAGCACGTGATGCATGTACTTCTGTTCCCTGCATTTGCATGTGTCTATCCAAAAGTCTCAGGTGCCCCTATCGTATCAATCTTCACCACCAGTCCTGGCAGCGCGTTCCAGGCACCCACCACTCTGAGCACAAACTACTTGCCACGCACATGTCTTTTAGTCTCGGCCAAAGATACTAGAGGAACAAGATGAACCACTCTGTTGAAATCGCCCATACTGAAGTGTAGTACGCAAAGGAGCGTAACGTCCACCATTTTAATAGGCAAACCCCACCGTTCGCTCTGCCTCTCGCAGTGTAGTCAGTGTTTTGGGGGAACTGTATGTGTGATGATACCATTAAAATGCAGAATATATCTCATCTATCAATTCACAGATTTTTGTTATTTTTCTTTTTAAATGTTTCTGCACGTTTCTGCTACTAAAATGGCGCCGTGACGTACTACGGTTTTTAGGGTCGAGAGGTCTATCTTGTTCCTCTAGTATCTTTGGTCTCAGCACACCTCAACCTTAAAGCAGCACTCTGGGTAAAAGTTTCTGACTGCCTCGCCTAGCTGTGCCTCTCATGATTTTATATACTTCTACACGGTCTTCGCTCAACCTCTGGGGCTTCAGATAAAACAATCCAAATCTGTCCCATCTTGAAGCAAATACCCTCTATTAGAGTTATAGAGTGAAACAGTGTGGAAATAGGCCCTTCGGCCCAACTTGCCCACACCAACCAACATGTCCCAGCTACACTACTCCCACCTGCCTGGGTTTGGTCCTTATCCCTCCAAACCTGTCCTATCCATGTACCTGTCTAACTGTTTCTTAAAAGCTAGGATAGTCCCAGCCTCAACTACCTCCTCTGGCAGCTTGTTCCATACACCCACCACCCTTTGTGTGAAAACGTTACCCCTTGGATTCCTATTAAATCTTTTCCCCTTCACCGTGAACCTATGTCCTCTGGTCCTCGATTCCTCTACTCTGGGCAAGAGACTCTGTGCATCTGCCCAATCTATTCCTCTCATGATTTTTTATACCTCTATCAGATCACCCCTCATCCTCCCGCGCTCCAAGGAATAGAGACCCAGCCTACTCCACCTCTCCCTGTAGCTCACACCCTCTAGTCCTGGCAACCATTGTATTCTTGGTATCATTCTGGTAAAACTCCTCTGTACACTTTCCAAAGCATCGGCCATCTCACCTTCCATCTATCTTTCATCCTCTGGCTTCACATCTTCAACTTTCATGCATCTCACCAGGTCTCCCCTCAATCTCCGGCTTTCCCGATAAAACAATCCAAATCCGGCCCATCGCTCCTTGAGGCAAATACCCTCTATTCCAAGAAACATAGAAAATAGGTGCAGGAGGAGGCCATTTGGCCCGTCGAGCATCCTGGCGTCTTTCTGGTGAAACTCCTCTGCACACCGTCCAAAGACTCTGCCATCCTTCCTGTTATGAGGCGACCAGAATTGCAGGCAGCACTCCGAAAGCAGCCTCACCAAAGTCCTATCAAGGTCAACCATATTGTTGACTCACAACTTTTTTCATCTCTGGCCTTTATCCAATATCTGCCAATGAAAAGTCCCCTTCACCTGTATCCACCTATCACTTGCCAGACTTTGTCCGGCCCCCAGCTTCCTCCACATCCCCCCTGCCACTGCAATGATTCTGAAGAAGGCTCTCAACCCGAAACATCAATAACCCGTGCCTGCCTTCTCCCCATATCCCTTGATTCCTTTAGATAGAGGTCTAGGGGCTAGTGGAATCAAGGGATATGGGGAGAAGGCAGGCACGGGTTACTGATTGTGGATGATCAGCCATGATCACAATGAATGGCGGTGCTGGCTCGAAGGGCTGAATGGCCTCCTCCTGCACCTATTTTTCTATGTTTCAATGTTGCCTTCTCACGTACTCTGGAGATGCTGCCTGACTCGCTGAGTTACTCCAGTGCTTTGTGTCTTTTCTTTCCAATTTTGGAATATCCCTGTAAACCTTTCCCATCCATGTACCTGACCAAATGTCTTTTAAAAGTTGGTATTGTACCTGGATCAGCCACTTCCTCTGGCAGGCCATTCCATGTTCCTACCATCCTCTGAGTGAACAAGTTCGACCTATCTTGGGGTGCCAACTATCTCACTCCAAAATAAGGGACAAGGTGATGTCACCGCCCTGCGCTCCACGTGATCTCGCCCAGCCAGCAGCCACGTGCTCCCGCTCCACCAATGGCGGCCGAGCGGGCCGGGATGTGAGTTGCTATGCAACCTCCGTCAGGCGGCGCCCGGGCCTCTGGACCTACACTGTCTGACCCTACAGTGTCCCGGCCTACAGTGTCCCGGCCTACAGCGTCCCGGCCTACAGCGTCCCGGCCTACAGCGTCCCGGCCTACAGCGTCCCGGCCTACAGCGTCCCGGCCTACAGCGTCCCGGCCTACAGCGTCCCGGCCTACAGCGTCCCGGCCTACAGCGTCCCGGCCTACAGCGTCCCGGCCTACAGCGCCCCCTTGGCCCTAATACAGGACAAGGGCGGTCCCTTACGGAACAAACCAAATCAGCCCAATATACGGGATGTCCCGGCTAATACGGGACAGATGTCAACCCTACCCTCAGGTTCTTATTAAAATATGTCCCCTCTCACCTTAAACTTGTGCTCTCTAGTTCTTGATTCCAAAACCTTGGGAAGAGATTCTGTACATTCACCCAATCTAATCCCCTCATGACCTTATATACCTCTATAAGATCACCCCTCAGCCTCTTGTGCTCCAAGGAATAAAGTCCTAGCCTGCCCAACCTCTCCCTATAGCTCAGTCCCTCGAGTCCTGGTAATAGAATTATTTGGCATTTCAACTAAGTGCCAGCTGGACGTTGATGGTTTCTACACTTAATACTGTGCTGGTCATCATGGATACGCCTGATCCCATGTTTGTGTGAGGATCACATGCGTGGATGTGGTCAATACGTGCTTTCACCAGCAGAAGCTAAACAACACAGAGCTCATATTGCTCTTAGGTAAAGCCAACAACAGACCAGCGGAGCATGCTGGACAATACAGCTCCACCCTCTCCATGACACACTGGCCAACCTGAGGAGCACCTTCAGCAACAGACTGGTCCCACCGAGATGCAGCACAGAACGCCACAGGAGATCCTTTATTCCCTGTGGCTATCAAACTCTACAACTCCTTCTCCTACTGTCATGGGGTAGACTGACTCCCCTCCCCCCCCTTCCCCAATCTTTTCACCCCCCCAATCCTGGACTTTCCACTCTGCATTTTAATGTCATGTTTCCTGTAACTTGTTGTGTTTTTATTTTATTTATTTTTAGATTTAGAGATACAGCGCGGAAACAGGCCCTTCGGCCCACCGGGTCCGCGCCGCCCAGAGATCCCCACACATTAACACTATCCTACACACACTAGGGACAATTTTTACATTTACTCAGTCAATTAACCTACTTACCTGTACGTCTTTGGAGTGTGGAAACCGAAGATCTCGGAGAAAACCCACACAGGTCACGGGGAGAACGTACAAACTCCATACAGACAGCACCCGTAGTCAGGATCGAACCCGAGTCTCCGGTGCTGCATTCGCTGTAAGGCAGCAACTCTACCGCTTATGATAGTTGGCAGACCAATATCCCCCCTGGGATAAATAAAATTCCGTCGTATCGCATCGTATCGTATCGTAGAACAGTGAGGAAGTTGAGGAAAGGCAGTCATCGGTAAGCATGAAAAAGTTTCTCCAAAGTTTATGTGTGTGTAACCATCAGTTAAAGAAAGTGCTGTCAAAGCAGATAAGTTTATGAAGTGAAATAGCTTTCATTTCTGTCACTGTCTAACCACAGGTAAGATTAATTTGTGGCTGTCCAATGCTAATCAGTGGCTCAACTCTCTGGGGAGAGCTGCTGAAATTACTTACATTATAAATATTACTGCACATCTTTCTACATATAGAAAATTGAAAGTAAATTATATTCATTTAATACTTCCACTACATTGGTTTTGTTCATCTAGGAAGCATGTTTATATCAGCATAATTAACTAAATGTAATCTATTTTTGTCTGAAAAGAAATTGCCACAGCAGATTAAAGAAAATCACAAATTAAGTTGTTAAGTGTAATTTTTTTTCTGCACATGCAGTAAGATGAAGATGGTGGTTTAAAACATGTATAGATAGCTTTGTCAACCCATTAATATAATTTTGTGCCACATACTCAGCAATGAACAACAGATCAAACTGCAATATAAAGATTGAACACCCCACTGCATGCCACGTGATATTTTAATTACTTTAGTAATGGGGTCACAGTGCAGAAGTATATAATGGCCTTGATGTTGTGCTATGAATAGTGATTAGGTTATTAGTACTCACTGTACTCACTGTTATTCCGGAGGTTTTTGGACAGCTATTCGACATCCTTTGGACAGAGTCCATAGAACAGAACAGTACAGGAACAGGCCCTTTGGCCCACAATGTCCCAGCTGATTACAATTAACAGTTTAGACAATAGACAATAGACAATAGGTGCAGGAGGAGACCATTCCTGCCTTCTCCCCATACCCCCCTGACTCCGCTATCCTTAAGAGCTCTATCTAGCTCTCTCTTGAATGCCTTCAGAGAATTGGCCTCCACTGCCCTCTGAGGCAGAGAATTCCACAGATTCACAACTCTCTGACTGAAAAAGTTTTTCCTGATCTCAGTTCTAAATGGCCTACCCCTTATTCTTAAACTGTGGCCCCTTGTTCTGGACTCCCCCAACATTGGGAACATGTTTCCTGCCTCTAACGTGTCCAACCCCTTAATAATCTTATACGTTTCGATAAGATCCCCTCTCATCCTTCTAAATTCCAGTGTATACAAGCCTAGTCGCTCCAGTCTTTCAACATATGATAGTCCCGCCATTCCGGGAATTAACCTAGTAAACCTACGCTGCACGCCCTCAATAGCAAGAATATCCTTCCTCAAATTTGGAGACCAAAACTGCACACAGTACTCCCTCACGTGTAAAGCTTTTGTTGCGTTCTATCCAGTCAGCAGAAAGACAATGCATGATTACAATCGAGCCATTTACAGTGTATAGACACATGATAAGTGGATAACGTTTGGTGCAAGGTAAAGCCAGCAAAGTCCGATCAATGATAGTCCGAGGGTCATCAAAGAGGTAGACAGTAGCTAAGGACTGCTCTCTGGTTGTTCAGAGGACGATTCAGTTGCCTGTTAACAGCTGGGAAGAAACTGTCCCTGAATCTGGAGGTGTGTGTTTTCAAACTTCCATACTTTTTGCCTGATGGGAGAGGGGAGAAGAGGGAGTGGCCAGGGTGTGACTCGTCCATGATGATGCTGCTGGCCTTGCCGAGGCAACGTGAGGTGTAAATTGAGTCAATGGAAGGGAGGTTGGTTTGTGTGATGGTCAGGGCTCCGTCCACAATTCGCTGCAATTTCTTGAGGCCTTGGATGGAGCTGATCCAGACCGAGCTGTGATGCATCCCGATAAAATGCTTTCTGTGGTGCTTCTGTAGAAGTTGGTGACATGCCAAACGTCCTAAGCCTCCTGTGCCAAGCTAAACAATTCTCCCCTGCCTGCATGTGACCCCATATCCCTCCATATCCCTGTGTCTACCCCGAAGTCTCTTAAACACCACTATCGTATCTGACTCCACTGCCACCTCTGGCAGCACATTCCAGGCACCCACCACCCTCTGTATGCTGGAGTAACGGGCTGAAGAAGGGTCTCGACCCGAAATGTCACCCATTCCTTCTCTCCTGAGATGCTGCCTGACCTGCTGAGTTTCTCCAGCATTTTGTGAATAAATACCTTCGATTTGTACCAGCATCTGCAGTTATTTTCTTATACCCTCTGTGTGAAAACATTTACTCAGCACATCTGTTTTAAACTTTCCCAAACTCACCTTAAATCTATGACCGCTCGTCCTTGTCATCTCCACCCTGCGAATGTCGTTGTTGTTCGTCCTTCGGGTTGGAAGATGACCATGACTTCACTTTCAGTTGGAGGATTGGTGACTGTCGGTCCAGAAGTGACCGGTGAGGCCAATCTGGGCCCGGAAGGCACACCCACAGGTAGGACACAAGTGGATGGGTGCTGCAGTGGAAGTGGAGGTAGCCCGGGCCTTGCGCGCGGTGCGTTTCCTCTGGGCCTCTGCAGTGTGTCTGTTCTCTGCTGCATGGGCTCCTGTGGTGAGCTTGCTATGCCAGGTTGGACGGTCCAAAGCAAGAGACTCCCAAGTGCTGAGGTTGATGTCCAAGTCTTTGAGGGACACTTTGAGGCAGTCCTTAAACCGTTTCTTCTGTCCTCCTACTGAGCGCTTGCCCCGACACAGTTCTCCATACAGAAGCTGTTTTGGCGGTCGACTCTCGGACATTCTGACGACATGGCCTGCCCATCTGGCTTGGGCTTTCCGTAGGAGGGTGTGGACGCTGGGGATTCCGGCCCGTTCCAAGACCTCTGCGTCGGGAATTTTGTCCTGCCACCTGATGTGAAGGAGTCTACGTAGGCAGCTCAAGTGAAAGTGGTTGAGCTGTTTGGCATGTCTGCTGTAGACAGTCCAGGTCTCACTGGCATAGAGAAGAGTGGTGAGTACCACTGCACGGTAGACCATCAGCTTGGTGGTAAGGCTGAGTCCTCTCCGCTCCCAAACATTCCCACGGAGTCGCCCAAAGGCAGCGCTGGTCTTGACAATCCTGTTGTTGACCTCAGCGTCAATGTTTACCACTCGCGAGAGTGTACTACCCAGATAGGTAAAGCTGTCGACTGCCTGTAGATTCTGCCCCTTCACCGTGATGTGTGGTCCCTGGTAGGGCTTTCCAGGCGCGCGCTGGTACATAACTTCAGACTTTTTGGTGCTAATGGAGAGACCAAAGTTGTCACAGGCCTGTGAGAAGCAGTCCATTTCATGCTGCATCTTCTGCTCTGTGCTGGCGTTGAGGGCGCAGTCAACAGCAAACAAAAAATCTCTGATGATGGTCTCCTTCACCCTTGTAACAGCTTGCAGGCCCCTGAGGTTGAACAGCCTGCTGTCAGTCCTGTACCTGATGTGTATTCCATCCTGGCAGTCACAGTAGGCATCAGTCAGCATGGCAGAGAAGACCATACTGAAGAGTGTAGGGGCAAGAACACAACCTTGCTTCACGCTGTTTGTCACTGGAAAGGCTTCCGACTCGTCTCCATCATTTAGCACTTTCACCATCATGCCGTCATGGAACTGCCGGATAATCGTGATGAACTTGCTGGGACGGCCAAACTTCTGCATTATCTTCCACAAGCTATCTCTGCTGAGAGTGTCGAAGGCCTTTGCAGATCGACGAAGGTCACGAACAGGTCGCTGTGCTGCTCTTGGCATTTTTCCTGGAGTTGGCGTGCAGCAAATATCATGTCGACGGTTCCACGCCCAGCACGGAAACCACACTGGCTTTCTGGAAGGAGACCCTGCTCAAGGTGTTGAATGAGATGGTTGAGCAGGATGCGAGCCAAGATCTTCCCAGCTATGGACAGGAAAGAGATGCCTCGATGATTGTGGCAAGACTGGCGGTTGCCTTTCCTCTTGTAGATGTGGACTATGCTGACATCTTTCAGCTGTTGTGGGACCTTCCCTTCATTCCACATGGACTGGAAGAGTTCAGTCAGCTTCTGCATCATGACAGGGCCTCCTGCTTTGTACACTTCAGCAGGAATTGCATCTGATCCTGGTGCTTTGCCACAGGAAAGTTGCTTGATGGCCTTTGTGACTTCTTCTTCTGTCTGGAGGTTGTCAAGGTCCTGGTTGATCTCCATCTGAGGTAGGCGAGTGATGGCCTCATCGTTGATATTAGCAGGGCGATTGAGGACCTGGTTGAAATCTCTCCAACTCTCTCCATCAGCCCATCACTCCAGAATCTGCTTCTTCTCTGTCAGCAACTGGGTCCCATCTGCACTGAGGAGGGGAGAGGAGCCAGAGGACTGGGGCCAGAGGACTGGGGTCCATACACAGCCTTCAATGCATCGTAGAAACGCTTGGTGTCATGCCTGTCTGCGTAGCCCTGGATTTCATCGGCCTTCTTGCTATACCCTGGGAATAGGTGCTGAATGTCTACCCTACTGATACCTCTATATATTCTCAGTTAAGCAAGTTAAGCTGGAAAGTACTGTTCAAGATATCCAGCGACTCCTCAGTCTGAAGAAGGGTCTCGACCCGAGACGTCACCCATTCCTTCTCTCCAGAGATGCTGCCTGTCCCGTTGGGTTACTCCAGCATTTTGCGTCTATCTTTGATTTAAAACAGCATTTGCAGTTTCCTTCCCACAGATCTCGTTAGGATACACTGCAGGTGATTCATTACTAAACCCAACATTGAAATTCATGTGAAGGACAATAAGAAGCTATATTTAATCGTTAATTTTCAGCTAAGATGAAATTGATGTTCAGGTGTAAGTGAATATTCAGTAGTTTGATAACAGCCACTCTGCACTGAAGGTGTAATGTTGCCACTGTGGCGTCTCTCGTACTTTCAGAACTTAATTAGTGCTGGAGACATTTTTTAAGGATTTTCTTTCAATTTCTGGCTTTTTATTCTCTCTCAACCACAGCACTTTTGTTCCAGATCTTTATTTTGTCTTCTGTTATCGATTAAAATCTTATTTGTTCCATCTGAGTTCTACAGGCTGATTACATACCCTCGACCACACCACAGGGTCAAATATTTGGACACAAGGGCCCTGAACCAGGGGCGGCAGAGTTGCTGCCTTACAGCGATTGCAGCGCCGGAGACCCGGGTTCCATCCCGACTACGGGTGCTGCCTGTACGGAGTTTGTACGTTCTCCCCGTGACCTGCGTGGGTTTTCTCCGAGATCTTCGGTTTCCTCCCATACTCCAAAGAGGTACAGGTATGTAGGTTAATTGGCTGGGCAAATGTAAAAATTGTCCCCAGTGTGTGTAGGATAGTGTTAATGTGTGGGGGTCGTTGGTCGGCGCGGACCCAGTGGGCTGAAGGGCCTGTCTCCCGGCTGTATCTGTCTAGGACCACATCAGTTGCATGCGTGCACACCACAGGTATCGGTGGTTGTCGTAGTGCCAGGTGCAATATTTGGAGGGTGTGGGTGTAGGTGCAGTCAGCACTATCCAGGCGCACCGAGAGGGGGCAGCTCCTCACATCACCAGGGCATGCAACGATGAGTCAATGATGCCACCATCGCGGAGCTCAGCGCCAGGGCAAACCCTTCCAACAGTCATTCGGCAAGACGTTGGTGAGACCGCACTTGGAGCAGTCTATTGAGTTTTGATCACCCTTCTTTTTTTTTTAGATTTAGAGATACAGCGCGGAAACAGGCCCTTCGGCCCACCAGGTCCGCGCCGCCCAGCGATCCCCGCACACTAACACTATCCTACACCCACTAGGGACAATTTTTTACATTTGCCCAGCCAATTAACCTACATACCTGTACGTCTTTGGAGTGTGGGAGGAAACCGAAGATCTCGGAGAAAACCCACGCAGGTCACGGGGAGAACGTACAAACTCCGTACAGACGGCGCCCGTGGTCAGGATCTAACCAGAGTCTCCGGCGCTGCATTCGCTGTAAGGCAGCAACTCTACCGCTGCGCCACCGTTCTATGGGAAGAATGCCATTGAGCAGGGAAGAGTGCAGTGAAGATTTACGAGGATGTTGCCAGGACTCGAGGGCCTGAGCTACAGGGAGAGGTTGGGCAGGCTAGGACTTTATTCCTTGGAGTGCAGGAGGATGAGGGGTGATCTTATGGAGGTGTGTAGTATCATGAGGGGAATAGATAGGGTGAATACACAGAGCCTTTTAGCCAGAGTAAGGAAATCAAGAGCCAGAGGACATAGGTTTCAAGGTGATTGGGGAAAGATTTAATAGGAACGAGCTATCAGAGGAGGTAGTCAAGGCAGGATTTATAATAACATGTAAAAGATATTTGGACAGGTACATGGATAGGAATGGTTTAGAGGGATATGGACCAAACACAGGCTATCGGGATTAGCCTAGACAGAGCACCTTGACTGGCATGGACCAGTTGGGCCGAACGGCCTGTTTGCAATCTGTATTGTCTTTGTGATCCAATTAAATAATATTTCTGTAGCCAAACGGTATGCTACATGTGTAATACATAAGCTTAAAGAATAGTCCTCACAGTGGAATAAAGGGCGTTGAAATTCCAATTCTTGACTGTTTGAAGTTATTTACCGCGGCCAATATTTAATAAAAGAGAATGGTGTGCTGCAGATGGACATCAAATTACAGCATAAAACAAAGTGCTGGAGGAACTCCCTGGGTCAGGCAGCATCTGTGGAGGCAATGGACAGATGACGTTACGGGTTGACACCATTCTTCAAGACTGATGGAGCAGGGGGGAGAAAGCTGGGACAGGGAGGTGGTTGCGGGGCAAAGCCTTGCAAGTGATAGGTGGAGACTGGTGAGGGGGTGAGTGGAGGGAGAAAGGGACAAACACTAGAGGTCAAAAGATGTCAGATAAAAAGAGGAGGAGTAAAATGTAACACGGGAGGGAGGGAGGGAGGGATGGATGTGGATGGAAGGAGAGGTGGTGGGGTGGGGAAAGAGAGGAGATAAAGGAGATAAAGGTTTGATGACTAAGTTGGGGTTGTTGCGGAGTGAGTGCAGGGCTGTATGTTCAGGCTGTCCTGAATGTACAGCCCTCCACTCACTCCACAACAACCCCAACTTAGTCATCAAACCCGCTGACAAGGGAGTCTGCCATGCTGACCTCTACCGGACCGAGCGAGGCCAGACGACAACTCTCAGACACCTCCTCCTACTTAAGTCAAGTCAAGTCAAGTTTATTTGTCACATACACATACACGATGTGCAGTGAAATGAAAGTGGCAATGCCTGCGGATTGTGCACAAAAAAGAATTATAGTTACAGCATATAAATAAAGTTAATAAGTTACTATTAGTGTGGACAAAAATTTAGTCTCTGGGGTTATAAAAGTTGACAGTCCTGATGGCCTGTGGGAAGAAACTCCGTCTCATCCTCTCCGTTTTCACAGCGTGACAGCGGAGGCGTTTGCCTGATCGTAGCATCTGGAACAGTCCGTTACTGGGGTGGCAGGGGCCCCTCATGATCTTGCTTGCTCTGGATCTGCACCTCCTGATGTATAGGTCCTGCAGGGGGACGAGTGTAGTTCCCACAGTGCGTTCTGCCGAACGCACTACTCTCTGCAGGGCCATCCTGTCCTGGGCAGAGCTGGTCCCAAACCAGACTGTAATGTTGCCGGACAGGATGCTCTCTACAGCCCCAGAGTAGAAGCAATGAAGGATCCTCAGAGACACTCTGAATTTCCTCAGTTGTCTAAGGTGGTAAAGGCGCTGCTTAGCCTTACCCACCAGTGCGGCAATGTGCGTTGCCCACGTCAGATCCTCTGTGATGCGGACTCCCAAGTATTTAAAACTGCTCACCCTATCCACAGTAGACCCATCTATCTCCAGTGGCGTGTACGTCCTTGGATGTTTAGCCCTTCTGAAGTCCACAATCAGCTCCTTTGTTTTTGTGACATTCAAGAGGAGGCTATTGTCCTGACACCAGAGTGCCAGATCAGCCACCTCCTCCCGGTAGGCCTTCTCATCGTTGTTGGAGATCCGGCCCACCACCACAGTGTCATCAGCAAACTTGATGATGGAGTTTGAGCTGTACCTGGCCCCACAGTCATGTGTGTACAGGGAGTACAGTAGGGGGCTAAGGACGCAGCCCTGGGGGGATCCTATGTGCAGGGTGAGGGAGCTAGATGTGTGTTCCCCCATCCTGACCACTTGGGGCCTAGCAGTGAGAAAGTCCAGGACCCAGGCACACAGAGGGGTGCTAAGCCCCAGTTCCAGCAGCTTCTCAACCAGTCTGCTGGGGACTATTGTGTTGAAAGCTGAACTAATGTCAATGAACAGCATCCTCACATAACCCCCCTGGCTGTCCAGATGAGAGAGAGCGGTGTGCAGAACCTGGGAGACTGCATCATCCGTGGACCTGTTCGGACGGTATGTGAACTGTAGTGGGTCCATGTTGTGAGGGAGGAGGGCACAGATGTGGTTCTTGACTAGCCTCTCAAAGTATTTCATGACAACCGAGGTGAGGGCCACCAGTCGGTAGTCATTTAAACACGCTGGAGAGGCATTCTTTGGCACCGGTACAATGATGGATCTTTTGAAGCATGCAGGGACCACGGACTTGGCCAAGGAGAGGTTGAATATTGTGGTGAGCACTGGAGCAAGCTGAGTAACACAAGACTTTAGTACTCGCCCAGATATACCATCTGGGCCTCCAGCTTTCCTCGTGTTCACACGCGTCAGAGCCCACCTCACGTCATGCTCGGACACCGAGAATGTGTGCACATCCCCAGTGGTGTATCCCCCTCCAGCCTCGCTAGCCAGCGCCCCTTCGGTGCTGTTTTTAGACGGCGAGCTGGTGGTGTTACCCGTCTCAAACCGTGCATAAAAAGAGTTCAGGTCATCAGCTAAGGAGGAGCCGGCACTTCCGGTTGAGGGGGTGCTGGACCTGTAGCTAGTTATAGTCCGTAGCCCCTGCCAAAGGCGCCTGGTGTCCTGCTGCTCCATCTGTGACTCCATCTTGTCCCAGTACCTCCTTTTTGCATCCTTCACTGCCCTTCGCAGTCGGTAGGACTCTCCCTTGTAGTCGTCCATGTTGCCGGATGCCAGGCCGGAGTTGTAAGCAGCGGTGCGAGCATTCAAGGCCACGCGAATAGACCTGTCCACCCAGGGTTTGTGGTTAGGGAAGATACCGACCCTTACCGTGGGGATGATGGTATCGGCTATTGTGGCAATGAAGTCCGTAACCGCTTCCGCAAACTCATTTACGTCTCTGGAACTTGCTTGGAACATATTCCAGTCGACATCGCTCAGTGCATCTTGCAGCATGGCCTCTGAATGGTCAGCCCACCGCTTTACGTCCCTCGTCACTGTCGCTTCCCGTACTATCCGTTGTTTGTACTCCGGCAGCAGGAAAATGGCAGCGTGGTCAGATTTTCCAAAAGGAGAGTGAGAAACGGCCTTGTTGCCTTTCCTGAATGGCGTGTAGCAGTGGTCCAAAGTTCTTTCCCCCCCTGGTGACACACGTGATGTGTTGGTAGAAGTTGGGCATGACCTTTTTGAGATTTACCTTATTGAAGTCTCCAGCCACCAGCACAGCCGCATCAGGGTTCTTGTTTTGGTGTTGACACAACACATCGTGTAGGGTGGACAGTGCATGCGGTGGGATATAGACGGCTGTGATGATCACCGAGCTGAACTCCCGGGGTAGGTAGAATGGTCGGCATGAGATAGTTAGATGTTCCAGGTCCGGCGAGCAGGAACGAGAAAGCGTCTTAATATTTCCAGGATTGCACCAGTTATTGCACCAATAGGGCACTGGAGGAGGCTGAGGTGAGGAGGCTGAGGCGAGGAGGCTGAGGTGAGGAGGTTACAATTGTTTTAAGCCTGAACTGTTTATAGACACAAGGTAATGGCGGAAAAGTTGGTGCAGTGTGTTTCCTGCAGGATGTGGGAAGACAGGGACGTCGCTGGAGCTTCTGGGAGCTACACCTGCAAGAACTGTGTCCAGGTGCAGCTCCTGAATGGACGTGTGGTGGAGTTGGAGAGGCAGTTTGATGACCTCAGGGCCATCCGGGAATGCGAGAGTTTCATCGACAGGACCTATTGTGAGGCTGTCACGCCAAGGGTCCAGGTCGAGCGAAGGTGGGAGACTGTTTCAGGGGGGAGTGGACGTGGACGTGGACTACAGGAGACCCCAGTGGCTGTGCCTATTGCAAATAGGTATACCCTCTTGGGAACTGTCGGGGCAGAAGACGTTTCCAGTCCGAGTGGCGGACCTGTTGGCAAGGTTACTCGACAGGGGAGACCGAAGTCAGGAAGAGCCGTAGTGGTGGGTGACTCCATCGTCCTAGTGAGGGAAGGCGATCAACCTGAAGTCGTTGTGCACGTGGGCACGAATGACGTCGGGCGGAAGAGGAAGGAGGTGCTACAGCGGGAGTTTAGAGAGTTAGGAAAAAGATTGAGAAGTAGGACGTCGAAGGTGGTTATCTCTGGACTGCTACCGGTACCTCGTGCTGGTGAGGCCAGGAACAGAGAGATAGAGGGTATGAATTTATGGCTGACGGGCTGGTGCAGAGAGCAGGGATTTAGATTTCTGGACCACTGGGATCTCTTCTGGGCTAGGGGTGACTTGTACAAAAGGGACGGGTTACATCTTAACAGCAGGGGGACAAACATTCTGGCAGGCAGGTTTGCTAGTGTGACACCTGTGGCTTTAAACTAAGTAGTGGGGGGGAGGGGTTAACAAATTGTGAATATGAAGATGAGGTAAAAGGGAATACAGGAGATATTGCAAAAGACTCTCGGAAGAATGGGAACAGAAGTCCTAGAGGGGAAAAGAGATTAAGGGCAGGGCCATTTGTGACCGATGTGAGAGGGGAGGTAAATACAGAAGTTAAAGTGTTGTACTTAAATGCGCGTAGTATAAAAAATAAAGTGGATGAGCTTGAGGCTCAGTTAGTCATGGGCAAGTATGATGTTGTAGGGATCACTGAGACATGGCTACAAGAGGACCAGGGCTGGGAACTGAATATTCAGGGGTTATAGAAAAGACAGACAGGTGGGCAGAGGGGTTTGGGGTTGCTCTGCTGGTAAGGAATGATATTCATTCCCTTGCAAGGGGTGACATAGAATCAGGAGATGTTGAATCAGTATGGATAGAAATGAGGAATTGTAAGGGTAAAAAGACCCTAATGGGAGTTATCTATAGGCCCCGACATAGGGTGCAAGTTGAATCAGGAGATAAAATTGGCGTGTCACAAATGTAATGCTACGGTGGTTATGGGAGATTTCAACATGCAGGTAGACTGGGAAAATCAGGTTGGAAATGGACCCCAGGAAAGAGAGTTTGTAGAGTGCCTTCGAGATGGATTCTTAGAACAGCTTGTACTGGAGCCTACCAGGGAGAAGGCAATTCTGGATTTAGTGTTGTGTAATGATCCTGATCTGATAAGGGGACTGGAGGTAAAAGAGCCATTAGGAGGCAGTGATCACAACATGATAAGTTTTACTCTGCAAATGGAAAGGCAGAAGGGAAAATCAGAAGTGTCGGTATTACAGTATAGCAAAGGGGATTACAGAGGCATGAGGCGGGAGCTGGCCAAAATTGACTGGAAGGAGGCCCTAGCAGGGAAGACGGTAGAACAGCAATGGCAGGTATTCCTGGGAATAATGCAGAGGTTGCAGGATCAATTTATCCCAAAGAGGCGGAAAGACTCTAAGGGGAGTAAAAGACACCTGTGGCTGACGAGGGAAGTCAAGGACAGCATAAAAATTAAGGAGAGGAAGTATAACATAGCAAAGAAGAGTGGGAAGACAGAGGATTGGGACTCTTTTAAAGAGCAACAAAAGTTAACTAAAAAGGCAATACGGGGAGAAAAGATGAGGTACGAGGGTAAACTAGCCAATAATATAAAGGAGGATAGCAAAGGTTTTTTTAGGTACGTGAAGAGGAAAAAAATAGTCAAGGCAAATGTGGGTCCCTTGAAGACAGAAGCACGGGAATTTATTATGGGGAACAAAGAAATGGCAGACGAGTTAAACCGTTACTTTGGATCTGTGTTTACTGAGGAGGATACACACAATCTCCCAAATGTTCTAGGGGCCGGAGAACCTAGGGTGATGGAGGAACTGAAGGAAATCCACATTAGGCAGGAAATGGTTTTGGGTAGACTGATGGGACTGAAGGCTGATAAATTCCCAGGGCCTGATGGTCTGCATCCCAGGGTACTTAAGGAGGTGGCTCTAGAAATAGTGGAAGCATTGGAGATCATTTTTCAATGTTCTATAGATTCAGGATCAGTTCCTGTGGATTGGAGGATAGCAAATGTTATCCCACTTTTTAAGAAAGGAGGGAGAGAGAAAACGGGTAATTATAGACCAGTTAGACTGACATCAGTGGTGGGGAAGATGCTGGAGTCAATTATAAAAGACGAAATTGCTGAGCATTTGGATAGCAGTAACAGGATCATTCCGAGTCAGCATGGATTTACGAAGGGG
The DNA here is from genome assembly GCF_053455715.1 of Rhinoraja longicauda. NCBI lineage: Eukaryota > Metazoa > Chordata > Chondrichthyes > Rajiformes > Arhynchobatidae > Rhinoraja > Rhinoraja longicauda. The sequence continues at coordinate 2,849,749 of NC_135970.1, forward strand.
AAATCATGCTTGACAAATCTACTGGAATTTTTTGAGGATGTAACTAGGAAAATTGACAGGGGAGAGTCGGTGGATGTGGTGTACCTCGACTTTCAGAAAGCCTTCGACAAGGTCCCACATAGGAGATTAGTGGGCAAAATTAGAGCACATGGTATTGGGGGTAGGGTACTGACATGGATAGAAAATTGGTTGACAGACAGAAAGCAAAGAGTGGGGATAAATGGATCCCTTTCGGAATGGCAGGCAGTGACCAGTGGGGTACCGCAAGGTTCGGTGCTGGGACCCCAGCTATTTACGATATACATTAATGACTTAGATGAAGGGATTAAAAGTACCATTAGCAAATTTGCAGATGATACTAAGCTGGGGGGTAGTGTGAATTGTGAGGAAGATGCAATAAAGCTGCAGGGTGACTTGGACAGGTTGTGTGAGTGGGCGGATACATGGCAGATGCAGTTTAATGTAGATAAGTGTGAGGTTATTCACTTTGGAAGTAAGAATAGAAAGGCAGATTATTATCTGAATGGTGTCAAGTTAGGAAGAGGGGATGTTCAACGAGATCTGGGTGTCATAGTGCATCAGTCACTGAAAGGAAGCATGCAGGTACAGCAGGCAGTGAACAAAGCCAATGGAATGTTTGCCTTCGTAACAAGAGGAGTTGAGTATAGGAGCAAAGAGGTCCTTCTACAGTTGTACCGGGCCCTGGTGAGACCGCACCTGGAGTACTGTGTGCAGTTTTGGTCTCCAAATTTGAGGAAGGATATTCTTGCTATTGAGGGCGTGTAGCGTAGGTTCACTAGGTTGATTCCCGGAATGGCGGGACTGTCGTATGTTGAAAGGCTGGAGCAATTAGGCTTGTATACACTGGAATTTAGAAGGATGAGGGGGGATCTTATTGAAACGTATAAGATAATTAGGGGATTGGACACATTAGAGGCAGGAAACATGTTCCCAATGTTGGGGGAGTCCAGAACAAGGGGCCACAGTTTAAGAATAAGGGGTAGGCCATTTAGAACGGAGATGAGGAAGAACTTTTTCAGTCAGAGAGTGGTGAAGGTGTGGAATTCTCTGCCTCAGAAGGCAGTGGAGGCCAGTTCGTTGGATGCTTTCAAGAGAGAGCTGGATAGAGCTCTTAAGGATAGCGGAGTGAGGGGGTATGGGGAGAAGGCAGGAACGGGGTACTGATTGAGAGTGATCAGCCATGATTGCATTGAATGGCGGTGCTGGCTCGAAGGGCTGAATGGCCTACTCCTGCACCTATTGCCTATTGTCTATTGTCTATTATTGATCAAGAAGCAGACTCCTCCGCCCTTGGATTTTCCGGATTCTTCCGTTCTGTCCGCCCGGAAAACAGTGAAGGACTCGGTTGGGCAGATCACCTGGTCAGGCACCAGCGGGGTCAGCCATGTTTCGGTCAGACAAAGGATGTTGCAGTTCCTTATGTCCATCTGGAATCTGATCCTTGCCCTGAGGTCATCCAGCTTGTTCTCCAGGGACTGGACATTGGCCAGAAGTATGCTGGGCAGAGGTGGACGTAAGGCTTGGGTTCTCAGCCTTGGACCATGACCCCACCAACGAGCATCAGACCTTAATCATCAGCACCATCACGGACCTCACCATTTCCGGCGCTCTACCCTCTAATGCGTCCAAACTTAATGTTCCCCATCCCCGCACGGCCCGATTTTACCTTCTATCTAAAATCCATAAACAGAACTGTCCCGGCAGACCCATTGTTTCTGCCTGTTCATGTCCCACCGAACTCATTTCCACCTACCTCGACTCCATCCTATCCCCCCTGGTTAAATCCCTCCCCACCTGTGTCCAAGACACCTCACATGCTCTCCGTCTCCTCGATAACTTCCGGTTCTCAGGCCCCCACTCCCTCATCTTTACCATGGATGTCCAGTCACTCTACACTTCCATCCCCCACAAGGATGGTCTTGAAGCCCTCCGTTTCTTCCTCGACCGTAGAACCAGCCAATCCCCATCGACCAACACTCTCCTCTGCCTAGCAGAGCTGGTTCTTACCCTCAACAACTTCTCCTTTGACTCCTCCCACTTCCTCCAAACCAGAGGCGTAGCTATGGGCACTCGCATGGGCCCTAGCTACGCCTGCCTCTTTGTCGGGTACGTCGAACAATCCCTGTTCCAGACGTACACTGGCCCCATCCCCGAACTCTACCTCCGCTACATCGACGACTGCATTGGTGCTACCTCTTGCACCCATGCAGAACTCACTGACTTCATACACTTCACCTCCAATTTCCATCCTGCCCTTAAATATACCTGGACTATCTCTGACATCTCCCTCCCGTTTCTGGATTTCACCATCTCCATCACAGGAGACAGACTAGTGACTGACATCTACTATAAACCCACTTACTCGCACAGCTATCTGGACTACACTTCTTCCCACCCTGTCTCCTGCAAAAAGTCTATCCCCTACTCTCAATTCCTCCGTCTACGCCGCATCTGCGCCCGGGATGAGGTGTTTCACACTAGGGCATCAGAGATGTCCTCATTCTTCAGGAAACGGAGCTTCCCCTCTTCCATTATAGATGAGGCTCTCACTAGGGCCACTTCTACATCCCGCAGCTCCACTCTTGCTCCCCCTCCCCCCATTCGTAACAAGGACAGAATCCCCCTCGTTCTCACCTTCCACCCCACCAGCCAGCGTATCCAACAAATCATCCTCCAACATTTCCGTCACCTACAACGGGACCCCACTACTGTCCATATCTTCCCATCCCCTCCCCTCTCTGCGTTCCGCAGAGACCGTTCCCTCCGTAACTCCCTGGTCCACTCGTCCCTTCCTACCCAAACCACCCCAACCCCGGGCACTTTCCCCTGCAACCGCACGAGATGCAACACCTGTCCCTTTACCTCCCTCCTCAACTCCATCCAAGGACCCAAACAGTCTTTCCAGGTGAGACAGAGGTTCACCTGCACCTCCTCCAACCTCATCTATTGCATCCGCTGCTCTAGATGTCAACTTCTTTACATCGGCGAAACCAAACGCAGGCTCGGCGATCGATTCGCTCAACACCTTCGCTCAGTCCGCCTTAACCAACCTGATCTCCTGGTGGCTGAGCACCTCAACTCCCCCTCCCACTACCAGTCTGACCTTTCTGTCATGGGCCTCCTCCCGTGCCATAGTGAGGCCCACCGGAAATTGGAGGAACAGCACCTCATATTTCGCTTGGGCAGCTTGCAGCCCAGTGGTATGAACATTGACTTCTCCAACTTTAGATAGTTCCTCTGTCCCTCTCTTCCCCTCCCCCTTCCCAGATCTCCCACTGTCTTCCTGTCTCCACCTATATCCTTTCTTTGTCCCCTGACATCAGTCTGAAGAAGGGTCTCGACCCGAAACGTCACCCATTCCCTCTCTCCTGAAATGCTGCCTGACCTGCTGAGTTACTCCAGCATTTTGTGATACCTTCGATTTGCACCAGCATCTGCAGTTATTTTCCTACACTACAGTGAAAAGCTTTTGTTGCCTGCTGTCCAGTCAACGGAAAGACAATACATGATTACAATCGAGCCGTCCACAGTGTACAAGTGCAGGATAAAGGGAATAACGTTTAGTGCATGATATAGTCCAGTAAAGTTCAATTAAAGATAATCCGAAGGTCTCCAATGAGATTGACAGTAGCTAAGGACCGCTCTCTCATTGTTAATAGGATGGTTCAGTTGCCTGATTGCAGCTGGGAAGAAACCGTCCCTGAATCTGGAGGTGTGCGTTTTCACACTTCTGTACCTCTTGCCCGATGCTGCTGACCTTGCCGAGACAGCGTGAAGTGTCGCTGGAGTCAATGGAAGGGAGGTTGGTTTGTGTGATGGTCTGGGCTGCGTCCACAATTCACTGCAATTTCTTGCGGTCTTGGATGGAGCTGTTCCCAAACTATGATGTGATGCATCCCGATAAAATCTAACAGTGAAGCATTAAACATAGAAACATAGAAACATTGACAATAGGTGCAGGAGGAGGCCATTCGGCCCTTCCAGCCAGCACCGCCATTCATTGTGATCATGGCTGATCATCCACAATCAGTAACCCATGCCTGCCTTCTCCCCATATTTCTTGATCCCACTAGCCCCCAGAGCTCTATCTAACACTCTCTTAAATCCATCCAGTGATCTGGCCTCCACTGCCCTCTATGGCATAAAGTGCATGAAGATTTTAGAAGATCTTTAATGACTGGATTTGAATGTAAATCAAGCAGGCATTTTCAGGGTGAATGGAAATGCTGAATGTTCTGGCCAAGGTGAGCTCACCCAGTGCCAGGAGTGTCCAGCAGGTGTCAGCACCTGCCCTTCAGCCTCCCCTGATGGTGGAGTCAGTCCCTCTGTGGGACACTCATTTCCATTGTACATTTCTTCACGAAGGCATGCAAGCTTCACATCCAAAACACAGCTAACTTAACAAGGGTCCCGACCCAAAACATCACCTCTCCATTAGTAAGAAGGAACTGCAGATGCAGATTAAACCAAAGATAGACACAAAATGCTGGAGTAACTCAGAATAACTCAGATTCTGAAGAAGGGTCTCGAGTCTCGACCCGAAACGTCACCCATTCCCTCTCTCCAGAGATGCTGCCTGTCCCGCTGAGTTACTCCAGCATTTTGTGTCAATCATCACCTATCCATGTTCTCCAGAGATGCTGCCTGTCCCGCTGAGTTACTCCAGCATTTTGTGTCAATCATCACCTATCCATGTTCTCCAGAGATGCTGCCTGTCCCGTTGAGTTACTCCAGCACTTTGTGTCCTTTAGTGCATTAACCAACATCTGCAGTTCCTTTTTCCACATTACTGGGATACAGTTTGTTCATGTTTTATTTAACGTAGCGGATGGCTTTCAACTGCCCCCCCCCCCCCCCCCCCCCCCCATGCTGCATTAACATGCGTTGATTTGGGCTTTATTAAATTTTAAGCGAAGCTCAGACATAGAACCTGGAACAAACATGGAACATAGAAAAGCACTGTGCAGCCACAGGCCCTTCGGCCCACAGTGTCGATGCCGAACCTGATGCCAAGTTCAGCTGATCCCCTCACGCCCACACATGATCCACATTGCTCTAATCCCTGCCAGGCCTGTGCCATGAGGGATGTGTCATTGCCCCAATGCCCGTGTCAGATTTCTCTTGCCACTGTTGCTGCATCTTCAGCAATCTTCCTGCAGGAGTGGCGCCAGTCCTCAGAAATAACGGGCAACTCTACAAACTCTGGGCCAGGATGTCCCCACCACAGCACCAGCAACCGCAGTCCATGCCCCCAAAGACCAAGCTTCACTTCAGCGTCTCAGAAAAACGGGACGGAAACAGATCCTTCGGCCCATCGTGTACATGCTGACCAAGTTGGCATTCTGGCCGTCCCATTTGCCTGCATCTAACACCACATCCCTCCCACAATCCTCTGTATCTGCCCAAATGACTTTAAAAAGTCAATAGAGTATTGGGGGTATGGGGAGAAGGCAGGAACGGGGTACTGATTGAGAATGATCAGCCATGAGAATGATCAGCCATCAGCCGGTGCTGGCTCGAAGGGCCGAATGGCCTCCTCCTGCACCTATTGTCTATTGTCTATAGTATTCGCTTGAATAGTGTCCGCTGGCAGCTTGTTTCAGATATGGCCGACATTCCCAGTGAAAAAGCTGTCGATGGGGTCCCTCTTAAATCTCTCTTCCACTCATTTCAGAGAGCAGACGAGGGGATGGGCTTTACCCTCGACATTCGCGAGACAACCATCCTGCCCAGTGCTGCACTACTCTGTCTTGGACAACAGCGCTTCACAAGGAGACTGAGAAAAGGTGGGCAACCTCTGATATCCCATCAGCCACCTTGCAGGAAGGTCAGACATCGGTGAGGAACGGTAACACTTTCTTCAAAGGTCCAGCAAGCCCCTCGGTGAAATGAGGAAAAGGTCATTTCATGACCAGGACCTCGGGCCCGATGGACAATGCACGGGGTAGAAGGCAGCACTTACCCCTTTTCTCCTAAACACGTTTGAACTTAAAATAACGTACAGGTTTGTAGGTTAATTTGACTTGATAAATGTAAAAATTGTCCCTAGTGGGTGTATATGCTTGATTATTCTGGTGGTTATATAGTGTTAATAAACAGGGATCGCTGGTTGGCGCGGACCCAATGGGCCGAAGGGCCTGTTTCCGCGCTGTATCTCAAAACAAAACTAAACTAAACTCAAATTTCACTGTACCTTAATTGGTACATGTGACAATAAAATGATCTTGAAATCTTGAAATCGTGAAGACTGGGCCATCTGCAATAAGCACTAAATGCTGGAGTACCTCAGTGAATCAGACAGAAACGTCACCTATCCATGTTCTCCAGAGTTGCTGTCTGACCCGTTGAGTTCTTCCAGCACTTTGTGTCTTTTTTTTGTATAAACCAGCATCTGCAGTTCCTTGTGCCTACAATAAGCACCAGAAGGTGCCCTCAATACTGTTCACAAAAACCTTCAACTGCATCAGGAGGATGTAAGAAAATAACTGCAGATGCTGGTACAAATCGAAGGTATCTCAAAATGCTGGAGTAACTCAGCAGGTCAGGCAGCATCTCAGGAGAGAAGGAATGGGTGACGTTTCGGGTCGAGATCCTTCCTCAGACTGATTAGAAGGTTCAGAATGATTAGAAGCATCAGAAGGATTATCAGAACAACTTCAGGTTCCTTTTATGGACCAATATCCCCAGCATGAAGGCCTGAGTTACATTAAGCCGACAATGTTAGGTGGAACATTCCAGGCCTGACCCTGGATTCATAAAACCTGACCCAAAACAGACACTATATTCCAAGATAGACACAAAGTGCCGGAGTAACTCAACGGGTCAAGTGGCCCCTGGAGAAAAAGGATGGGTGACATTCCGGGTGGAGTCGCTTCTTCAGGTTATATTCCAAACTCCATCATAGGAAGAGATTACCAGGCAGAGGAAGTGTATTCAAGGTCTCGCTGCCCAACCGCTGCTCCAGGTGAAGACGGAACACTGGGTGAGGTGTTGAGAACCTCAAGGTCATGCATCGTGAGCACACAGAAGCCCCGCACCAAGGGTGAGTGAGGACATTCACATCACAAACATCACCGCTAGAAGTCCCTGCACTTCCCACAGTGGCCTGACCAGTCACCACACAACCCTGAAGCACAGAGTGAAGGTCAGTGTGGTTTACTTTAGTTTAGTTTATCTTGTCTCATGTACCGAGGTGCAGTTAAAAGCTTTTTTTGCTTTAAGTGCTATCCAATCAAAGAAAAGACGACACATGATTACAATCGAGCCGTCCACAATGCACAGATTAAGGATAAAGGGTACAAAATAAAGTCCAATAGAGTCTGATTAAAGATAGTTCCAATTCACAAAATGCTGGAGTATCTCAGCAGGTCAGGCAGCATCTCAGGAGAGAAGGAATGGGTCGAGACCCTTCTTCAGACTGGTGTCAGGGGGGCGGGACAAAGGAAGGATATAGGTGGAGACAGGAAGATAGAGGGAGATCTGGGAAGGGGGAGGGGAAGAGAGGGACAGAGGAACTATCTAAAGTTGGAGGAGTTTTCTTACAAAGATCGTTCCAACATTTCCAATGAGGTAGATGGGAGCTCAGGATTGCTCTATGCTTGTGGTAGGATGGTTCAGTTGCCTGATAACAGCTGGGAAGAAACTGTCCCTGAATCTGGAGGTGTGCGTTTTCACACTTCTGTACCTCTTGCCTGATGGGAGAGGGAGAAGAGGGAGTGACCGGGGTGAGACTGGTCCTTGATGATGCTGCTGGCCTTGACCGAGGCAGCGTGAGGTGTAGATGGGGTCAATGGAAGGGAGGTCAGTTTGTGCGACGGTCTGGGCTGTGTCCACAACTCTGCAATTACGTGCACTCACTCTCAATCCTGACAAAGGAGAAACAGAGAAATGGACTGAAAAACATTTGGGCATCTCACTCAAAATGTATAACCACAAAGAATATACTACTGCCTTTTGCCTGGAACTCTACCACATTCAGGATTTAACTACTTTTCCAAATGATTATATTCAACGACTAAAAATAACTACACAAAACTTTGAAGTCAGATTTATAAATTTAATGGAACATAGACCTATTGTACGGGCTTATTATAGTTTATTATCATAAACTATTATAGTTTTCACGGGCTTTCTGAAACTTAATGAATTACCAATCAATAATTTGTAGAGAAACATTTCAATTAGAGTTCTACTCAAGTTAAATTCAGATATCTGCACAATTTCCATGCATGCTCTGATTCTGCACCGATTTCAATTCAAATGCTGCTCAGATCTCTCACTCTTCAGACTTTTATGTTCAAAAATCGCATCGGTTCTGTGCATCCATTTTCCAACTCCACACAGGCCTAAACAGAAAAAAAAATCAAATGATGTTTCTGCACATAATTATCACAGAAACCTCTGCAGATTCTGCACACGTGCCTGGACACCATCTACCACTGATCCCGATACTAATTCAGCGGCAATTCTGCACAGATTCCCCATGGACCTCCATGTCTCTGCACAAGTTCGACAAGGGGGGCTACACGATTGCTACACAGAATCCTGCAGTGATTTCCACATCAATTCTAAATGTATGATCATAAAAATTCTTAATTCTGTATCTAGATTCTGCAAGGACTGGTAGACTAACCCCACACTGACATCTGCACTAGTTCTACAAGACAATCACACAATTTCTTCACAGGCTTCTACTTAAATTCTGCATATACTTTCATACAAATTCTTCTTTGACTTCGGAACAAAGCACCAGACCTTTAGATAAATTTTGCGTACACATATTCTGACAGAATTCTACACAAATTCTGCACAAACTGTTTGCATCTTGCAAGATTAAGGAACGCCTATGATAGAATGGCATGGCACAGTGGTGCAGCGGGTAGAGCTGCTGCCTCACAGCACCAGAGGCCCGGGTTCCATCCTGATCTCATATGCTGTCTGTGTGGAGTTTGCACGTTCTCCCGGTGGCCAAATGGGTTTCCTCCGGGTGCTCCGGTTTCCTCCCACATCCCAAAGTCGTGCGGGTTTGTAGGTTAATTCGAACTCTGCAAATTGTGTCGGGAGTGGATGCGAAAGTGGGATAATGTAGAACTGGTGTGAACAGGTGATCGGTGGTCGACGTGGACTCGGTGGGCCGAAGGGCCTGGTTCCATGCTGTGTCTCTAAAACTAAAACTAACTTAAATGCAATCCAAGTTCCACTGAGTCATCTACACAATTTCAAAACAAACTTTGGCAGTTATTCGAAATACTCTTTGTATACTCATCTTTTGCAGAGTGCGAATAAGATCAAGGTACAAGAGTTTTATAACAAGAGTTTTATAAATGATCAAAGAGAACTACCAAAGAAAATATAGTCCTTCAGAGAATAATAAAGTAACCTGCATGTGGGAGATGTGTCTAAATCAGAATGAACATGTGATGCCCCTATCCACTGTAGAAGGGTCCTGACCCGAAACATCGCGTATCCATGCTCTTCACTGATGCTGCCTGACCCGTTGAGTTACTCCACACTTTGTGTCTACTTTTATAAACCAGCATCTGCACTTCCTAGTATCTACCTTATAGCATTATTTTTATTTGATACTAGGTTAATTCCCGGAATGGCGGGACTGTCGTATGTTGAAAGACTGGATCGACTAGGCTTGTATACACTGGAATTTAGAAGGATGAGAAGAGATCTTATCGAAACGTATAAGATTATCAAGGGTTTGGGCACGTTATAGGCAGAATTGTTCCCAATGTTGGGGGAGTCCAGAACAAGGGGCCACAGTTTAAGAATAAGGGGTAGGCCATTTAGAACTGAGATGAGGAAAAACTTTTTCAGTCAGAGAGTTGTAAATCTGTGGAATTCTCTGCCTCAGAAGGCAGTGGAGGCCAATTCTCTGAATGCATTCAAGAGAGAGCTAGATAGAGCTCTTAAGGATAGCGGAGTCAGGGGGTATGGGGAGAAGGCAGGAACGGGGTACTGATTGAGAATGATCAGCCATGATCACATTGAATGGCGGTGCTGGCTCGAAGGGCCGAATGGCCTCCTGCTGCGCCTATTGTCTATTGTCTATTGTCTATTGTCTAAATGGACCCGTTGGGCCCAAACCTCTCCTGCATTGGTGCAGCACCCTCTCCTCCCCCCCCCCCCTTCTCCCCCCCCTTCCCTCCTCCCTTTCTCTCTGCCCCTCCCCCCTTCCCACCTTCCCCTCAACCCCCCTTACCCTCCCTCCTCCCCCCTCCCTCCTCCCCTCTCCCTCCTCCTCCCTCCCTCCTCCCTCCTCCCCCCTCCCCCCTCCCCCCTCCCTCACTAGGAAATAGATTTAAACTTTAAAATGTGAATAACTTTTAAAATATAACACCGATTGTTGTACCTGTTGTACCTTTGTTGTGACTCTGGAAGGACCACGAGTACACATGTTTATGATGTTATCATGGTGGAGCTTAACTCCAGGCTTTTTATTCCAAGGCCGCCTGGATCCAGAGTGGCTGCCTAACCACACCCATCACTTATATACACAGGCATACAAAGTAGTCCTTGGATGCACAAAGTAGTCCCAGCAATATCACAACATCCCCCTTGTCTTATATATTACAACATCCCCCTTGTCTTATATAAAATTGTTTTCTTTACCATTCGAGGGCTAAAATATATTTAACAAAGAAAACCAAAACACCATTGCTTTTTGCAAACAAAACCAATAACACAACTAAACACAATTGCTTTTTTCGCCATCATGGTGGTCACTCCTCTGCGGAATTTTACTCATCTCCGTGTGGGCACTCACTCCGTGTGGTCATTCATCTCCGTGTGGTCACTCACTCCGTGTGGTCACTCACTCCGTGTGGTCACTCATCTCCGTGTGGTCACTCACTCCGTGTGGTCACTCACTCCGTGTGGTCACTCACTCCGTGTGGTCACTCACTCCGTGTGGTCACTCACTCCGTGTGGTCACTCCACAGATATATACATATATACAAAAGCATCAAATATAATACATTAAGCTTTCAGTACACAGATCACTACACAGGTCATTAAACACAAAATATTCATTTTGTTCCATATCTTCCCCTCAAGAAGACGTGCTGTGTAGATCAAACGTAGTGTAGGCTCTAGATGCTCCACCACCATGATTTGCCTGACACTGCTGGGCTCCCACTGCTGGGCTGGCACTGCTGGCCTCCCACTGCTGGGCTGGCACTGCTGGGCTGGCACTGCTGGCCTCCCACTGCTGGGCTCCCACTGCTGGGCTGGCACTGCTGGCCTCCCACTGCTGGGCTCCCACTGCTGGGCTCCCACTGCTGGGCTCCCACTGCTGGGCTCCCATTGCTGTAATCGCGGTGCGATCGCGCCTCCGCTGCAGTGCGCGCTGGCCCCGCCCACAGGTACTCCCCGGCAGCTGCCGCTCAACTTTTCGAACGCGCTGCCGCTGCGCGCTGGCCCCGCCCACAGGTGCTCCCCGGCCCCGCCCACAGGTGCTCCCGGCAGCTGCCGCGCAATTCAAACGCGCTGCCGCTGCCTCAGGCCCAGGGCCGTCCAGACTCTACCGTCGACGCGCCTGGGTAAGTATGTAGTGCCTCGGCCTTACCGGCCGCCGCACCTCCGCGGGTGGTCGGTCCCTCCGGTCGCCGACCCCCTCCGGTCGCCGCACACCTTCGTGCGTGTCGGTCTCCTCCGGGGCTCTCCCGGTCGCCGCACACCTCCGTGGGTGTCGGCCTCCCCCGGTCGCCGCACACCTCCGTGGGTGTCGGTCTTACCGGTCACCGCACACCTCCGTGGGTGTCGGTCTTACCGGTCGCCGCACACCTCCGTGGTTGTCGGCCTCCCCCGGTCGCCGCACACCTCCGTGGGTGTCGGTCTTACCGGTCGCCGCACACCTCCATGGGTGTCGGGTCTCCCGGTCGCCTCCGGTCTCTCCCCGCGAAGCAGTCGCAGGCTCCCAATCTCAGGCTTGCACAGGTGCTGGGGCACGATGTGGGCCTTCACACACCGCCCTCAGCAGCTTGCAGCGTCACGTCGGCAACTCGCCGCTGACTACTGAGCAGGTAAGTATACCTACATATATTGGCCCCTTACTGAGGGGGAAACTTTTTTCGTTCTTCAGGGCTCTATCTTATCTTCCTGTTAACCTTTTTCCTGGGTTCCTTTTTGTTAACCTTTTTTTTTTTTTTTTTACGCACTTGTTAACTTTTTTTCTTGGGGTTTTTGTTGTTTTCCTTTTCTAGGCTAAACACCCAAACCGCTGCCACCATGTTGTTCTTCGTGGTACGGTACCTGTTGTACCTTTGTTGTGACTCTGGACGGACCACGAGTGCACATGTTTAAGATGTTATCATGGTGCAGCTTGTACTCCAGGCTGTTTATTCCAAGGCCGCCTGGATCCAGAGTGACCGCCTAATCACACCAATCACTTATATACACAGGCATACAAAGTAGTCTGTTAATTCTAGGTTAATACTAGGTTAATTCCCGGAATGGCGGGGCTGTCGTATGTTGAAAGGCTGGAGCGATTGGGCTTGTATACACTGGAATTTAGAAGGATGAGGGGGGATCTTATTGAAACATATAAGATAATTAGGGGATTGGACACATTAGAGGCAGGAAACATGTTCCCAATGTTGGGGGAGTCCAGAACCAGGGGCCACAGTTTAAGAATAAGGGGTAGGCCATTTAGAACGGAGATGAGGAAGACCTTTTTCAGTCAGAGGGTGGTGAAGGTGTGGAATTCTCTGCCTCAGAAGGCAGTGGAGGCCAGTTCGTTGGATGCTTTCAAGAGAGAGCTGGATAGAGCTCTTAAGGATAGCGGAGTGAGGGGGTATGGGGAGAAGGCAGGAACGGGGTACTGATTGAGAGTGATCAGCCATGATCGCATTGAATGACGGTGCTGGCTCGAAGGGCTGAATGGCCTACTCCTGCACCTATTGTCTATTGTCTACACAAAGTAGTCCCAGCAATATCACAACACCGATTTCAATGAAACGTCTTCCATTGGCACCAAAGGGATGACGGTGAGTAAGGTGGTTCAAAAATTGTCGTGCTAACGTCTATAGTTTTGGCTGTAGTTCAGGAACAAACAAACGAGAGTTTTAGTATATAGATGTGTACCTGTTTGCCAACTAAAACAAAAGTCACAGTTTAAACTAGTATATAGATAACTAACTGCTTGACCTTTCCAGACCCTGGGAAAACTGTCAGCATTCACAATCATTACGCCTTTGAACAAAGTGTAGGAAGGAACTGCAGATGCTAGTTTATACTGCTGATAGACACAAAATGCAGGAGTAACTCAGCAGGACAGGCAGCATATCTGGATAGAAGGAATGGGTGGCATTTTGGGTCGAGACCCTTCTTCAGACTAAGTCAAGTGAGGGGGAGACACAGAGAGAAGAAAGGGTAAGGTGTGAAAACGAGACATTAAAGAGGATGGAGTTCAATGAAAATGTTGAATAGATCATTGTTAGCTGGAAGAAATTGACAACAAAGCATACGGCGATAGAATTTAACCATGGGGACAGTCAGACTGGACAGAGAACTAGGAGGGGGAGGGATGGAGAGAGAGGGAAACCAAGGGTTACAAATGTCATCTCTGTATGCTTCGTTGTCACCTCCAGGAAGCGAGCGAGCAAGATCATCTCTGACCCCTCTCACCCTGGCCACAAACTCTTTGAACCACTTCCCTCTGGAAGGCGACTCCAGACTGTCAAGGCCACCACAGCCAGACACAAAGACAGCTTTTTTTCCACGAGCAGTAGCTCTACTCAACAGCCAAAAGTCTGTAGAAACACAGAAACATAGAAAATAGGTGCAGGAGGAGGCCATTCGGCCCTTTGAGCCAGCACCGCCATTCATTGTGATCATGGCTGATCATCCACAATCAGTAACCCGTGCCTGCCTTCTCCCCATATCCCTTGATTCCACTAGCCCCCAGAGCTCTATCTAACTCTCTCTTAAATTCATCCAGTGATTTGGCCTCCACTGCCCTCTGTGGCAGAGAATTCCACAAATTCACAACTCTCTGGGTGAAAAAGTTCCATCTCACCTCAGTTTTAAATGGCCTCCCCTTTATTCTAAGACTGTGGCCCCTGGTTCTGGACTCGCCCAACATTGGGAACATTTTTCCTGCATCTAGCTTGTCCAGTCCTTTTACAATTTTATATGTCTCTATAAGATAGATAGATAAGATAAGATGTAGCCTCCTTTTGCTCCGGTATTTTATTGCATTCTTCACATGTGTAAATTATAATGTTTTATTCTTAATTGTTTAGTGTATGTCGTGTTGTTACTTGTGAGCAGAGCACCAAGGCACATTCCTTGTATGTGCATATACTTGGCCAATAACATTTATAATAATAATAATAATATATTCTTTTATTCATCCCACACCGGGTAAATTTACAGTGTTACAGCAACAAAGTGGATAGAAAGACAGCAAGAGATCATTCATTATAAATAAAAGTAAAGACAGGGATATTCAATTCAATTAGCTAACAATGATCTCTTCTACATGTTCCTTGAACTCCATCCCCTTTGTTTTCACACCTTACTCTTCCTTATCCCAGTGTCTCCCTCTCCCCTGACACTCAGCCTGAAGAAGGGTCTCGGACCACAATGTCACCCGTTCCTTCTATCCACAGATGCTGCCTGTCCCGCTGGGTTACTCCTTTGAACAAACCTGGCAAGCTAGAAGGAGAGATGGGGGTTGCCTCCCAGATATGGGCAAGGAACCACGTTCACATCTGGTCACATCTGGTCACATCATGGAGCACAGTGAGCTGGCAGCACTGAACTAATCGCTCAGATCTTGCAGCCTGACCTTGCCAGAGAGTAGTTTGCCTGTTCTGAGGAGGTGTTTTTAATGGAACTGAGCGGCTGTGGGAGTCTCAGGAAGGATCTTGGTCATTTAGTGTTTCAGATAGATTACCAGTTTTAAAATATTCCTTCAAATTGTTCCAAAAACTTCTTTTAAATCTCTAAAGGCTTGTTAACGTTGATTTCTGTAAGTGTTTAAAGGTGTTCACAAGTGTTTAAAAGGTGCTAAAAAAGTGTGTTCAAATTGAAGGTATTTAAAATTGTTTAACAGCGGATTGAAGTACTTAAAGATGTTTCAAGTTGTTTAAATGTGTTTAAAATATGTAAAAGTGTTTTAAGATTTTAAAGGGGTTGAGTGTCTTAACATTTAAGCTTCTGTTTATTTTAATGTCTCAGCTTTAAAAGGTTGTAGGCACTGATTTGGCCGAGGCTTTGAACAGACTTTGCCACTAACATTTGTTTGTGTTAAGAGGGCAGATCTAGTGTTAGCCTCTCTGCATCACATCGCCAAATTAGGAAAGGACATTGGGGGCAGCACACTGGCGCAGTGGTAGAGTTACTGCCTTACAGCGCCATAGACCCGGGTTTGATTCTGCCGATGGGTGCTGTCTGCAGGGGTTTAGACAATAGACAATAGGTGCAGGAGGAGGCCATTCGGCCCTTCGAGCCAGCACCGCCATTCAATGTGATCATGGCTGATCATTCTCAATCAGTACCCCGTTCCTGCCTTCTCCCCATACCCCCTGACTCCGCTATCCTTAAGAGCTCTATCTAGCTCTCTCTTGAATGCATTCAGAGAATTGGCCCCCACTGTCTTCTGAGGCAGAGAATTCCACAGATTCGCAACTCTCTGACTGAAAAAGTTTTTCCTCATCTCAGTTCTAAATGGCCTACCCCTTATTCTTAAACTGTGGCCCCTTGTTCTGGACTCCCCCAACATTGGGAACATGTTTTCTGCCTCTAACGTGTCCAACCCCTTAATAATCTTCGATAAGATCTCCTCTCATCCTTCTAAATTCCAGCGTGTACAAGCCTAGTCGCTCCAGTCTTTCAACATATGACAGTCCCGCCATTCCGGGAATTAACCTAGTAAACCTACGCTGCACGCCCTCAATAGCAAGAATATCCTTCCTCAAATTTGGAGACCAAAACTGCACACAGTACTCCAGGTGCAGTCTCACTAGGGCCTTGTACAACCCATTCCTTCTCTCCAGAGATGCTGCCTGACCCACTGAGTTACTCCAGCATTTTGTGTGCCTTCACCCAATTTCTTTCATGATGTGCACTGTTCTCTTCCTTACATGCTTCTTTGTCAGTGCCTTTAACCCTCTAATTTGGTTTCAAATCATCTCCCATTCCAGGTCCTCCATTTCTCTACTCTGTCCCCCTTATTTCTTGAGACCACGGGTGCTGTCTGTACAGAGTTTGCATGTTCTCTCTGTGACTGTGTGGGTTTTCTCCGGGTGCTCTGGTTTCCTCACACACTCCAAAGATGTGTGGGGTTTTAGGTTAATTGGCCCTCTGTAAATTGCTACTGGTGTGTAGGGAGTGGATGAGAAAGTGGGATAACGTAGAACTAACTGTTGGAGTAGCTCGCTTGGGCAGCTTACAACACAGTGGTGTGACTATCGACCTCTCTAACTACAAGTAACCCTTGCTTTCCCTCGCTCTCCATCCCTCCCCATCCTAGTTCTCTGACCAGTCTCACTGTCCTGATTAAATGTTATCTTTGTATGCTTCGTTGTCACCTTCCCCTCGCTAACAATGATCTACTCTACCTTGATCTTCGTTCCCTTTGATGTCTCGTTTTAATACCTTACCAACCCATATCTTTGTATCTCCCACTCCCCTGACTCTCAGTCTGAAGAAGAGTCTCCACCCGAAATGTCACCCGTTCCTTCTGTCCAGAGATGCTGCCCGTCCCGCTGAGTTACTCCAGCACTTTGAGTTTATTTTCGGTGTAAACCAGCACCTGCAGTTCCCCCCTACACATGGAACTGGTCTGAGCGGTTGACGTGGACTTGGTGGGCCGAAGGGCTCTCTCTACTAAAACTAAAGTCAGCAAAGTAGGAAACTAAGGATGGAATGAAGTCTCCGATCACGTTATGTAGAGAGGTTGATACAACTCTAGTTCCAGATGTTGCTGACAAATTAATCCTCTGCATTTACCCAGATGTAGACGGCCGGCTTTAGCTGGAGTTGAACCAGGAGCTGCTGCTGAGATGTGGTTCGACACGACTTAGAGTTCGGCCAGGCTGGGTGCCTACCAGCTGTGCAAACAGAAGGTAAATGAATCTCCAGGGCTGGGGATAATGCAGCTCAGAATCTGCCAGGAGCTCCAGGAGAAAATTGCAGGAAGTCAGGCACCGATTTTCTGAGAAGTCACTGAATACTGGATTAGTGTCTGGGGACAGGAAAGAGGCAGATGTTATATCTCTTTCTAAAAAAAAAGGCTAACAACAGTGAGGCAGGGAGTTGTAGATCATTGAGTTTGATGATCACTGTTGATAGAATGGTGGAGGGCGATATTAAAGAATCAAGAACGTATACTAAGATGTAGCCAGCGTGTTTTCAGGAGAGAGGAGGTCAAGGCAGAGGGAGGGATGTGGGTGGATGAGGAATGGATAAATGTGTGCATAGTGGTGTGGAGAGAACGTGCAAAGACTGCACTGGAAAGGATTCTGGTTTCGGTGTCACCACTTTGTAACATGCATTATGTGCCATGCAGCATCAGCACTTTGGAGGTAATTGATGGGAAGGGGTGATGGTGCCGTGTCAGTCTGAAGAAGGGCCTCGACCCGAAACGTCACCCATTCCTTCTCTCCCGATATGCTGCCTGACCTGCTGAGTTACTCCAGCATTTTGTGAAATAAATACCTTCGATTTGTACCAGCATCTGCAGTTATTTTCTTATACTAGGAAATATACTCTGAAATAATGTTGTACGAATATTTTGCCTGTTCTTATTAGAACCGACTAAAGACTATTTAAATTAGGTCATCCCTCTTCGCGTAAGACACTACAAGGTGCCTTAACAAGTCGTTCCGTGCTTGGAAAATTAATGACGTGAAAAATTCAACTCTGTACATTTATAATTGCTTATTTCTTTGCGTGTGTGTGGTACACCTGGCAGAGATTTGTGGTCGAGTTTAAAGGGAAACGGCTGTAAAATTTTAATGACGTGATAAGATATTAAAGCCGGCGCTAAATAAAGTCAACTTCGGGTTGTATCCGACACAGTGCATCGAATAACAAAGTCAGTTCACAGGAGAATATACCTGGAGAAATATTTCATCACAGTCTTTTCTTGCACTTCTTTAAAGTGATGCAGAAGGGTATAGAATATTGTAATATCAAAATTCAAATTTCATCAAATTTCTCAAATGTAATCTCTTCTGCATTAATGCTAATCATGAGACTTGATGCACTTGTAATTAACAGCCTCCAGGATAGTGTGCGTCTTCTGAATGTAAATGTAACATATTTTAATTGCTGGCAATGGAAGCAATAATCTGAATAGAAATCTGCCCAAAAAAAGTTAACTTTCACTACAAAGATTTGCTTAACACAAATTAAAAGATTTTGATAAACTGAGGCCCTTAAAAAGCTTTATCACCGATCAAGTATTGCCATTTCTGGCATGCCAGGGCTGGAAGTTATTGTAGTCTCAAGAAAATGCAGATGCTGGAATCTTGAGACAAAACTCAAAGTGCTGGAGGAACTCGACAGGTCAGGCAGTATCTGTGGAGGGAATGGCCTGGCAACGTTTGGGATCGGGACCTTTCTGCAGACTTGATTTAGATTTTATTGGAGATGTGTGAAGTGCAAAAACAAAGAGCTACTCTAACTCCCCTTCTGAATGTGTCCACATTCTCCAGATGTCATCTGGGAACCTGTAGTAACACTTTGGGCGTCTACGGCATTTAAGGAAGACTGTCTCTTCCCACTATGCCATGTATATGTTGGTATAAGCTGGGGCGAACTTCTTCCCCATTGCCATCCCTTTGACTTGTAAGTAGAACTCCCTGTAAAATTTAAAGAAGTCTTGCAGATGTATGCAGGTTATGGAGAAACTGAAAGGTTTCAGTTGTTTACCAAAGGCAGGATATACTTGGTATAGGGAAAGTGGTAAAATGGCTCACCAGACTAACATCTGGTCTATGAGAAAGGATTGACAAGAATAAATTCACCTCCTCTAGCGATTTTATTATCTGCTAGACCAAGTGGACCCTTTGCGCCCAAACCTCTCATGCATTGGTGCAGCACCCTCTCCTCCCCCCCCCCCCCCGTCCCCTCCCCCCCATCCCCCCTCCCCCCTACCCTCCCCCTCCCTTATCTTCCCCATTTTTTATTTTAAACTTTTTTCTTGTCATAAAACTGGTGATTCAAAATGATAATTTGGAAGATTTGGAAATCTAGTTTTTAAACTTTTTAGATGTGCCTGTACATCGCACAAATGCACACAATGACAAAAAGCATCGCTTGGAAGGGTGAGCAAGCTGCATGTTGAGAGGTGGAGAGAATTAGGTTTATCTGGCTTATTTGCTATGTGTGATGAGGATGAAGAGAAATGTTTGGGATGTGATTCTCTCAGAATTTATTTTTAGTTTAGTTTTGTTTATTATTGTCACGTGTGCCGAGGTACAGTGTAAAGCTTTTTTGCTGCATGCTCTCCAGTCAACAAAAAGATTATACGCGATTGCAACCAAGCTGACCACAGTGTACAGGTAAAGGCTAAAGGGCATGTCATTTAGTGCAGGATAAAGTCCGATAAAGTCTCCAATGAAGTAGATGGGTGGTCAGGACCGCACTCTCACTGGTGAGAGGATGGTTCAGTTGCCTGACAACACACACCTGTACACACTGCATCTATACACTGTAAATGGATCGATTGTAATCATGTAGTGTCTTTCTGCTGAATGGTTAGCATGCAACAAAAGCTTTTCACTGTACCACTGTACCACATGATAATAAACTGAACTAAACTAAACTATAACAGCTGGGAAGAAACTGTTCCTGAATCTGGAGGTGTGCATTTTCACACTTCTGTACCTCTTGCCTGATGGGGAGAAGAGGGAGTGACAGGGGTGAGACTGGTCCTTGATTATGCTGGTGGCCTTATCGAGGCAGTGTGAAGGGCAGATGGAATGACACTTCCTAGAGAGACACAAAAAGCTGGAGTAACTCTAATCCAGGCAGCATTCAGGTAAACCTACTCTGCATCCTAATGCAGTCCAACCAAAGTCCAATGGAGCTGCAACATGACTTCCTGACTCTTATATTCAATGCCCCCTCACAATGACGGCAAGCATACCAAATGCCTTCTTTACCACCCTAACTATTTGTGCTGCCACCTCTAGTGAGCTATGAACTTGGACTCCAAGATCCCTCTGCACATCAATGCTATGAAGGGTCTTGCCATAAATTCTTTACTCTCTCCTTATAAAACGGGAAATTATAGACCAGTTCGTCTTACATCAGTGGTGGGGAAGATGCTGGAGTCAATTAAAAAAGACAAAATTGCGGAGCATTTGGATAGTAGTAACAGGATTGTTCCGGGTCAGCATGGATTTACGAAGGGGAAATCATGCTTGACTAATCTTCTGGAATTCTTTGAGGATGTAACTAGGAAAATTGACAGGGGAGAGCCAGTGGATGTGGTGTACCTTGACTTTCAGAAAGCCTTCGACAAGGTTCAAAATAGGAGATTAGTGGGCAAAGTTAGAGCACATGGTATTGGAGGTAGGGTACTGACATGGATAGAAAATTGGTTGACAGACAGAAAGCAAAGAGTGGGGATAAATGGGTCCCTTTCAGAATGGCAGGCAGTGACCAGTGGGGTACCACAAGGCTCTGTGCTGGGACCACAGCTATTTACAATATACATTAATGACTTAGACGAAGGGATTAAAAGTACCATTAGCAAATTTGCAGATGATACAAAGCTGGGTGGTAGTGTGAACTGTGAGGAAGATGCTATGAGGTTGCAGGGTGACTTGGACAGATTGTGTGAGTGGGCGGATGCATGGCAGATGCAGTTTAATGTGGATAAGTGTGAGGTTATCCACTTTGGTGGTAAGAATAGGAAGGCAGAGTATTATCTGAATGGTGTCAAGTTAGGAAAAGGGGATGTACAACGAGATCTGGGTGTTCTAGTGCATCAGTCACAGAAAGGAAGCATGCAGGTACAGCAGGCAGTGAAGAAAGCCAATGCAATGTTGGCCTTCATAACAAGAGGAGTTGAGTATAGGAGCAAAGAGGTCCTTCTGCAGTTGTACAGGGCCCTAGTGAGACCGCACCTGGAATACTGTGTGCAGTTTTGGTCTCCAAATTTGAGGAAGGATATTCTTGCTATTGAGGGCGTGCAGCGTAGGTTTACTAGGTTAATTCCCGGAATGGCGGGACTGTCATATGTTGAAATACTGGAGCGACTAGGCTTGTGTACACTGGAATTTAGAAGGATGAGAGGGGATTTTATTGAAACATATAAGATTATTAAGGGGTTGGACACGTTAGAGGCAAGAAACATGTCCAATGTTGGGGGAGTCCAGAACGAGGGGCCACAGTTTAAGAATAAGGGTTAGGCCATTTAGAACGGAGATGAGGAAAAACTTTTTCAGTCAGAGAGTTGTGAATCTGTGGAATTCTCTGCCTCAGAAGCCAGTGGAGGCCAATTCTCTGAATGCATTCAAGAGAGAGCTAGATAGAGCTCTTAAGGATAGCGGAGTCAGGGGGTATGGGGAGAAGGCAGGAACGGGGTACTGATTGAGAATGATCAGCTATGATCACATTGAATGGCGGTGCTGGCTCGAAGGGCCGAATGGCCTCCTCCTGCACCTATTGTCTATTGTCTATTCAACCTCCCAAAGTGCAACACCTCACACTTGCTCAGGTTAAACTCCATCTGCCATTTGTGTAGGAAAGAACTGCAGATGCTGGTTTAAATTGAAGGTAGACACAAAAAGCTAGAGTAACTCAGCGGGACAGGCAGCATCTCTGGAGGGAAGGAATCGGAGACATTTCGGGTCGAGACCCTTCTTCAAACTCTGACGATTCGACCCGAAACGTCACCCATTCCTTCTCTCCGAGTTCCTCTAGCATTTTGTGTCTATCTTTGATTTAAACCAGCATCTGCAGTTCTTTCCTACACTTCCCAGAGGTTGGCCCTTGTTCACTCACTGAGGGTCCATGGAGCTAAACATTTTCAGTCTGCTTTTGGTTCTGTGGGAGGATGGTTACAGTTTTTATGAATGTTCTGCAAAATAGATGTTTGTGTTTATTAAACAAAACTTCTCTCAAGGGATATTGCCGTATGAATATTCAGGCCAGAGAAAGCATAAACCTATTATTGCTATTTTGAATCAGTCATTAACTTTTTTTTCAATTAGTGCTCAAATTGTTAATGACATCTATGAATAATTCAACAATGTCCATTTAAAGGACAACTATAATTGTTTTTATTCTCATATTTATGGTTGCAAAATGATGGAGTAACTCAGCGGATCAGGCAGCATTTCAGGAGAAAAGGAATAGGAGATGTTTTGGTTCAGACTCTGAAGAAGGATCTTGACCCGAAACGTCACCTATTACATTTCTCCAGAGATGCTGCCTGACCCACTGAGTTACTCCAGCTTTTTGTGTCTATCTTCGATTGTATATAGGTATTTATGGTACATGATAGTTGCAGTACACACCAAGATTTGGTGTCTGTAAGCCTCTTCTTCTCTAACAGAATATCAGGGAGAATAATAACCCTGAAAAATATTTCAGAAAATAAATAGAAACTGATTTAATCACTTGAAGAACAGTGTAAGGTGTTCAGTACATTACGAAGTAACATTTCTGACTAATACTGATAAGCTTCTGCTATAGATATCACATTAAAAAAGCTAAGCAGACTGTCGTTGACAGGAAAAATGGCAAGTGAAAGGCAACCTAATGCAAGGTTTATTTTATATTTTAAACATAATATTCTAAATTGTTACATGCTCACAATCTACCATTATAAATCCTGTAACATTATCTGAAAGGCCTGTTTCCACACTGTATCTCTAAACTCTAAAATCTTTCAAGGAAAGCTTAGGCTAAACTGCCTGAAGTTTAGGCTTCAGAAAGTAGATGAGGTTAGAGGAGATGCAGGTGAACCTCTGCCTCACCTGGAAAGACTGTCGGGGTCCTTGGATGGAGTCGAGGGGGGAGGTGTTGCATCTCCTGCCTTTGCAGGGGAAAGTACCTGGGGAAGGTGTGGTTTGGGTGGGAAGGGACGAGTGGACCAGGGAGTTGCGGAGGGAACGGTCTTTAGGCTACAAAACTAATTCCGTAAATAATTTTAAAAACAAGATGGATAACAACATGAAAATGGATGCAACCCATATAAGACGTAAGATCTTAATTGAAGATAGACACAAAGTGCTGGAGTAACTCAACGGATCAGGCCGCATCTCCGGAGTGAAAGAATAGGTGACGTTTTGTGTCGGAAGCCTTCTTCAGACTGAAAGTTAGAGGTGGGGGGGAATGGAGGCGAGAAAAGGCCAGAACAATTCAGGGCTGGCAATAAATGACCTCAGGAAGGGTGGAGGCCATCGTGGCCCATTGTTGGCTGGGGAAGGTGGGCTGAGAAGAGGGATACAAGGATGAGACTAGTACAACCTATTATCCTCCAACATTTCCGCCACCTCCAATGGGATCCCGCTACTGGCCACATCTTCCCATCTCCTCCCCTTTCTGCTTTCCGCAAAGACCGTTCTCTCCGAAACCCCCTGGTCCACTCGTCCCTTCCCAACCAAACCACCCCCTCCCCGGGCACTTCCCCCTGCAATGGCAAGAGATGCAACACCTGTCCCTTTACATCCCCCCTCGACTCCTTCCAAGGACCCCGACAGTCTTTCCAGGTGAGGCAGAGGTTCACCTGCACCTCCTCCAATCTCATCTACTGTATCCACTGTTCCAGGTGTCAACTTCTCTACATCAGCGAGACCAAACGCAGGCTCGGCGATCATTTCGTTGAGCTACTCTGCTCAGTCCGTCTCAACCAACCTGATCTCCCGGAGGCTCAGCACTTTAACTCCCCCTCCCATTCCCAATCTGACCACTCTGTCCAGGGCCTTCTCCACTGTCAGAGTGAGGCCCAGCGCAAATTGGAGGAACAGCACCTCATATTTCGCTTGGGTAGTTTACACCCCAGCGGTCTACAGTGCCTGTAGGCCTACAGTGTCAGGGCCTACAGTGTCCGGGCCTACACTGTCCAGGCCTAGAGCGGCTCCCGGGCCTACAGTGTCCGAGCCTACAGTGTCCAGGCCTACAGCGGCCCCCGGGCCTACAGTGTCCGGGCCTACACTGTCCGGGCCTACAGTGCCTGGGCCTACAGTGCCCCCCGGGCCTAATACGGGACAAGGGCGGTCCTATATGGGCCAACCCAATTTATCCCAATATATGTGATGTCCCGGCTAATAAGGGACAGTTGGCAACCCCAGTTGTTGGGGTGCTGCTCTTCCACCTCTGCGCTGGAAGTCACAGTGCCCAGTTGTCCAATCTGGGTGCTTATGAAGGTCCATGTCATTTAGACTTTAGACTTTTAGACTTTAGACTTTAGAGATACAGCGCGGAAACAGACCCTTCGGCCCACCGAGCCCGTGCTGGCCAGCGATCCCCCCGTACACACTATTCTACACACTGGGGAAGATTTTACATTTTATACGCGCACTGTAAGGCAGTGGCTCTACCACTGTGTCACTGTGCTGCCCTCCTCTGTACAAGGCGTAACAGACCACTGGCTGTGTTGAGCTGGTTTTCGCTTCGGATGGGAAACCTGCCGTCAGTAAACTGGAGATTCCTCCCACGCCATCACACCGTCTCGAGTGAAACCAACTAGAAAATCCTCTGATCTAATCATTTGTGTTTCTTACCTCCCGCAACTGATGCAAATCAAACTCGATGGGAAACAAAAATCATCACAAGAGAGAAATGGCCTGATTTCAACTTAATTATAGATCATGTTCACACAAACCAATGGCTAGTTCTACTTATCTATATATAGAATACTTACAATTAATTTTGGAGCGCAGGAGGATGAGGGGAGATCTTATAGAGGTGTATAAAATCATGAGGGGAATTGATAGGGTGAATCACAGGGTC
Organism: Rhinoraja longicauda; assembly: GCF_053455715.1. NCBI lineage: Eukaryota > Metazoa > Chordata > Chondrichthyes > Rajiformes > Arhynchobatidae > Rhinoraja > Rhinoraja longicauda. The sequence goes on from NC_135970.1 coordinate 2,874,700, forward strand.
TTTTACCAAGGGTCGGGGATGCATAGTTTTATGGTGAGAGGCGAATGATTTAACATGAGGAGCAACTTTTTCATACAGAGGGTGGTGGGTATATGGAATGAGGTAGTTGAGGCAGGTGCTATGACAACATTTAAAAGACATTCAGACAGGTGCATGGACAGAAAAGGTTTAGAAGGATACTAGACCGTGGACCCGTTGGGCCCAAATCTCTCCTGCATTGGTGCAGCACCCTATCCTCCCCACCTACCCTCTCTCCTCAAACCTCTCCCTTCACCTCCACTCCCCCTTCCCCCCCTCCCTCCCTCCTCCCCTCCTTCCTCCACTCCCCCTCCCCTCTTTTTAAACTTAAAAATATGAATAACTTTAAAAATATAACACCGATTTCAATAAAGCTACTTGCATTATCACTAAAGTGACAATGGTGAGTAAGGTGGGCCTAAAACTGTCGCGCTATCGTGTACCGTTTTGGTCTAAGTTCAGTCACAAACAAGACAACAAATGAGAGTTTTAGTATATTGATGGGCCAAATGCAGGCAAATGGGACTAGTTTAGATGGGGCAAGTTGGATGGCATGGATAAGTTGGACCAAAGGGCCTGTTTCTGTGCTGTATGACTCTATTGACTCGAAATAGATTGGGCATATTTTTGAAATCAACGAAGCCTGTTGGAGGACATGCTGTGTCTCTTTAAGTTGACATTTCCATCATTAGAATTCATTAGACTAACTTCTGGAATGAACAGCCTGAATCATGCACGATTAAAATTCAAGTCAGTCCTTTTATGTTAATGAAAAACCATACTTAACATTAACATCCTGAAAGGATGCACAGTAGGGGAACAATACTGAGCATTGAGAGAGCACTTGTGAATTATTAACCATGTACACTTGGCGCAGTGCACTAGAACGTCATTTGAAGTATCTGCAGACTGAGAGGGTGAAGAAAGATCTCCTCTCAGTAGGTAAAATAAGGCACGCGGTGGATTAATCCCGAGATATGTATCCGAACAAACGGAAACACATTTGCATGGGAAAGGTGGACAACACGACCAATCTCCGTTGGGCCAGCGTGGTGAACCGCGGAGAGGAAACACGCAACGCCCAGGTGCTGAGATACATCCAGAGAGCTGCTGACGCTCAGTGCTGCAACATCAGCAGAGAAATGAAGGCACTTCAAGCGTTCTTAGAGAAGGTGCAGATGACCACAGGCTACCTGCAGCAGGAGAAACCCGAAGCAAAGCCGTGAGCTAACTAACAGTTGCAGCATGGAGCACAGATCCTCAAATACAGTTTGCTGTTCCTTCATCACTCTTCCTGATGTCTTGACTACTCCTCCACTTGATAACACCTTCTGTCTTTCCTCACTCAACACTAGTCTCTGCCTTTATGTTGCAGCCCAATCGGGAGTTAAAGATAGTCCAAATAAGGAGTTTAGTTTATTGTCACATGCACCGAGGTACAGTGAAAAGCTTTTGAAGCATGCTGACCAGTCGGCGAAAAGACAATTCATGGTTACAATCGAGCCGTCCACAGTGCACAGATGCACGATGGAGACAATAACGTAAATAATGTTTAGTGCAAGATAAAGCCAGTAGAGTCCAATCAAAGATAGTCCAAGGGTCTCCAATGAGGTAGATGGTATTCAGTACAAATGCCGGAATAAACGTGGGAATGCCATTCGGCACTGGGTGGGTTAGTTCCTTCTTGGAATTTATTTCTGTGGTTTCATATTTGGATCTAAAAAAATGCCAGAATTAAAAGAAACAGAAATATAAAACTTGCTCCATATTTCTGCTACACAGCTATGTCCACACTGAAAACCATCCCCGTATTCTACAATCTAACGGTATGAACTTTGAATTCTCCACTTCCATGCAACTGTGGACACAATATTATTGTACGGGCGTGAAGCATGGACTCTCACTCGAGCACTGTCCAAGTCTCTCGATGGTGTCTACACGCGAATGCTCAGAAAAGTCCAAGATGTCAGTTGAAGGGACCACACCACCAACGCCCAGCTCTACGGGGAGATTCCACCTCTGACAGAGAAGATCAGGTGTAAGGGGTTTCTGCGCCGAGCTTTCGCCCGACCTAAGGTCCCCGTGCCTTGCTCTGATCCCTTGACCAGGCCGTGCACACTGGTTCCCCGTGAGTGGTTCGACCCACTCACCCCTTACGGTTCTAGACACTGGACTTAGGTGCAGGAGCTCTGATAGTGCAGAAAAATTCAACCAGACCAGATTTTAAAACCAGGGTTTAAATGAAAAAGGCTTTTATTCAGCACTTGGGACTATTGTCCATGAATACTTATACAGTTCTATAATACATGTCTATGAAACACATACCGAATCACACGAATACTTATAACTATGAATCATAAAACACAGTTCTATAAGACATATACACGAATACCTTTTACTTATGAATTCTTAAACACAGTTCTGCAAGACACATACACGACTGTAAGATGGGGAACGCACGACGCATCGCAACCTTGACCAACACATATTTTAGTACACACCCAACGTTTATTCACAACCACCCTCCCCTCTACACTAAACTATGTCCAGGATATGTAGGATTTGGAATGCATGCTCACCATGGGGCTATTACTGGGGTTACTGGCTGTTCGTTTGGCAGTATTTCTCCTCGTGTTGCGTGCCTGTTCCTCTCTCTTGCATCCGTTTTTCTTGCCTGTCTTTTCTTCCTCCTGCATTCGTTTTCTTGCCTGCTTGCGTTTCCTGCAGGTTTTCTTCTCGAGTTGACTTAACTTCTTCTTCCAGTATTTCTTCTTGACTTCAGTTGACTTCGAACCCGGTTTTCTCTGCGCTTCTTGCCTCCTGTCCGTCTTAACTTTTTCACCCAAAGTAGTGGCCAGTTATACTGTTTCTGACCCGTCCTATCTCCCGCCAGATCTTGGAATCTCTTTGTTCAAAAGATATGTATGAGGTTTATCTTCTGATCTGCCTTATGTTCGGGGATACCGGGGATGGCCAGACGGTGTAAATTGGGATTTCATTGTGAGGTGATGGGTGTTAACAGGTTTCCCATCACCTACCAGGTAGTTTTCTATGGGCTATTGTGCCCCCTCACTGAGATGAACTGTTTAGGTCGGCTTGGGGCATTGTGAGTATGCTGATGTCAGCGCCCCAGTGTCTGGACTCCGACCTGGTTTCGTAGGTTTCTGCATGGCCAATACCCATCCTTTGTTCTGGCCATGGCTTTGCAGAAAACCTAGAGACTGGGATGTAAGGTTTTTACCTTTTGTGGCTGGTCACGAGGTCCTGCGGCCATTTTAGGACCCACGGATTGTGACATCCTTTGTTAATCTGACCGCAGCCTTTCTCCGCTATCAGCCCCAGTCTCCCGTTTAAAATGTCCAAACTGCAGCTCTTTGGTTTGCGTTGCTTTTCAAATGAGGGAAAACTTCTCAAATCTTACACAGGTGGAGAAGGATGAGGCTCGCTGGTCATTGCCACCGCCATCCAGAAACACCAGCAAACAAGGTTGTGCTGTGGGAACCCAGCCATGGAAGACGGAACCCGGGACCACCAAACAAGACCATGATGGAGACGTTGGTGGAAGGTGCATATGTGGAGACAACAGAGGAGCTTGCCCGCTGTGTGGACAGCGAATTGTGGGGCGTCCATCACCGTGCCCGTCGCAAACCAGCACCACTGCGTCGCTAACGTCTTCAACGATTTTAATTAATTTTTTATTTTTATTAATTAACTAATTAATTAAATGACCCACTAACAACACCCCTCCCCCCCTCCCCTTACCTATGGCCCATATGGATTTGCACCCATTTCTCACCTCCCCCCTCCCCCCCACCTATATTCCTTCCTCTGGCTTCACAACTCGCACCTCTTTCCTCGTCTCCTACTTTTTGTCCGGTCATCTTTGGTCTTTGTCCAACCATATGCCTCCCAAAAACCCCCTTCGCCTGTATCCACCTATCACTTGCCAGACTTTGTCCTGCCACCACCTCTCTTCCAGGTTACTCCCCCCCCCGACCAGTCTGAAGAAGGGTCTCGACCCGAAACGTCACCCATTCCTTCTCTCCCGAGATGCTGCCTGACCTGCTGAGTGACTCCAGCATTTTGTGAATAAATACCTTCCATTTGTATCAGCATCTGCAGTTATCTTCTTATACTACCCTCCCCCCCCCCCCCCCCACCCACCCCCTCCCACCCCAATCAGTCTGCAGAAGGGTCCTGGCCCAAAATGTCACCTCTCCATATTCTCCAGAGATGCTGCCTGGCCTGCTGAGTTATTCCAACACTCTGTGTCTTTTTTTGCAAAACAGCATCTGCAGTTCCTTGCATCACCATTCCTTGCATAGATGCTGCCTGGCCTGTTGAGTTAGAGTCATAGAGAGTCACACAGAGCGGAACAGCTCAACATGCCCATGCAGACAAAGATGCCCCATCTACACTAGTCCCACCTGCAACAATTGGCCCTTATCACTTTAAACCTTTCCTATCCGTGTACCTTTATGTGAAAAGGTTGCCCTTCAGGTTCCTATTAAACCTTTCCCCTCTCACCTTAAACCCATGTTCTGATTGCTGCAACACAAGGACACCCAGAAGATTTTTGGATGTGGACATCAAACAGTGAACCCCACGAGACTGCTGATCGTCAATGGTTTATCTGTTGTGATGTGCACAGAGATAGTTAAAAGCTTGCCTGCATGCTATCCAGTCAAGCGATACTCTACATGGGTACATTACCTCCTCTTCTGGAACAACACACACAGCCACGTTGCAACTTGCAATCTCTGAAAACGTCCTATCTTGGCCCAAGGAGATATGATGAACATGAAGAAAAGATGCTTGAAAAAAGGTCTAGGAAGCTGCCATTGCCTTGGATGTAAGGGGGGATGGGGGAATACCTTGAGAAGAGAGGTGGTGAAAAACTCCGTGTTAATGTTCTCTCGTTTGTTTTATGTGGGGGGTGGGGGAGGTGGTTGGGGGAAACTTTTTTTTCAATCTCTTACCTTGCCGGAGATGCGATTGTTTTCCGGATCGTATCTCCGGTCACTCTGCGGCCTAACATCGTGGAGCTGGCGGCCTTGCCCGGGATTGAGTTTGAGCCCCACCACAGGGCCGTGGACTTGCCTTTTTTGCCTGCGGACTTTAACATCAAGGAGCTCGCAGTCTCGGGTTGAGACTGAAGTCGGGGAGCTCCAAGCCGCACGACGTTCGACATGCTCCGACCCGGGGTAGATCGCCTGGCGTGGGGGAGCTGAAACCCCCCCCCCACCGATGCAGGAGCTTGATCGCCCCGACGAGGAAGGCTCGCCGCCGGCTACGGGAGTCAAGATCGTCCCGTCAATGGAAGGTTAGAGCCCCCGACCGCTGGAGGACAAAGAAGGGAGAGATTGAACTTTTTTTCGGCTTCCATCACAGTGAGGAATTTGGAGGAGTCACGGTGGTGGATGTTCATGTTAAAATGTATTTTGTGCGTCCTGTTGCTTTTTATTGGTATGACTGTATGGTAAATGAAATTCCTCGTGTATTGCAAATCATACTTGGCTAATAAAGTATGATTATGATTGTGATTGTGACTGTGATTGTGAAATAAGCAGAAAGTAAAGTCAATTCAACGCAGATCAAGGAAAAATAGGACCACAATTCTACTTAAGAAAACGTTAAAAATTCAACATGGAGTTGTGAATTAGTTGAATGTGAAGTGGAATTACTGTGCAATTGGCCATTAAAGACCCATTCTTTTTGTTCAATTGATAATTTGGTCCCAATCGGCTAAACTCAGCAATTATGACAACTTCTTCTTGTTTCTTCATGTTGTCTAACAGGTTAACGATAACATTACTTTTTAATACAGTGTTTCCAATTGCATGCCAAGCAATAAATTCCATGCTTTCATCAGCAATCAAACGCAGCATGCTCAAATATTGGTACTGAACCAAGGGGTTTAACAATTCGCAAATAAAACTGAAATCTGCAGCATTTTAGAAAGACCTGTTGTATTTATGCCTTGGTGACCTTTGCAAGAGAATTTAATATTTTTCTGTTTGTATGAATTCTTAGCAACATTGCACACAATCTCTGCCAATTCATTCTTTATGAAGCACACTGAAGTTTGTTATTCTTTTAAATATAAGTTGCTCCAGCATTAAACTGTAGAACAATAATTGCAGATCCAATCATTAATGCATTTTATGAGTTTTATAATGGTTGTGTCATAACCATTTAAATATGTTTTTCCTTTATGTGTAACGCATAAGGGTCTATTTAAGCCATCCTGTTTAGTTTAGTTTAGTTTAGTTTAGAGATACAGCGCGGAAACAGGCCCTTCGGCCCACCAAGTCCGCACCGACCAGCGATCCCCGCACATTAACACTATCCTACACACACTAGGGACAATTTACACCTATACCAAGCCAAGTAACCTACAAACCTGTACGTCTTTGGAGTGTTAGAGGAAACCAAAGATCTCGGAGAAAACCCACACAGTCATGGGAAGAACGTACAAACTCCGTACAGACAGCATCCGTGGTCGGGATCGAACCTGGGTCTCTGGCGTGGCAAGCACTGTAAGGCAGCAACTCTACCGCTGCACCACCATGCTGTTTACGGAGAACTCAATGACTAGGTCGAAAATGTTAACCAGCATTGCTGTCCCTTCCTATCCATGCACCAGCATTGCATTGAAGTACTTCTGATGATAGTTTCCTTTCAGCGAAATCGAAACAACACTTTCGCTGCGTTAAAAGAAGAATAATCTGCTTCTTTGTCATGGTATCACAAAATGCTGGAGTAACTTAGCAGGTCAGGCAGCATCTAGGAGAGAGGGAATGGGTGACGTTTCGGGTTGAGACCCTTCTTCAGACTGATGTCAGGGGGGCGGGACAAAGGAAGGAATCCCTGTGTGGTACCTCAGCTGCACGGAGGCAGAAAGGAAAGCTCTACAGCGGGTAGTCCATAGAGCTCAGAGGGCCATCGGAACACAGCTACCAGACTTGGAGGGCATCTACAACACACGATGCCTCAGAAAAGCCACCAGCATCCACAAAGACTCTTCACACCCCTGCAACAGTCTGTTCGAACTCCTTCCATCGGGCAGACGATACAAGGCCTTCTATGCCCGCACCTCCAGACTCAGGAACAGCTTCATCCCCAGGGCCATAACTGCTATGAACCGGTCCTGCTGAGCCGGATGGCCACAACGCATAGATCAACTTGCACTTTACCCTGTCCAAAACTGTTACAACTGTTCGTTTCGTTGGGTTGCTGCTGTCTAAATTACCTAAATTAGTGCATCGTATGGGAGGCGCATTCCCAATCTCGTTGTACCCCTGGGTACAATGACAATAAAGATATATTGTATTGTATTGTATTGTATATAGGTGGAGACAGGAAGATAGAGGGAGAACTGGGAAGGGGGAGGGGAAGGGAGAGACAGAGGAGCTATCTAAAGTCGGAGAAGTCAATGTTCATACCACTGGGCTGTGCTTCCTTGTCATTGTAAGGTTCAATATGTCCTTAACACAATCTATGACATCTTGGTGGATTAAAAAGTCTCCACCATATTGTACTGTTAAAGCAGGCACCAAAAGAAGCTGTGTAGGGCACGTTTATTTTTTCAGAGAGGGTGGTGGGTGTCTCGAACGTGTACTGGGGATGGTGGTGGAGGCAGATACACGAGTAGAGTTTAAGAGGGGTTTGGATAGACACATGAACATACAGGGAATGGAGGGATGTGAATCACGCGCAGGTAGAGGTGCCAACTTCCCCACTCCCAAATAAGGGACGAGGTGACATCACCGCCCCGCGCCCCACGTGACCTCACCCAGCCAGTGGCCACATGCTCCTGCTCCACCAATGGTGGCCGCCCAGGCCGGTAGGCGGGTTGCCATGCAACCTCTGTTAGGGACCTACACTGTCCGGTCCTACAGCGTCGGGGCCTACAGCATCCGGTCCTACAGCGTCCGGGCCTACAGCGTCCCGGCCTACAGCGTCCGGGCCTACAGCATCCGGTCCTACAGCGTCCGGGCCTACAGCGTCCCGGCCTACAGCGTCCCGGCCTACAGCGTCCCGGCCTACAGCGTCCGGGCCTACAGCATCCGGGCCTACAGCGTCCGGTCCTACAGCGTCCGGGCCTACAGCGTCCCGGCCTACAGCATCCTGGCCTACAGCGTCCCGGCCTACAGCGTCCCGGCCTACAGCGTCCGGGCCTACAGCATCCTGGCCTACAGCGTCCGGACCTACAGCACCCTCCAGGCCTAATACGGGACAAGAGCAGTCCCGTACGGGACAAGCCAATTTAGCCCAAAATACGGTATGTCCCGGCTAATACGGGACAGATGGCAACCCTACGTGCAGGCAGAGGAAATTAATTTATCTTGGCTTGGTTTGGGAACGGCTCTACCCAAAACTGCACGAAAATTACAGAGTTCTCGATGTAGTCCATTCCATCACACACACCAGACTTCCCCACCATTGACTCCATCTACACCACACTGCCTCTGAAAAGCAGGCAACGTAATCAAAGACTTGTCCCACCCCGGTCATTCCTTCTTCATCTCGATCCTGTCAGGCAGAAGGTACAGAAGCTTGAAAGTTCGCACCACCAGATTCAGGAACAGCTTCTTCCCCTCTGTTATCAGGCTTCTGAATGGTCCTTCCATAAGCTAGGGTACTGGCGGCGGCCCAGGCTTGAGAGCAGCCGACCCTTGTCCTGCCCCGCTGGGTGTCGGAGAGGCTCAAATGTGTGGAGCACCTGCGGCTGAGCAAACCCCCGCTCAGCCGGAAGTACTCGTTGGACCGAGGCGCCGTAATCCTTCCCGGGAGCCGGTCCCACACAACATGAGTCGCATTTCCTCGACACCCTTCATCTCCCTCCGAGACGCAGGGAGGCGTGTCCTGTACAGGCTCCTCCTCCACACCCTGCACTTCCTCGCCCTGGTCCACCGTCCGGACACTAAGTGGCGGTCGGTGTTGCCTTCCGGTCGCGAGGTGACCCCGCGGTGGGGGTCCCTCTACGCAGGAATTCTGCCCCTCTCCATCGGGGACCTGGGGTGGAGGGGACAGCACCGAGGAGTCCCCTGCAACCTGTTCCTCGCGCGGTTCACAGACTCGCCAGCCGCCTGCCACTTTTGCGGGTTGGAAGAGTCTGTGTACCACGTGTACATGCAGTGTGTGAGGTTGCAGCCCCTGTTCCAATATCTAAAGGTGCTGCTCCTTGCTTTTTGGCTGCATTTTTCACCCACCATCCTCATCTTTGGACACCCTGTGCGTAGGGGAGAGGGTAGGGCCGAAGATGTCCTTGTTGGGTTGCTCCTGGGCCAGGCCAAGCTGGCCATCCGCGACTCATGGCGCCAGGCGGAAGAGGGCTCTGCCCGAGCCAGCTGCCTGCCCCTTTTCCGGGGTTACGTCCGTGCCAGGGTGGTGTTGGAGAGGGACTACGCGCTGTCCACGGGCACCCTGGAGGATTTCCGCGACCGCTGGGCACCGCGGGGGATTGGATGTATCCTGGATGGGGATTGTAATATAATTGTATAATAGTTTCAATAGGTATATTTGTTTGTATAATATTCTGGTGTTGGGTTCTGTTTTGGTTTTATTGTATTGTATATTTTTTTTTTATATTTGAATAAATATTTTTGATTAAAAAAAATAAAAATAAAAAAAATAATAAAAAAATAAGCTAGGGTGCTGTCCGATTCACCTCTACCCCATCGCGGACATTGGACTTTGTCTCTGGAACTAATGCGCTACAATGCTGAGAACTATATTCTGCACTCTGTATCTTCTCCTTTGCTCTACCTATTGTAGTTTGATGTGATTGTGTTTATGTATGGTTTATCTGATCTGTTTGGATAGCATGCAACACAAAATTTCACTGAAACTCAGTACATGTAGCAATAATAAACCTAATGTTGGGCACGGACATTGTGGGCCGAAGGGCCTGTTCCTGTGCTGCACTGTTCTCATTTCTAAAATTCAGATCTGTAACTGGACATATTCCACAAGACAATATTGTGTTTTTCATCTTTGCTATTCCACTACATTTCATTCACGTGCGGCACGGTGGCGCAGCGGTAGAGTTGCTGCCTCACAGCGCCAAAAACCCGGGTTCCATCCTGACCACGGGTGCTGTCTGTGTGAAATTTGCACGTTCTCCCCGTGATCGTGTGGGTTTTCTCCGGGTGCTCTGGTATCCTCCCACATTCCAAAGACGTGCGGGTTTATAGGTTAATTGGCATCTGTAAATTGACCCTGGTGTGCAGCGTGTGGTTGAGAAAGTGGGATAGCGTAGAACTGGTGTGAACGGGTGATGGACGGTCGGCATGGACTCTGTGGGCCGAAGGGCCTGTTTCCATGCTATATCTCTAAACTAAACCAAACGTCCTGGCTCGAGAAGTAATATCAATTTCAAATAAAGCTGTGTCAATGTTGCCATATCACTAGATCGGTCCCAGCCCGTAAAACAAAACACATTTTATTCTGCAATAGGGGAAGGTAAATAATTGCAATGTTTACATTACAGTCATGCATTATGATCTGTAGTGACATAAACTCAGTATGGTCCTGTCTGGTCTCACAGCAGACCACTTTATGCTGGAGATTGATGGGCACCAGGGATTGTGCACAAGCCCTGGACTGCTGAGGTCCATTTCACTTGACGCTCAGAAGCTGCCGCGGAGGAATGTGACTGGGAACGCACTCTCCATGGGGCCCCGGACTCCTTCACACCTCGACAAACCCTTGTGTAAAAACAACTCTCAGAGAGAACATGTGAAATGGTCAACCTTGAGAACGAGCACGTGGGAGGTGAACAGAGGTAAACATTAGGTAGCATTGCTAGTCCAACACGGACGACATGCCAGAAAACAGTAACAATGGGTTCTCCTATTAAAGTTCACGTTCCATTTTGCTCTCCATCATTTTTCCCTGGAATCGTGAGGTCATTCTGGAGAGGTTTACATGGACACGTTAACAGAGTGTGTCGAAGAAATCGTTTGCCATGTTTCCATGGGTGACCTGATGCCTCTCCGCTTTGCATAAGGCCTCCGCCAAGACCCAGCGAGGGATGTGGCAAGAAGCACTCACTCACTGTTGATCACCAGATAACCTGCCACAACATGGACTAAGCCAAGCCGACATCCCGCCAACCATCCTTGCTTCCTCAAACCCAAAGTGAATGAGTAGATCATTGGAAATAGACACAAAATGGTGGAGTAAGTCAGCGGGTCAGGCAGCATCTTTTAGTTTAGAGATACAGCACGGAAACAGGCCCTTCGGCCCACCGTCCACACCGATCAGCGATCCTCGCACATTAACACTATCCTACACACGCTGGGGACTACTTATATTTATTACAAGCCATCGCAGCTGAGGCTTGCCTGCAGTCCGTCTGTCTTTTGTGTTTTTTGTTGTTTTGTATGAATTGTAGTTTTAATATGGTGTAGTGTTTGTATGTTATGTGGGGGGGTGGGAGGGAACGGGAACTGTAAAATTCTCTCTCCCGAACGGAGACGCGACCTTTGTTTCTGTGTTGTGTCTCCGTTCCCGCTGCGGCCTACCACCGGCCCTGCACCTGGGACCACCTGGGGCTCTGGTCCGCAGAGCCCACGGCCCGGACTCACCACCTGCGGCGCTGGCCGCCTTCGGATGCTGCGGGAGCGGCTGCGACTCATCTCCGGAGGCTTCGGCGCGGGCCGCCTGGACGTCGGAAGCCCGCAGGCCCCTGGGTGGGGGCCGACATCGGGAGCTCCGGCAGCGGCAGCGGCAGCGTGTTCGCCCGCCCCGAATCGTGGGGCTTGGGTCGGCCCGCCGCGGACCTTTCACCGTCCAGCGGGGGCCTCAATGTCGGGAGCCACGACCGCCCCGACGTGGCAACTCCAACAGCCTGACCACGGGAGAAGACGGCAGGGAAGAGAAAATACATTGTGGCCTTCCATCACAGTGAGGAGGGACTGGAGGAGACTCACTGTGATGGATGTTTCTTTTTGTTTGGTGTTAGTTTATGATTGTATGTGTTATTGCATTTTTATTGATTATTCTTATTGGTCTTATTGTTGAACTGCGGGTAATGTTTCATTTCACTACACATTCATGTGTATGTGACAAATAAACGACTATTGATTAACTATTGATTGACTATTGATTGACTATACCAAGCCAATTAACCTACAAACCTGTACTTCTTTGGAGTGTGGGAGGAAACCGCAGATCTTGGGGAAACCCCACGCAGGACACGGGGAGAACGTACAAACTCCGTACAGACAGCACCCTTAGCCGGGATCGAACCCGGGTCTCCGACGCTGTAAAGCAGCAACTCTCCCGCTCTGCCACCATGCTGGTCTAGGGGGGAAATGAATAGGTGGTGTTCCGGGATGGGACCCTTCTTCCTACAGGCAGTAGAGGTGGGGAATGGGGGTGGGGGAATCAACTGGGGGTGAGAAGAGACCACAACAAATCAGGGTGGGCACCTGATGACCTTCCCCAGCCAACAATGGGCCATTGTGGCCTCCACCCTTCCTGAGGTCATCAGTTGCAGGCCCTGCTTTGTGCTGGCCTTTTCTCGCCTCCGGTTTATTTCCCCCCACCTCACCTCGACTTTCAGCCTGAAGAAAGGTTTCGACCCAAAACATCACCTATTCTTTTTCTCCGGAGATGCTGCCTGACCCGCTGAGTTGCTCCAGCAATTTGTGTCTATCTTCGGTATAAACCAGCATCAGCAGTTCCTTCCTACACAAGTCAATTGTTGGATCTGTGCTGGGGAAAGATTTAACAGGAACCTGAGGGGTAATGTTTCCACACAGAGGGAGATGGGTGTATGGAACGAGCGGCAGGAGGAGGTAGATGAGGCAGATGCAATAAGCATCTAAAAGGCACTTGAACAGGTACATGGATAGGAAAGGTTTCGGATATGGGCCAAACGCAGCCAAGTGGGACTATCTTGATGGGGCATCTTGGTTGGCATGGACGAGTTGGGATTGTTTCTGTGCTGTATGACTCAATGCTGAGTATTGTTATTTACAAGACGACCCATGGACCCGTTGGGTTCCCGTTGTAAAGCAAGCCGCTGGATCCGGCAACCCTCCCCCAACTGTACACGCTTGGATACCGGGCTCGGCAACCCTCCCCAACTGTGTACGCACGGATACCGGGCCCGGTCACCCTCCCCCAACTGCACACGCGGCTGACAGGGCCCGGCAACCCTCCCACAACTGCGAGGGGCGACTGCCACGTTGAATCTTGTCCCATTCACAGTATAAAGTTCATTAAAGGTTCTGAAGTGAATTACTTTAAAAAAATAACGAAACTTGATAATGCGCACCGCAGGCGAATGGTGCATAAGGTGGGCCTAAAATTGTTGCGTTATCGTGTACCGTTTTGGCTGCAGTTCGGGAACAAACAAACAAACAAACGAGAGTTTTAGTATATAGATAGATGTTTTTGTGTTACACTAAGCTGTGGAATAATCGTAACACATTGTGATCTTACCTATTTAGTTGCATCAAGAATTTCTTTATTCCTGCAATGAGAGCCTCTTGTCGTAAAGCCAAACATACCATGTGTTTGCCGTGATTCTCTGTTGTCATAAGTTGCCTCAGAACACCAACACCCATTAATCTCCCAACATTAACATGTTCCATTTTTCTTTTTTACTATCAAAGTAGACTTCATATACTTTTCTTTTACTGCATCCATCATGTCCTTCCCATTCACTGATCCTGACCACCCTTGGAAAGTCTCTATATTTCCTCATTACACTGGCATAGAGGGTGGCACAGCGGGTAGAGCTGCTGCCTCACAGCACCAGAGACCAAGGTTCGATCCTGCCCTCGGGTGCTATCATTGTGGAGTTTGTACGTTCTCCCCATGTCCGAGTGGGTTTTCTCTAGATGCTCTGGTTTCCTCCCACACCCCATAGACGTGTGGGTTTGTGGGTTAATTGGCCTCTGTAAACTCCCCTGCTGGGGAGTTATGGGACTAGCGTGAAAGGGTGATCAATCGTCGGCATGGACTCAGTGGGCCGAAGGGCCTGTTTCCACGCTGTATGTCTAAACTAAACAAACTATTACCGCCAAAGGTAGACACAAAAAGCTGGAGTAACTCAGCGGGACAGGCAGCATCTCTGGAGAGTTCAACATCCCTCCAGAGATGCTGCCTGTCCCGTTGAGTGACTCCAGCTTTTTGTGTTTATCTTTGGTTTAAACCAGCATCTGCAGTTCCATCTTACACAAACTCACACTGCCATCCAGTTTTGTGTATTCAGCAGACCTGGATACATTCCATGTGATCCCTTCATCTGAATCACTGAATCAGTACTGAAGGTGGGGCTCCAGCACAACTTCCCTCTGTCACCCCTCTGATCACAAGCTCCAAAGAAAAACATCAACCCATTATTCCTGCTCCCTGGGCCATCTTGTCGCTGACACCATGACCACACATGTAATTTCCGCTGCACACGGACTGGATGCATGGCTTAACACACTGTAGCATCATGTGTCTGCAGTCTCATACGATCATAAGATCATGAGATCATCAGTGATCATAATCATAATCATACTTTATTATCCAAGTATGTTTTGCAACATACGGGGAATTTGATTTGCCAGTCATACCAATAAAAAGCAACAAAACACACAAAATACATTTTAACATGAACATCCACCACAGTGACCCCTCCACATTCCTCACTGTGATGGAAGGCAAAAAAAAGTTCATTCTCTTCCTTTCTTTGTTCTCCCGCATTCGAGGGCCTCGAGCCTTCCGTTGAAGGGACAATCTTGGCTCCCATTGCTGGCGGTCAGGCCCTCCATATCGGGGCGATCAAGCTCCAGCATCGAGGGGATCTCAGCTCCCCCGCGCCAGGCGATCGGACGCCGGGTCGGGGCTAGTCGAACCTCCTGCGACTTTGGAGCTTCCCGACATCAGTCTCTACCCGAGACCGCGAGCTCCTCGATGTTGAAATCCGCAGGCCGCAGTTGGAGCATTGATCCCAGGCATGGGATCGCAGGCTCCGATGGCAAGTCCACAGCCCCACGGTGCGGCTCAAAGTCAAAGTGATAGGAGTAGAATCAGGCCATTTGACCCATCAAGTCTACTCCGCCATTCAATGATGCCTAATCTATCTCTCCCTCCCAACCCCATTCTCCTGCCTTCTCCCCATAACCTCTGACACCTGTACTAATCAAGACTATCTATCTCTGCCTTAAATATATCCACTGACTTGTGGCCTCCACAGCCTTCTGTGGCAAAGAATTCCACAGGTGCACCACCCTCTGACTAAAGACATTTCTCCTCATCTCCTTCCTAAAAGAATGTCCTTAAATTTTGAGGCTATGACCTCTAGTCCTAGACTCTCCCACTAGTGGAAACATCCTCTCCACATCCACTCTATCCAAGCCTTTCACGTTTCAATGAGGTCCCCCCTCATTCTTCTAAACTCCTGTGAATACAGGCCCAGTGCCATCAAACCCTCATCATCTGGTCTCTAGACTTTGTTATTCCATAACAAATAGACAAGTGGGTAAAAAAAATCAATGGACTGCCATTCAATGTATTGATCAACTGAAAGTGCTGGAGGAACTCAGCGGGTCAGGCAGCATCTGGGGAGGGGATGGACAGATAATGGTTCGAGTTGGGACTCTTCTTTAGACTGATGGAATAGCTGGAAAAGAGAGATGAGTCCCGATCTGAAGGCGGTCTGTCCATTCCCTCCACAGATGCTGCCTGACCCACTGGGTTCTTCCAGCACTTTGTGTTTTGCACAAGATTCCAACATCTGCAGTTCCTTGTGTCTAATCAGGAAGCCAAATGCCATTAACCCAATGCACTTAAAAGCAGCTTTAAAATCCTCCAACATTAACCCTGTGAATTTAAAAACAGCTTAAAAATTCTCCAACATTAATTACATATGCTCTGTTGATGTATCTCCTGTTAAAATCCAGCCAGCAGCTGTTCCCAGCTTACTTTCCTTCACATCAGATCATACCTCCACTGGAGTTAATTAATGGTTTAAATCAACAGTTCATAGTTCAGTGAGATAAATACCAGCATGTACAGTATCACTGATTACCACAGAGAAACATTAACACTAATCACTGTGCAATCGACCGACCGCACACCCACAATGTCAGGACAACCTTAGTTGGTGAAATATCCCCCCTCCCTCAATCTCATGGTCATCTATAAACTAAAACTCTCGTTTGTTTGTTTGTTTGTTCCTGAACTACAGGGGAGGGAGGAGGGAGGAGGGAGGGAGGAGGGAGGGGGAAGTGAGGGGGAAGTGAGGGGGAAGTGAGGGGGAAGTGAGGGGGAGAGGGGAGGGGTGAGGGCAGAGTGGGAGGGGGAGGAGGAGGGGGGACGGAGGAGGGGGGAAGGGGGAGGGGGGGGAGGGGAGGGGAGGGGAGGGGAGGGGAGGGGGTGGGGAGGATGGGAGGGGGAGAGAGGGGAGGGGGAGAGAGGGGAGGAGAGGGTGCTGCACCAATGCAGGGGAGGTTTGGGCCCAACGGGTCCACTTGGTCTAGTAATCTCATAATATCACAAAGGCCTTCTTGTTTGCAGATCACAGCTGATACAACACTCTTCCAGGACAATTAATTGTTCCCAATCTCAGGAATGTTACACTCCAGTGAGATAATCAGTGGCTGAAATAAAAATAGAAAATGATGGAGCTATTGAATTGGTGGGGGGGGGGGGGCGGTTTGTGTGGAGGGAATCAACAGACTTTCATTGGACGATTAGAACATAGAACACTCAGCACAGGAACAGGCCATTCGGCCCATACTATCCATAATGCCAAGGTAAACTAACCTCCTCTGCCTGCATGTGATCCATACCCCTCCAGTCTCTGCATATCCATTTGCTATTTAAAAGTCTCTTAAATGCCACTATGGTATCTGCCTCCACCACCACCCCTGGCAGCACGTTCCAGGCCCCCACCACCCATTGTGTAAAACCCTTTAAAAAGGATCAGGACTATGAAATGGATTCCTGTACAAGTAATATGTAATCTGCACAGTTCAAAATAGATAATTTTGCATTGCAAAGTCATGGGGCAACACCTACATGCTAAGATATCCATCAATTTAAACATGATTGATGCACTGTGAGGAAAAATTGGGAAGGACAACTATGAATAAAACCCAAATTGGTTGGGAAAGGAAGCTCACCGATGTTGAGGTATTGGCTCTGAGGCAGCAGCTGGGGATCGTGTGGGTCACTCGCCACTGGAGGCGCCACTGAGGCAGGATGAGTGGATCAGACGCGGCCTATAGTGGCCTGCAGCAGCCTGCAGTGGCACGGAGTGGCCTGAAGCGACCTGGAGCAGCCTGCAGTGGCACGGAGCGGCATGTAGCGGCCTGGAGCAGCCTGCCACAGCCTAGAGTGGCCTGGAGCGGCCTGCAGTGGCTTGGAGCGACACGGAGCGGCACAGAGCGACGTGGAGCGGCCTGCAACGGCCTGCAGCGGTGGTGAACGCCGACACCATCGCCAGGCCAGGCCAGCCCCTGCAACTCCCACCCAGTCCCGTCGCCAGGACAACGGGCCTTCAAGGCCAAAATAGGACTACTCTGAAGAACTTTGAAACTTGAGGGACACAAGTTGGTGCCAGAATCACAGCAAGTCTTTGTGTACTGCCTCAGTGAAGTCTACCACAGTATTCTTACACTACAATCTTTCATTGGATGATTAGAATGGCACAGTGCCACAGCAATAGAGCTACTGCCTTACAGCGGCAGAGACCTGGGTTCGATCCCGACTACGGGTGCAGTCTGTTCGGAGTTTGTACGTTCTCCCTGTGACTGCATGGGTTTTCTCCGAGATCGTCGATTTCGTCCAACTCTCTAAAGACGTACAGGTTTGCAGGTTAATTGGCATGGTGTAAATGTAAAATTGTCCCCAGTGTGCGTAGGGTGGTGTTAATGTGTGAGGACCACTGGTTGGCGAGGACTCGGTGGGCCGAAGGGCCTGTATCTCGAAACTAATTGTTGCACTTTTGTACTTGTCTATTATTGTGATTGTGATTATGATTGTGTATAGTATGATTTTGCAGGATTCTGTGCAAAACAAGGAATTTCACTATACCTGGGACAATAAAGTATTATTGAATTGTTGAATCAGTAATATCCATTCCTATGGCAACTGTTTCAACGTCTTCAACTACAACAGTTGACTTTGCATATGAATGAGTGGTACTTTACAAACAGTTAAAACAGTCATCTGTGCACAGCAGGCTTTCATTATTTGCAAAAAAACAATCGGAGTATCCTGTTATTATACTTTTGACTTAATATGGGTGACAGGTTGTTCCCCATGGGAATGGATACGAATAAAGATAATCAGCTAAACCTGGATGCTTTCCAGAATTACTCTCAATTGATTTTGTCACACAGTAAACAATCTGTATTGGACTCTATTTGAATTTGTGTAGAGGGAACTTTGGATATTGATTTATACCAAAGGTAGACACAAAATGGTGGAGCAACACAGTGGGTCAGGCAGCAACTCTGGAGAAAAAGGTGCTGCCTGACCCGCTGAGTTACTCCAGCACTTTGTGTCTACCTTCACTATTTGAATTTGCTTTGTAAAACACTCATTGCATCAATTGCTTCTTATAAATTATCAGAGTAAGTAGACACCCTCAGTAAAAATATATTTTAGACCTTCATTTCTCTTTAACCAAATCCATTGCATTTCTTAACTAGGGCACAGCCGTAGAGTTACTACCTTTACAGCTTTTACAGCGCCAGAGACCCGGGTTCGATCCCGACTACGGGTGCTGTCTGTACGGAGTTTGTACGTTCTCCCCGTGACCTGCGTGGGTTTTCTCCGAGATCTTCGGTTTCCTCCCACGCTCCAAAGACGCGCAGGTATGTAGGTTAAGCTTGGTATAAATGTAAAAATTGTAAAATTGTCCTTAATGTGTTGGATAGTGTTAATGTGAGGGGATCGCTGGTCGGCACAGACTCGGTGGGCTGAAGGGCCTGTTTCTGCGCTGTATTTCTAAAGTAAACTGAGTTAAGAGAGTTCACTTCTGTTAGACGCGAGGGGCATAGATATCTTCACTGCAGAGATTCTCCATTTCCTCCTCCTGGGTTAGGAGCCATGATAAATGTGTAAAATCCACCTCTCACATTTCCAAACCCAAAACCCACTGGGACTGAAAGCAGATGTTGAATCAAAATTAGTTTCTTATCATCTTTTCTCTGAAAAACGCACGAATTGCATTATTTTTAATGTATACATAACTGCAAATAAAGCCTGCTGCCAGACACTAGTCCTGGAAGATCCTAACATGACAGATAGTCAAAGAGGGTGGCTATGTGGCAATTAATTCAATTATTTACAATGCCGGGACAATGATACTGAAAGGTTTTTGGCTGGCTGTCCTGAAAAGAATCAGTTGACCAATGTCTGCACACCACTCTCGGTATTCTGCCCTACTCCTCCTGATTCTAATTGCAAGACGTAGTTGACCTCAGAAATTCAATAACTAATAAAACTGGTGGAGTCTATGATCTGTGCCCCATGCCAAAGGTAAAAGCCATGATCTTACCTCAAACAGCCCTGAGTGCTTCCCTCAATAACATTTTTTTTTTTTTTGTGTGGTTTTGTGTTTGTGTGTGTGTTATTGCTTTATTTTTATTGCTTCTTAGTGTTGAACTGTGGGTAACAGGTTTTCTTCCAAAAGACATGCTATTCTGATTCTGATTCTGATTCTGAACATCAGAGGACAGTGCTAGTGCTGGGCGCTCTACAAATAACGGAGGTTCGCAAAAGTCCAAAACCATGACAGCAATTACTGGACTGCTGCCTCCTGCACTGCAAAATATACCACATATCTTTCCAATAATGAAACCAGAGGGAACTACACCACCCCCTACCCCCCCCCCCCCCCACACCTTCTCCCCCTTCCTCTTCACCTCCCCCCTCAACCTACAGTGTGCAAATCCTCACACCATTCCCCCCCCCCCCCCCCCCGCCCAATCACCCTGTGCTTTTCCCCATACTGAAAGGACTGTCTGATCTTTCTGTCATGGGCCTCCTCCAGTGCCATAGTGTGGCCCACCGGAAATTGGAGGAACAGCACCTCATATTTCGCCTGGGCAGCTTGCAGCCCAGTGGTATGAACATCGACTTCTCCAACTTTAGATAGTTCCTCTGTCCCTCTCCTCCCCTCCCTCTATCTTCCTGTCTCCACCTATATCCTTCCTTTGTCCCGCCCCCCTGACATCAGTCTGAAGAAGGGTCTTGACCCGAAACATCACCCATTCCTTCTCTCCCGAGATGCTGCCTGACCTGCTGAGTTACTCCAGCATTTTGTGAATAAATACCTTCGATTTGTACCAGCATCTGCAGTTATTTTCTTATATAACATTCAATATGATCATGCTGATCATCCAAAATCAGTACCCCGTTCCTGCTTTCTCCCCCATAACCCTTGATTCCTTTAGCCCGAAGAGCTAAATCTCTCTCTCTCTTGCAAACATCCAGGAATTGGCCTCCACTGCCTTCTGTGGCAGAGAATTCCACAAAATCACAACTCTCTGGGTGAAAAAGGTTTTCCTCATCTCAGTCCTAAATGGCCGACCCCTTATTCTTAAACTGTGGCCCTTGGTTCTGGACTCCCCCAACATCGGAAACATTTTTCCTGCATCTGAGACTAGGTTAAATGGGCCATCTTGTTCAGCATGGATGAGTTGGGCCGAAGGGCCTGTGCTGTATAACTCTGAGTTGCCAAGAACATTCAAGAGAGAGATCAAAGTTCAATGATTAAGTGAACATAAATATAACTGTCCAATAGATAAAAAGAGCAAAAAATTCATGTTCAACTCATAAAAAGATGAATTCAAAATACACAATGTTTTTCTTGTTACAACATTTTTATTCACAATTACCTGACCATATTATCTCAATATAATTAGTTGAGCCTGATACAGGTTTCCCACATTAAATCCACTTGCTCATTTCTCAGCATTCCTGCTCAAGTGACACCAGTTCTTGCCCGTCTCTGCAACAAGATGTCATGGAGTTGTCTTTCTATTTGTTTATTAATTACAAGTAAAATCATCAGGGCATGGAATGCACCACTTGTGGCAGAAGCAAGAAATCATAATAGTTTCAAAAGCAACTTGAATAAACATTTGAATGCAGTAACAATAAAAGGGAGCTGAGAGTGAACGGGGAATCCACTTGGAGAGCTGCAATGGAAGTGTTTGTGCTTCTCCATTTCCCAACCATTCGAAGTGTCATTTGATTACTTTTGGGATCATGTGAAATGGACATTAAACTTCCCACACTTCACTGAATGTAGACATATAATTGCTGAGGCACACATTGAAGCTTGGTATTAAAACCTGTACTTGTTTGTCAAATCATTGGTCATCTCAACTTCAGCCTTGCAGTTCATTTTCAATTGCCGTCCAAAAGGAAAGTATTGTGCAGGTCAGTACTTGACACGTATACTTGACTGTGTTCCATGACAAACTACCCAATCCATTCTCAAACTCACTCCATGGCACAACAAGCATCGAGAAGGTCATACGCCAACCGGGACCACACAGGTAGTTGTAGTCCTGTAGAGATTCCCAGAACCTGGTGCAGAAGAACTTCAGTCACAAGTTCACAACCTTGTCTCCCATGTCTGGGGAAGAGAGTTCAGAGTCATCGTGCTCAGTTTCAGGAAAGTAGACTTCTCCAGTCGCAGTTACAAGAGAGTCATCGTTGACTCGGTCATTGAGATTCCACATGTAAAATTATAAAAGGACTGGACGAGCTAGATGCAGGAAAAATGTTCCCAAGGTTGGGGGAGTCCAGAACCAGGGGTCACAGTCTCAGAATAAAGGGGAGGCCATTTAAAACTGAGATGAGAAAAAAACCTTTTCACCCAGAGAGTTGTGAATTTGTGGCCAATTCACTGGATGAATTTAAAAGAGAGTTAGATAGAGCTCTAGGGACTAGTGGAATCAAGGGATATGGGGAGAAGGCAGGCACGTGTCACTGATTGTGGATGATCAGCCATGATCACAATGAATGGCGGTGCTGGCTCAAAGGGCCAAATGGCCTCCTCCTGCACCTATTTTTCTATGTTTCTATGAGATTCAATAGAATAATAATAATAATAATAATCATTTATTTTATATAGCGCCTTATCGTGTGCTCAAAGCGCTTTACAAAGACAATCATAACATAAAAACAAACAGACAAACTATCCTAACGGAAAAGCGGCGAATAAACAACGCCAGCGTCCTCTCACGTCAGGGAGAAGGGACCTTGCACTGGATATCAGTTGATCAAAGGTCTTCCACTCATTAGCCTCTGCAGTTCAACTGTCCCCACTGACAATAAAGATTCATAGACCCTGGAAAACATAGTCCCCAGCTAATATAAATAAGTTCTTTATAACATTTGGATATGAACATTGAGATCCCAATGTTCCCAATGTTGGGGGAGTCCAGAACCAGGGGCCACAGTTTAAGAATAAGGGGTAGGCCATTTAGAACTGAGTTGAGGAAAAACGTTTTCAGTCAGAGTTGTGAATCTGTGGAATTCTCTGCCTCAGAAGGCAGTGGAGGCCAATTCTCTGAATGCATTCAAGAGAGAGCTAGATAGAGCTCTTTAGGATAGTGAAATCAGGGGGTATGGGAGAAGGCAGGAACGGGTACTGATTGAGAATGATCAGCCATGATCACATTGAATGGCGGTGCGGCTCGAAGGGCCGAATGGCCTCCTCCTGCACCTATTGTCTATTGTCTATTGTCTATTGTCTGGGTTAAAGATTAGGCAATGTGCTGTGGCACTGAGCCTTTGGATGGAATTTCCCAGCAAACCTCCTCGCTGAGGATATTCGATATGATGATGCGTCTGTGTTCTTTCCTTTATTTGTTCATGAATAAGGCTGTTGAAACCCAGCACGTTCACTCAAAGGGTGGTGGGTGTACGGAACAAGCTGCCAGAGGCGGTAGTTGAGGCAGGAACTATCCCAGGTTTTAAGAAATAGTTAGACAGGTACATGGATAGAAATAAAATGCTGGAGTAACCCAGCGGGACAGGCAGCATCCCTGGAGGATAATGGGTGATGTTTCTGGTTGAGACCCTTCTTCAGACCCGAAACGTCACCCATTACTTCTCTCTAAAAATGTTGCCTGTCCCGCTGAGTTGCTCCAGCATCTTGTGTCTACCTTCAGTTTAAACCAGCATCTGCGGATCCATCCTACACAGGTACATGGATAGGACAGGTTTGGAGGGATATGGACCAAACGCAGGCAAGTGGGACTAGTGTAGATGGGACATGTTGGCCGGTGTGGGCAAGTTGGGCTGAAGGGCCTGTTTCCACGCAGTATCACTCTATGGCTAGTGTAGCTGGGACATGTTGGCCAGTGTGGGCGTTGGGCTGAAGGGCCTGTTTCCACACTGTATCACTCTATGACTAGTGTAGCTGGGACATGTTGGCCGGTGTGGGCGTTGGGTTGAAGGGCCTGTTTCCACACTGTATCACTCAATGACTCGATGACGTTCCTTCAGCATTAATCGCACGATTCGCCAGACTTCTTCCAAGTCACGTTCAGACAAAACTTTCCTCCATATTTGAGCAAAGCAAGAAGGAATCGACAAGCCGGGGCTTGACCAGCTGCTGGTAGTCCGAGTCATCAATGCACTGGGGGCTGGCCATCGCCAGCTTCCGTAATGCAGCCTAAAATAAACGGAAAGCCATGCTTCAGAAAATATTATATTGGCATATCAGTGGAGTCAGTGGAGCGCAAACACATGAGAGAACTTCACCACCAATGCAAGTACTTCCCAAAGCTTCAATTGTCTTTCATTATTTATGGTAAATTGATTTGATCTGAAGAGTGAGCTGATTGGAACTGATCAGAAGGCTGTGGAGGCCACGTCAGTGGATAGTTTTAAGGCAGTGATAGATAGATTGTTGATTAGTACAGGTGTCAGAGATTATGGGGAGAAGGCGGGAGAATGGGGTTGGGAGGGAGAGAGAGATCAGCTAGGGGTTGCCAACTACCTCACTCCCAAATAAGGGACAAGGTGACGTCACCGCCCCACGCCCCACATGACCTCACCCAGCCACCGGCCACGTGCTCCCGCTCCACCAATGGCGGCTGCCCGGGACGGGAGGCGGGTTGCTCGCAACCTCCGTTAGGCAGTGCCCGGGCCTCCGGGCCTACACTGTCCAGACCTACAGCGGCCTCTGGGCCTTCACTGTCCAGACCTACACTGTCCGGACCTACAGCAGCCTCTAGGCCTACACTGTCCAGACCTACACTGTCTGAACCTACAGCGTCCGGGCCTACAGCCCCCCCCCCCCCCCCCCCCGGGCCTAATATGGGACAAGGGCGGTCCCATACGGGACAAACCAATTTAGCCCAAAATAGGGGACAATTTAGCCCGGTTAATAGGGGACAGTTGGCAACCCTAAGATCAGCCGTGATCGAATGGCAGAGTAGATTTGATGGGCCGAATGGCCTAATTCTACTCCTATTCCTTATGACCTTATGGCCTTATGAGAACACAGGACAGAGCAGCACAGGAACAGGCCCTTCAGTCACAGTGTCCGTGCTGACAATGAGGTCCAATTAAACTACCTCCTCTGCCTGCAAGTGATCCACATCCCTCCATTCCATTCATATCCATGTGCCTAGCTAAAAGCCTCTGAAACACCAATATCGTATCTGCCACCACCCACACCCCTGGCAGTGTGTTCCAGGCACCATTTTGTGTGAATGTAGTCCAACGTTGTTAAAAACAGAGCGTCTTAACTTGGCCAAGAAGACCCATTTATGCTCTATGTAAAATTGCAATATATTCACATGGTAACTTATGACTTGGCAGTTTCTTCCATGCTCTTTGGAACATTAGCTTGACTTTTACGATTTGTGGTTCACCTAAAATTACTCCACAGACTGCAAAAAAAAACTGTGTATGTGGAAGGAGCCGTGCGCGGCTATCAAGCTCCAGCAGTAAGTCCTCGGTGTGCAGAGGTCCATAACATTGCCTTCAGTGAAATAAAATATAGTCGCCACAGCACAATGTACAACTGCTGCAGACTCAAGAGTCACAACTGTTTTATTGTCCTATACCTAGACAGAACAATTACATTCTTACTTGAGGCAGCACAAAAGTGTATGTAAACATGGTACTCTGTAAACCATGTAGTAAATGAGACAAAGAGTGTTCAGCGTGTGCAGATAATATATATCCACACACACTGAACTTTTTTTTCTCATTTACTATGTTTACTTTAGTTTAGGTTAGTTTAGTTTAGTTTAGTTTAGTTTAGTTTAGTTTAGAGATACAGCTCGGAAACAGGCCCTTTCGGCCCACCGTGTCCGCGCCGACCATTGATCCCCGCACATTAAAACTATCCTACACCCATTAGGGACAATTTTTACATTTTGACCAAGCCAATTAACCTACAAACCTGCACGTCTTTGGAGTGTGGGAGGAAACCGAAGATCCCGGAGAAAACCCACGCAGGTCACGGGGAGAACGTACAAACTCCGTACAGACAGCACCCGTAGTCGGGATCAAACCCAGGTCTCCAGCGCTGTATTCGCTGTAAGGCAGCAACTCTACCGCTACGCCACTGACCCCGCCCTTATTTTCTTATTTACCACACACACACACACACACACACCCCCCTCACACACACACACACACACACACACACACACACACACACACACACACACACACACACACACAAACAAACAAACAATAATAGTGCAAAAAGATGAAAAGACATGACTCTCATGTTTAGCTTTACAATCAGCATCAATTATTAAGTAAAGGTATGGGTGACTTTGCAATGTTATTTTTCGGCTTTGTGTTCAATGCCAGGAGAGTGATGTTAAGCAACCTGTGGGAATTTCTGTTCAGAAAGGAGATTTTTTTTCCTTGCAGGGCCTAGGAGCTGGTCCTGGCTAATTAGAAAATGAAAATGTTCACGGGCCTTTGAAGACGGTGGAGGGGGAATTTGGGTCTTGCAATTATTATGAAAATATTAAGAAAAAAAGCCAAATGGGCAGTGTTTGAAGTATCATTTGCTCTTCTGTTAATCTATATTTGTAATAACATTAGTCTCTCAATAAAAATCATACAAAATCACTACAAATATAACCCATCACATTTCATATCAAACATTTGAACTTTCCATTTACGTCAAAATTTTGCTCTTGCTAAATTCACAAGCTTGATAAATGTAAAGTCAACTAAAAGAATTTTTTTGAATAAAGCTATGAAATGATATATCAGGGAATGATGGAATATGGGCAACACGCAGGCAGAGGGTTAGATTCTCTTGGCATCATGTTCAACATGGACATCGTGGGCTGAAGGGCTTGTCCCTGCGCTGTTCTACGCTATGATATATTCCATAAGAACTTTAAATGGACTAATAATTTACCTGTGAGCATGATTTTTGCAAATAAAGTTTAGAACTATTCTGTTGACTATAAATAGCTATAAATGTCACAAAATAAAGGAAATATAAAGACCATCGCTTACCAAGCAAGCCACTAGAACTGCATCACTATTATTCCTCTCAGAGGGCGATCGACAGAGTTCAATCAGGCGGGGAATACCTGCGTGTCAGATGAACAGAAAACATTAAGATCTTTGGTGGAGAACTGTGTGAAAATACGCACAAACCATGTGTAATAATCAACATGAAATTTTTCAACTTGTTTGATCTATTAGGTTTGGATTTTTAATGTTGATCAATTATGGTCCTCATGCAATGTAAGGGTTAAACTGGCTCCTCAGTTAAAATGGAGTTGTCAGCTCACAGCACCATGCTAGTGGAGGAAGCAGAGACACATGTGCTAGAGTAACTCAACAGATCAGGCGACATCTCTGTAGTCTGAAGAAGGGTCTCGATCCAAAACATCACCTGTTCCTTTTCCCCAGAGAAGCTGTTTGACCCATTGAGTTACTCCGGCTTTTTGTGTCTATCTCTGCAGAACATGGATAGGTGACGTTTTAGGTCGGGACCCTTGTTTAGACTGATTGTTGGGGGGGGGGGGGGAGGGGGGGGAAGAAAGATGGAAGAGAGGAGGGGCAAGATAAAGCCTGGCAGTTAATAGGTGGATACAGGTGAGGGGGTATTCTGATAGGCAGATGGTTGGATAAAGGCCAGCGATGAGTTACTCCAGTGCTTTTTGTCTTTATTTGTGAACCAGCATCTGCAGTTCTTTGTTTCTATGTCAAGCAAGCAGTCTCCCTTAGAAAAAGCAATTAGATGCTGGAGAAATGCTCGGGGTCATTGAGAAGAAGCAGTAAATCATGAGGCCACCTGCAAGGACGCCCAACAAATGGATAAGATAAACTTTTCTTAACTTAACAATTTAAGAATAAGGGGTAGGCCATTTAGAACGGAGATGAGGAAAAACATTTTCAGTCAGAGTTGTAAATCTGTGGAATTCTCTGCCTCAGAAGGCAGTGGAGGCCAATTCTCTGAATGCATTCAAGAGAGAGCTAGATAGAGCTCTTAAGGATAGCGGAGTCAGGGGGTATGGGGAGAAGGCAGGAACGGGGTACTGATTGAGAATGATCTGCCATGATCACATTGAATGGCGGTGCTGGCTCGAAGGGCCCAATGGCCTCCTCCTGCACCTATTGTCTATTGTCTATTGTCTTATCTGAATAAAGTTCATCAAGGTGCCTGATGTAAGAAAATAACCCTTGTTTTCAGTACTGAGAAGAACAGCTAGTTTAAAAAAGAAGAGACAAAGTGCTGGAGTAACTCAGCGGGTCAGGCAGCATCTCTGGAGAACATGGATAGGTGACGTTTCACAGAGTGCTGGAGTAACTCAGCGGGTCAGGCAGCATCTCTGGAGAACATGGATAGGTGACGTTTCACAGAGTGCTGGAGTAACTCAGCGGGTCAGGCAGCATCTCTGGAGGACATGGATAGGTGATGGTTCGGGTCGGGACCCTTCTCTTCTTCAGTTTGAAAACACAGTCAACATTTATTTGTAAATTAGGGTAGAAACATGGGCTTATTGAGTATATATCATTACACCTTGTCTACTTGGTTCAACATTAAATGTTTCTGAGGATTTTATCAATCGGGTTTACAAAGATATTTTGCAAATTTACCCACTGCATCAATCGCCATCCCGTGAACTACAAAGTCAACTCAGTACCAATGCAGTGAAGGGTATCTAATGATATATTTTCCCAAGAGAGGTTGTTCTTACAGTTCAGACGGGTGGCAATGTTGGTGACGTTTGGCTCTCTGCTTAAGCGGGCTAGTGTGATGGCAGCCTTTTGTAACACTCTTTCCAACGCTGCGCTCTCGGTTGAGATCCCAGGCGGGGGACGCTCATGGAGAAATTCCAGCAAAAGTTCCACACCTTCAAGAAAAACACAGACCAAAAGAAACAGAATCACAGCAGTGGAGGCACAAGGAACTGCAGATGCTGGAATCTCTCGTTGAAGAGAAAATGCTGGAGTAACTCAGCGGGTCAGGTGGCGTCTCAATAGACAATAGACAATAGACAATAGGTGCAGGAGTAGGCCATTCAGCCCTTCGAGCCAGCACCACCATTCAATGTGATCATGGCTGATCACTCTCAATCAGTACCCCGTTCCTGCCTTCTCCCCATACCCCCTCACTCCGCTATCCTTAAGAGCTCTATCCAGCTCTCTCTTGAAAGCATCCAACGAACTGGCCTCCACTGCCTTCTGAGGCAGAGAATTCCACACCTTCACCACTCTCTGACTGAAAAAGTTCTTTCTCATCTCCGTTCTAAATGGCCTACCCCTTATTCTTAAACTGTGGCCCCTTGTTCTGGACTCCCCCAACATTGGGAACATGTTTCCTGCCTCTAATGTGTCCAATCCCCTAATTATCTTATATGTTTCAATAAGATCCCCCCTCATCCTTCTAACAAGCCCAATCGCTCCAGCCTTTCAACATACGACAGTCCCGCCATTCCGGGAATTAACCTAGTGAACCTACGCTGCACGCCCTCCATAGCAAGAATATCCTTCCTCAAATTTGGAGACCAAAACTGCACACAGTACTCCAGGTGCGGTCTCACCAGGGCCCGGTACAACTGTAGAAGGACCTCTTTGCTCCTATATTCAACTCCTCTTGTTATGAAGGCCAACATTCCATTGGCTTTCTTCACTGCCTGCTGTACCTGCATGCTTCCTTTCATTGACTGATGCACTAGGACACCCAGATCTCGTTGAACTCCCCCTCCTCCTAACTTGACACCATTCAGATAATAATCTGCCTTTCAATTCTTACTTCCAAAGTGAATAACCTCACACTTATCTACATTAAACTGCATCTGCCATGTATCCGCCCACTCACACAACCTGTCCAAGTCACCCTGCAGCCTTATTGCATCTTCCTCACAATTCACACTACCCCCCAGCTTAGTATCATCTGCAAATTTGCTAATGGTACTTTTAATCCCTTCGTCTAAGTCATTAATGTATATCGTAAATAGCTGGGGTCCCAGCACCGAACCTTGCGGTACCCCACTGGTCACTGCCTCCCATTCCAAAAGGGACCCATTTATCCCCACTCTTTGCTTTCTGTCTGTCAACCAAATTTCTATCCATGTCAGTACCCTACCCCCAATACCATGTGCCCTAATTTTGCCCACTAATCTCCTATGTGGGACCTTGTCGAAGGCTTTCTGAAAGTCGAGGTACACCACATCCACTGACTCTCTCCTGTCAATTTTCCTAGTTACATCCTCAAAAAATTCCAGTAGATTTGTCAAGCATGATTTCCCCTTCGTAAATCCATGCTGACTCGGAATGATCCTGTTACTGTTATCCAAATGCTCAGCAATTTCGTATTTTATAATTGACTCCAGCATCTTCCCCACCACTGATGTCAGACTAACTGGTCCATAATTACCCGTTTTCTCTCTCCCTCCTTTCTTAAAAAGTGGGATAACATTTGCTATCCTCCAATCCACAGGAACTGATCCTGAATCTATAGAACATTGAAAAATGATCTCCAATGCTTCCACTATTTCTAGAGCCACCTCCTTAAGTACTCTGGGATGCAGACCATCAGGCCCTGGGGATTTATCAGCCTTCAGTCCCATCAGTCTACCCAAAACCATTTCCTGCCTAATGTCTCTGCAAGGAATGGACGGGTGACGTCTTGGGTTTGGACCCTTCATCTGAATATTGTCAGAAACAATATCAGAACAATCTATCATTGAGCCACAGAGCCATGCAGTGTGGAAACAGGCACTTGAAGCAGCTTGGCCACACCAACCAACATGCCCCATCCACACCAGTCCCACCTGCGTGCATTTGGCCCACATTGGCGCCTAACCCGATCCCATTCAGACACCAGCCAAACGTCTTTTAAATATCTATTGTCTAAGAGTAACACACTGGGATGGCAAATTTAGTTTAGTTTAGTTTAGAGATACAGTGCGGAAACAGGTCCTGTAATGGGGTGACCAGAACTGCACATAATGCTCCATATTAAAAAAAGTTTTTATATTTTAATGATGGATAGTTACTGCTAGCTTGAACTTTATCGCCAAATTCAGAAAATTAAGATAATTGGAAGTAAATAAATAAGCATTGGGGCTAAACCTAACCCAAAACGTCACCCATTCCTTCTCTCTTGAGATGCTGCCTGACCTGCTGAGTTACTCCAGCATTTTGTGAATAAATACAAAAATAGTTATTGGTTGTAATGGTAAATTGATCCTGAAAGCAAGACTGTTATGGAAAAGGATAAAATATTTCAACGGGATGGCTGTCAATAGCTTTTGGTTTAATCTCTTACACAAGGCGGGTGGCGCAGCGGTAGAGTTGCTGCCTTACATCGAATGCAGCGCCGGAGACCCGGGTTCCATCCCGACTACGGGTGCTGTCTGTACGGAGTTTGTACGTTCTCCCCGTGACCTGCGTGGGTTTTCTCCGAGATCTTCGGTTTCCTCCCACACTCCAAAGACGTACAGGTTTGTAAGTTAGTTGACTTTGTATAAATGTATAAATTGTCCCTAGTGTGTGTGGGATAGTGGGGATCCCTGGTCGGCGCGGACTCAGTGGGCTGAAGGGCCTATGTCCACAATGTATCTCTAAACTAAACTAAACTAAGAAGGTGCATGGGTAGTTCATATTCAACAGGTTGAAGAAATGGAGAGAGTGTGTTAGTGAGACAACTCAAGCAACAGTCAGATACCATGGAACAATTGAGAGAATTGATATTGCCAGTGATTAAGCAAACTTGGTTTTGGAGAATGCCCAACTGGATAATTGAAACATTTTCAGTTTTGTACTTTGCACTGATCCCACAATTGATTAATTGATCAATTGATTCTTTATTATCACATGTGACACGTCACATTGAAATTATTTGTTTTGCACACCGTACTCACAAGGTATGCAAAGAGTCACCACAAAAGGGCACCGACAAAGTTACCAAATGTTCATTATCGTCCCCTTTGTTCTCGCCCCCCCCTCACACCGGGTACCTCTTTGTATTAATGATTAAAAAAATAATTGGGCTGAGTGAAACAAAAGCCTTCTACAAACATAAAAACATAGAATATAGGTGCAGGAGGAGGCCATTCGGCCCTTCGAGCCAGCACCGCCATTCATTGTGATCATGGCTGATCATCCATAATCAGCACCTGCCGTGCTGTGCAATCATTATCATCCACAATCAGTACCACAAACCCGTGCCTGCCTTCTCCCCATATCCCTTGATTCCACTAGCCCCTAGAGCTCTAAAACAGCTATGGAAAGGAAGGTGTGTCCACAGCCAATAGCAACACCAGACAACTTTGGGTTGGAGCAGGTTTGTTAATTGTGGGCCACTTTGTTTTTAAATCGGTGGTGCCATTTTCCTGGAGTATTTTTGAAGAATAACTATTCTTTCATTTATTTTTGGTGTGGTTGGGGGTGGACGGGCGAGATATTTCACGGAAGGGGAACTGAGCACAAAGAGAGACCAACACACAAATAACAGAATCTGGATAGGGTCACTTCCATACTCTCAGTCCTCTAAAACACCACTATCGGACCTGCCTCCACTGCGGCCCCTGGTAGCGTGTTCCATACTCACCATGGTGGTTGCAAGGCAGGGAATCAAGGCAGCAACTGCCCAGAACAAGTTAGGCAGCAACTGTGTCTTTGCAAGGAAAGGTCAGGCAGAACAAATATATTGCACACAAATATAGACTAGATGTCATGCATGCAAGTGAACCCGAGCGCACACGGAAACAAAACCTAGGCTGACAGAGAGAATGCTCTCCGTCCAGTAATCTGTTTGGATGGACACAATCTACCTCAACAGCTAAACAGTGCAAATGCTTCAAATATAACTCACCCTTTTTTTAAACGGTAAATTTCACTAAAAGGGACCAGTCCGAGACACGAACATTAGGTTTCATTTATTGTACTACATTTATTTTGGAGTTTTAAAGTAAATGAATACCTAATTGATATAAATTAATTTAAAATATTTTTTATCTGATTGGGGGCGGCACGGTGGCGCAGAGGTAGAGTTGCTGCCTTACAGCGCCAGAGACCCGGGTTCCATCCTGACTACAGGTGCTGTCCGTATAGAGTTTGAACGTTCTCCCCTGCGAGGGTTTCCCCAGGTGCTTCGGTTTCCTCCCACACTCCAAAGACGTACAGGTTTGTAGGTTAATTGGCTTCAGGAAAGATTGTAAATTGTCCCTACTGTGTAGGATCGCGCTCGTGTACGGGGCAATCACTGGTCGCCATGGGCCCGGTGGGCCGAAGAGCCTGTTTCCACGCTGTGTGGCTAAACGGAACTAAACTAAACTAATTACATCATGGACTTTTTCCAGTCCCTGCTATTCCTTCATCAAGATTTGAATCAAATTTAGGATTTGCCGAACAGATTGTACCAGTGAATCTTGGCCCCCCCTCCTCTGCCCTGCTAGTGCTCAATGGCTTTCTGCCCCACCACTAGATATTTGGTTTAACCGCTCCAATGAAATAAACTTGGATAAGAGATTTTTAGTTCATAATGCAATTTCAGACCATTCACACAATCCAACAGGTAGTAAATATGATTGTTAATGCTATCACATGATCTTCAATAACTTTCAATGAGAATTGTAGGCACTGCATCAGTTCAAACTATTTCAGTGCAGAAGAATGCTCTGGGCTGTAATTAAATGCAAAGTCATTAACATTGATAGTATATTAAAATAATACATTCAGAACTGCTATGAAAGTTTTGATAGTTCAACATAGTTGGGATGGCGGGACTCTTCATATGAGGAAAGATTAGAAAGACCTGGCTTGAATTCACTGGAGGTTAGAAGGATAAGAGGGGATCTTATAGAGACGTATTAAATTATAAAAGGACTGGGCAAGCTAGATGCAGGAAAAATGTTCCCAATATTGGGGGAGTCCAGAACCAGGGGCCACAGTCTAAGAATAAAGGGGAGGCCATTTAAAGGGGAGGCCATTCTCTGTCGCAGAAGGCAGTGGAGGCCAATTCACTGGATGAATTTAAAAGATTGTTAGATAGAGCTCTAGGGGCTAGTGGAATCAAGGGATATGGGGAGAAGGCAGGCACCGGTTACAGATTGTGGATGATCAGCCATGATCACAATGAATGACAGTGCTGGCTCGAAGGGCCGAATGGCCTCCTCCTGCACCTATTTTCTATGTATCTATGTTTCTATCATTATATCTGGCTGAAAAAAATAATCAAACCAGCAATATGTAGCCACATGCTTGATTTGATCATTTATTATCCAGCATTAAGGACGATGTGTGCATTTCCTCACGGAACTTATGTCCTGATTAGACTAAGTGGTGCAGTATAGACTGAACATGTGGAAGGAAATAGAAGGCGTGACATTTTACCAGTCACCTACGACGTTGTGAAAGAGATATACAGAGGGGCACTGTGAAAGCTTTGCCTTTGACTGTCTGAAACATAGTTTAGCTGTTCCTTGTAAACATCTAGTTTAGTTTAGTTTAGTTTAGAGATACAGCACAGAAGGCCCATTGGCCAACCTCCACTGAGTCCGTGCCGATAAGCGATCCCCGCACTCTAGCACTATGCTACACACTAGGGACAATTTACAATCTTTACCGAAGCCAATTAACCTACAAACCTGTACGTCCTTGGAGTGTGGGAGGAAACCGGTGCACCCAGAGAAAACCCACGCAGTCACAGAGAGAACGTGTAAGCTCCGTACAGACTGCACCCGTAGTCAGGATGGAACCCGGGTCTCTGGCGCTGCATTCGCTGTAAGGCAGCAACTCTACCGCTGCGCCACCGTGCCGCATTATTCTTTTCATCATGCTCAGTTCAAATGGAACAATTCTCTCCATTTCCCTGTAAACACAACAGTGTAGAGAAGACGGAAACTGAAAACACTAAAGTATCGCAATGTTTAAGAATCACTTAGAGGTGTAGACAGATAGGAAAGGTTTAGAGGGATCTGGGCAGGTGGGACTAGCGTAGATGGGACATATTGGTCGGTGTGGGCAAGTTGGGCAGAAGGGCCTGCTTCCACACTGTATGACTATGCAATTGTAAAGAGGAAACACAAATTAATATTCTTGTTCAAGAGCTTTCTCCAAACTGAAACTGAGAATTAAGTTAGAATTTTAGGGAGAACGATAAATGTGGGAAGAAACAACATTTAAAAGATCAATCTAAAGAAGGGTCCCGACACTAAGCATCACCTATCCACATTCCCAGAGCTGCTGGCTCACCCGCTGAGCTACTCCAGCACTTTACATATGTCTCTACATATAAAAGGCAGAAGTTATGCCAGAATTTGTAAAACTTCAGCTGTTCCATCAATACCATACCCCCAATACCATAGATAGAACTCTTAAGGATAGCGGAGTCAAGTCAAGTCAAGTCAAGTCAATTTTATTTGTATAGCACATTTAAAAACAACCCACGTTGACCAAAGTGCTGTACATTTGATTAGGTTCCAATAGAAAAAAAAAAAATGAAAACATACAGTAGCACGCAAACAGTTCACAGCGCCTCCTCAATGAGCCTCAAACGCTAGGGAGTAGAAATATGTTTTGAGCCTGGACTTAAAGGAGTCGATGGAGGGGGCAGTTCTGATCGGGAGAGGGATGCTGTTCCACAGTCTAGGAGCTGCAACCGCAAAAGCGCGGTCACCCCTGAGTTTAAGCCTAGACCGTGGGATAGTGAATAGCCCCAAGTCGGCCGATCTGAGGGACCTGGAGTTAGAGAGGGGGGTTAGAAGATTTTTGATGTAGGGGGGGGAGTGTCCATTTATGGCTTTATACGTGAATAGGAGGAGCTTGAAGTTGATTCTGTACCGTACAGGGAGCCAGTGGAGAGAGGCCAGAATCGGGGTGATGTGGTCCCTTTTACGGGTACCCGTCAGGAGTCTCGCTGCGGCGTTTTGGACCAGTTGCAGGCGGGACAGGGAAGATTGGCTGATCCCAGTGTATAGGGAGTTGCAGTAGTCTAGGCGGGAGGAAATGAAAGCGTGAATGATTTTTTCTGTGTCGTCGAATTTGAGGAAAGGTTTGATTTTAGCTATGGTTCGAAGTTGGAAGAAGCTGGCTTTTACCACAGCGTTGACTTGCTTATCAAATTTTAATGCAGAGTCAAATATCATGCCGAGGTTTTTGACATGCGGTTTGACTAGGCAGGATAGGCTTCCAAGACTGCCTGTTATCAATTTGATGGAGTCGGGGGGGCCGAATAGGATGACCTCAGACTTGCTCTCATTTAATTGGAGGAAGTTCTGTGCCATCCAACATTTTATGTCCTCAAGGCAGTGTGAGAGGCTGTTTAAATTTGACTGGTTGTTGGGTTTCAGGGGGAGGTAAAGCTGAGTGTCATCGGCATAGCAGTGGAAAGAAATGCCGTGCCTTTGAATGATTTGGCCAAGGGGGAGCATGTATAGAGAAAAGAGAATGGGGCCTAGGATTGAGCCTTGTGGAACTCCGCAGGAGAGGCTAGCTGGAGCAGAGGAATAACTGCCTATGTTGATGGCGAAACTCCTATCTTTGAGGTACGAAGCGAACCAGCTCAGGGCAGTGCCATCAATGCCAACCGCGTACCGGAGACGGTCAATAAGGATGGTGTGGTCCACTGTATCGAATGCTGCGCTGAGGTCGAGAAGGAGCAGGATTGCACAGTCGCCGGTGTCGATGGCGAGAAGCAGGTCGTTGTGTACCTTCAACAAGGCAGACTCTGTGCTGTGGTGGGCTCTGAAACCTGACTGGAAACTTTCCAGGATGGTGTTTTGGTGCAGGTAGGGCACTAATTGGTTAAGGATTGCCTTTTCAAGGACTTTTGACAGGAATGGCAGTTTGGAAATGGGTCTGTAGTTGCTAGGCAAGGTGGGGTCTAGGTTAGGTTTTTTCAGTAGTCAGGGGGTATGGGGAGAGAGCAGGAATGGGGTACTGGGGAGAGAGCAGGAATGGGGTACTGATTGAGAATGATCAGCCATGATCACATTGAATGGCAGTGCTGGCCCGAAGGGCCGAATGGCCTCCTCCTGCATCTATTGTCTATTGTCTATTGTCTTTTGTCTTTTTTTTCCCAAGCATGTAGTCTGGGAGAGTATGACGCATGTTTTGTTCCACATACATGAGAAGGTGCCAACATTGGCACTGTGAATGTTGCTGGATCTCTGATGGAAGGGCAGGCTTCAACACAATGGGAGGTCATGTTGCAGTTGTATAACACGTTGGTGAGGCCGCAGTTACAGTATCGTGTTCAGTTATGGGCACCATGTTATAGGAAAGATGTTGTCAAGCTGGAAAGGGTACAGAGAAGATTTATGAGGATGTTGCCAGGACTGAGCTATAGGGAGAGGTTGAGTAGGCTGGGACTCAGGTCTCCCTGGAGCGCAAGAGGATTAGGGGCGATCTTACAGTGATGTTTAAAACCATGAGAGGAACAGATCGGGTAGATGCACAGAGTCTTTTGCCCAGAGTAGGTGAATTAAGAACCAAGGACATAGGTTCACGGTGAAGGGGAAAAGATTTAATAAGAATCTGAGGGGTAACTTTTTCACAAAAAGAATGGTGGTTGTTCTAGAACAAGCTGCCAGAGGAGGTAGTTGAGGCTGGGACTATCCCAATGTTTAAGAAACAGTTAGACAGGTACGTGGATAGGACAAGATTGGAGGGAAATGGACCAAACGCAGGCAGGTGGGACTAGTGCAGCTGGGACATTGTTGGCCGGTGTGGGCAAGTTGGACTGTAGGGCCCATTCCATGCTGAACCACTCTACGACTCTATGACTCTGTGACAATCCCACTGCAACTTCCTTCACAATAGCTCTTAACTGAACTTCTAACTCTCATTGCCATTCCTCGCGCACAACTACAAAACATCACAATTCAGTCTTAGAATAAATATAATCTCAACATCTGCACAAAGTGGTTTACTGTCTACAGATAGGAAAGGTTTAGAAGGATACCGTCCAAAAGCAGGCAAGTGGGACTTGAGTAGATGCCGCATATTGGTCGGCATGGGCGAGTTGGGCTGAAGGGCCTGTTCCCGTGCTGTATGACTCAGTGACCCTACTGGGCATAGAATGGGGCTAAATGATTTAAACGTTGAGTGAAGGGAGCTATTGACATAATGAATGGAAAGGAAGGAGAGCCCATATAAACCTTTCATAGAGATAGTTAAATGGGAACTCGATATTTGTGACTGTAACATTGATGAAAAGTAATATAATGGTAATACAAACAATTCCTAATCCTACTAAACATTCTGTATGTATTGAAAGGAATGACTGGTAAGTCAGCATTGAGGTCTTGAAAATTGTCATGATCATTAATTATCATTTGAATGTTGGAAGCATTATATTCCTGGAGTGAATGTAGTGTTCTCACTGAATATAAATTATCGGGACAGGTAGTACCTTTGGAGAGAAGGAATGGGTGACGTGTCGAGTCGAGACCCTTCTTCAAATTTAAGAAGGGTCTCGACCCGAAACGTCACCCATTCCTTCTCTCCAGAGATGCTGCCTGTCCTGCTGAGTTACTCCAGCATTTTGTGTCCATCTTTGGTGTAAACCAGCATCTGCAGTTCCTTCCCACACATAAATGGTCAGGACTTGTTTATACTGTTTGCTGTCAAGGACGTCATTGATGTTTGTGATTGAGTTTTGCATGTGAAACCTACCTGTCTTCCATTCTTATTAGTCATTGTCAACTAAGTAACTTTCTTCCGAATTAGAGTCATGGAGTCAAGCAGCTCAGAACCAGGTGCTTCAGGTCAGCTTGCCCATGCTGATGAAAGTGGCCCATCTTCATTCATCCCACCTCCCGCGTTTGGCCCATATCTCTCTAAACAATTCCTATCCATAAACCTGGCCCAATGGGGCCCAATATAGTCCCTGCCCCAATGGGGGCTCCACGGTGGCGTAGTGGTAGAGTTGCCGCCTTACAGCACCAGGGACCCAGGTTCGATCCCGACTACGGCCGCTGTCTGTACGGAGTTCGTACGTTCTCCCCGTGACCCTACGTGTGTTTTCTCCAGGATCTCCAGTTTCCTCCCACACTCCAAAGACGTACAGGTTTATAGGTTAATTGGCTTAGTATAATTGTAAATTGTCCCCTGTGTGTGTAGAATAGTGTTCGTGTGTGGGGATCGCTGGCCGGCACGGACTCGATGGGCCGAAGGGCCTGTTTTCGCACTGTATTTCTAAACTAAACTAAACTTGACCAAACTAACCTAAACTAAACTGAACTAAACTACCTCTGTGGCTGGCTGCTCATTCCATCTACCCACCACCCTCTGTGTGGAAACGCTGTTCCTCAGGTTCCTATAACTCTTTCTCCTCTCACCCTTCACTTGAAACAAATAACTTAAACATTATTCATGAAACCAAATTCTTATCATTAAGATATTATGGCGGTAAACCTTCTGAATTATGAATCGCAGGATTGAACCCTTATTTATTGTGTACACATTTATAACGCAGTAAAACAAAGATCTGAACAAATATTTACCATTTTCCTGTATCACCTGGGCTGGGCATTGACCTAATACAGCCATATTCGCCAGTACTGTCACCACCTGCATCAGATGCAACACATAAACAAATATCATATAATTTGTACATTAATAAAGTTAGGTCACAAGGTCATAAGTGATAGGAGTAGAATTAGGCCATTCGGCCCATCAAGTCTACTCCGCCATTCAATCATGGCTGATCTCTCTCTCCCTCCTAACCCAATTCTCCTGCCTTCTCCCCATAATCTCTGACACCTATACTAATCAAAAATCGAACTATTTCTACCTTAAAAATATCCATTGAAGGCCTCCACAGCCATCTGTGGCAAAGATTTCCACAGATTCACCACCCTCTGACTAATGAAATGTCTCCTCATCTCCTTCCTAAAAGAACGTCCTTTAATTCTGAGGCTGTGACCTCTAGTCCTAGACTCTCCCACGAGTGGAAATATCCAAGTTTGTGTAGTAATACCTGGGATCCATGTTCCAATTGGATCCCAGGTATTCTCCCCCTTTTAGTTTAGTTTAGTTTATTTAGTTTATTGTCACGTGTACTGAGCTACAGTGAGAAGCCTTTGTTGCGTGCTAGCCAGTCAGCGGAAAGGCAATACATGATTATAATCAATCCATTCACAGTATATAGATACTTGATAAAGGGAATAACGTGCATAGCGTTTAGTGCAAGATAAAGCCAGTAAAATCTGATCTAAGCTTGTCTGATGGTCTTCAGTGAGGTAGATAGTAGTTCAGGACTGCTCCCTAGTTGGGGTTGGATGGTTCATTGGCCTGATAACAACTGGGAAGAAACTATCCCTCAATCTGGAGCTGTGCATTTTAACACTTCTATACTTCGTGCTCTTGTCCGAAAGATGCTGCCTGGGTGTATCCTGTCCAAAGTTTACTCTCTGGTGGACTGATTATTGGGCTGTGTTGGGAGCACACCAGAGTGGGGTGGGGGAGAGGGGTGGTGTAATGCATAAATTTGTAATATTTACAAAACGGTGCCTGCCCCTTTTCCGGGGTTATGTCCACACCCGGGGGGTGTTGGAGAGGGACTACACGCTGCCCACGGGCACCCTGGGAGATTTCGGCAACAGCGGGGGGGGGGGGGGGGGGGGGATGTATCCTGGTCAAGGATTGTAACATAGTTGTTTAATAATCAGGATGTTTGATATTTAAGAATATTTGTTCTT
Organism: Rhinoraja longicauda; assembly: GCF_053455715.1. Taxonomy (NCBI): domain Eukaryota; kingdom Metazoa; phylum Chordata; class Chondrichthyes; order Rajiformes; family Arhynchobatidae; genus Rhinoraja; species Rhinoraja longicauda. Next base: position 2,914,851 of record NC_135970.1, read on the forward strand.
AAATATGGTGGTGTGTTTGTTGTTATTGTTCATATTATTCTTGTAAATAATTGATTCAAGTTATTTTTGGTTAAAAAATATATCACGTCAGCGTGCATAATTGGAGATTATGTCCGTGAACTTTATTACCCATGTCATTTTAAGCCAGTCAGTAATATCTGACATCTTCAGTCAGGCAACAATGATGATTGTAGACACAAAATGATGGAGTAATTCAGCGGGACAGGCAGCATCTCTGGAGAGAAGGAATGGGTGACGTTTCGGGACGAGACCCTTCTTCAGACTGATGTCAGGGGAGTGGGCGGGACAGGTAGTGGGCGGCACGGTAGCGCAGCGGTAGAGTTGCTGCTTTACAGCGAATGCAGCGCCGGAGACTAAGGTTCGATCCTGACTACGGGTGCTGCACTGTAAGGAGTTTGTACGTTCTCCCCGTGACCTGCGTGGGTTTACTCCGAGATCTTCGGTTTCCTCCCACACTCCAAAGACGTACAGGTATGTAGGTTAATTGGCTGGGTAAATGTAAAAATTGTCCCTAGTGGGTGTAGGATAGTGTTAATGTACAGGGATCGCTGGGCGGCACGGACTTGGAGGGCCGAAAAGGCCTGTTTCCGGCTGTATGTATATGATATGATAGGAATAGATTGTGGTCAGAGACAGTAAGACTGGTGGGAGAACTGGGAAAGGGGAGGGGATGGAGAGAGAGGGAAAGCAAGGGCTATTTGAAGTTAGAGAAGTCAATGTTCATACCGCTGGGGTGTAAGCTACCCAAGCGAAATATGAGGTGCTGTCCCTCCAATTTGCGCTGGGCCTCACTCTGACAATGGAGGAGGCCCAGGATAGAAAGGTCAGATTGGGATTGGGAGGGGAATTAAAGTGCTGAGCAACCGGGAGATCAGGTAGGTTAAGGCGGACTGAGCGAAGGTGTTCAACGAAACGATCGCCGAGCCTGCGCTTGGTCTCGCCGATGTACAGGACTTGACACCTGGAACAGCGGATATGTGAACCTCTGCCTCACCTGAAAAGACTGTTGGGGTCCTTGGGAAGGAATCGAGGGGGGAGGTAAAGGGACAGGTGTTGCATCTCCTGCGGTTGCAGGGGAAAGTACCGGGGGGGGGGGGGGGGGGGGAGGGGTGGTTTGGGTGGGAAGGGATGAGTTGACCAGGGATTTGCGGAGGGAACGGTCTCCGCGGAAAGCAGAAATGGGTGGAGATGGGAAGATGTGGTCAGTAGTGGGATCCCATTGGAGGTGGCGAAAATGTAGGAGGATTATAGGTTGATGGGGTGGAAGGTGAGGACAAGGGGGACTCTGTCCTTGTTATGAATGGGGGGGAGGGGGAACAATGATGATTAATCACAGACTGTTAGGACGGTCACGGTGGCGCAGCGGTAGAGTTGCTGCCTTATAGAGCTTGCAGCGCCGGAGACCCGGGTTCGATCCCAACTACGGGCGCTGTCTGTACGGAGTTTGTACATTCTCCCTGTGACCGTATCGGTTTTCTCAGAGATCTTCGGTTTCCTCCCACACTCCAAAGACATAGAGGTTTGTAGGTTAATCGGCTTGGTATAAGTGTAAATTGTTCCATGTGTGTGCAAGATACTGTTAATGTGCGGGGATTACTAGCCTGTGTGGACTCGATGGGCCGAAGAGCCTGTTTCTCCGCTATTTCTCTAAACTAAACTAAAAAAAGATCATTCGACCCTATTTAAACACCAATAATCACAGCTTTTAGAATATTTTTTCTACAATGATAAACATCTTTTGACAGTGTACACAAGTTTCATTGCATTTGCTTTCTGAAAAATTGTACACATCGAGACAGTTTCAGAAAGACACAAATCAGAATGTTTCCATTCGCTAGACTTGCAGTTGCTAGACTAATCAATTAATCCACCGTGAATGCCTCAATAAAATAATTCTTGCTTATTTCGCTAATATGAATTGGGCATCTTACAAAAATCATTCTGCTTATTTATATTGACTGATTTCAAATGTCTGACCTTTCAAAGAAAAGCTCCCTCCGGTGATAAAAAAAAAAGCATCATTTGTCTGTGTACATTTGCAGCATTTTCTACTTTTAGATGCTGCCCTAACTCACTGGTTGAATGAGGCAGGTCAGGCAGCATCTGCTAAGGGAATGGACAGGCAATGTTTCTGGTCAGAACCCTTCCTCAGACATTCTGAAGAAAGGACCCGACCCAACACAATCACCTGTCTGATTAAGGTCCCAGAACGTCACCCATCCTTTCCATCCCTAGTTGCTTCCTGACCATGTGAGTTATCGTGTCAGAGAGTTATTCAGCACGAAAACAAGCCCTTTGGCCTAGCTATTTTCTTCCCAGCTTCTTCCCAGCTGTTTTCAGGCAGCTGAATCATCCTACCTCAACCAGAGAACAATCTTGAACTGCTATCTACCTCATTGGTGATCCTTGGACTATCCTTGATTGGACTTTGCTGGCTGATCTTGCACTCAATGTTATTCCCTTATCATGTATCGAAACACTGTACATAGCTCGATTGTAACCGTGTAATGTCTTTCTGCTGACTGGTTAGCACACAACACAAAGCTTTTCACTGTACCTCGGTACACGTGACAATAAACTAAACTGTAACTATTTGCCAGACAGTGGTCTTTTCCCACCCTAATCTGCATGGATGAGGGAGTATTAGCTACAAGGAGAAGATAGACACAAAAGTCTGGAGTAACTCAGCGGGGCCAGGCAGCATCCGTGGGGAGAAGGTACGGGTGATGTTTCAGGTCGAGAGCCTTCTTGGACAAACCTGGATGTGGAAAGGGAATGGAGACATATGTATTTATTCACAAAATGCTGGAGTAACTCAGCAGGTCAGGCAGCATCTCGGGAGAGAAGGAATGGGTGACGTTTCGGGTCGAGACCCTTCTTCAGACATATGTGCAGACAGATGATATTAGTTTATCTTGGCAATTTGTTCAGCACAAACATTGTGGGCTGAGGGCCCCGTTCCTGTGCTGTTCTCAGTTCTCTCTCTCAACTCTGAAAGTGGGGCAAGATGTTATTTTCTGTAACAGCGCGATCATAAGAAAGAGAGGCCTCAGCAGAGCACGCCACACCCTGTCATTTACATGCATTGATGCTTGAGAAAATTGGTCCTTTTAATTTATCTTTTTGCATAATTGTAATTAATTAATATATAATTTATTATAAAACTATGAATCTTCTTTATCAAAATATACATTGATGGAAACCCTTGAGGTTTATTTACAAAATCCTTGCAACTTAAGTCAAGATCATTAACAAACTCACAAAATAGTTCTCATCATAGGAATGATCTTCTAATAGAGTTGTATCTGCTCAGTCTGTTCTCATTAAATCATTCACAACATGTTTTAATAATCAGCATTTAATTCCATGTATATTGAATTCCCAATAAACACAAAATAAAGAGAATGTTCGGTCTGGTGTTAGAAAGTAATTAATTTGCCAATCTTTGCAAAGCACTCGAAAAAAATTCCATTTTGATATTGTACGTGCATCAAGGTTAACGGAAAATAAGTTGTAGAAAGTAACATTCAGAACAGCAGCAGATCTCTGACACAACATTCAGAACAAAGAACCTAGAACATAGAAGAGTACAGCACAAGAACAGGCCCTTCGGCCCACAACGTCCATACTGAACGTGATGCCAGGACCAATTCTTATCTGCCTGCATATAATCCATATCCCTCCATTTCATAGAACATAGTATCGTACAACACAAGAATAGGCTCTTCGACCCACAATGCCTGTGCTGAACATAATGCCATTACGTATCAAGCTGCACATGATCCATATCCTCCATTCCCTGCATATCCATGTGCCCATCCAAAGGTCTCTTAAACCCCACTATTGTATCTGCCCCCACCACCACCCTTGGCAGCACATTCCAGGGGTGGTGGTGGGGGCAGATACCCCTGGCAGCACATTCCAGGCACCCACCACCCCCTGGAAAACAACACATCTCCTTTAAACCTTGCCCCTCTCACCTTAAAGCCATGCCTGCTAGTCTTGGACATTTTCGTCCTGGGCCAAGGTTCTAACTGTCTATATCTATGCCTCTCATAATTTTATATATTTCTATCAGTTCTCCCCTCAACCTCTGGCAAAAGTCAAGAGATTCTGGGATGATATTTGTCTCGTACCCTAACATGCTGAAAGCCAAAATCACCACTACCTCACTACAAGTGCAACTTGCCTTTATTTTTGGGGCAGGACGCCTCCTGTCCATTCCCTCCACAGATGCTGCCTGACCCGCTGATTTCCTCCAACACTTTTACTTTTCATTAAAATATACACCGATCAGCCAAAACATTCTGACCACTGACAGGCGAAGTGAATAACATTGGTTATCTTGTTACAATGGCACCTGTCAAGGGGTGGGATATATTAGGCAGCAAGTGAACAGTCAGTTCTTGAAGTTGATGTGTTGGATGCAGGAGAAATGGGCAGGAGTAAAGACCTGAGCGACTTTGACAAGGGCCAAATTGTTATGGCCAGACGACTGGGTCAGAGCATCTCTGAAACGGCAAGGCTTGTGAGGTGCTCCCGGTCAGCAGTGGTGAGTACCTACCGACAGTGGTCCGAGGAGGGACAAACCACAAACCGGCGACAGACAGGGTGTTGGGCGCCCAAGGCTCATCGATGCGCGAGGGCAACGAAGGCTATCCCGTCTGGTCCGAACCGACAGAAGGTCGACTGTGGCACAAGTCACAGAAAACTTTAATGGTGGTCACGGGAGGAATGTGTTACAATACACAGTGCATCGCACCCTGCTGCGTATGGGGCTGCACACGGAGGACCAACAGCATAATAGGCAGGTGGTCATAATGTTTTGGCTCATCAGGTCATAATGTTTTGGCTGATCAGTGTATTGTCATGGTGAAAAAAACATGATTAGGAATAGGTAAAACACTAAGTGCTGGAGGAACAGCAGGTCAGGCAGCATCTGTGGAGGGAATGTACAGACGATGTTTCAGGTCGGGACCCTTCTTCCAACTTATCCATTCCCTCCACAGATGCTGCCTGACCCGCTGAGTTCCTCCAGCACTTTGAGTTTTGCTCCAGATTCCAGCTCCTGCAGTTCCTTGTGTCTCCATTAGAAATAGGTATTTGGGAGAAGGACATAATTGTGTCAGTGGAAGTATTGCCATTGGAAAAGTAAACGTGTAATTAAGAAAAGCATCATCTATGGGCAGGCAGGCAGCTACGGCCTCAATTTTGTCAGCGGAATGTAATTTAACTGAACATAAGCTGTGCTGAGCAATGTACTAACAAAGTGAGAACAAGCCTTTTATTGCATTGGATGCATTACCCTTCAGACAGCCACGTCTCCTTGGCAGATCTCACCCTGCTCTGAGGAAAGATTGTTGGCCTTGAATGGCTCTTGGTAATTCTGCACGGCTGACTCTTGGTCACAAGAGCTCTTCTCTGCTACACCCAGAGGCTGATGGTTCAGCATGTTTCCCACATTCACCCTGCATCGTGACTCCTTCAACTTGCCAGCCTACTCCCATTCCTCTTTAGGTACCAAGTGTCATTCCTGGCTTCCCCTGCCCTTCACAGTCCCCCTTTTTACATGGAAGGAGTGCTGGGACATTTTAATGACACCACCGAGAATAAATAGTTGGATGTTGGAGGTAAAAGATGATTTTTTTCTTTTCTAAAACTGTTCTTTTACCAGACCTGATGGAGTACTCTGTGCTTCGCATGTGTCCGATGTGTTTATTGTGTACGAGAGAACATGTGTGCATGTGTACGTGCGTGTTCCTGTGTGTGCATGTGTGCACATGTGTCTGTGTGTGCATGTGTACATGTGTGTACGTGTGTGAGCTCATGCGTGTGCAAGCATGTGTGTCCCTGAGAGTGTGTGCGCGAGAGAAAGTGTGTGTGTGACAGCGAGTGTGTGTGCCAATGCATGTGTGTGCATGAGTGTGTACAAGGGGATGTGCATGCAGGTGTGCATGTGTGTGAATGTATGTGTATGCACGAGTGTGTGTGCGTGCATGCGTGAGTGAGTGTGTGTGTGTGTATGTGTGTGAATGTGTGTGTATGCACGAGTGTGTGCGTGCATGCGCGAGTGTGTGTGTGTGTATGTGTGTGTGCATGTGTGTGAATGTGTGTGTGTGTGCGTGTGTACAAGTGTGTGTGCACGCCCGAGTGTGTGTGTGACTAACCGCACTGACCTGGTCTTTGGCGTAGGGCGTGTCGACTCTCTGTGGGTCACGGCAGGCTTGGATCAAGGTTTTGGTTGCATTCAACTGTAGCAGAGTCTCACAGGCCATTGAGTCAAAGAACGTGATATTGCCAAGGGCAGTAGAGGCCAGTTGGAACACCTCACTGGATGAGGCATCTTTACATAAATCTGAGGAAAGACAATAAACCTTTTACATTTCGAAGAACTAAATATTGAATTGATTGGCCCACCAAGCCCATGCTGACCATTAATCACCAGCTCACACCAGTTTTTTTCGATTTAGATTTAGAGATACAGCGCAGAAACAGGCCCTTCGGCCCACCGGGTCCGCGCCGCCCAGCGATCCCCGCACATTAACACTATCCTACACCCATTAGGGACAATGTTTACATTTGCCCAGCCAATTACCCTACAAACCTGTACGTCTTTGGAGTTCTACGTTATCCCATTTTTGTGTCTCCTCCCTACACACTGGGGGCAGTTTACAGAGGGCCAATTAACCCACAAACCAGCACATCTTTGGGATGTGGGAGGAAACCGGAGCACCCGGAGAGAACCCACACGATCACAGGGAGAACGTGCAAACTCCACACAGACAGTTGCCAAGGTCAGGATTGAATGTGCTGTGGGGCAGCAGTTCTACCACTGGTGCCACTGTGCCGCCCCAAATAGGTCTTTGCTATTTCACATTTATCACAAAATAGCTTTCACAATTGGGGACACAAGGAACTGCAGGTGCTGGTTTACCAAAAAAAGACACAAAGTGCTGGAATAATTCAAACTGAAGAAAGGTCCCGACCCGAAACATCACCTATCCATTTTCTCCAGAGATCCTTCCTGACCTGCTGAGTGTCTAGCATTCACAATTATACAATTAGATCTGTTCTTTGATATAATATTTGAATTAGATACGAAATCTGACGCGGAATCATATTAATTCACATTCCCAAAGACCTCTTGAATTCTGCATTTTAAAAAAATCAAATTAAAATGATCAACGCATAGTTTGTAAAAACTCCGTGAAACTAGTATTGATTACATGTTGTTCATGTTATCTGATCTTCAAAGGCAATACAACTCCATGGTAAGTGGATGCTTCGTATTAGAATTTTGCATGTTGCAGTTGGTGAGGGAAGCAACTGGGAATTTCTGCAATCACTCGGCTAGCAAGAAGTTATTTTTAAAATTCTTCAGGACAAGTGAGATTCCCAGCAGAGATGCTTGTGGGTGAGAGACAGATGTGGGTTGATGAGTACAGTAAATTACTGTAAAATGTCGGATTAGTGCATACTAATTTCGAGCACTAATTGAAAATATATTTTATTCTATTATTTCATTTCCAAAATGGGCCAATTTGTCTTGTAACTCTTTGACAAATAATGCCATCTGCAGGAAAAATGGAAGTTATGCCACGTTCAACAATTTGGCTGTAAGTTAATTTCCCAGCGTGAATATAATGTCCTTTCTTTCCGTTTTGGCAGCGTTGCTTTAGATCTCTGTGGAAAAGTGCAACACGACTTTTAATACACAGTGAAACACGCTGTGTTACTTAACTGACAGTAAACTGAACTGAACATATCCATGTGCCTATCTACGCATCTCTTCAATGCTATAGTTACATCTATCTTACTGCAATCCAGCCGGCGAATTTTAGTCAACAAAGACTTCAGGTGTAATAAATAAAAGTCAATAATTATACAGTGACTGCAAACTAGTTTCTCTCGTTAAGCTTTTAACTTTAAAACAATTACGTTCAGAAATCTAATGTCGGCTGACAGCGATTAAACATTGAGATTCCAGCCCTGGGTGGCCAATTGATCGCATTCCTGTGCCACTATTCTGCGACGGGTGTTGGTTGCTACGTTTTATACATTATCAGTTGATTGCCAACAAAGTGAATCATTTTCCAGGCTTCTTAAAAAGCCCTCTGCCTCAGTAATGACACCATATTAGTTTAGTTTAGAGATACAGCACGGAAACAGGCCCTTCGGCCCACCGAGTCCACCCCTACCGGTGATCCCCGCATATTAACTCCATCCTACACACACTAGGAACAATTTTACATTTACCAAGCCAATTAACCTACACACCTGTACGTCTTTGGAGTGTGGGAGGAAACCGAAGATCTCTGAGAAAACACACGCAGGTCACGGGGAGAACGTAAAAACTCCGTACAGTCAGCACCCGTAGTCGGGATGGAACGCGGGTCTCCGGCGCTGCAAGCGCTGTAAAGCAGCAACTCTGCCGCTGCGCCACCGTGCAGCCCGCTTATTAAAGGATACCATAATTGTCTAATGTTATTGGCAGCCTACTAATGGAGGGAGCAGGAGATATCATCAGATGGTCCGGGCAAGAAAAGGTTTCTGAAAATCTAGACAAAATTTGAAGGCACTTCACCATCGAGTATAATGTTCGTTTTTCTGCAGATAAATAACTTGCTCGTATTAAGGAAACTGGTAGCTGTAAAACTGTTCATGTTACTGGTGAAGAACCAAATTCACCGAGCATCTTGGAAAAGATTCCTGATGTGTTCGTTAACAAGTAGACAGAGGTGAACAGATAGAAGATAGACACAAAATGCTGGAGTAACTCAGCTGGACTGGCAGCATCTCTGGAGAGAAGCAATGGATAGGAAGGAACTGCAGATGATGGTTTAAATGGAAAATAGACACAAAATGCTGGAGTAACTCAGTGGGTCATCTCTGGAGAAAAGGAATGGCTCCAGAGATGCTGTCTGACCTGCTGAGTTACTCCAGCTTTTTGTGTCTATGGAAGGAATGGGTGCGTTTCGGGTCAATAGACAATATACAATAGACAATAGGTGCAGGAGGAGGCCATTCGGCCCTTCGAGCCAACACCCCTATTCAATGTGATCATGGCTGATCATTCTCAATCAGTACGCCGTTCCTGCCTTCTCCCCATACCCCCTGACTCTGCTATCCTTAAGAGCTCTATCTAGCTCTCTCTCAAGACCTTTCTTCAGACTGAGGGGGAGGGGGAGACCCAGAGATAAGGAAGTTTGAGGTGTGAAAGAAGGTGCTCTGAAGAAGGGTCTCGACCCGAAAAGCTACCCATTCCTTCTCTCCTGAGATGCTGCCTGACCTGCTGAGTTACTCCAGCACTTTGTGAATAAATACCTTCGATTTGTACCAGCATCTGCAGTTATTTTCTTACACTCAATGGAAAGAGAAATCAGTTAACCTATTTAGATCAGAATAGGTTCACACCACATCTCCCTGACATGATAATTTCCTTAAGCAAATGTGCACTGAAGAAGGATCCCGGCCCAAAAAGTCATCGATCCACATTCTCTCGAGATGCTGCCTGACCCACTGCGTTACTCCAGCACTGTGTGTCTTTTTAGGATACCTAAGATATCAAGACCTGCAGGCACAAAGCAGGGAATAATGGACCCTTTAATGAATTAAATATGCTTTTTGGGCCTAGCTCTCAACAGCCATCTATTAAACGATACATGCGAAAGGTCAGGGCAACGTTGACCTTTGTTTGTTCACGGCTCATTTCAGATGTCAGTGGGGAGCTGAGTCTGGTTTCAGGCAGGTGGTCATTGCCACCGCTTGTCTCAGGTAGTCACTGTTTCTGTCAGAACAGGTCACTGCTTTCCCATCCGATGGTCAGCCCAGCAGCAAGAGGAGAATCTGAAATAAACGCATCCCATACCAAGCCTGACAAATGATCATGAGAGCATGCATCGTGTCCACTCGGCTGCCTGATTGTCTGCTTGGAAGAAGAGCAAAATATCACAGTGGAATGCTACAGCTACACAGATGTTCAGCTAAACATGATGTGCAGGAAAGAACTGCAGATGCTGGTTTAAACCGAAGATAGACTCAAAAAGCTGGAGTAACTCAGCGGGACAGGCAGCATCTCTGGAGAAATAGGAATAGGAATAGGAAAAATAATTCTGAAGAAGGGTCTCGACCAGAAATGTCACCTATTCCTTTTCTCCAGAGATGTTGTCTGAACCGCTGAGTTACTCCAGCTTTTTGTGGCTATCTTCAACTAAACGTATATTTGTAAATGCTAAGATTAAGCTTGCTAATATTGCGAACCTTGTTTCAAGTTCTTTGTTTTAGTATTTGGGAGATTCTAAATGTTTGGAAAGAGAAAGGGGGGAGGGTGCAGTGATGTTGTGGCATTTAGCTGTCTCCTCTGTCTAGTTTGATGCTGCTAGTTTGTTGGCGGAAGCATTTTTTTTTGTGTGGAGGTACAGCACTGTGGCACCTTTGAAAAGTTAAACGTCATTATTTCATTTTCCGACCAGATGACATGTATGTTGATTAAATGTCCACAACAACAACGCCTTCTCATCTCCAACAGAAAGCATTAGTTAAAAAAGTAAAAGTGCGGCACGGTGGCGCAGCGGTAGAGTTGCTGCCTTACAGCGATTGCAGCGCCGGACACCCGGGTTCCATCCCGACTACGGGTGCTGTCTGTACGGAGTTCTCCCCGTGACCTGCATGGGTTTTCTCCGAGATCTTCGGTTTCCTCCCACACTCCAAAGACGTACAGGTTTGTAGGTTAATTGGCTTGGTAAATGTAAAAATTGTCCCTAGTGGGTGTAGGATAGTGTTAATGTACGGGGATCGCTGGTCGACGCGGACCCGGTGGGCCAAAAGGGCCTGTTTCCGCGCTGTATCTCTAAACTAAACTAAACTAAACTAAAGTAGCGTAGATCAATTTGTAGCTAAGATAGACACAACATGCTGGAGTAACTCAGCGGGTCAGGCTGCATCTCGGGGAAAAAAGAATAGGTGACATTCCAGGTCAGAACCCTTCTTCTTCTTCAGACGGAAAGATAGAGGTGGGAATGGGGGAGGGGGGGGGGTGGGGCAGCAACAGATGACCTCAGGAAGGGTGCAGTCCATCATGGCCCATTGTTGGCTGGGGAAGATGCGCTAACAACAGGGATGCAAACAAGTAAACAGTGGAACTGGGAGGGCATCTAAGGTGGGGAGGGGGTGGAGAGGGGAGTGGGAGCGGAAGAAATACAGGAGTTACTTGAAATTAGAGAAATCAACGTTCATGTTGCTGGGTTGGAAGCTGCCCAAGCAAAATATGAGGTGTTGATCCTCCAATTTGTGTGTGGCCTCACTCTGACATTGGAGGAAGGCCAAGTCTTCTTCTATCTTCAGTATAAACCAGCATCTGCAGTTCCTACCTACTCAATGTGTAGCTGCTTTTGCTTAGATCCATGATTAAAACAATTCCTCACTAAAGTTCGTAACTGATAGGAACAGAATTAGGCCATTCAGCCCATCAAGTCTACTCTGCCATTCAATAGACAATAGACAATAGGTGCAGGAGTAGGCCATTCAGCCCTTCAAGCCAGCACCGCCATTCAATGTGATCATGGCTGATCACTCACAATCAGTACCCCGTTCCTGCCCTCTCCCCATACCCCCTGACTCCGCTATCGTTAAGAGCTCTTGTCCTTGTGCTGGTTCAAATCGAAGGTTTCACAAAATGCTGGAGTAACTCAGTGGGTCAGGCAGCATCTCAGGAGAGAAGGCGAGAAGTCTGAAGAAGGGTCTCGACCCGAAACGTCACCCATTCCTTCTCTCCTGAGTTGCTGCCTGACCTGCTGAGTTACTCCAGCATTGTGTGATACTATCATGAGCATATGTTGCATAATCCCAGTTCCCGTTTACAGTTACGTCACTCAGACTAAGTACAGCAGGATGCTTGCTTCAACCTGTACTCTCATTGAACATCACACAACTCATTCAAATGAACACCCGCTGGAGACTCGCTAATATCAGTGTCACAGCCTAGAAACCACCCGGCCAATTGAGCCTTTCAGCAATATGTCATAACAAGGAACTGCAGGTGCTGGTTTCCCCCCAAAAAGACACAAAGTGCTGGAGTAACTCAGCAGGTCAGGCATCATCTCTGGAGAACATGGATAGGTGACGAAGAGTCTGAAGAAGGGTCTTGACCTGAAACGTCACCTAGGTATTCTTTTTCTCCAGAGATGCTGTCCGACCCGCTGAGTTACTCCAGCTTTTTGTGTCTATCTATGGATAGGTGACGTTTCGGGTCGGGACCCTTCTTCAGAATGAACTTTTAAGATAGGCTTTTATTTATTAAACAGACCTTTTTAAACAAGCTCAGTGAGGGACAGGGCAGTCCTGGACTGGAAAAAGCAAACACAACCGTACAGATTATTCATACTGAGAGTCACTCAGTTGAAGACAAGTCAGGCAGCCCATCGAATGGAAGGGAAAAAAAGTGGTCAGTGGTAGATATTGATAGCTGGAATAGTTTGAAAGAGTTGGCAGGCAAAAGATATTATCACTTCCAATTACAGTAACATACTAAGTGGAGACAAGGAATTGATTTGCCAGGATCAGTTGTACGTGGTCAGATGGAGCATTTCATCAGCAAGAGGCTTGTGCAAGCTGTGAGGTGCCACTTGGTTACTGTGGTAGGATTACAGCGCCCTGCCATTACCTTTTAATTGGTGTGGATGTAGTTCGCAACGATGGAAAGTCTGACAGGCTGGGAGCTGGCGAAATGTAACGCTGCCCAATTGTCCAGCCTTGCCCACTCCTCTTTAAATGCCAAAGAGGAGGCAGAATATCTTGCAGGCACGCTCGTTTTACACAGGAGGAGGAAAAGGTGCTGTGGGAAAGAGGTTTTGCAACAGCCAGGTTTGGCAGATGTCCACAAAGAGATCTGGCCTGACAGGTCCCACTGAGGCAGTACAGCAAGAGTTCCTCTTTCTCACAAAAACGCCACATCTGCCTTTAGCAGAAAATCCTCAAAATCAAACTGTGCGAATCAGTCCACTGTGTTTTAGGAAACAGGGACCCAGAAAGGAGGCTCTTGCTCTTTGCAAGAGTTTGAAATATATTCATCAATCCACAGACTTGGCACACAGCATCTGCTGGTCTTAATGTGTTCTGACGGTGCAGTGGGACTCTCTACACACGCATGCCCCCTAGTGGACACAAACCCACCCTCCTGCACCCCTTCAAAATCATCCCAATACCAATGTTTACTTCACCTCATAGTTAGTAAATCTTGGGAAACAGGAAACCGAAATCTTAAAGATGAATCTTATGGTGTTGAATCAAAAGTGGGTAGTATTGGACATAGACTAGAGGGCTTTATTTTTGTCTTTGCAATATTAATATATATTTTTTAAACATACCTAATTTTGTTTTTGTTTATGGTGTTGGTAGAGGTCTATGTTTCCCTATCTGTTGTACTGCTGCATGTAAGGATTTCATTGTTCCCTTTTATGACATATGACAGACAATAAAACACTCTTGACTTTAGTTTAAGTTTAGTTCAGTTTAGATCGGAGATACGTCGTGGAAACAGGCCTTTCGGCCCACCGAGTCCACGCCAACCAATGACCGCCCCGTATACTAGCACTATCTACACACTAAGGACAATAAAATACGCTTGACTTGACTTTAAATTTGGTTTAGTTTAGCTTAGAGATACAGCGTGGAAACAGGCCCTTCGGCCCACCGAGTCCGCGCCGGCCAGCGATCACTAGCACCATCCTCCACACTGGGGACAATTTACAATTTTATTAAAGCCAATTAACCTACAAACCTACACGTCTTTGGACTGTGGGAGGAAACCCACATGGTCACAGGGAGAACGTACCTGGGTCTCTGGCGCTGTAAGGCAGCAACACTACCACTGTGCCACTGTGCCGCTGTGCCGCTGTGCCACTGTGCCGCCCTGTTCAGCTTGTATCCGTGCTGTATGCCTCTATAAATTTGCATGTGTTACAAGCCATGCCCACATGAAGGAGAGGACTGATGGAGGTTACAAGGAGTCGCCTTGTATTTTCCCAATTGTCGAAGATTCAGAAAAATCCAACTTCGGTATTTATATGGTAGTTGGAGAAAAATGCTGATTCTGCTGGTTGGGGAACTCAACCACAAGGCAATAACGTTGCAGGGAAGCCATTCAGGAAAGATCTAATACGGTACTTCACACAAAGGCGGGTGAAATCCTCTGCTCTCTACCTCAGGGAAGTCATTGAAGTGAAGTCAATTGTGAAGATGCAAGGAATCAAGGCACTGGAATCTTGAGTCAAACAAAATCCTGGAGGAACACAGCAGTTCAGGCAGCATCCGTGGTGGGAGTGGACAAATGATGTGTGTCGGAAGGAACTGCAGGTGCTGGCTTACACCGAAGATAGACATACAATGCTGGAGTAGCTCAGTGGGACAGTATACACTGGAATTTAGAAGGATGCGAGGAGATCTTATCGAAACGTATCAGATTATTAAGGGGTTGGACACGTTAGAGGCAGGAAACATGTTCCCAATGTTGGGGGAGTCCAGAACAAGGGGCCACAGTTTAAGAATAAGGGGTAAGCCATTTAGAACTGAGATGAGGAAAAACTGTTTCAGTCAGAGAGTTGTAAATCTGTGGAATTCTCTGCCTCAGAAGGCAGTGGAGGCCAGTTCTCTGAATGCATTCAAGAGAGAGCTAGATAGAGCTCTTAAAGATAGCGGAGTCAGAGGGTATGGGGAGAAGGCAGGAATGGGGTACTGATTGTGAATGATCAGCCATGATCACATTGAATGGCGGTGCTGGCTCGAAGGGCCGAATGGCCTCCTCCTGCACCTATTGTCTATTGTCTATTGTCTATATTGTCTATTGCAACATCACTGGAGAGAAGGAATGGGTCGTAGTAAAGGTGAGGGAGTGGGGGCCTGGAAAACGAAAGTCATTGAAGAGACAAAGGGCGTGTGAGGTTTCTTGGACATAGGTGGGGAGGGATTGGACCGGGGGGGGCAGATGATGTTTTGGGTCGGACTCTTCTTCTGATACCCGACCCGAAGCATCACCTATCCATGTCATCCACAGATGCCGCCTGAGTTACTCCCACTGAGGTACTCCGGCACTTTGTGTGTTCGGCTGTAAAGCTCAACCCGAGATGAGTAGGGGTGTGAGGATGACAATCCATTTCGTTGATGAAGTTAGGATGTGGATGTTGATCGGGTGCAATCTCAACAAAGGGCAGGACATGGTTTTGCCTTCACGGTTTGAGTTCTCCACTTGCTGGCTCTCTAGATTTGCGCAGTGAAGGTGGATTGGATTAGCACTGATCAGCAAGCTGGAAGTATGAGGCAAACTGCCCAGCATTCCATCTTCGTGCTTGCCAGTAAGATGTGCAATAAAGAGCCTTCTGCTTTGTGGCCTTTCCAGTACTGAACCTCCCTTGCAGCTGACATGGGATTCAATTCATCGGGTACAGAATAACATTAACATTTTTATTTGAAGCTAATATAAACAGACTCCCCTGGAAAGCTGATTTATTTATTCCATCCCCTTTGAATCTGCCTCTCGCTCTCCACATCCACCCCTAATGTCCTCATCTCACCAACAGCTGTGCGTGCTTCACCGAGGATGATGACAGGCGAAGAAGTAACGTCTGTAATCGTCCAGCGCAACTGTACAAGCCTTTACTGTTTATCGCCAACGTACCTTTCATCCGCCCTCTTCAACTGACATGCTTGTAATTGAAATTATCTTTAGAACTATGCTTATGCAAAGCCATATGCTATGTTCAAACAAGCAAAAGAGACAACCATATGTTCAGATTACAGCTTCATGATGCTGCAAGCATTAACTTCCTCCAGTGAGCCACTGAGCTAACTAACTCTTTCACTATCTGTGAACGATCCCCTCTCCCCCTCTCCCCCTCTCCCTCCCCTCTCCGTCCCCCTCTCCCTCTCTCCCCCTCTCCCTCCCTCCCTCCCTCCCTCTCTCCCTCTCTCTCCCTCTCCCTCTCCCTCTCCCTCTCCCTCTCCCTCTCCCTCTCCCTCTCCCTCTCCCTCTCCCTCTCCCTCTCCCTCTCCCTCTCCCTCTCCCTCTCCCTCTCCCTCTCCCTCTCCCTCTCCCTCTCCCTCTCCCTCTCCCTCTCCCTCTCCCTCTCCCTCTCCCTCTCCCTCCCCCTCCCCCTCTCCCTCTCCCTCTCCCTCTCCCTCTCCCTCTCCCTCTCCATCCCCTCTCCCTCTCCCTCTCCCTCTCCCTCTCCCTCTCCCTCTCCCTCTCCCTCTCCCTCTCCCTCTCCCTCTCCCTCTCCCTCTCCCTCTCCCTCTCCCTCTCCCTCTCCCTCTCCCTCTCCCTCTCCCTCTCCCTCTCCCCCTCCCCCTCCCCCTCCCCTTCTCCCTCCCTCGACCTCCCCTCCCTCTCTCCCTCCCCCTCTCCCTCCCCCTCCCTCCATCCCCCTCCCCTCCCCCTCTCCCTCCCCCTCCCCTTCTCCCTCCCCTTCTCCCTCTCTCCCCTCTCCCTCTCTCCCCTCTCCCTCTCTCCCTCCCCCTCCCCTTCTCCCTCCCCCTCTCCCTCCCCCTCTCCCTCTCCCCCTCTCCCTCCCTCTCTCCCCCTCCCCCTCTCCCTCTCGTGCACTGAATCTCGGCATCTTTGCCGTTTTAAGATACTGCAGGATTATGAAGTCATCGAACACAAAAACAGGCCCTTCAGCCCAACTGGCCCATGCCAACCCATCTACCCCAGTCCCACCCGCCCAGTTCAGCTCGTATCCTTCTAAACAATTCCTACCGATGTATCTGTCCAAGTGCCTTTCCATGTTGTTATAGCACCTGGCTCGACTACTTCCTCTGACAGTTGTTCCATATACCCACCACCTTCTGAGTGAAAGAGTTGTCTCTCGGGTTTGTATTAAACGTTGCCCCTCTCACTCCCTTAAACCTCTGCCCTCTGGTTCTTGATTCCGCTACCCTGGGTAAAAGACTCAATGTATTCACCCTATCTATTCCCCTCATGATTAGAGACACCTCTGAAAGATCACCCCTCAGACTCCTGTTCTCCAAGGATCAAAGCCCTAGCCTGCCCAACCTCTCCCTACAGCTCTGGCCCTCGAGTCCTGGCGACATCCTCGACTAAGCGAAACCAGCAAAGCACTTCACAAACAAAAAAACCTCAGATCCAGGACAACATTGCTGTTGTGTGCTTGCTTTGTTGGAGTTTGCAGAGTTAGACGCAGAGTGTTATTTTAAGTCGTACACAGACAATATTCTAAATGAATCACAAAATGCTGGAGTAACTCAGCAGGTCAGGTAGCATCTCAGGAGAGAAGGAATGGGTGACGTTTCGGGTCGAGACCCTTCTTCAGACTTCTTCAGTCTGAAGAAGGGTCTCGACCCGAAACGTCACCCATTCCTTCTCTCCTGAGATGCTGCCTGACCTGCTGAGTTACTCCAGCACTTTGTGAATAAATACCTTCGATTTTTACCAGCATCTGCAGTTATTTTCTTATTCTAAATGAATCACATCTTATAATAGTGAATTAGCACGAAAACAGGCCCCTTCTGCACAAAGGTTCCTTTGAAGTGTTTGCCATCTTCCTGAACCATGGTTTGGCCCTCTCTCATGGCGGACAGAGTCCTTGATCACATCTCACCTAGGTATTCTGCGTCTGCTCCCATCCCTCTCCTCCTGCCCAGAGCTGGAACACAACGACCCAGGTCCTCAACAAAAAGACAAATTGCTGGAGGAACTCAGCAGGGCAGGCAGCGTCTGTGGAGGGAATGGACGGGCGACGTTTCTCTGTGGTTTTGTTGGGTGATCTTGGATGCCACACTCAGTCGGCTGCTACCTTAATGACCAAAGCAATCAGTCTCAACTAACACCTGCAGCTCAGTATCTTGGTCCACACCTGGGCCAAGCTCGTGGATTAGACCCCAAACTGGGCACCTGGACGTGGGCCGTTAGTGAAAATCAGACATATACCTAGTCTGAAGAAGGGTCCCGACCTGACACGTCTCCTATCCATGTTCTCCAGAGATGTATAGGAAGGAACTGCAGATGCTGGTAAGCACAAAGTGCTGGAGTAACTCAGCGGGTCAGGCAGCATCTCTGGAGAAGGTAGACATCTGAAGAAGGGTCCCTACCTAAGAAGTCACCCATCCTTTCTCTCCAGAGATGCTGCCTGGCCCACTGAGTTACTCCAGCACTTTGTGCTTACCAGCATCTGCAGTTCCTTCCTATACATCTCTGGAGAACATGGATAGGAGACGTGTCAGGTCGGGACCCTTCTTCAGACTAGGTATATGTCTGATGGATATCTGAAGAAGAGTCCCAACCCAACACATTGCCTATCCGTGTTCTCCACAGCTGCTGCCTGACCCGTTGAGTTACTCCAGCACTTTGTGTCTTTTCTTGTAAACCAGCATCTGCAGTTCTTTGTGGCTACATCACATTAGCTTGCTTTTAGTCCCTAGTGTGGGATTGCACAAGAGGTTGCACAGTGGCACAGCGGTAGAGCTGCTGATTCACATCACCAGAGACCCGGGTTCGATCCTGACTACGGGCGCCATCTGTACGGAGTTTGTACGTTCTCCCCGTGACCTGCGTGGGTTTTCTCCGAGATCTTCGGTTTCCTCCCACACTCCAAGAACGTACCGGTTTGAAGGTTAATTGGCTCGATGTAAATGTAAATGGTCCCTAGTGTGTTTAGGGTAGTATTAATGTGCGGGGATCGCTGGTCGGTGTAGACTTGTTGGGCCGAAGGGCCTGTTTCCACGCTGTATCTCGAAACTGAAGATGTTCAGCATTAATAAGCAAGGACGGGATTTTTCTCCCAATAGCTGGCTTGCGTTCACATTCTGCAGGGCTGTCAATGGCTGCCAAGGTATTTATATTTCTACAAATAGCAGGGCACTCTGTCAAATGTCCTGAGTGGGCTGTTAATCATGCAGCAGCATAGCAGTGGAGGCTGCACATGGACAGTGCAGTGAGGCTGCTTCTCAAGGTGACAAATAGGCATCCATCAGAGGAGGGAGAAATATTGTGCATCAGATATGCCTCCAGGGACATGGACACGTTTAGCAGGGGGTGAAGCAACTCAACAACACACCTTTTACCACTCAGAGTAATGCCCCAAAATCTAAATAAGACTGTGCTATTTTTAAATGTGTTCACTCACTTTCTTTTAATTCTGCATTACTAGTGAAATGCCATTCCCAATGGCTGTCTGTTGAGTGTGTGCGGTGTAAAATGTCATCATGTTTGCACACTTACCATGATGGATTTATTTGTTGGTTAAATATTCAGGAAACTGAACCATGCATACACCAACTAGAGAGCAGACCTGAGATACCATCTACCTCATTGGAGACCCTCGGACTATGTTCAATCAGACTTTACTGGACTTTATATGCACTAAACGTTATTCCCTTTATCCTGTACCTGTCCACTGAGCACAGCTCGATTATATTCATGTGCAATCTTTCCACTGACTGGTTAGCATGTACTGACTGGAAGCTTTAACTGTACCTCGGTACACGTGACAATAAACTAAACTGAACTTAACTATGTAGCTCTGAACTTAACTATGTTCCAAGGCATGTCTGAAGAAGGGTCTTGACCCGAAACGTCACCCATTCCTTCTCTTCTCGATGCTGCCTGACCTGCTGAGTTACTCCAGCATTTTGTGATACCTTAGACATGTTCCAAGTGTCAAAATACTGAACCAAAAATTGAAATGTCTGTTTACACAACTAACACAAAAGTTGAAGATGTAAAGAAACTCCCCCATCTCTGTTTTGAACCACTCTGTTTTGAACTACTTTGCTTGTGAAAGCTCGGTGGAGAGAGTGAGACGGTGAAGTGGAATTATTTGGGGGAGAAATGGGCACGAGGCTTGTGAATTTGAATATGCAGCTACTGTTGTTTGTTTTTGAATGGGAGATTCAAAAATACAGATCAGAATGTGGTTGTTGAACTGAAGGAAGTTACTATCGTGGGTAATAGCTCTTGGGGCTAAGGGAATCAAGGGATATGGGGGGGGGAAAGCCGGATCGGGGTACTGATTTTGGTTGATCAGCCATGATCACATTGAATGGCGGTGCTGGCTCGAAGGGCCGAATGGCCTACGCCTGCACCTATTTTCTATGTTTCTATGTAGATCATTGTCATGGTGACAATTCTGAAAATATTCTGAAATGCTTTAAACATGATGCTTGTGAATTACGGACGTTATCGTGCACTAAATGTACCCTTCTCCCTTAACCCTATTTGACAGAGACCCTGATCAGTGACAGGGGCCCCCATTCCTCACCCTGACCTAAACCATGGACCCATCTCCGAGCTGCCTTCCTCTCGTGATCTCCTTGACATCAACTTAGGCACCAGCAACCTCCCTGGGTTACGATTCTAATTGGGTTCTTAATGACCGGTCCCATCTCACCCTGACAGAGGTGTAATCTCCACCCTCCCTTTACACGCAGCAAGGAGCGCTCATGTTAGGTTGAGCAGGGGCATCAAGTGGCGTTTGTACAGTCTGACACCACCCAAACAGCATCTGCTGCTCCAGCCAACAGTGCACTGTGTGTGTCTCAGGGAGATCAACTCGTGGACCTGGATCAGTTGAAGAACATAAAGAGATAACATTGCACCTGTAGAGCGGCACGGTGGCGCAGCGGTAGAGTTGCTGCCTTGCAGCACCAGAGACCCATAGTTCGACCCTGACTACAGGTGCCATCTGTATGGGTTTTGTATGTTCTCTCTATGACCTGCGTGCATTTCCTCCGGGTGCTCCGGTTTCCTCCCACATCCCAAAGACGTGCGGGTTTGTAGGTTAATAGACTTCCGTAAGCTGTCCCTAGTGCGTGGGATAGAACTAGCGTCAGGGTGTCCTGGTTGGTGCGGACGCCAAGGGCCCGTTTCTACACCATATCTCTAAACTCTGAGACTAACTTCCCATTGACCAAGCCTGCCGGAACAACACTCACTGATAAGTGCAGCCACGATGTCCTCCATGTTTTCCAGGAAGCTGCCGAGATGTTGTGTGAAGGCGTGGTGTGGAGATGTGATCTGTGAGACCACTGCTGCCGCTTCTGCCCGCGTGGCCTCAGGCTTGCATTCATCCATCAACAGGTCAGCCAGACACAGCACGCCATCCACCTACAGGGCAACACCAGCGTAGAAGAGTTAAAATGGCACCCGTCACACACGATAGTCTACGCACACATCTCACCCACTCTCAGCGTTTATTATCTTCTGAACATCTACCGTGGGGACTGGTGCATCTGAAACTAATTAACGGCTGGAGCTTGCTTATGGGTGTCAGGTCAAGTCAAGTCACATTTACAGTCACTTGCATCAGTGTGCTGAGGCACCAGACTGTGGTAGAGGCACAACGACAATCTTGCTTGTAGCGGCTTCAAAGGCAACGCACAAAGCATAGATTATCCATAAACTATACAAGACCGTGAAAAGATTGTAAAAACAGCACACCAGTGTAAAATTCATCAAGGCCACAAATCCACCGTGTTGGCCCGTAGAATTCCAGCGTCACGTTAGATAATAGATAAAAGACAATAGGTGAAGGAGGAGGCCATTCGGCCCTTCAAGCCAGCACCACCATTCAATGTGATCAAGGCTGATCATTCTCAATCAGTACCCCGTTCCTGCCTTCTCCCCATACCCCCTGACTCCGCTATCCTTAAGAGATCTATCCAGCTCTCTCTTGAATGCATTCAGAGAATTGGCCTCCACTGCCTTCTGAGGCAGAGAATTCCACAGATTCACAACTCTCTGACTGAAAAAGTTTTTCCTCATCTCAGTTCTAAATGGCCTACCCCTTATTCTTAAACTGTGGCCCCTTGTTCTGGACTCCCCCAACATTGGGAACATGTTTCCTGCCTCTAACGTGTCCAACCCCTTAATAATCTTATACGTTTCGATAAGATCCCCTCTCATCCTTCTAAGATCCAGTGTATACAAGCCTAGTCGCTCCAGTCTTTCAACATATGATAGTCCCGCCATTCCGGGAATTAACCTAGTAAACCTACGCTGCACGCCCTCAACAGCAAGAATATCCTTCCTCAAATTTGGAGACCAAAACTACACACAGTACTCCAGGTGCGGTCTCACTAGGGCCCTGTACAACTGCAGAAGGACCTCGGGATGCAGTTAGGATTCGGGATGTGCAGTTTGTTCAACCTTAAGATGCTGTCTTATGTTCAGGAGCCTAACAGTTGTTGGAAAGTAGTTCTCCTTCAACTGGGTGGTGTGAGACCTCAGGCTGCTGCTGCCCGACGGTAGCAGGGAGACGAGGGGATCCTTGATGATGAATGCCGCCTTCTTGAGGCAGCGCCTGGTGTCGATGTTTCCAATGGTGGGGAGGACCGTGCCCATGATGGACCGGGCTGAGCCCATCTCTCTCCTCTGCCTCTTGTGTTCCTGTGCATTGGAAGTTTCATACCCGACCATAATGCAACCGGACAGGATACTTTCTACATTGCATCTGTGGAAGTTTGTTATAGTATTCGGTGACACGCTGAACCGCATTAAACGGCTAAACCAGTACAGGTGCTGGAGTGCCTTCTTGATGACATCTCACAAATTCAAGGAGCATAATTAGGCCATTCGGCCCATCAAGTCTACTCTGCCATTCAATCATGGCTGATCTATCTTTCCCTCAAACCCATTCTCCTGCCTTCTCCCCTTAATCGTTGACACCCGTACTAATCAAGAATCTGTGAATCTTAAAAATATCCATTGACTTGGCCTCTACAGCTGTCTGTGGCAATGAATTACACAGATTCACTACCCTCTGACCCAAAGAAATTCCTCCTCATCCCCTTTCTAAAGGTGCATCCTTTTATTCTGAGGCTTTGGCCACCGGTCTTAGACTCTCCCACGAGTGGGAACATTCTCTCCGCATCCACTCTATCCAAGCCTTTCACTATTCGTTAAGTTTCAATGAGGTCCCCCCTCATCCATCTCTGTGCTGGACTCAGGACAAGTCATCCGAGATGTTAACATCCAGCAATTTCAAGCTGCTAACTCCACGACTTCCCCTTTCTGAAGTGAATGATTAGTTCCTTGGTTTTGTTGACATTGAGCGAGAGGCGATTGCTGTAGCACCACACAACCAAGTGTTCTATCTCTCCTGTGCACTGACTCATTACCACCTGTGATTCGGCCAACAACAGTTGTGTTGACGAATTTGTAAATGGCTTTGGAGCTGTGCTTGAGCACACAGACGTAGTTATAAAGAGAGTAGAGCAGAGCATAAGCACAGAGCCTTGGTAAGCCTGTGTTCCTGGTCAGTGAGGAGGAGATATTGTTACCGATCCACACTGATAGAGGTCTGCTCATGAGAAGGTCAGGGGTCCAGTTGTAAAAGGAAGGATGGTGGACCTAGAACAGTAGATAGACATAAAGAGCTGGAGCGACACAGCGGGTCGGACTTGGTAATGAGTTTGGAGGGGATGATTGTGTTGAACGTTGAGCTTTATTTGATGAACAGCAGTCTGAGGTATGTGTTCCTGTTATCCGGATGGTGCAGAGCAGAGTGGCGATCCAATGAGACAGCATCAGCTGTTGTCGCCTTGTGGCGATAGACAATGGAAGAGGATCCAGGCCATTTCCGAGGCAGGAGGTGATCTGTGCCATAACCAACCCTTCCAAGCACTTCCCATAATTCCCGAGATGGCGGGACTGGCATGTGATGAAACAATGGATGGACTGGGCTTACATTCACTGGAATTTAGAAGGATGAGAGGGGATCTGGAATGGAATGGAATACTTTATGGTATACATGTGACTGGGCACAGTGAGATTATCTGCTTGCGTACCCAATGTGTACAAAGAGGAGCCACCTGGTTACAAAGCAGGCTAGCTGCCCCCCCACCCCACGCCGGGTCCGCCATTGTCCATTGTTCTCAGACCCTCCCCAATTGTCCATTGTTCTTCCCCTCCCCCCCTCATGGCGCCCCCCCCCCCCCCCACACCGGGTCCTCCATTGTCCATTGTTCTTCCCCTCCCCCCCTCATGGCGTCCCCCCCCACATCGGGTCCTCCATTGTCCATTGTTCTTCCCCTCCCCCCCTCATGGCGCCCCCCCCCCACGCCGGGTCCTCCATTGTTCTTCCCCTCCTCCTTCACGGTGGTCCTCCACGCTCTCATCGACTGTCGACCGCGGGTTGACCCGCGAGGCATCGCCCCGACGCGAGGCTTCAACATCGCCGAAGCCCCATCATCGCGAGGCTTCACCGCTGCCGAGGCCTCACCGCTGTCGACGCTCCAGGTACCGATCCAGGCTCCAGCCGCGGCCTCTGTTGGCCGTTCCGCCGACCCCGACTCCGACCCGCGAAGCCCGGCTCCTCCGTCCGACCTGAGGGGCCCCGATCGGGACTTCTATGCAGTGATCAGTGAGGTATCGAGACCGCGGCGCGGCGATAAAGGCTTCCTGCCACGTTCCCAGTCCACAATCGCGGCCTGACGGGAAGCCTTCTGGCCGCGCGGCCCCGTGGAAGCCACTCTTATACACACATATCAAACTCTTAAGGGATTAAGGAAAAATGTTCCTGATGTTGGGGGAGTCCAGAACCAGGGGTCATTGTCTAAGAATAAGGGGTAGGCCATTTTGGACTGAGATGAGGAAAAATATTTTCACCCAGAGAGTTGTGAATCTGTGGAATTCTCTGCCACAGAAGGCAGTGGAGGCCAATTCACTGGATGTTTTCAAGAGAGAGTCAGATTTTGCTCTTGGGCCTAACGGAATCAAGGGATATGGGGAAAAAGCCGGAACGTGGTACTGATTTTGGATGATCAGCCATGATCATATCAAATGGCGGTGTTGGCTCGAAGGGCCAAATGGCCTACTCCTGCACCTATTTTCTATGTTTCTATGTTTCTATTACCGAGAATGTAAGTGCTGCTGGAATGTATTCATTGACGCAGGTCACCATGTACTTGCAAGTGTGATTTTTAAATTGTTATTACCTCTGGTTACTTCTTAAAATGATGAATAAATTATTAGCAATGTTTCAAGTTTTCCAAAAGCCACATGCATTCCCAGTCTTTGACAGTCCTGTGATCTCATTAAGGCAGGGCACGTTCACAAGCTCCAGCCTTGTGTGGTAAATGTGATCACTTTTTCTGCAAAAGCAATATTGGTGAGCAGCCAACAAAATCCCTGACGTATAACACTTAATAGCTGATGCAAAATCACAGAGATATTGCACCAATGAAGTAGGCGGCATGGTGGCGCAGGGGTAGAGATGCTGCCTCACAGCGCCAGAGACCCGGGTTTGATCCTGGCTACGGGTGCTGTCTGTACAGTGTTGGTACGTTCTCCCTATGACCGCGCGGGTTTTCACCCGGTGCTCCGGTCTCCTCCCACACTCCCCACCACGGCACGGTGGCGCAGCGGTAGAGTTACTGCCTTACAGCGAATGCAGCGCCGGAGACTCAGGTTCGATCCTGACAACAGGCGCCGTCTGTACGGAGTTTGTACGTTCTCCCCGTGACCTGCGTGGGTTTTCTCCGAGATCTTCGGTTTCCTCCCACACTCCAAAGACGTACAGGTATGTAGGTTAATTGACTGGGTAAATGTAAAAATTGTCCCTAGTGGGTGTAGGATAGTGTTAATGTGCGGGGATCGCTGGGCGGCACGGACTCAGTGGGCCGAAGGGCCTGTTTCCGCGCTGTATCTCTAAATCTAAAAATCAAAGATGTGCAGATTTGGGGGTCGTAGGTTTAATTGGCTTTGGTTAAAAAAAATTGTAAATTGCCCCTACTGTGTGGAATAGTGCTAGTATCACTTGTCGGTGTGGACCTGGTGGGTCAAAGGGCCTGTTTCCGCACCATATTTCTACAGTAAAGTCAAAATGCAAAGGAGTAGAAATGTGTAATGCTGAAATAAAAAATTAAAACACTTGTAACACGTGTAAATTGTAATCCTAGCGCTTTGACCCTGCGTTAAATTGTAGAGTGACAGGAAGGTTAATTACAAGTGACACAAAGGACCCTATCTTTTCACTGGAGGGTTGTATGAGATGCAACAACTCCACCCAAGCAAATTGAATCTCATGCCTGGGAGGCCAGATGAGAAAAGATGTTTGTCTCACTCTGGCTGAGTCACAGTCCCGAGGCAATATCATAATATCTTAATCAAATATGGGACGAACTTTCACAATCGATCATGATTTTAACAGAAAGCCTCACAGATAAAATTGACAGGCAGATTGTTTCTCCATCTGTCCCCAAGAATGTCTTTTTTTTAACACAGTTAACAAAATAAAGGTAAATCACTTTGAAGAGACAGGACAGGACCATAATTCTACATAAAATTAAAGTCTGGAGTGAGTAACCAGCCAATTATTTTCCATGGAGCAACATGCAGGGCGGCACGGTGGCGCAGCGGTAGAGTTGCTGCCTTACAGCGAATGCAGCGCCGGAGACTCAGGTTCGATCCCGACTACGGGTGCTGTCTGTACGAAGTTTGTACGTTCTCCCCGTGACCTGTGTGGATTTTCTCCGAGATCTTCGGTTTCTTCCCACACTCCAAAGACGTACAGGTTTGTAGGTTAATTGGCTGGGCAAATATTAAAAAATTGTCCCTGGTGGGTGTAGGATAGTGTTAATGTGCGGGGATCACTGGGCGGCGCGGACCCGGTGGGCCGAAGGGCCTGTTTCTGCACTGTATCTCTAAATCTAAAACCAAAATCTAAAAATGCATGCATGGCTTGTGTGCATTATTTAAATGGTAAGAACATAGAACAGTGCAGCAGCGGAACAGGCCCTTCGGCCCACAAGATTCAAGATTCAAGATTCAAGATATCTTTATTTGTCATCAAAAAAACAAGTTTTTAGACGAAATTCAATCACCCACAGTCCAACAATAAAAGTATTAAAATAGGCAAATTACACAACCCCAACCAACACACAAAAAAATAGAAACATCCATCACAGTGAGTCTCCTCCAGTCGCCTCCTCACTGTGATGGAAGGCCAGAATGTCTTTTCCCTTCCCCTGCCGTCTTCTCCCACGGTCAGGCTGTTGTGGCTGCAGGCTGTGCCGGACGGTGAAAGGTCCGCCGTGGGCCGACCCAAGCCCCGCGATCAGGTGCGGACGAACACGCTGCTGCTGCCGCTGTTGCTGCACGTCGGGGCTCCCGACATGGCTCCCGACATTGAAGCCCCCGCCAAGCAGAAAAAAATCCCGCGGCCTATTTCAGACCGCGCCGGACGGTGAAAGGTCTGCGGCGGGCCAACCCAAGCCCCGCGATCCGGGGCGGGCGAACACGCTGCCGCTGCCAGAGCTCCCGATGTCGGCATCCACGCGGCCCGAGCCTATGGCGAGTCGCAGCCGCTCCCGCAGCCTCCGAAGACGGCCGGCTCTGGTAATGGTAAGTCCGATCCGCGGGCTCTGCAAACCAGAGCCCTGGAGGCCGCCAGCTCCAGGAGTTGGGCCGATGGTAGGCCACAGCAGGAACGGAGACAACACTCAGAAAACAAAGGTCGGGTCTCCGTTCGGAAGGGACATATTTACAATTTTACAGTTCCCCCCCTCCCCCCCACACCCACACATAGTACACAAACACAAAAACACGACATCACATCTACACTTAAGACACAAAAAAACAACAAAACACAAAGACAAACGGACCGCAGGTAAGCCGCAGCTGCTAGGGCAGCTCCGCCATTTTGATTCAAAATGTCTGTGCTGTACATGATGCCAAGACAAACCCGTATCTGCCTGCACGTGCTCCATATCACTCCATCCCCTGCATATCCATCTGCCTATCCGAAAGTCTCTTAAACGCCACTATGGTATCTGCCTCCACCACCACCCCTGGCAGCATGTTCCAGGCCCCCACCACCCCTGGCAGCATGTTCCAGGCCCCCACCACCCCTGGCAGCACGTTCCAGGCCCCCACCACCCCTGGCAGCACGTTCCAGGCCCCCACCACCCCTGGCAGCATGTTCCAGGCCCCCACCACCCCTGGCAGCACGTTCCAGGCCCCCACCACCCTCTGTGTAAAAACAAACGTATCCTGTACATCTCCTTGGTTAGGCGTGCTGGCATTTCTAAAAAGTTACAAGATAGATTTCCAATTAAATTTTGATTCCAAAAAGATTATTAAAAATAAAATGTATTAGTTAAATCAGGCAGCCAGCAAACAGCTTATAGGATAGCGGTTCCTGTAGACACCATCAGCAAGGGATGGTATTCTGACCAATGCCTTTCTGTTGTTCTGGATACATCTCATCGGGCTCTTGGGGTTTATCCACCTTTCAGCTCACGAGGACATCAAACTCATTCTCTTTTTAAAATTACAATGTGTTCTACAATTCCACCACCTCCCTTCCTGAATTCTACATCCACAGTGTCCTTTTGCGTAGTGATAAATAGATTCAGAATAAATTGACGTACCTTTACAATGGAGATGGAGGAATTTCTTTAGCCAGAGGATGGCGAATCTGTGGAAATCATCGCCACAGTCAGCTGTGGAGGCCAAGTCATTGGGTATATTTAAGGCGGATATTAGACAATAGACAATAGACAATAGGTGCAGGAGGAGGCAATTCGGCCCTTCGAGCCAGTACCGCCATTCAATGTGATCATGGCTGATCATTCTCAATCAGTACCCCGTTCCTGCCTTCTCCCCATACCCCCTGACTTCGCTATCCTTAAGAGCTCAGTCCAGCTCTCTCTTGAATGCATTCAGAGAATTGGCCTCCACTGCCTTCTGAGGTAGAGAATTCCACAGATTCACAACTCTCTGACTGAAAAAGTTTTTCCTCATCTCAGTTCTAAATGGCCTACCCCTTATTCTTAAACTGTGGCCCCTTGTTCTGGACTCCCCCAACATTGGGAACATGTTTCCTGCCTCTAACGTGTCCAACCCCTTAATAATCTTATACGTTTCGATAAGATCTCCTCTCATCCTTCTAAATTCCAGTGTATACAAGCCTAGTCGCTCCAGTCTTTCAACATATGAAAGTCCCGCCATTCCGGGAATTAACCTAGTAAACCTACGCTGCACGCCCTCAATAGCAAGAATATCCTTCCTCAAATTTGGAGACCAAAACTGCACACAGTATTCCAGGTGCGGTCTCACTAGGGCCCTGTACAACTGCAGAAGGACCGCTTTGCTCCTATACTCAACCCCTCTTGTTATGAAGGCCAACATTCCATTGGCTTTCTTCACTGCCTGCTGTACCTGCATGCTTCCTTTCAGTGACATTTGATATATTCTTGATCAGTAAAGGTGTCAAGGGTTATGGGGAGAAATAAGGAGAATGGGGTTGAGAGGGAAAGATATATAAGTCATGATTGAACGGCAGAGTGGCCTAAATGGTCTAATTCTACTCCTATGATTTATGAACATGAACATATGAAGATTGTGTAAATTTTCCCTTGCTTGAGTTCTATTTTCCTTGCAGAATAAATTGCTTTTCAAATTCAGGTCTTGCACATCTTGGGTTAACTCATCGTCTATTTTATCTTGAGCAACCTCAGCTTGGAATCTTTGGCCTTTGCCTGAATTTCCCAGTTGAACCAGTTGTGGTGTGAAAGACACGCTCATCTGTGGCACATTGTCCTCACACTCAGTGTCGTTGTTCCTGCATCATTGTGACCCACCACCACATCCCAAACACCGTGGGAGCTGTTTGTTCTCATCTGTAACCTGGGTAGAATACCTGTGAGATTGTACATTCGTCGCATTGTACAGCTGAGAGAGTCACACACAGTTCAATAAATGAGATTGTCACACCTTCAAGTTAATTCAATTATGCAGCACATCCTAAACTGAACCATACAATTTTTCAGGACATGCCAGATGGATTTCTAATCAGATTTAGTTTCGTTTTGTTTAGAGGCACAGCGTGGAAACAGGCCCTTTGGCCGCACCGACCAGCGATCCCCGCACATTAACACTAGCCTACACACACTAGGGACAATTTACACTTATACCAAGCTAATTTACCTACATATCTGTACGTCTTTGGATTGTGGAAAAATCCAAAGATCTTGGAGAAAACCCACGCAGGTCACGGGGAGAACGTACAAACTCCGGACAGACGGCGCCCGTAGTCTGGATCGAGCCCGGGTACTCCGGTGCTGCAAGCTCTATAAGGCAACAACTCTACCGCTGCGCCACCGATATTAAGAACTTAGTCCTAGGATCATGCAGCACAGAAACAGATCCTTTGGTCCAACTTATCCATGCTGACAAAGATGCTCCATCTACACGAGCCCAACCTGCCCGTGTTTGGCCCATATCCCTTTAAACCTTTCCTACAACGTACCCATCCAAACTATTTTAAATGCTGTTATCGTTCCTACCTCAAATACTTCCTCTGGCAGTTTGTCCCATATACCCACCCCCCTGAGATTCCTATTAAATCTATTAGGAGAACATACAGCGTGCTGAGAATTATATTCTAATTCCTCCAATTCCATTGCACTATCCAATGTAATTGATTTTGACTTAGTCATACAGTGGCAGTGTCATATGGATTGGAAACAGGCCCTTTAGCCCAAGGGCAGCACGGTGGCGCAGCGGTAGAGTTGCTGCCTTACAGCGAATGCAGCGCCGGAGACTCAGGTTCGATCCTGACAACAGGCGCCGTCTGTACGGAGTTTGTACGTTCTCCCCGTGACCTGCGTGGGTTTTCTCCGAGATCTTCAGTTTCCTCCCACACTCCAAAGACGTGCAGGTTTGTAGGTTAATTGACTGGGTAAATGTAAAAATTGTCCCTAGTGTGTGTAGGAGAGTGTTAATGTGCAGGGATCGCTGGGCGGCGCGGACCCGGTGGGCCGAAGGGCCTGTTTCCGCGCTGTATCTCTAAATCAAAATCTAAAAAATCTAAACTTGCCCATGCTGACCCCATCTCAGCTAGGCCCATCCACCTGCATTTGGCCCATATCCCTCTAAACCTTTCTTCCCATGTACCAGACCAAAGTTCTTTTAAATGTTGTAAATACTTGATTGTATTTATGTATCGAGTATTACCTGATCTGCCTTTTATAGCATGCAAAACAGAGCTTTTCACTGTACCTCGGTACACGTGACAATAATAAACCTAAACCTTTCCCTTCTCACCTTAAAAGTATATCCTCTGGTTTTTGATACCCTTACCCTGAGTAAAAGACTTTGTGCATTCACCCGAACTACTCCCTATTTAAAAGTAAAATGAGTGTGTCGGCAACTGTGGTCCACAGTCGTTTTTATAACTCTGGTAAATGATTGCTTGCTCGGAGCACTTATAGAATTAGGTCTTTCATTGACACCATGCTTTGATCTCAACTCTGATTAAGCCATCATTTAAGCTGTCAACACCAGCGTTAACTTAGTAGGCTTTAAAGAAGAAGAATGAAATCGCTCACGATTTTCTATAAATACCCAGCACTGTAGGAAGATCGGTGGCACGCTTACTTGCGGGCGGGCCAACTGAGTCATCATCATCATCATCATCATATATATACAGCCGGAAACAGGCCTTTTCGGCCCACCAAGTCCGTGCCGCCCAGCGATCCCCGTACATTAACACTATCCTACACCCACTAGGGACAATTTTTACATTTACCCAGCCAATTAACCTACATACCTGTACGTCTTTGGAGTGTGGGAGGAAACCGAAGATCTCGGAGAAAACCCACGCAGGTCACGGGGAGAACGTACAAACTCCTTACAGTGCAGCACCCGTAGTCAGGATCGAACCTGAGTCTCCGGCGCTGCATTCGCTGTAAAGCAGCAACTCTACCGCTGCGCTACCGTGCCGCCCTAGTCATAGAGTGATACAGCGTGGAAACAGGCCCTTCGGCCCAACTCGCCCTCACCGGCCAACATGTCCCAGCTACACTCGTCCCACCTGCCCGCGTTTGGTCCATATCCATCCAAACCTGTCCTATCTGTAAATTTCCCCGGTGTGGGACGAATAAAGGAATATATTATAAGAAAGTAACTGCAGATGCTGGTACAAATCGAAGGTATTCATTCACAAAATGCTGGAGTAACTCAGCAGGTCAGGCAGCATCTCAGGAGAGAAGGAATGGGTGACATTTCGGGTCGAGACCCGAAACGTCACCCATTCCTTCTCTCCTGAGATGCTGCCTGGCCTGCTGAGTTACTCCAGCACTTTGTGAAGGAATATATTATTATTTTTATTATCCATGTACCTGTCTAACTGTTTCTTAAAAGTTGGGATAGTCCCTGCCTCAGTTACCTCCTCTGGCAGCTTGTTCCATACACCCACCACCCTTTGTGTGAAAAGGTTACCCCTCAGATTCCTATTAAAAAAATTCCCCTTCTCCTTAAACCTATGTCCTCTGGTCCTCGATTCGCCTACTCTGGGCAAGGGACTCTGTGCATCTACACGATCCATTCCTCTTATGGTTTTTATACACCTCTGTCAGAGGTGTATAAAGAGATAACTAGAGTTAAATCATCCTTTGCACAGGAACTAATATAAAATCTGATTTACCAATTTTTGACAATGAACCAGAGGCAGTGGAGATTTTGGCATTTGCTCCATTCCAGTTCTACCTCGGGTGACAGCAATGATTAGGCTACTGATTGTGCTGTATATAAGTGACTGGAACAGAGAACAGCGTAGACACAAAGCGCTGGTGTAACTCAGTGGGCCAGGCCACATCTCTGGAGATTGGGGACGGGCCACATTTCGGGTCAGGACACTTCTTCAGACTTGTGCGTCTGAGTTGAGTGCCGAGTCTGGAGGTGGGTCCCGATCTGAAATGCCACACGTCCATGTTCCCCAGGAATGCTGCTTGGCCCGCTGAGTTACACCAGCACTTTGTGACTGTTTTTTTGTAAACCAGCATCTGCAGTTCCTTGTTTCTACATAGAACATAGTCGTGAGAGTTGTGAATTTGTGGAATTCTCTGCCACAGAGGGCAGTGGAGGCCAATTCACTGGATGGAATTAAAAGATAGAGCTCTAGGGGCTAGTGGAATCAAGGGATATGGGGAGAAGGCAGGCACGGGTTACTGATTGTGGATGATCAGCCATGATCACAATGAATGGCGGTGCTGGCTCGAAGGGCCAAATGGCCTCCTTCTGCACCTGTTTACTAGAATGTTGCCTGGGTTTCAGCACTTAGGCTACAGAGAGAGGTTGAATAGGTTGGGTCTTTATTCTTTGGAGCGTAGAAGGTTGAGGGGGGACTTGATAGAGGTTTTTTAAATTTTGAGAGGGACGGACAGAGTTGACGTGGGTAGGCTTTTCCCTTTGAGAGTGGGGAAGATTCCAACAAGGGGACATAGCTTCAGAATTGAGGGACAAAGGTTTAGGGGTAACATGAGGGGGAACTTCTTTACTCAGAGGGTTGTGGCTGTATGGAATGGGCTTCCGGTGGAAGTGGTGGAGGCTGGCTCGATTTTATTATTTAAGAGTAAATTGGATAGGTATATGGATAGGAGGGGATTGGAGGGTTATGGTCTGAGTGCAGGTAGATGAGACTAGGTCAGGGAGAATGGTCGGCGTGGACTGGTAGGGCCGGACAGGCCTGTTTCCATGCTGTAGTTGTTATATGTTATATGTTATATGTTTTCTATGTTTCTAACGTAGAGCACAGGAGCGTGCCCTTCGGCCCATAATGTCCACGCCAAACATCATGTCAAGATAAACTAATCTCCTCTGCCTGCACATCACCCATAGCCCTCCATTCCCTGCATATCCATGTGTCTGTCTGTCTAAACACCACTATCGCATCTGCCTCCACTATCGCTTATGCCTAGCAGCACCTTCCAGGAACCCGCAATCAAGACACCATTTGACACCCAGATTATTGGGGTTGCGGACTGTCAGGGGTTGACAGGTTACTGGGGTTGCGGACTGTCAGGATTGACAGATAACCGAGGTTGCGGACTGTCAGGAAGGCTGTCAAGCTATGCCAAGGGATGTGAATCAGCTGCAGAAATGGTGGAGAATAGCAGATGGAGTTTAATCCAAGCAGCGTAAAGTGATGCACTTTGGGAGGTCGAATGTGTGGGGGAAATATACTATTATTGGCATGACCCTTAACAGCACTTGCTATAAACTAGACCACAGGAGGTTTACCAGAATGATCCCAGGATCTCCTGAGATGCTGCCTGACCTGCTGAGTTACTCCAGCATTTTGTGAAATAAATACCTTCGATTTGTACCAGCATCTGCAGTTATTTTCTTACACTACCAGGAATGAGTGGGGTAACATGGTGAGCAGTCGACGGCACTGCGCCTGTGCTCGCTGGAGTTTAGTGGGTGATAATAATAATAATAATAATACATTTTATTTATATAGCGCTTTTCATATACTCAAAGACGCTTTACAGAGATTTTGAGAACATAGGGAAATTAATAAATAGATAAATAAGTAAATAAATAAATGAACAGAGAAAGGAGACAGTAGGTGAGGTGACCTTCAGTGGTTGAAGGCAGTGCTGAACAGGTGAGACTTCAGCGATGTTTTGAATGTGGTGAGTGTGGGGGAGTCTCTAACGGTTTGGGGTAGTGAGTTCCATAGGGTGGGAGCAGCGATGGAGAAAGCCCTGTCCCCCCAGGATCTGAGTTTAGTCCGGATGTGGGGGGATAGGAGATTGGCAGCGGCAGAGCGGAGGGTGCAGGTGGGAGTGTGCCTGTGGAGGAGGTCGGTCAGGTAGGATGGGGCCAGGTTATGGAGGGCTTTGTAGGTTATGAGGAGCATTTTGTACTGGATTCTCTGGGGGATGGGGAGCCAGTGGAGTTTATAAAGGACGGGAGTGATATGGTCACGGATCGAGGTGTGTGTGAGTAGACGGGCAGCGGAGTTTTGAATGTATTGAAGTTTATTGATGATTTTTGAGGGTGCGCCATAGAGGAGGCTGTTGCAGTAGTCCAGACGGGAGGTGATGAAGGCGTGGATGAGGGTTTCTGCAGCTGTGGAGGAGAGGGATGGACGGAGACGGGCAATGTTTTTGAGGTGGAAGAAGGCTGTCTTTGTGATGTGTTTGATGTGTTTGTCGAAGGAGAGGGTTTGATCAAGGATGATTCCAAGATTCCGGGCCTGATGGCACTGGACCTGTAGTCGCTGGAGTTTACTGGGTGATGGCACTGGGCCTGTAGTCGCTGGAGTTTACTGGGTGATGGCACTGGGCCTGTAGTCGCTGGAGTTTACTGGGTGACGGCACTGGGCCTGTAGTCACTGGAGTTTACTGGGTGATGGCACTGGGCCTGTAGTCGCTGGAGTTTACTGGGTGACGGCACTGGGCCTGTAGTCACTGGAGTTTACTGGGTGATGGCACTGGGCCTGTAGTAGCTGGAGTTTACTGGGTGATGGCACTGGGCCTGTAGTCACTGGAGTTTACTGGGTGATGGCACTGGGCCTGTAGTCGCTGGAGTTTAGTGGGTGATGGCACTGGGCCTGTAGTCGCTGGAGTTTAGTGGGTGATGGCACTGGGCCTGTACTCGCTGGAGTTTACTGGGTGATGGCACTGGGCCTGTAGTCGCTGGAGTTTACTGGGTGATGGCACTGGGCCTGTAGTCGCTGGAGTTTAGTGGGTGATGGCACGGGGCCTGTAGTCGCTGGAGTTTAGTGGGTGATGGCACTGGGCCTGTAGTTGCTGGAGTTTAGTGGGTGACGGCACTGGGATGCACTTGCTGGAGTTTAGTGGGTGATGGCACTGGGCCTGTGCTCGCTGGAGTTTAGCGGTTGATGGCACTGCGATGTACTTGCTGGAGTTTAGAGGGATGAGGGTGGAACCTCATTGAAACTTACCGAACGAACAGTGAAAGGCTTGGGTAGGATGCGGAGAGGATGTTTCCACTAGTGGGATAGTCAAAGGCCAGAGGCCACAGCCTCAGAATTAAAGGACATTCTTTTAGGAAGGAGATGAGGAGGAATTTCTTTAGTCAGAGGGTGGTGAATCTGTGGAATTCATTGCCACAGAAGGCTGTGGAGGCTGTCAACGGATATTTTTAAGGCAGAGATAGATAGATTCGTGATTAATACGGGTGTCAGAGGTTATGGGGAGAAGGCAGGAGAATGGGGTTGGGAGGGAGAGATAGATCAGCCATGATTGAGTGGCGGAGTAGACTTGATGGGCCGAATGGCCTAATTCTGCTCCTTTCACTTAACCTGAACAATAACCATCAGGCTCTTGAACATTACACAACACTACCCTCGGCAACTGTGATCTTCTATCGACCGTGTCTTGTGTTTGTCCTACAGTCTGTGGCTCTGCATTATTAACACTACCTAGTATTACTGATTATAACTTATTGTATTATTGATTTATTACATATTTATCTATGCATTATTGTGTTCATGGATCTGTTAATAGACAATAGACAATAGGTGCAGGAGGAGGCCATTCAGCCCTTCAAGCCAGCACCGCCATTCAATGTGATCATGGCTGATCATTCTCAATCAGTACCCCATTCCTGCCTTCTCCCCATACCCCCTGACTCCGCTATCCTTAAGAGCTCTATCTAACTTTCTCTTGAAAGCACCCAGAGAATTGGCCTCACCTGCCTTCTGAGGCAGAGAATTCCACAGATTTACAACTCTCTGAGTGAAAAAGTTTATCCTCATCTCTGTTCTAAATGGCCTACCCCTTATTCTTAAACTGTGGCCCCTGGTTCACGACTCCCCCAACATTGGGAGCATGTTTCCTGCCTCTAACGTGTCCAACCCCTTAATAATCTTATATGTTTCAATAAGATCCCCTCTCATCCTTCTAAATTCCAGTGTATACAAGCCTAGTCGCTCCAGTCTTTCAACATATGACAGTCCCGCCATTCCGGGAATTAACCTAGTAAACCTACGCTGCACGCCCTCAATAGCAAGAATGTCCTTCCTCAAATTTGGAGTCCAAAACTGCACACAGTACTCCAGGTGCGGTCTCACTAGGGCCCTGCACAACTGCAGAAGGACCTCTTGGCTCCTATACTCAACTCCTCTTTTCATAAAGACCATTGGCTTTGTAAGTTGCAGTGTAGAAATGTCTGGGGACGATACAGGTGATAATTAAACACGGCTGACTATTCAAATTAATAAACCCAGCTCAGCAATTCAACCGTAGAGTAGCTGACATTTACAGAGGTTCCTCATTACAGTTTCTGTGTAGGGATTAATGGACTGGCTGTCTCTCACATGGTCAGCACACAGGTCCACCACCGAGTGTGTTACTTATGAGATGTCCAAAGAGCTTGGCAGCCAACAAAACCAAGCAAAGCCCATCAGTCCAAAGAAGGGTCCTGACCCGAAACACGGCCTGCCCACCCCCTCCACAGATGCTGCCTGACCCGCTGAGTGCCTCCAGCACTTTCGGTTTTGTTCAGTATCCTAGCATCTGCAGTTCCTTGCATCTCCAGCAAACACCTGCACGACATTTAGAAACAACTCGACCAAGTGGGCCCAAACCTCTCCTGCATTGGTGCAGCCCCACCCCTCTTCCCTCCGCCTCCCCTCCCCCTCCCCTTCCCCTCCCCCCTCCCACTCCATCCCCCTCAACCCCCCTTATCCTCCCCCTGCCTCCCCTCCCTCCCTCGGAGATAGATTTAAACTTTAAAATGTGAATAACTTATAAAATATAACACCGATTTCAATAAACTTCTTCCATTAGCACCAAAGGGACGACGGTGAGTAAGATGGGCCTAAAATTGTCTCGCTATCGTGCACCGTTTTGGCCGTAGTTCAGGAACAAAGAAATAAACAGACGAGAGTTTTATATATAGATGAAACATAGGAACTAGATGCAGGAGTAGGCCATTCGGCCCTTCGAGCCAGCACCACCTTTCGATATGACCATGGCTGTACCCTGTCCCTGCTTTCACCCCATATCCCTTGATTCCATCTGATTCAGTCTGAAGTAGGGTCTCGACCCGAAACGTCACCCATTCCTTCTCTCCTGAGATGCTGCCTGACCTGCTGAGTTACTCCAGCATTTTGTGAAATAAATCCCTTGATTCCATTAGCCCTCAGAGCTGTATAGAACTCTCCCTTGAAAACATCCAGTGAATTAGCCTACACTGCCTTCTGTGGCAGAGAATTCCACAGATTCACAACTCTCTGGGTGAAAGAGTTTTTCCTCATCTCAGTCCTAAATGGCCTGCCCCTTATCCTTAAACTGTGACACCTGGTTCTGGACTTCCCCAACATCGGGAACATTTTTTCCTGGATCTAGCCTGTCCAATCCCTTAACAATTTTATGTGTTTCTATAAGATCCAATCTCATCCTTCTAAATTCCAGTGAATACAAGCCCAGTCGACCCATTCTTGGTAATGTTTGTGAACTTGTTTTTGCCGTGAGAAAATATCAGCTGTGTTTCCAGGTTTACTCGTGAAAATCTCTAGCAGTCACCTCAGTGGGAGATCTGTCGAATTTGTATTCACAGGTATAAACACGACATTTCAATTGCTTGTCAGAGACATCCCAGAGCACTGATTTAACAATATTTGGGCTGACACCAGATTTATTCGGCAATGGTTAAATTAGATCAACGATACATAATTTTAATCTACAGCCCACATAACGCGCACTGTGGAAGGGATAGCAAACACTCTCACATTGAGTCGTATGTGGGGAAAAATGAAGCAAAGACATAGGTATATAATGGAGTAACTCAGCGGGTCAGGCAGCATCTCGGGAGAGAAGGAATGGGTGACGTTTTGGGTCTCGACAATAGACAATAGACAATAGGTGCAGGAGGAGGCCATTCGGGCCTTTGAGCCAGCACCACCATTCAATGTGATCATGGCTGATCATTCTCAATCAGTACCCCGTTCCTGCCTTCTCCCCATACCCCCTGACTCCGCTACCCTTAAGAGCTCTATCTAGCTCTCTCTTGAATGCATTCAGAGACTTGGCCTCCACTGCCTTCTGAGGCAGAGAATTCCACAGATTCACAACTCTCTGACTGAAAAAGTTTTTCCTCATCTCCGTTCTAAATGGCCTACCCCTTATTCTTAAACTGTGGCCCCTGGTTCTGGACTCCCCCAACATTGGGAACATGTTTCCTGCCTCTAACGTGTCCAACCCCTTAATAATCTTATACGTTTCAGATTTCATCCTTCTAAATTCCAGTGTATACAAGCCTAGTCGCTCCAGTCTTTCAACATACGACAGTCCCGCCATTCCGGGGATTAACCTAGTGAACCTACGCTGCACTCCCTCAATAGCAAGGTTTCCTCGAGGTTTAGAGGAAAAGATATATGGGCCAAATATGGGCAAATGGGACCAGTTTAATGAGGCCTTGTTCAACAAGGACAAGTTGGTCTGAACGGTCTGATTCCATGCTATACGGCTCTACATCATCTAAAGGGAAGAGCTTGTTCTGTTCACTGACGACAATGATAAAAGCATGATGCATATCACTTAGACAGATGTGCTTGCAAAGTATGGTTTGTGGGAAAAGGGATCATTGTAATTTTTCAAAAAGTAATAAAATGTTTCATATCCTCTAACAACCACCGTGCTAACTTCATCTGGAGATGATGTCATTCCTCATTCCTGCATCATGGAAACTCCTCAAAGTAACTGAGAGGGAAAACAATCTACTCAATTTGTGTTATTAAACTCTGCCAGTGCAACTGTTCGTAAGCAAGGGTGACGTCAGATTAAATAGTGAGCCTGATTAACAGCCCGTCACCAGCACGGAAACCTCTGCCAAGTCTAGAGATGTGGGAGTCTATCAACGTGAATATCCAGCTGGATTGTCACCTGCAGTCATGACTAACAGCAGGAGTAAGCTCACAGCTTAGTCCACACAGCAAGCTACTCTGTGACCATGAGGCCATTTTGCACTCACATTAAACTTTAACCACAATGGCGAAACAAGGAACTGCAGGTGCTGGCTTACAAAAAAAAAAGACACAAAGGTCATCACGGTGGCATAGCAGTAGAGCTACTGCCTTACAGCACCAGAGACTCGGGTTCGATCCCAACTATGGGTGCTTGTCTATACCGAGTTAGACAATAGACAATAGACAATAGGTGCAGGAGGAGGCCATTCGGCCCTTTGAGCCAGCACCGCCATTCAATGTGATCATGGCTGATCATTCTCAATCAGTACCCTGTTCCTGCCTTCTCCCCATACCCCCTGACTCCGCTATCCTTAAGAGCTCTGTCTAGCTCTCTCTTGAATGCATTCAGAGAATTGGCCTCCACTGCCTTCTGAGGCAGAGAATTCCACAGATTCACAACTCTCTGACTGAAAAAGGTTTTTCCTCATCTCCGTTCTAAATGGCCTACCCCTTATTCTTAAACTGTGGCCCCTTGTTCTGGACTCCCCCAACATTGGGAACATGTTTCCTGCCTCTAACGTGTCCAACCCCTTAATAATCTTATATGTTTCGATAAGATCCCCTCTCATCCTTCTAAATTCCAGTGTATACATAGAAACATAGAAACATAGAAACATAGAAAATAGGTGCAGGAGTAGGCCATTCATCCCTTCGAGCCTGCACCGCCATTCAATATGATCATGGCTGATCATCCAGCTCAGTAGCCTGTACCTGCCTTCTCTCCATACCCCCTGATCTCTTTAGCAAAAAGGGCCACATCTAACTCCCTCTTAAATATAGCCAATGAACTGGCCTCAGCTACCTTCTGTGGCAGAGAATTCCACAGACTCACCACTCTCTGTGTGAAGAAATGTTTTCTCATCTCGGTCCTAAAAGACTTCCCCCTTATCCTTAAGCTGTGACCCCTGGTTCTGGACTCCCCCAACATCGGGAACAATCTTCCCGCATCTAGCCTCTCCAACCCCTTAAGAATTTTATATGTTTCTATAAGATCCCCCCTCAGTCTTCTAAATTCCAGCGAGTACAAGCCCAGTCTATCCAATCTTTCCTCATATGCAAGTCCCGCCATCCCAGGGATCAATCTGGTGAACCTTCTCCGTACTCCCTCTAAGGCAAGAATGTCTTTCCTCAGGTTAGGAGACCAAAACTGCACACAATACTCCGGGTGCGGTCTCACCAAGGCCCTGTACAACTGCAGCAGAACCTCTATGCTCCTAAACTCAAATCCTCTTGCTATGAATGCCAACATATCATTCGCTTTCTTCACTGCCTGCTGCACCTGCATGCTTGCTTTCAATGACTGGTGCACCATGACACCCAGGTCACGTTGCATCTCCCCTTCTCCCAATCGGTCACCATTCAGGTAATACTCTGCTTTCCTGTTCTTGCCGCCAAAGTGGATAACCTCACATTTATCCATATTATATTGCATCTGCCATGCATTTGCCCACTCGCCTAATCTATCCAAGTCACTCTGCAGCCTCCTAGCATCCTCCTCGCAGCTAACACTGCCACCCAGCTTCGTGTCATCCGCAAACTTAGAGATGTTGCATTCAATTCCCTCGTCCAAATCATTAATATCCCTCGTCCAAATCATTAATACAAGCCTAGTCGCTCCAGTTTTTCAACATATGATAGTCCCGCCATTCCGGGAATTAACCTAGTGAACCTACGCTGCACGCCCTCAATAGCAAAAATATCCTTCCTCAAGTTTGTACATTCTTCCCATGATCTGCGTGGGTTTTCTCTGAGATCTTCGGTTTCCTCCCACAATCCAAAGACATACAGGCCTGCAGGTTAATTGGTTCAGTGCAAATGTTTCAATGTAAAATTGTCCCTGGTGTGTGTACGGTATTGTTAATGTACGAAGATCGCTGGTCAGTGCCAATCCATAAGCCGAAGGGCCTGTTTCTGTGCTGTATAGGAGGAGCCAGCGCTGCCGTCGCAGCTGCGGCTTGCCTGCAGTCCGTCTGTCTTTTGTGTTTTTTGTTGTTTTTGTATGAATTGTGGTTTTAATATGGTGTAGTGTTTGTATGTTATGTTTGGGGGTTTTTGGGGGGGGGTGGGAACGGGAACTGTAAAATTCTCTCTCCCGAACGGAGACGGGACCTTTGTTCTGTGTCGTGTCTCCGTTCCCGTTGCGGCCTACCACCGGACATTCACCTGGGACCACCTGGGGCTCTGGTTCGCAGAGCCCGCGGCGCGGACTCACCACCTGCGGCGCTGGCTGCCTGCGGATGCTACGGGCGCGGCTGCGATTCGTCTCCGGAGGCTCCGGCGCGGGCCGCGTGGACGTCGGAAGCCCGCAGACCCCTGGATGGGGGCCGACATCGGGAGCTCCGGCAGCGGCAGAGGCAGCGTGTTCGCCCGCCCCGAATCGCGGGGCTTGGGTCGGCCCGCCGCGGACCTTTCACCGTCCGGCGCGGCCTGAAATAGGCTGTTGACCTTTCACCGCCCAGCGGCGGCTTCAATATCGGGAGCCCCGACCGCCCCGACGTGGCAAATCCAACAGCCTGACCGCGG
Organism: Rhinoraja longicauda; assembly: GCF_053455715.1. Taxonomy (NCBI): domain Eukaryota; kingdom Metazoa; phylum Chordata; class Chondrichthyes; order Rajiformes; family Arhynchobatidae; genus Rhinoraja; species Rhinoraja longicauda. Next base: position 2,957,129 of record NC_135970.1, read on the forward strand.
GAGAAGACGGCAGGGAAGAGAAAAAGACATTTTTGGCCTTCCATCACAGTGAGGAGGGACTGGAGGAGACTCACTGTGATGGATGTTTCTTTTTGTTTGGTGTTAGTTGTGATTGTATGTGTTATTGCATTTTTATTGATTATTCTTATTGGTCTTATTGTTTAACTGCGGGTAATGTTTCATTTCACTACACATTTATGTGTATGTGACAAATAAACGACTATTGACTGATTGTATCTATAAACTAAACTAAAAAAGTGCTGGAGTAACTCAACGGGTCAGGTATCCCTGGAGAACATGGATAGGTGACGTATTGGGTCGGGTCTCTTCATGACTTCATCAGCCATAGGAGCAGAATTAGCCCATTCGACCCATCAATTCTACTCTGCCATTCAATCATGGCTGATCTATCATAAAGCTATGTACAAGAAAGCTGGAAGAGAAGAGGGCAGGACAAAGCTTGACAGCTAAGAGGTTGTTACCTATTACCAATTTGTGTACAAAATCATGAGAGGAATAGATCGGGTAGATGCACAGTCTCTTACCCAGAGTAGGTGAATCGAGGACCAGAGGACATAGGTTTAAGATGAAGGGGAAGAGATTTAATAGGAATCCGAGGGGTAACTTTTTCACACGGAGGGTGGTGGGTGTATGGAACAAGCTGCCAGAAGAGGTAGTTGAGGCTGGGACTATCCCATCGTTTAAGAAACAGTTAGACATGTACATCAATAGGACAGGTTTGGAGGGATATGGACCAAGCGCAGGCAAGTGGGACTAGTGTAGCTGGGACATGTTGGCTGGTGTGGGCAAGTTGGGCAGAAGGGCCTGTTTCCACACTGTATCACTCTATGATTCTAGTGTAGCTGGGACATGTTGGCCGGTGTGGGCGAGTTGGGCCAATGGGCCTGTTTCCACACTGCACCACTCTGTGACTCTGATACAGGTGGGACATGTTGGCCGGTGTGGGCAAGGTGGGCAGAAGGGCCTGTTTCCACACTGCACCACTCTGTGACTCTGATACAGGTGGAGGTGTTTTTTCAGAGGCAGATGGATGGACAAAGGGCAGAGTTGAAACGACAAAAGGTGCGAGACAAAAGGATTAAGGAGTTGCAAATTGTGAAGCGCGAGGAGGGGGTGTAGGTCTACTTGATCCGACAGTTGCTAACCATTTTAACTATTCGACATCTCCTTGACCATCGTCTGCTTTGATCAGCAGTTTTCACACCTTACCCTTCCATATCTCTAGTCTCTCTCTCTCTCCCCTCACTCTCAGTCTGAAGAAGGGTCTCGACCCGAAACATCACCCATTCCTTCTCTCCAGGAATGTTGCCTGACCCGCTGAGTTACTCCGGCATTTTGTGTCTATCTAGGGTGTAAACCAGCATCTGCAGTTCCTTCCCACACATTAACTCCCCTCTGCACGGGAGACAGTTAAATGTAAACATGGTCTCAGTGTTAGGGTTGTCAGCTTGGGACAGAATGAGGATGGAGTCAAAGGGAACCACAGATGCTGGAATCCTGAACAAAACATAAAGTATTGTGGCTGACAACAGGTCAGGCAGCATCCCAGTGAGGGGACGGGCAGGTGAGGTTTTAGGTCGGGACCCCTTTTCAGAGAGTGGTGATGTAGGTTTGCTTATCTCATGGAGTTTTGGGGTGATCTCACAGAGGTGTATAAGATCATGAGGGGAATAGATAGGGTTTTACCCAGAGTAGGGGAATCAAGAACCAGAGGACAGGTTTAGGTGAGAAAGCAAAAATTTAACATGAGCTCAAGAGGTAACTTTTTCACGGAGAGTGAGTGTATATTGAACGAGGTGCCAGAGAGGATATTTGAGGCAACTTCAACAGCCTGACCGCGGGAGAAGACGGCAGGAAAGGGAAAAGACATTCTGGCTTTCCATCGCAGTGAGGAGGTGACTGGAGGAGACTCACTGTGATGGATGTTTCTTTTTGTTTTGTGTTGGTTTGTGATTGGGTGTGTTATTGCTTATTTTTATTGCTCTTATTGTTGGATTGTGAGCAACGGAATTTCGTCCAAAAGACTTGTTTTTTTGGATGACAATAAAGGTTATTCTGATTATTCTGATTCCAATTCATCTCAGTGGCAACAAAGCTTTCATAGTAACATCCATTGCTTCAACTTATTCAAAGTACGCAAAATTATATTGTACAACAGATGATTCAGGTTATTCCAATTACTTGCTATTCACTTCGTTGAAACATCCTTTGTGATAATGTGGTAGACTTAAAATAATTGTGTAAGAAGGAACTGCAGATGCTGGTTTACGCCGAAAATAGGCACAAAATGCTGGAGTAACTCAGCGGGTCAGGAGGCATCTCTGGAGAGAAGGAATGGGTGACATTTCAGGTCGAGACCATCACACTAAAATAATTGCACTGCACTGGATCTGAGGGGACCGGGGACAGGGGGCCGCCGAGAACTAAGGGGGGTGGAGGGAGGGCCATTGGGGCAAACAAAGGTACTTTGTAACTTTGCTGTCACCCTTTACCCTGCAACTCTTTGTATACCTAGGTATGTAAAACAAAGCATCTCACTGTGACAATAGACAATAGATAATAGGTGCAGGAGTAGGCCATTCAGCCCTTCGAGCCAGCACCGCCATTCAATGTGATCATGGCTGATCATTCACAATCAGTACCCCGTTCCTGCCTTCTCCCCATACCCCCTGACTCTGCTATCATTAAGAGTTCTATCTAGCTCTCTCTTGAAAGCATCCAGAGAATTGGCCTCCACTGCCTTCTGAGGCAGAGATCTCCACAGATTTACAACTCTCTGACTGAAAAAGATTTTCCTCATCTCCGTTCTAAATGGCCTACCCCTTATTCTTAAACTGTGGCCCCTGGTTCTGGACACATGTGACAATAAAAGTATCTCCTATTTCTCCGTGTCTAAACTAAATACTTCCCATGTTCTCAGCATCAGAGTGTTAGGGATATGTGGCAACAAGATATTGTTGGCTGTTGCTTTGGTCTTTCCTGTGTCGTAACTTACCGGTTTAACTTCACGATTGATTTTAGTTTACAGATACAGCACGGAAACAGGCCCTTTGGCCCACCGAGTCCGCGCCGACCAGTGATCCCCGCACATTAACGCTATCCTACACCCACTAGGGATAATTTTTACATTTACCAAGCCAATTAACCTACATACCTGTACGTCTTTGGAGTGTGGGAGGAAACCGAAGATCTCGGAGAAAACCCACGCAGGTCATGGGGAGAACGTACAAACTCCATACAGACAGCACCCGTAGTCGGGATGGAACCCGGGTCTCCGGCGCTGCATTCGCTGTAAGGCAGCAACTCTACCGCCTAGCCACCGTGACCGCCCATACATTTTGACTTTATGTTCTTGTTGTGTGAGCTTATTTTATTCTTACTGTCTGAACTTTGATACCATGAAGTAAATATCTCTATCTCTAACAAAGTCAGGCAATATATTCATGTTGGCCACAAGAGGTCAGTGTTGTATAGTTTGTGCGTTCCAATCCACCAGCCTAGTCTCCCAGTGTTGGGTTTCTGTTACTGGGTACTGGGTTGTGTAATCTACCTCTCCCTATAGCTTAGACCTTCCAGTCCTGGCAACATCCTCGTCATTCTTCTCTGTACCCTTTCCAGCTTGACAACATCTTTCCTATAACACGGTGCCCAGAACAGAACCCAATACTCTAAATGTGGTCTTATACAACTGCAACATGACCTTTCCTTCTAGACTCAATACTCCGGCTGATGAAAGCCAATGTTCCAAAAGCCTTTTTGACCAGGAAGAGATCTGGGATGACCATGGGAGGCATCCCCAGGCTCAGAGTTTACGGGCCAATGTTGAGGCGTCGGAGTGGGACGAGTCGATGTCGTGGGCCGCTGGAGGACCTGCAGCCGCCTGGCGATCCATTAGATGAGGTGCCACTCCAAGAAACCGAGCGCGTGGATCGGACGCGGCCTACAGCGGCACGGAGCGGTTGAGGAGGACATTGAGAGCCTCGCCAGGCCAGGCCGACCCTCACAACACCAACTCAGTGACATCGCCAGGACAACGGGCCTTCATGGCCAAGGAAATACTCCAACATTTGTTTACATTTTAGGCTTGGTGCGCACAAGATGACGGCTAAACAGTGGTGACTCTCGTGTACTGACTCTGTGCGGTCTGCTGAATGATATTCTTGTTCTTTCACTGTACTTAGGCATACCGGACAATAAAGTAAGTCACTTGTCAGTTCATAATATGAAAGTACAATTACATTAGAGATTAAATTTCACATCTTTTGCTGTAATTCTCCAAACCTTTCCCCCACCTCCTGAAATGCTGTGGCAAGCGAGTTTGGAGTTGGATATGCCAGAAAGCTGCAGTACGTTTGTTTCACCGTCGAGGGAACAAGAAGACACGAAGAACCGCAGATGTTGCAATCTTGAATAAGACACAAAGCGCTGGAGGAATTAAGCGGGTCGGGAGAAAGAAGTGAGCCACTAAACATGATGTTCTCCTGAACTAACAGATCAACTTGCAAATCTCCAGGCTGCTGTATTCAGCTGTGCTACCCGTAACAGGAGTCATGGAGTCAGAGAGCTTTCCAACACAGAACCAGCCCTTCGGCCCACCTTGTCCATACTGACAAGACTGACATATCTGGTCCATGCATTTGGCCCATGTCCCTCTAAACCCTTCCTTTACATACGTCCTTCCAAATTCTATTAACAGTTCAACAATTATCAGATAACTGGCCAGTCGAAGGTTATCAAATGTAGGAAGGAACTGCAGATGCTGGTGTAACCGAAGATAGACACAAAAAGCTGGATTAACAGTGGGACAGGCAGCATCTCTGGAGCGAAGGAATGGGTGACGTTTCAGGTCTGAAGAAGGGTTGTGACATGAAACGTCATCAATTGCTTCGCTCCAGTGAAGCTGCCTGTCCGGCTGCGTTACTCTGGCTTTTTGAGTCTCAAATGGAAGTCGCCTGGTCCAAATGCCTCTCATTCACCTTGTACAGAGGGCGGCACGGTGGCGTAGCGGTAGAGTTGCTGCCTTACAGCGAATGCAGCGCCGTCGACTCAGGTTCGATCCTGTCTACGGGCGCCGTCTGTACGGAGTTTGTACGTTCTCCCCGTGACCTGCGTGGGTTTTCTCCAAGATCTTTGGTTTCCTCCCACACTCCAAAGACGTGCAGGTTTGTAGGTTAATTGGCTGGGCAAATGTAAAATTGTCCCTAGTAGGATCGTGTTAATGTGCGGGGATCGCTGGGCGGCGCGGACCCGGTGGGCCGAAGGGCCTGTTTCTGCACTGTATCTCTAAATCTAAAAAAAAAAAAAAATCTACCCCCATCAATGAGGATTTGAGGGCCCTGATTATCAATAACACAGAGACAAAGGTGAAATGTTAGAGAGGCCAAGCTTTCAAAACTTCATGTTATGCTTTGCAAAGTCACAGAAGAGACCACTGAAAGGATTGCTAAATGTAATTAATTACTTTTCATTAAATACTCATTTAATAATGTAACTTCAGAAATGAATGTTTTATCTGGAACGTAGAACAATACCGCACAGCGACAGGCCCTTCAGGCCAAACACAATGCCAAGAGTATCTATCTCCATGTGATCCATATCCCTCCATTCCCCACATCCATGTACCTATCCAAAAGCCTCTTAAATGCAACTACTCTATCTGCCTCCACCACCATCCCTGGCAGCGCGTTCCAGGCACCCACCAGCCTCTGTGTGAAACACTTGCCCCACAAATCTCCTTTAAACCTTTACCCTTCTCATCTTCTTTTAATCATGGGGGTGATCGTTCCCAAAACTCTGAAGAAGGGTCGAGTATCGAAGTTGGGAGGTCATTTTGCAGCTGAGTAAGACGTTGGTGAGGTCACATTTAGAGTAATGTGTTCAGTTCTGGGAACCATGTTATAGGAAAGATGTTGGCTAGCTAGGAAGGGTACAGAGAAAATTTACGAGGATGTTGCCAGGACTAGAGGGTCTGAGCATCAGTATAGTGGTGCTGGCTCGAAGGGCCGAATGGCCTCCTCCTGCACCTATTTTCTATAGGGAGAGGTTGAGTAGGCTGGGACTCTATTCCGTGGAGCACAGGAGAATGAGGGGTGATCTTATACAGAGGTATATAAAATCATGAGAGGTCATAAATCATAAGAACAGGTAGATTTATTTATTTTTTAGAGATACAGCGCGGAAACAGGCCCTTCGGCCCACCGAGTCCGCGCCGCCCAGCGATCCCCGCACATTAACACTATCCTACACACACTAGGGACAATTTTTACATTTACCCAGTCAATTAACCTACATACCTGTACGTCTTTGGAGTGTGGGAGGAAACCGAAGATCTCGGAGAAAACCCACGCAGGTCACGGGGAGAACGTACAAACTCCGTACAGACGGCGCCCGTAGTCAGGATCGAACCTGAGTCTCCGGCGCTGCATTCGCTGTAAGGCAGCAACTCTACCGCTGCGCCACCGTCCCGCCACAGAGTCTCTTGCCCAGAGTAGGTGAATCGAGGACCAGAGGACATAGGTTTAAGGTGAAGGGGGAAAGATTTAATAGGAATCTGAGGGGTAACCTTTTCACATAAAGGGTGGTGGGTGTATGGAACAAGCTGCTAGAATGGATAGGACAGGTTTGGAGGGATATGGACCAAAGATGGGCAGATAGGACTAGTTTAGCTGGGACTTTGTTGGCCCGTGTGCGCAAGTTGGGCCGAAGGGCCTTTTTCCACGATGTATCACTCTATGACTCTTAAAGGTTCTGACCCGAAATGTCACCTATTCCTTTTCTCCACAGATACTGCCTGACCCTTTGAGTTACTCCAACATTTTGTGTCTATCTAACATCGGCTGACTCGACATCCAAATTTAACATCTTCTATCAAGGCAACTTTTTAAAATTATTTGTGAAGCCAGGCATTAGACCTCCGAGGCACAGTGGTACAGCAGTAGAGCTGCTGCCTTACAGCACCAGAGAACTGGAATCAATCATGACTCCGGGTGCTGTGTGTACAGAGTTTGTACTTTCTCCCTGTCACCTGGGGCATGGGTTTTCTCAGAATGCTCCTGTTTCCCCCCACATCCCAAAGACGTGCAGTTTTGGCTGCAGTAAAGATTGTAAATTGTCCCTGGTGTCTAGGGTCGTGCTGGTGAATGGGGTGATCGGCGGTCGGCACAGGCTCATTGGGCCGAAGGGCCTTGTTTCCACACTGTAACTCTAAACTAACCTAAACAAAACATTTCTTTGAAGAGGTTTAACACATGTAAGACTTTACCTTGTGTAGGAAAATAACGGCAGATGCTGGTACAAATCGAAGGTATCACAAAATGCTGGAGTAACTCAGCAGGTCAGGCAGCATCTAGGAGAGAGGGAATGGGTGAAGTTTAGGGAGACCCATTCTTCAGACTGAAGAAGGGTCTCGACCCGAAACGTCACCCATTCCCTCTCTTCTAGATGCTGCCTGACCTGCTGAGTTACTCCAGCATTTTGTGATACCTAAGACTTTACCTTGGGCTGTATAAGAACTTGAAACTCCTGTGTATGGAGTACTGTGTGCAGTTTTGGTCTCCAAATTTGAGGAAGGATATTCTTGCTATTGAGGGTGTGCAGCGTTGGTTTACTAGGTTAATTCGCGGAATGGCGGGACTGTCATATGTTGAAAGACTGGAGCGACTAGGCTTGTATACACTGGAATTTAGAAGGATGAGAGGGGATCTTATCGACACGTTAGAGGCAGGAAACATGTTCCCAATGTTGGGGGAGTCCAGAACAAGGGGCCACCGTTTAAGAATAAGGGGTAGGCCATTTAGAACTGAGATGAGGAAAAACTTTTTCAGTCAGAGAGTTGTGAATCTGTGGAATTCTCTGCCTCAGAAGGCAGTGGAGGCCAATTCTCTGAATGCATTCAAGAGAGAGGTAGATAGAGCTCTTACGGATAGCGGAGTCAGGGGGTATGGGGAGAAGGCAGGAACGGGGTACTGATTGAGAATGATCAGCCATGATCACATTGAATGGTGGTGCTGGCTCGAAGGGCCGAATGGCCTCCTCCTGCACCTATTGTCTATTGTCTATTGTCTATTTTGAGAAGCATACTTCACAAATATTATAATAAATATTTGAAAGGAATATTTCAAACAAATTGAGAAACCTATTTCAAAAAATATGTTGGTTGCAGTCAACCAGAGAGCAGTGCTGAGCTACTATCTACCTCTTTGATGACCCTCGGACTCTTCTTGGTCGGACTCCTCCTGCACCTATTGTCTATTGTCTATAGCAGGAACACAGTACATACTGCTTTCTGTGGTGCAGCTAGGCTTCAAAAATAAATGAGCAGGAAGATGAAGTGAGAGTTGGAAGCACTGAAATACACACTCGCCTGGAAGGAGCGACACTTTCATGGCACAGACTGTTAATTCCAGGTCTTATGTTATAGAAAGATTTAATGAAGTACTAAATTAATATTGAAATAACAGGAGCAGAATGAAATAGTCAGAGCGTCATAGATTCATACAGCATGGAAACAGGCCCTTCGGCCCAACTTGCCCATGCTGACCAAAGTGCCCCATCTATACTAGTCCCATCTACCTGCATTTGGCCCATATCCTTCTAAACCTTTCCTATCCGTATACCTGTCCAAACATCTTATCAATGTGGTTGTCGTACCTGCCTGAACAACCTCCTCTGGCAGCCTGTTCCATATACCCATCACCATGTGAATGGATAATATGGATATATGTAGTTTATATATGATAATGTGTCAAATTACATAATATGATTATCATGTCATATTATTATTTTTGATAATTACGATAATTATAATATTATTGTAATAATTCCAAAATGGCGGCGCTGCCATAGCAGCTGCAGCTTACCTGCGGTCCATTTGTCTATATGTTTTGTTGTTTTTTTGTGTCTTAATTGTCGATGTGATGTGGTGTTTTTGTGTTTGTGTACTATGTGTGGGTGTGGGGGGGAGGGGGGGGACTGTAAAATTGTAAATATGTGTCCCTTCCGAACGGAGACCCGACCTTTGTTTTCTGGGTGTTGTCTCCGTTCCTGCTGCGGCCTACCATGGGCCCATCTCCTGGAGCTGGCGGCCTCCAGGGCTCTGGTTCGCAGAGCCCGCGGATCGGACTTACCATCAGCAGAGCCGGCCGTCTTCGGAGGCTGCGGGAGCGGCTGCGACTCGCCTTAGGCTCGGGCCGCGTGGATGCCGACATCGGGAGCTCCGGCAGCGGCAGCGTGTTCGCCCGCCCCGGATCGCAGGGCTTGGGTCGGCCCGCCGCGGACCGTCCGGCGCGGCCTGCAACCACAACAACCTGACCGCGGGAGAAGACGGCAGGGGAAGGGAAAAGACATTTGTGGCCTTCCATCACAGTGAGGAGAGGACTGGAGGAGACTCACTGTGATGGATGTTTCTTTGATGGATGTTTCTTCTTTTTTTTGGTGCGTTTTTGGGGTTGTGTAATTTGCCTATTTTAATGCTTTATTGTGTAATCTGCCTATTTTAATGCTTTTATTGTTGGACTGTGGGTGACTGAATTTCGTCCAATTTGGATGACAAATAAAGCTATCTTGAATCTTGAATCTAATGATGATAATTATAATAATTATGATAATAATGATTATATTTATGATCATAATAAATTCTTTCCCACACCTGCAATCAGTCTGAAGAAGGGTCCCGACCCTGAAAGTCACCTGTCTGTGTTCTTCAGGGATGCTGCCTGACTGCCTGAGTTACTCCAGCACGTCCCTTTAATTTTCCAGTAGTTTATTTATCTTGAACTGTTCCTTTAAACCAGAGCGTGTTTAAATCAAAGCACAGAACGTATGCCCGGAAAAAGACAAGGGTAATCCTGAGAAAGCCCGTAAAACAGTTGCGACATTTAAAAACAAGAAGTTAAGCGTACAAGGCATTAACTGATCTCTCCGACAAAGGGGTTTGGAGTGGGGGCGGTTAATCTTCCTGTCAGTAACACCATTCAAGGTCAGTCAATGTCACAATTGCAACTGAAGGGGCATTGCTCTTCATGTGATAGGACTTAAGAAGAAAAGTTTTGAAAAGTTCAAAGCTTTTTCAAACCTTCCCCTGTTCAGTTTGGGTGGAGGCCAGATGCTAATCCATAATAGGTTCATAAGTCATAGGAGCAGAATTAGGCCATTCAGCCCATCAAGTCTACTCCGCCATTCAATCATGGCTGATCTGTCTTTACCTCTCAACCCCATTCTCCTGCCTTCTCCCCGTAACCCCTGACACCCGCACTAATCTGGAATCTATCCACTTCCGCCTTAAAAATATCAATTGACGGCCTCCAGAGTCTTCTGTTGGCAATGAATTCCACAGTTGTGGAATACAATCTAGTGTCAAGAGGAAAGCTGACAAGCTGTATCACCCATTTACCTGGTGGGGGGCGTATGGGACAAGGTACCAGGAGCGCTAGTTGAGGCAGCTACTATATCAACATTGAAAAGACATCAGCAGAAGCTGGAGGTGGATTTCACAAGATGCCAACTATTCCGCACTGTTTCAACACAATCGATATGTTGGCTCTCCAGTGAAGCTCACACCTCATGAGAAGATTAAAAACAATAGACAATAGACAATAGGTGCAGGAGTAGGCCATTCAGCCCTTCGAGCCAGCACCACCATTCAATGTGATCATGGCTGATCATTCTCAATCAGTACCCCGTTCCTGCCTTCTCCCCATACCCCCTGACTCCGCTATCCTTAAGAGCTCTATCTAGCTCTCTCTTGAATGCATTCAGAGAACTGGCCTCCACTGCCTTCTGAGGCAGAGAATTCCACAGATTCACAACTCTCTGACTGAAAAGGTTTTTCCCCATCTCCGCTCTAAATGGCCTACCCCTTCTTCGTAAACTGTGGCCCCTGGTTCTGGGCTCCCACTGCTTTCAGGAAGCTGTACACCTTGCTTTTAACCCTGCTACTTTGAACCAACTGCAGATTGTTTCCCAGTGCTTGGAATCTTGGCAATTAAAAGATGACAAAGGTTGGGTCAGTCAGATAAGCAGGATTATTGCACTGTGTAAATGACTGGAGTACTTTCCACGAGTCTAATAACTCACCAGCCCTTCCACCACCAGCCCGACAGAACAAGGAACAGTACAGCACAGGAACAGGCCCTTCAGCCCACAATATCCATGCCCAACATATAACCATATAACAATTACAGCACGGAAACAGGCCCGTTCGGCCCTACCAGTCCACGCCGACCACTTTCTCTGACCTAGTCTTATCTACCTGCTCTCAGACCTTAACCCTCCAATCCCCTCCCATCCATATACCTATCCAATTTACTCTTAAATAATGCCAAGTTCAATTAATCCCCTCTGCCTGCAAGTAAGTGATCCATTTCCATCCAACTACATCTTTTTTATCAGTGATTTAGAACTGATTTTATCACTTCCGACTTTCTGCCTTCCGCATCCTCCGACCTTATCGTCTCCCAGCCACACACAGCCTGGTTTTACCTTCTCCCCAAAATCCACAAACACAACTGCCCTGGCAGACCCATTGTTTCTGCCTGCTCCTGTCCCACTGAGATTTCCACATACATCCACTCCATCCTATCCCCCCAGTCCAATCTCTCCCGACCTATGTCCAAGATACCCCACATGCCCTTCATACCTTTAATGGCTTCCGCTTTCCGAGCCCCCACTCCCTCATCATTCAGCCACACTACACCTCCACCTCCACTCTACACCATCCATTTTCCCTCTACTAACACTCTACTCCGCCCAGCGGAGCTGGTCCTCACCCTCAACAACTTCTCCTTTGATTCTTCTAACTTCCTCCAAGTCCAAGGTGTAGCTCTGGGCACCCACATGGGCCCCAGCTATGCCTGCCTCTTTGTAGGGTACGTTGAACAATCCCTGTTCCAGGCGTACACTGGCCCCATCCCCGAACTTTATCTCTGTTATATTGATGATTGCCTCCTGCACCCATGCAGAACTCATGGACTTCATCCACTTCACCACCAATTTCCATCCTGCACTCAAATTTACTTGGACCATCTCCGACACCTCCCTCCCCTTTCATGATCTCACAGTCTCCATCAAAGGAGATAGACTATTGAGTGACATCTGTTACAAACCCACTGACTCCCACAACTATCCCGACTACACTTCTTCCCACCCTGCTTCCTGCAAAGACTCTATCCCCTACTCCCAATTCCTCCGTCTACGCCGCATCTGCGCCCAAGATGAGGTGTTCCACACTAGAACATCTGAGATGTCCTCATTCTTTAGGGAACGGGGGTTCCCCTCTTCCATCATAGATGAGGCCCTCACTCGTGTCTCCTCGGTACCCCGCAGCTCCGCCCTTGCTCCCCCTCCCCCAAGTCACAACAGAGGCAGAGCTCCCCTAGTCCTCACCTTCCACCCCATCAGCCGTCGCATCAACACATAATCCTCTGACATTTCCACCACCTCCAACGGGATCCCACCACGAGCCACATCTTCCCATCTCCACCCCTATCTGCCTTCCACAGAGAACGTTCCCTCTGCATCTCCCTGGTTAACTCATCCCTTCCCACCCAAACCACCCCCATCCCCAGGTATCTTCTCCTGCAACCACAGAAGATGCAGCACCTGTCCCTATACCTCCTCCCTTGACCCCAACAGTCCTTTCAGGTTAGGCAGAGGTTCACTTGCACCTCCTCCAACCTCATCTACCGTATCCGTCGTTCAAGATGCGGACTCTTATACATCGGCGAGACCAAACGTAGACTGGGCGATCGTTTCGCTGAACACCTTTGCTCAGCCCGCCTGAACCAACCTTCTCTCCAAAGATGCTGCCTGTCCTGCTGTCATTCCAGCTTTTTGTGTCTATCTTCAGTCTGGACCAGCATCTGCAGTTACTTCCGACAACTATATCCCTTCATCTGCTTCACATCCTCTCCTTATCTCCTTGTCTTCTTTTCATCTCTGGTCTTTATCCACCCATCTGCCAACCAGCCCCCCACCCTCCACCCCCCCCCCCGTCCCCATCCCTCGCCCCCTCCCCTGTATCCACCTATCACTCGCCAGACTTTGTTTGGCCCCCACCTCTCCTTTCCAGCTTTCCCTGCCCAACTCCATCAGTTTGAAAAAGGGTCCCGATCTGAAAATAACTGCAGATGCTGGTACAAATCGAAGGTATTTATTCACAAAGTGTTGGAGTAACTCAGCAGGTCAGGCAACATCTCAGGAGAGAAGGAATGGGTGACGTTTCAGGTCGAGACCCTTCTTCAGACTGAAACGTCACCCATTTCTTCTCTCCTGAGATGCTGCCTGACCTGCTGAGTTCCTCCAGCACTTTGTATTTTGATCATTATCCTTGTACCTATTGGTCTATATTTACAGAATCCTTTCAGTGAATACTGTTGGCAAATGAAGCAAGTGGATTCTTACAGTAGTTAAATCAACAAGTTCACTGCAAATTAATTGCCGGAGCCTATGTCTAGACGAAATATCCAGTAAATCAGATTTAAGAACCTCAAAAAGAATATTACTTAATCATTCTAACAACTAGCATTTGAATGAAAAGGAAAAAAAATGGATCCTGACTCTTTGTGAGAAATATACTATTTCTGTTTTGAACAAGATTCTATTTCTTTGTCAGTGAGCAATCAGAGTTTGTCTCGCAAACCATGACCCACAAAGCCCCCGGAGTGACGCTCGAAATATGTGTGACCCACTCCAGTGACTGCAATTATAGTGGAGGGCAGCAGATTTTAAATCAATAAATAAAAGGCAAGCTTTATCCTGCATTAGGTAAGTGATTTGTACAAGCAAGAACTGGTTCAAATACAGCACAAACTCAAATTTCGGCAAACTAATTAACACATTATACTTCCTTTTAAATGTGTTTAGTTTAGTTTAGTTTAGTTTAGTTTAGTTTAGTTTAGTTTAGTTTAGTTTAGTTTAGTTTAGAGATACAGTGCAAAAACAGGCCCTTCAGCCCTCCGAGTCCACGCCGACCAGTGATCCCCGCACATTAACACTATCCTATACACACTGGGGACAACTTACAATCATACCAAGTAAAATTAGCCTACAAATGAATGAATGAATGAATGAATGAATGAATGAATGAATGAATGAATGAATGAATGAATAAGTTTATTGGCCAAGTATGTGCATATACAAGGAATGTGCCTTGGTGCATTTTTGTTCGTCTTTGGAGTGTGGGAGAAAACCCACGCAAGTCACGGGGAGAACGTGCAAACTCCGTACTGACAGCACCTGTAGTCAGGATTGAACCCGGGTCTCTGGAGCTGCAAGGCAGCAGCTATACCACTGCGCCACCATGCCGCCCTTTTTGTTTCCCTCTTCATGAGTTTGCATATTAATAAAAGTATTTGCACCTGCACACTCACACAGCTCTTCATCTTGTTCCAAGGTACTCATATTAGAGCTTCTAGTCACTGCAGATTCTACGGTACAACACTAAACCACAGATAACAAGATCTTGGAATTGCAGCGCTGAGGGGTGTTGGGATTAAGATAAATGATCCAGATCAATTATCTGATCGGAGTGTGAAAGAAAAACCAAATTAGCCTCAATCTGTGAGCAATTACCACATCTGGTTCGTTTAACTTTGAGTACAGTCGCAGAGTCACACATAGAAGATAGACACAAAACGCTGGAGTAACTCAGCGTGTAAGGCAGCCACTCTGGAGAAAAGGAATAGGTGATGTTTCGGGTCGAAACACTCTTTCAGACTCAATTTTTGTACGCAAGTTCCAAGGATGAGATTTCAAGTTCAAAGCTTTTGACACAAAGCTTTTTTTGTTAGGGCGGCACGGTGGCGCAGCGGTAGAGTTGCTGCTTTACAGCGAATGCAGCGCCGGAGACCCAGGTTCAATCCTGACTACGGGTGCTGCCTGTACGGAGTTTGTACGTTCTCCCCGTGACCTGCGTGGGTTTTCTCCAAGATCTTTTTTTTCCTCCCACACTCCAAAGGCGTACAGGTATGTAGGTTAATTGGCTTGGTAAGTGTAAAAATTGTCCCTTGTGGGTATAGGATAGTGTTATTGTGCGGGGATCGCTGGTCGGCGCGGACCCGGTGGGCCGAAAGGGCCTGTTTCCGCGCTGTATCTCTGAACACAGAAGCAGGTGTACTAGCAGCTACGCCTCTTGCGTTGGGCATGGGTTATAGATGAGCTGCAATCTCACCCAGTTCAACACCATACAAGCTGAACCCATCGTCTGTGATCCCTTGGGCAAACTCTGCTTCCTTCCCATCTATCCCAGCTCCCTCACTAGTAACTCATCGAGGTTGAACAGACCCAGTCAAAGGCTTTGAACTCAGATCTAAACCTACATTGTTTCTTCAGAAATACCGTGTGCTATCTGTACAATATTAAGGTCACGAGGTCATAAGTGATAGGAGCAGAATTGGGTCATTCGGCCCATCAAGTCTACACAGCCATTCAATGATGGCTGGACTACCTCTCCCTCCTAACCCCATTCTCCAGTCTTCTCCCCATAACCTTTGATACCCGTACTAATCAACCGGACTATTGATCTAACTCAAAAGGCAGTGGAGGCCGATCCTCTGGATGCTTACAAGAGAGAGTTAGATAGAGCTCTTAAAGATAGCGGAGTCAGGGGGTATGGGGAGAAGGCAGGAACAGGGCACTGATTGTGGATGATCAGCCATGATCACAGTGAATGGCGGTGCTAGCTCAAAGGCCCGAATGGCCTACTCCTGCACCTATTGTCTATCGTCTATTGTCTATTATCTCAGGCATACCAATGAAATCTTTATCCATGTGAAACATCAGCTTGATCTTCGAGTCATACAGCACAGAAACACGCCCCTCAGCCCAACTCATCAAGGCTGTCCAATGGTGAAGCAAAATACTTCAGATTGCGCAGCAATCTTGCACCATTCTGTTGTTTTGCACTCATCATACACTTATTATCATATCATATCATATCATATCATATATATACAGCCGGAAACAGGCCTTTTCGGCCCACCAAGTCCATGCCGCCCAGCGATCCCCGTACATTAACACTATCCTACACCCACTAGGGACAATTTTTACATTTACCCAGCCAATTAACCTACATACCTACAGTTGAAGAAGGGTCTCGACCCGAAACGTCACCCATTCCTTCTCTCCCGAGATGCTGCCTGACCTGCTGAGTTACTCCAGCATTTTGTGAATATACCTACATTATTGTTGTATTTATCATTAGTGCATAGTCATACAGCACAGAAACAGGCCTTCCGGGCCAAGTTACCCATGGCAACCAAGGTGCCTCATCAACACTAGTTCCACCTGCCCACGTATGACCCACATCCTTTAAAATCTTATGCACCGTACAGCCAAAACATTATGACCACTGACAGGCAAAGGGAATAACATTGATTATCTTGTTACAATGGCACCTGTCAAGGGGTGGGATATTTTAGGCAGCAAGTGAACAGTCAGTTCTTGAAGTTGATGTGTTGGATGCAGGAGAAATGGGCAGGAGTAAAGACCTGAGCGACTTTGACAAGGGCCAAATTGTTATGGCCAGATGACTGGGTCAGAGCATCTCTGAAACGGCAAGGCTTGTGGGGTGCTCCCGGTCAGCAGTGGTGAGTACCTACCGACAGTGGTCCGAGGAGGGACAAACCACAAACTGGCGACAGGGTGTTGGGCGCCCAAGGCTCATCGATGCACAAGGACAACGAAGGGTCTCCCGTCTGGTCCGAACCGACAGAAGGTCGACTGTGGCACAAGTCACAGAAAATTGTAATGGTGATCACGGGAGGAATGTGTCACAATACACAGTGCATCGCACCCTGCTGCGTATGGGGCTGCACACGGAGGACCAACAGCATATTAGGCAGGTGGTCATAATGTTTTGGTTCATCAGGTCATAATGTTTTAGCTGATCCGTGTATATCCATGTAGCTGTCCAAATGTCTTAAATATTATTATAATACCTGCCTCGACTACCTCCTCTGGCAGCTCGTTCTATATATCCACCACCCTCTGTGTGAATAATTAGCCCCTCAGGTTCCTTTTAAATCTTTCCCCTCTCACCTTAAACCTATGCCCTCTGGTTCTTGATTCCCCTACTCTGCATAAAAGACTGTGCATTCACCTTAACTATTCCCCTCACCTTTATAGGATCACCCCTCATCTTCCTACACTCCAAGGAATAGTCCTGGCCTGCCCAACTTCTCCCTGTAGCCCTGTATCCTTGTAAATACTGTTTACTTTGTGAGCTTCATCTGAACAAGGAACTTCATTGTGTGTCTGACAATTAATCGGTCTGAATGTCTCACACACCCTTACCACACCATTACTGGCTGTCCCTTCATAAGTACCCAGGGCAAGTTGTAAACAAAAAGGTGCAACAAGGTGTTCCTTGCTGTTGGTATCTATGATATTGATGAACCATTCACCTCATTGGAGACCCTCAGACTATCTTTAATCAGACTTTACCTTGCACTGAGCGTCGTTCCCTTTATTGTGTATCTGTGTACACTGTGGACGGCTCGATTGTAATTGTGTATAGTCTGGTTAGCACATTACAAAAGCTTTTCACTGTACACGTGACTATAAACTAAACTAAACTAAACTAACTAATCATAGAAACATAGAAAGTAGGTACAGGAGTAGGCCATTCGGCCCTTCGAGCTGCACCACCATTCAATATATGTAGGTTAATTGGCTGGGTAAATGTAAAAATTGTCCCTAGTGGGTGTAGGATAGTGTTAATGTACGGGGATCGCTGGGCGGCACGGACTTGGAGGGCCGAAAAGGCCTGTTTCCGGCTGTATATATATGATATGATATGATAATATGATCATGGCTGATCATCCAACTCAGTATCCTGTACCTGCCTTCTCTCCATACCCCCTGATCCCTTTAGCCACAAGGGCCACATCTAACTCCCTCTTAAATATAGCCAATGAACTGGCAGAGAATTCCATCATCATTCTATAAACCATTTAAGCCGATTACGTACCTGACCACCTAATTTAATTAATAAACTTTATTTTTTAAACGTTTGCAATCTATCGGTGATATTAAAAATTCTTAGATATTTGAAAGTCTATTTTTTAACCTTTAGCGGTATCAGTAGCTATACCCATTCCAACCATCACAGCAGAAGCAAGGCATGTTGCTCCTGTATTTCAATCAGAATTGATTTAATGCCATACTTTCAGTTCATAAGTTCTAAAACTCATTGACATTTCTTGTTTAGACATTTGAACAACCAGAGGGAAATTGGTTGCTATAGTAACTTAAATTGCACATTTGCTAAGCAAAGAAAGGTTGCTGGCCGAGACATTTAGGCAACTAAAGTGCACAGCTCGGTAGCTTTGAAACAATGCAATGATGGCAGGCTGCTGGAATAGCCAGTCGCTCAAACATCTTATGCATCCACCGTCCTTTAATGCTGACGACCTCCTCCACAGTTAATTAAAACTGCCCAGGATTCTAACTTTGAAAACAGTTTGACTGCCACTTGACAGTAGAGTCCTGAGGGACTAATTCTTTATCTTTTGCTCTTTGACTTAGAAATCAATGGACAGTGAGCCTGAAACAGTGGAAATCAAATTAAGAACAATCTAGACTTTGGACTTTAGAGATACAGCGTGGAAACAGGCCCTTCGGTCCACCGAGTCTGTGCTGACCAATGATCTACTAGCTCTATCCCACAGTCTAGGGACAATTTACAATATTTTACTAAAGCCAATTAGCCTAAGTCTTTGGGATGTGGCGGGAAACTGGAGCACCTAGAGGAAACCCACGTAAATCACAAGGAGAACGTACAAAGTCCGTACAGACAGCACCTGTAGTCAGGATCGAACCCTGGTCTCTGGCGCTGTAAGGCAGCAACTCTACCACTGCACCACCGTGCCGCCCCAAAAACATAAAGGTGGAGGCGAGGTCGGATGACCGTGAGGGTAATATTATTCACTTGATTTAGTTACAGTGACCACCGGGCCTAGTTCAGCATTGAGCCCGTTGCCCAACATTGGGACCTTGCCCTGCACACATGGGCAATTCAAGCATTCACCTCGGGACTGCTGCAGTGACCGCAGTGACCCAGCTCCCACCCGCTCTCCCAGGCAATGTATCCCAGGTATCAATCCATCATGCCTTACTGTCACCCACGCGCACACTGCGTAGATCACACATGCACGAGTCGCCAAAAAAGTCCAGGCGCTGGATGTACTGGAGCGGCTCCCGATAGGGTTGCCAACTTCCTCACTCCCAAATAAGGGACAAAAGGTGACATCACCGCTCCGTGCCCCACGTGACCTCACCCACCCATCGGCCATATGCTCCCGCTCCACCAATGGCGACCCCCAGGGCCAGGAGGCGGGTTGCTATGCAACCTTCATTAGATGGCGCCCGGGCCTCCAGACCTACACTGTCCGGGCCTACACTGTCCGGGCCCACAGTGTCCAGGCCTATAGCGTCGGGGGCCTATAGTGTCCGGGCCTACAGCGCCCCCCAGGCCTAATACGGGACAAGGGCGGTCCGGCACGTGACAAATCAATTTAGCCCAAAATACATGATGTCCCGGCTAATACGGGACAGTTGGCAACCCTAGCTCCCGATCCAGGTAAGCCCCAGGCTGGGGCAGGGCCTCCTCCATCGTCCTTCACTGGCTCGACCCGCCGACAGACATCCCTCTCCTCTCCTCACCCAACTGCCTCTGTGTTCCGGGGGCACCTCGTGCAGTCAACCTTGAAGGCGCTGGAGGCAATACCCTAGTTCCTCTCTTACTGGCCCACTCCTCGCGTCCGTCGTCGCCAGCGGCTTCCTCCTCCTCAGCTCTCCGAGCCTCTCCCCGCCGGGCCTTCTGTCTTCCAGCCGCCAAGTCTTCCGGGCGGATTCCCGGCACACACGGCATCCCAGGAGCCTGCTGCCCCAGCACTCACCACTCTTAATGAGAAGATCCCATTCATCTCCCCACCAAATCTAACTTCAATTTCAATTTTAGCGAGACGCTACTTGGAAAGTATAAATGCAAACAACTAACTGGCCTGAAAAAAACAGGCTCCACAATTAAGAATATGATCGCCAACATTGTGGATTTGGATGGTGAATCTGTGGAATTCATTGCCACAGACAGCTGTGGAGGTCAAGTCAGTGGATATATTTAAGGCAGGGATAGATAGATTCTTGATTTGTACAGGTGTCAGGGGTTATGGGGAGAAGGCAAGAGAATGGGGTTCGATGGGAGAGATAGATCAGCCATGATTGAATGAGTAGACTTGATGGGCCGAATGGCCTAATTCTGCTCCTATCACTGATGAACATGGAAGGTATTTATTTCACAAAATGCTGGAGTAACTCAGCAGGTCAGGCAGCATCTCAGGAGAGAAGGAATGGGTGACGTTTCGGGTCGAGACCCTTCTTCAGTCTGAAGAAGGGTCTCGACCTGAAACGTCACCCATTCCTTCTCTCCCGAGATGCTGCCTGACCCACTAAGTTACTCCAGCATTTTGTGAAATAAATACCTTCGATTTGTACCAGCATCTGCAGTTATTTTCTTACACTTATGAACATGGATTTTTTTTTAAACATGCAATGCAAGTTCCAATGTACAATTGCTCCAAATAAAACTAGCCATTTCAGCAGACTGCACACGGTGGTAAATCTGTGAAATACATTGCCATACAATGCTATGGAGGCCAAGTCAATGGATATTTTTAAGGCGGAGATAGATAAATTCTTGATTGGTACGGATGTCAGGGGTTGTGGGGGGAAGGCGGGAGAATGGAGTGAAGAGGGTGAGATAGATCGGGCATGATTGAATGGCAGGGTAGGTTTGATGGGCTGAATGGCCTAATTCTGCTCCAAAAACTTATGAACTTATTGACTTCAGTAGTTGTATCCTCTGTTAGCATCTGCTAACAGATTGACTTATTGACTTCAGTAGTTGTATCCTCTGTTAGCATCTGCTCCACTGAAGAAGGAACTTTGCGGGCAATTTTAGGATGAATCTCTGACCAGTGAAGACCATGCCATTACATACATGTGGACTGTTATAAATATTAATAACAGTGAACTCTCCACTCACCTAGGTGGAGGGAACATTATGATCATCCATGTTCTCCAGCGAAGCTGCCTAAGATGCTGAGTTACTCCAGCACTATGTGCCCTTTATTATAATTTTCTGCCGCATACTCCTCAGAGCCTTTTGAGGGACAGTCGGAGAGTGATTTCTATTCATTTAGTGTAGAGAATCAGCTTGTAAACAGGCCCTTCAGCCCACCTAGTCCATGCTGACTATCGATCCCCCGTTCACCCTAGTTCCATGTTATCCCACTTTCTCATCCACTGCCCTTACACTAGGGGCAGTTTACAGAGGGACAATTAACCCACAAACCTGCACATCCAAGGGACGTGAGAGGGAACCGGAGCACCCGGGGGAAAGTCATCCAGTCACAGGGAGAACATGCAAACTCCACACACACAGCACCCAAGGTCGGGATCAAGCCCGGGTCTCTGGCACTGTGAGGCAGCTGTGCCACCGTGCCACCATTTCTTCATGATTCCAGTGTGAGATGATAAAAAACCAAAATGAATTGAAATACATTTTTTGGAGCTGTTGCAAATATTTTACAAAACACCCTTTTGCTCAGTTACCTCTTTTTGTTTGGTAATAATTACCTGTCTAGTGCTGGTGACACAACATCTAATTGTCACATTCAGAAGCTCCAAATGCAGTGAATATTATTCAAATCAGGACTCTCAAGGTGTAGTTGCAATATAATGAACAGGTTCAAATATGAGCAGAATTGAATTCACTTAATTACAGCAATTGCATTGACTTGATTTTCTTCTGATGTTGAGAGCAAGGTCGCTCACTCTCTTCAAGGTTCAGAACAAAGGCTGCTCACATTGATATGAATTCCACAGCCTACCTTTTCCAGCTCACGGATGCCTTCTTCCACAACACATATTGATGCCAGTGCTCTCAGGGCAAGGGTATGTAAATAACAAGGAGCCTCTTGCCTGCACAGTTTGAAGAGCACTGCGACCCCTCCTTCCTGAAACAGAGAGAAAACATTCAGACACAGTGAAACATAGAGTCTCAGAGTCATAGAGTCTTAGAGTCTACACTAAAACATTCAGACACTGTGAAACATAGAGTCTCAGAGTCACAGACTGATACAGTGTGGAAACACGATGTGCCCTCACCGGCCAACATGTCCCAGCTACACTAATTCTTGCTATTGAGGGCGTGCAGCGTAGGTTTACTAGGTTAATTCCCGGAATGGCGGGACTCTCATATGTTGAAAGACTGGAGCGACTAGGCTTGTATACACTGGAATTTAGAAGGATGAGAGGAGATCTTATCGAAACATATAAGATTATTAAGGGGTTGGACACGTTAGAGGCAGGAAACATGTTCCCAATGTTGGGGGAGTCCAGAACAAGGGGCCACAATTTAAGAATAAGGGGTAGGCCATTTAGAACCTAGATGAGGAAAACCTTTTTCAGTCAGAGAGTTGTGAATCTGTGGAATTCTCTGCCTCAGAAGGCAGTGGAGGCCAATTCTCTGAATGCATTCAAGAGAGAGCTAGATAGAACTCTTAAAGATAGCGGAGTCAGGGGGTATGGGGAGAAGGCAGGAACGGGGTACTGATTGAGAATGATCAGCCATGATCACATTGAATGGCGGTGCTGGCTCGAAGGGCCGAATGGCCTCCTCCTGCACCTATTGTCTATTGTCCATTGTCCCACCTTCCGGTGTTTGGTCCATATCTCTCCAAACCTGTCCTATCCATGTACCTGTCCAACTGTTTCTTAAACGATGGGATAGTCCCAGCCTCAACCACCTCCTCTGGCAGCTTGTTCCATACACCCACCACCCTTTGTGTGAAAAAGTTACCCCTCAGTTTCCTATTAAATAATTTCCCCTTCACCTTAAACCTATGCCCTCTGGTCCTCGATTCCCCTGCTCTGGGCAAGAGACTCTGTGCATCTACACGATCTATTCATCTCATGATTTTATACACCTCTACAAGATCACCCCACATCCTCCTGCGCTTCAAGAAATAAAGTCCCAGCCTACTCAACCTTTCCCTGTAGCTCGCACCCTTTAGGCCTGGCAACATCCTCGTAAATCTTCTCTGTAGCCTTTCCAGCTTGACATCTTTTCTATAACACGGTGCCCAGAACTGAACACAATATTCTAAATGCAGCTTCATCTTCATCTTCACATCTTCACAGATTGCTGTTCTGTTTGGTTAACACAACTAGCAATCAATTTAGTTTAGTTTAGTTTATTACCGAGGCACAGTGAAAAGCTTTTGTTGCGTGCTAACGAGTCAGCGGAAAGACGATACATGATTACAATCAAGCCATCCACGGTGTGTAGATACATGATAAAGGGAATAATGGTTAATGCATGGTAAAGTCTAATAAAGTCTGATTAAAGATAGTCCGAGGGCCTCCAATGAGGTAGATGGTCGCTCAGGACCGTTCTCTTGTTGGTGATAGGATGGTTCAGTTGCCTGATAACAGCTGAGAAGAAACTGTCCCTGAATTTGGAAGTATACATTAAACAGGATCGCGGACTGGAGGGATCTATAAATACAATTATCTTTTACTTAGGACCATGAACCAAACCTATTAAATCACCACCAGATTTTGTTCCACAGGAATAAAGCGTTCGTTTCTATGTTGCTTCACACAATTACATGGTCTTTTGCCAGAGTTCACAGGGCAAAAAACTAATTCAGTCACAAATCGATCTAATCTGTCAGGACATTGTTATCGAAGGGATCTGCCATAAGCGTTGCCTCATAAAGGCAGCCACACAACCTTGGCCACACTCTCATCTCGCTGCTACCACCGGGACTAAGGTATAGAAGCCTGGGAACCGTGACCGCCAGGTTCAAGAACAGCTTCTTCCCAGCAACCATTGGAGTCTTGAACACTGTACAGCACTAACCCGAGCATCTATGATCTTCCATGGACTGTGTCTTTGGTTGCACAGCGGACTTACGTTTTTTGTACGACAATGGTTCCCAGTGTTACTGTTATTAATATATTGCATTTTTGCTTATTTTATATTGATTGTCTGTGTGTTATCATATTTACCAGCCTGATGAGTTGCAGCAAGTAAGAATTTCATAATTCAGATGTCAGTAAGTGACAAATGAACACTCTCCACTCTCTTGATTTATGAGGGAAATCCCCACAAATTGTGGTTAAAGAAGATCATTCAACGTTAGTTTCTCCAGCTAATCATGGGTGGATTCCATGCCCTTGTGGAAATCCAGGTAATGCGTCTTGTTATATATTTGAAAGAGAGACCAAACTAATCAACATCAGTGTGTAAGAAGGAACTACAGATTTTAGTTTAGTTTAGTTTGGAGATACAGCGCGGAAACAGGCCCTTCGGCCCACCGGGTCCGCGCCGCCCAGCGACCCCCGCACACTAACACTATCCTACACCCACTGAGGACAATTTTTACATTTACCCAGCCAATTAACCTACAAACCTGTACGTCTTTGGAATGTGGGAGGAAACAGAAGATCTCGGAGAAAACCCACGCAGGTCATGGGGAGAACGTACAAACTCCGTACAGACAAGGTTTGTACATATAGACAAGGTTTGTACGTATCACTCTGTACAGATGCTGGTTTAAACCGAAGAACGACACATAAAGCTGGAGTCTCAGCGGGACCGGCAGCATCTCTGGAGAGAAGGAATGGGTGACATTTCGGGTCGAGAATCTTCTTCAGACTGAATCAACATCAGTATTGGGTGGATGAGGAGTGGACTTTTTAAGTCCATAGTCCTGCTTCAGGTTTTTCAGTTTCAGTTTTCAGTTTAGTCTATTGTCACGTGTACAGTGAAAAGCTTTTGTTGCGTGCTAACCAGTCAGCGGGAAAACAATACATGATTACAATCGTGCCATTTACAGTGTATAGATACATGATAAGAGAAACATGTTTAGTGCAAGGTAAAGTCAGCAAAGTCCGACCAAGAAGAGTCCGAGGGTCATCAAAGAGGTAGATAGTAGTTCAGCACTGCTCTCTGGTTGACTGCAACCAACATATTTTTTGAAATATGTTTCTCAATTTGTTTGAAATATTTCTTTCAAATATTTATTATAATATTTGTGAAGTATGCTTCTCAAAATAGACAATAGACAATAGACAATAGGTGCAGGAGGAGGCCATTCGGCCCTTCGAGCCAGCACCGCCATTCAATGTGATCATGGCTGATCATTCTCAATCAGTATCCCGTTCCTGCCTTCTCCCCATACCCCCTGACTCCGCTATCCTTAAGATCTCCATCTAGCTCTCTCTTGAATGCATTCAGAGAATTGGCCTCCACTGCCTTCTGAGGCAGAGAATTCCACAGATTCACAACTCTCTGACTGAAAAAGCTTTTCCTCATCTCAGTTCTAAATGGCCTACCCCTTATTCTTAAACTGTGGCCCCTTGTTCTGGACTCCCCCAACATTGGGAACATGTTTCCTACTCTAACGTGTCCAACCCCTTAATAATCTTATACGTTTCGATAAGATCTCCTCTCATCCTTCTAAATTCCAGTGTATACAAGCCTAGTCGCTCCAGTCTTTCAACATATGACAGTCCCGCCATTCCGGGAATTAACCTAGTAAACCTACGCTGCACGCCCTCAATAGCAAGAATATCCTTCCTCAAATTTGGAGACCAAAACTGCACACAGTACTCCAGGTGCGGTCTCACCAGGGCCCAATATCCGATTTGAATCTGAAACACTGGAGAAAGACACACAAGCTCGAAAGAGACACTGCCAGTAACCTGAACAAATAACTCCATGAAAGTTAATATTCATGAATGTTGAAATAGTTTAAGTTTACAAGCTAAGAACTTCAAAAGTCTACTTTGATATGCTCTGCTAATTAATAGAAATATTTCCATAATACATTTTAATGAAAATGATTACAACCTGAGTGAAGAATTAAATGCATTTCGGGTTATCATCCAAGTCACCAGTAATTACATTTCCAAGAAAGAACATGCCAATAAATCAAGGAAACGTGTTAATGAGATGTTAACGGGATAATAAATATGCCTCCCTTTCGCACAGTCTCGCTGCTCAATTCTATTTTCCTGAGCATCTTTACACAGGCCATGTTGTCTGCAAAGTACAAGATATCCTATTGATGTGGGAATAATATTCTCTTTACGTGTAAAACTACCAGACCTATGAATTACGGCAATAAGGTAAAAAGAAGCAAAATTAAAGCTTAAACTAATTCTAAAAGTGTGCTCAATTTCCAAGAGTCCATCTGTCCGCTTTTAAAGAGAATGTTGATGAACACTTACACAGCTAGAGCATCGTGACATATTTTAAGAGGGAAAAGTACATTTGGGAACCAAATAGTTCTTATTTGATATACTTAAGAGCATAGTAAGAGCGTGGTGTTTAGAGTGATATTGTGGATACAGGCCCTTTGGCCCAACTTGCCCACACCGGCCAACATAGAAACATAGAAAATAGGTGCAGGAGGAGGCCATTTGGCCCTTCGAGCCAGCACCGCCATTCATTGTGATCATGGCTGATCATCCACAATCAATAACCCGTGCCTGCCTTCTCCCCATATCCCTTGATTCCGCTAGCCCCTTGAACTCCATCTAACTCTCTTTTAAATTCATCCAGTGATTTGGCCTCCACTGCCCTCTGTGGCAGAGAATTCCATAAATTCACAACTCTCTGGGTGAAAAAGTTTTTTCTTACCTCAGTTTTAAATTGCCTCCCCTTTATTCTTAGACTGTTCCCAGCTACACTTGTCCCACCTGCCCACATTTGGCCCATATCCCTCCAAACCTGTCCTATCCATGTACCTGTCTGTTTCTTAAACGTTTGGATAGTCCCAGCCTCAACTACCTCCTCTGGCAGCTTGCTCCATGCACCCACCACCCTCTGTGTTTACTATAAACATTGCTCATCAAATTAAGAATACTGCCTGTCATGAATAAATCCTCAGTACAATCCAATTATGCCTCTTGGATCAGTGGTACAATATATGTAGTTAATGAATATATAGAGTGATGGCAATCTAACATCTACTGAAAGGAACCTGTGCCTTTGTATAGGTTGAACACAGTAGGTTTTATAGATCGATGCTGCTATATAACAAAATAACAATAAGCAGAGGTACTAGATCAAAAAATCGAGCATTTCTTCAATAATTTATGAACATTAGGTTACACATGTTAAGCTTTTGGCTGCAAATGTTAAATCTTTTAAGAGATTTCAGGAAATTACTGGTGTGGATAATATATTTCCGTACCATACAGTAAGTGCTCTAAGAAATCCCAACAGGGATGAGAATTTATACCTTTTGGTCCTCAAAGCAGGGAGCAGCTAATATATACACCAACGCTCCAGGTGAAACTCAGTCAGTGTCCTTGAAACTTCAGAACAACAGGATCCTCAGTTTTAGATTTTTAATTTATTTCAAAAACATCAGTTTAAACATACCAAATCAGTTATAAAGATTGGCCATCTCAAGATTATAATTTGTGCATTAATATTTTAATCTCTCCACACGCTGAACGTTTCTAACTGAAGCATTTCTTTAATGTAACAACTGCTTTCACAAGGCAAGGACAGAACTCTTCAGAACACAAGGAGGCATAAAGAGTCGCTCAGTCCGCCTGGACCTACCTGATCTCCCGGTTGCCAAACACTTTAATTCCCCTTCCTATTCCCAAACTGACCTTTCTGTCCTTGGTGTCAGAGTGAGGCCAAACGCAAATTGGAGGAACAGCACCTCATCTTTCATTTGGGCAGCTTACAGCCCAATGGTATGAATATTAATTTCACTAACTTCAAGTATACCTTGCATGTAGGTTAATTGGCTGGGTAAATGTAAAAATTGTCCCTAGTGGGTGTAGGATAGTGTTAGTGTACGGGGATCGCTGGGCGGCACGGACTTGGTGGGCCGAAAAGGCCTGTTTCTGGCTGTATATATATGATATGATGATATGATCCCCTCTCTCTTTGTCACTCCAAGGTCCCCACTGTCACCTAGCAAACACCTAATAGCCTGTTTCCTTTATCATCGTTACTTTTTTGCATATCTTTAATTCATTTTTTCTATATCTCTCTACATCACCGTCTATATCTCTTGTTTCCTTTCCCATGACTCTCAGTCTGAAGAAGGGTCTCGACCCGAAACGTCACCTATTCCTTTTCTCCAGAGATGCTGCCCGTCCCGCTGAGTTACTCCAGCACCCTGTGAAACGTCACCTATCCATGTTCTCCACAGATGCTGCCTGACCCACTGAGTTACTCCAGCACCCTGTGAAACGTCACCTATCCATGTTCTCCACAGATGCTGCCTGACCCGCTGAGTTAATCCAGTGTTTTGTATCTATCTTGGGCATAATGAACCATTCAGACCTTCAGTAATACTTTTCAATTCAAGAAGAATGTGCATGAGATTTCCCCTCAGCCCCCATTCACTATCATTGCGTTTCTCTTAATATGTAAAAAGTGCGATTCTCTTAATATGTAAAAATATCTTTGTCTAAGTCTTCCTTGCTGGAAATGAACCATTTTCTCAAAACTGAGCTCATGCAATTTCAGGAAAGCATCCTTTACCCAAATCATGGAGTGAATTAAAGTTTTATTAAAAAGCTATTTCTTGGTCTCTTCAATTAGTGACCACAAAGTCAAGCAGGAGCTCGGACCTCTCTGCTTCTGAAATCACAGGTTTGTTGTAAAAATCAATATATAGGAACTGAACCAAACATGCAAATACAGTGAGTCACACAGACACAATGAACTTTATGCCACTTGACTTGATATAAGAGAGGAAATGTGAAATATTTTTTTAAATTGGAGATCGGGCACTGCATCAAATTGAAACACAAATCACCCAGCTTTATTCCGTACAGGAGGATTGGTGCACTACTTTGTCCCTGTTGACTCATGTAGTTAAACCTTTCTTCCCCGCTCTGACTCACGGCTGCCGTGTATTCTATTTCAGGCTGAGGTGACACCATCGGTTTTGTTCTCTCCACCAAGTCTTGCTCACAAACCAGGCTTGCTCTGAGTGCCTATTGAAAATTTCAAGACATCCCACTTGATCAAATGAGCAATGATAAAGTGCCACCCTCATTGGCAGTAAATGGGAGAGAATTTTAATTGGAAGTGTCCATACTTCACTCCAGTCGGTATATAGTCACAGCCCCCTTTGTAAACCTACCTCAGCATTTCCTCTGGAGAATTGTATATTAAATGTCTCTGTTCACAAAATACTGGAGTAACTCAGCAGGTCAGGCAGCATCTCGGGAGAGAAGGAATGGGTGACGTTTCGGGTCGAGACCCTTCTTCAGACTGACCTGCCGAGTTACTCCAGCATTTTGTGAATAAATACCTTCAATTTGTACCAGCATCTGCAGTTATTTTCTTATATTAAATGTCTCTGCGCTGGTCGAAGTTTACATAGAACCATTTTGTCCACAATGCCTGCAATTGTCTAATAGGATTTGACTGTTAATAAGGCTTTATAATCAAGAGATTTAAAGATCTCAGCTAGACTTCATGCCCGATAAACACAGGTGAAAGATTTTCTTTACTCGTGTCATCGCACAACTGTTTGCCAACAGCGAGCAAATGTTCGTGCCACGTGGCTGGCCTCTGCAAGATCCTTTACAGTGCATGTGTCATGCAGCATGTCACAGCTCAGGAGATGTCCCATAGTCTGGAGGCCCCGTCCACACACACAGTCTGCCGCATCTTCAGTGCATCCCCTTGTTCATGTTCGATTTGCTCCTCCCCATGCCTGTCCACAGTCTGTTGAGACTGCGCCAGGTTATCCACGTTTGGTCGGAACCTGGTGGGAGTTTCTCAGAGGGATCGATTGCCGTGTGAATGTCTTCCGGGGATTTCTCTAGTCTCTCTTCCCAGAGTTTGAGCCTTCTGGTGAAAGATGGCCCAATTCTATTTATTTTCTGTAATTGCTCTTTGTCAAGCTTTTTTTTGCTTTTATACAAGAGATATATTTTTATTTTGGTTTATTGGGTTAAACTGCCTATAAAACATTCTAAAAGGTTCCAACACATTCTCGACTCTTGTAACTCAGCAGGTCAGGCAGCATCTGTGGAGGACATGGATAGGTAACATTTCGAGTTGGGACCCACCTGAAGAAGGGACCTGACCTGAAACGTTCCCAGTGCACATCCTCCACAAATTCTGCCTGACCCGTTGAGTTCCTCCAACATTTTGTGTTCCACACAAGATTAGTTTTAGTTTAGTTTATTGTCACGTGTACCGAGGTACAGAGAAAAGTTTTTGTCGCGTGCTAACCAGTCAGCGGAAAGACTATACAAGATTACCATCGAGCCAGTGAAGATCCTTGTCGCAATGGTCAGAGGCTTCCAATCACAAAAGCAATCTTCCACCATCTTCCTCCAGCTCAGGTATCCAAGCCAATCGTCGGGGGTCTAATTTGTCAACTTTTTGTGGATCCCACGAGATCTAACTGTCTGGACCACGTTTGTAGTGGGACCTTGCCAAAGGCCTTAATGAAATCCACATCAACCACATGGCCAGAACGTGGTGGACATTGCCGAGTCCATCAGGGGTGTTCACCTTCCCAGCATTGAAGGGATCTACAGGAACCACTCCCTCAATTGGCTGCCAATATTATCAAAGGCCCACGTAGGGGTTGCCAACTATCGCACTCCCAAATAAGGGACAAGGTGACGTCACCGCCCTGCGCCCTAAATGACCTCACCCAGCCCAGCGGCCATGTGCTCCTGGTCCACCAATGGTGGCCGCCCTGGTGAGCGGGCACAGATGACATCTTGTGAGACTGCTGTGAGTCAGTGGACTGGTCCATAGTCAGGGATTCCGCAGCTAACCTGAATGAGAACGCCTCGGGCGTGACTGACTTCACCAGCAAGTGTGTGGAAGATTGTGTGCCGATGAAGTCAATACCAGTGTCCTCCAACCATGGATGAACCGTGAGGTTAAGGCCCGGTCCGCTGCATACGTCAAACGATCCGGAGCAGAACAAGAAGGACCGTTATGAACTTTGCCAAGCCATCAAGGATGCCAAGTGACAATACCTGGACAGACCTGAGTCCCTGTGTAATCACTCGGACACATGGAGAATGTGGCATGGACTGAACATGATAACAGGCTGCAGGGCACGGTCAGGCAACATCGTTGATGATGGTGCCACCCTACCCAATAAACAGACAGATTTCCTGGCGTTGCTCTTAGTAGCTGTGCAGACCTGCTAGCGGGAATGTTCACGGAATCGTTCATCTCTCACTACTCCATTCTGAGCTTCCCACCATCTTCAAGTAGTCCACCATCATCCCAGTGCCGAAGAAAAGCAAGACCTCATGCCTAAACAACTACTGTCCAGTGGCCTTGACATCCGCCATCATGAAATGTTTTGCGAGGCTGGTTATGCATTGCATTAAATCCAGTCTACCCAGCGGCCTTGACTGACTGCAGGTCAGACACCGCCACAACAGGTGCACAGACGATGCCATCCCCCGAGCCCTACACATCACTCCGACACCTGGATATGAGAGACACCTACGTCAGACTCCTATTCATAGACTACAGCTCTGCCTTTAATACCATTATACCATCCAAGCTTATCTCCAAGCTCGTGGGACTTGGAGTCAGCACTCATCTTTGCAACTGGATCCTCGACTTCCTGACCAACAGACCCCAACCAGTGAGGAGAGGGAACAAATCAACCTCCATGAGAATCCTCAACACTGATGCTCTGCAAGGATGCGTTCTCAGCACCCTTCTTTACTCCTTGTACACCCACGACTGTGCGGCCACGTACAAATCTCATTCCATTTTCAAATTCGCAGACGACACCACCATTGTGGGCCGGATATCAAATAATGATGAGAAGGAGTACAGGGAGGAGATTGAGAACCTCGTGTCCTGGTGTCGAGACAACAACCTTTCTCTCAACGTCAGCAAGACAAAGGAGATAGTGATGGACTTCAGGAAGTGAAGTGGTCCACACACCCCAGTGTACATTGCCGGTGCCGAAGTAGAGATGGTTGAGAACCTCAAATTCTTAGGAGTCAATATCACCAACAACTTCTCCTGGATCACCCATACTGAAGCAACAACCAAGAAAGCACAACAACGCCTCTACTTCCTTAGAAGGCTTAGGAAGTTTAGCAACTCTCACCAACGTCTACAAATGCACCATAGAAAGTATTTTATCATGGATGCATGACAGCTTGGTTGGGGAACAGCACCATCCAAGACCGCAGGAAATTGCAGCGAATTGTGGACCCAGCCCAGACCATCACACAAACCAACTTCCCTCCCATTGACTCCATTTACACCTCACGCTGCCTCGGCAAGGCCAGCAGCATCATCAAGCTAGAGTTAACCTGCCCACTCCCTCTTTTCCCCTGTTCCCGATGTTGGGACAGTCCCGAACATGTTCCCGATGTTGGGGGAGTCCCAAACATGTTCCTGATGTTGGGGGAGTCATAAACCAGGAGCCATAGTTTAAGTATAAGGGGTTGACCATTTAGAACGGAGATGAGGAAAAACTTTTTCACCCAGAGAGTTGTGAAGCTGTGGAACTCTCTGCCTCAGAAGGCAGTGGAGGCCAATTCCCTGGATATTTTCAATAGAGCTCTTAATGATATGGGGAGAAGGCAAGAACGGGGTACTGATTGTGGATGATCATCCATGATCCATGATCCATGATCCCGGTGAATGGTGGTGCTGGCTTGAAGGGCCGAATGGCCTACTCCTGCACTTATTGTCTATTTTTTATTGTCTATTGTCTATTGTCTTCCATCAAGCAAAAGGTACAGAAGTGTGAAAACGCTCATCTCCAGATTCAGGGTCAGTTTTTTTCCTAGCTGTTATCAGGCAACTGAACCATCGTACCAACAACCAGAGAGTCGTGGTGAATTACTATCTACCTTATTGGTGACCCTCAGACTACCCTTGTGCGGACTTTGCTGGCTTTACCTTGCACTAAACATTATTCCTTTATTAAGTATCTATATACAACAGGCTCGATTGTAATCATGTTATGTCTTTCCACTGACTGGTTAGCACTGGTAAAGCAAAAGCTTTTCACTGTACCTCGGCACAAGTGACAATAAACTACTAAACTAAATTAAACTATACTAGGTGACATTTCAAAGTGCTGGAGTAACTCAATGGTCAGGCAGTGTCTCTGGAGAACATGGATAGGTGACGTGTTGGGTTGGGATCCATCATAGTTGGGACTCCAACTAAAATCAAATCGCAGTCTAAAGAAGATAACATTTAATCACGGGGGGCATTCAGACTGGTTGGAGAACTAGGAAGGGGGAGGAATGGAGAGAGAGGGTGAAGTTAGTTCTCTAATGTTAGTCAATGTTCATACCGCTAGGGTGTAAGCTGCCCAAGTGAAATATGAGGTGCTGTTCCTCCATTTTGTGCTGGGCCTCACTCTGACAATGGAGGAGGCCCAGGACAGAAAGGTCGGTGTGGGAATGGGAGGGGAGTAAAAGTGTTTAGCAACCGGGAGATCAGGTACGAACTGAGCAGAGGTGTTCAGCGAAATGACCGCCGAGCCTGCGCTTGGTCTCGCCAAGGTATAAGAGTCCACACCTGGAACAGCGGATACAGTAGATGAGGTTGGAGGAGGTGAAATTGAACCTCTGTCTCCCTTTAAAAGACTTTTGGGAGTCTTTGGATGGAGTCGAGCTAACAATGATCTATTCTACATTTTCCTTCAACAGCATATCCTTTGATGTTTTGTTTTCACGCCTTACCCTTCCGTACCTCTGTGTCTCCCTCTCCCCTGACTCTCAGTCTGAAGAAGGGTCTCGAACCGAAACGTCACCCTTTCCTTCTACCCACAAATGCGTCCTGACCCGCTGAGTTACTCCAGCATTTTGTGTCTATCTTCAGTGTAAACCAGCATCTGCAGTTCCTTCCTACACAAAGTATAGCTTCATTTTGACTCTGTTGTGCAAGAGCTTTCAGGGGGTAAATAAATAAAAATCAGATCTAAAGGATATTTGAAGGCAAGTCAATTTGCTAGATTTTTTTTCCTCTTTTTAATTGGCTTAACTTTACGGACAATCGTAAGTGATCTCTTTTGTCAGGTAAGTCTATATCTTGTTTCCTTGAAATCGGTTTTAGTTTCGTTTAGTTTAGTTGGGAGATACAGCGCGGAAACAGACCCTTCGGCCCATCGAGTCTGCGCACATTAACACTATCCTACACACACATAGCAGACAATTGTACATTTACACCAAGACAATTAACCTACAAACCTGTACTTCTTTAGAGTGTGGGAGGAAACCGGAGATCTCAGAGAAAATGAATTATGATCCTTTCCTTTAAAAATTCAGTGGTTATTTCTAATTTTTTTAACAAAAATAAAATGAAATAAGTGTTGCGATTTTTGCCAGGCCTAAAGCTTTGGTTTCAGGGACTGAGTTTCTGACAGACAGATACCATTGAATTCCCCGTCTCGTCCCCTGCCCTCTTCCCCTGCAAATGAAGTGAAAAATAATCAGGAGATTCTCAGAGAACACGCTCTGCTCAAAAAGATATCGACCTACAAATCCCACTAGTTCAGATTGACGTATGATTTTATTGAAAGAAGATGCTGGTGGACTGTTCTGTATTCTGCTGTGTGTTTTGGGTGACAAGGCATTGTACTTTGCCACAGATGAAATTGAAGAGGGTCACATCACAAGATGGAGACTTGCGTACACTGTCAATTTAAATGAGTGCAAATGACTGGCAATCAGTTACACAGCAGTTACCAGATTAGTCACTTTTCCAACATGATTCCGAGTTTTTGAGATCCATCTTTGAATGGATGGGATTTACTGAGAAAAAACGCTCCCTTGACCTACTTGAATCGAACTGAAAGACACAGCATGGAAACAGGCTCTTTGCCACCCATCCATCACTATCGGTCACACTAGTTCTATGTTATTCCACTTTCTCGTCCACTTGCTGTACACTAGGGGCAAAGTACAGAGGGCCAATTAACCCTCAAACAGAGGCCTCACCTTCGTTCCCCTCCCGCCCCACCTCAACGAGTTCCGCGTCCGCCACGACATGGAGCTCTTCTTTCGCCGCCTCCGTCGCCTCTTTTTCTATGGGAAGGAGTCCTCACCCCCCCAGTGATGACCCCTTCCCCCGTCTCCAGCGGTCCCCCTACTCTTGGACCCCCCAGAGTGGCCTTCGACC
The DNA here is from genome assembly GCF_053455715.1 of Rhinoraja longicauda. Classification (NCBI taxonomy): domain Eukaryota; kingdom Metazoa; phylum Chordata; class Chondrichthyes; order Rajiformes; family Arhynchobatidae; genus Rhinoraja; species Rhinoraja longicauda. The sequence goes on from NC_135970.1 coordinate 2,992,344, forward strand.
CTCTCTAGACCTCCTCACTGCTGGCGTGACATCAACCGTCTCAAGTTCCACTCCCCTTACCTACTCTAACCTCACCTCCTCTGAACGTACAGCCCTCCACTCACTCTGCAGCAACCCTGACATTATCATCAAACCCGCTGACAAGGGAGGTGCCGTGGTAGTCTGGCGCGCTGACCTCTACCGGACTGAGGCCAGACGACAACTCTCAGACACCTCCTCCTACTTATCCTTGGACCATGACCCCACCGACGAGCACCAGACCTCAATCTCACACATCATTACTGATTTCATCACTTCCGACTTTCTGCCTTCCACAGCCTCCAACTTTATCGTATCCCAGCCACACACAGCCCGGTTTTACCTTCTCCCCAAAATCCACAAACACAACTGCCCTGGCAGACCCATTGTTTCTGCCTGCTCCTGTCCCACTGAGATTTCCACATACATCCACTCCATCCTATCCCCCCGATCCAATCTCTCCCGACCCATGTCCAAGATACCTCACATGCCCTTCATTCCTTTAATGACTAACGCTTTCTGAGCCCCCACTCCCTCATCTTTCCTGTGGACGTTCAGTCACTCTACACCTCCACCCCCATCAGGAAAGCCTTAAACCCTCCGTGTCTTCCTCGACTGCAGAACCATCCAATTTCCGTCTACTCACACTCTACTCCACCCAGCGGAGCTGGTCCTCACCCTCAACAACTTCTCCTTTACTCCTCCCACTTCCTCCAAGCCCAAGGCGTAGCTCTGGGCATCCGCATGCGTCCCAGCTATGCATGCCTCTTTGTAGGGTACATTGAACAATCCCTGTTCCAGGCATACATTGGCCCCATCCCCGAACTCTATCTCTGTTACATTGATGACTGCATCGGTGCTACCTCCTGCACCCATGTAGAACTCATGGACTTCATCCACTTCACCACCAATTTCCATGCTGCACTCAAATTTACTTGGACCATCTCCGACACCTCCCTCCCCTTTCCTGATCTCACAGTCTCCATCACAGGAGATAGACTATTGACTGATGTCTATTACAAACCCACTGACTCCCACAACTATCTCGACAAACTTCTTCCCACCCTGCTTCCTGCAAAGACTCTATCCCCTACTCCCAATTCTTCCGTCCATGTCGCATCTGCGCCCAAGATGAGGTGTTCCACACTAGAACATCCGAGATGTCCTCATTCTTTAGGGAACGGGGGTTCCCCTCTTCCATCATAGATGAGGCCCTCACTCGTGTCTCCTCAGTACCCCGCAGCTCCACCCTTGCTCCCCCTCCCCCTAGTCGCAACAGAGACAGAGTCCCCCTAGTCCTCACCTTCCACCCCATCAGCCGTCGCATAAAACACATAATGCTCTGAAATTTTCACCACCTCCAACGGGATCCCACCACGAGCCACATTTTCCCACCGCCACCCCTATCCGACTTCCGCAGAGACCGTTCCCTCCGCAACTCCTTGGTTAACTCATCCCTTCCCACCCAAACCACCCCCTCCCCAGGTACCTTCCCCTGCAACCGCAGAAGATGCAACACCTGTCCCTATACCTCCTCCCTCGACTCTGTCCTGGAACCCCGACAGTCCTTTCAGGTTAGGCAGAGGTTCACTTGCACCTCCTCCAACCTCATCTACTGTATCCGTTGTTCAAGATGTGGACTCTTATACATCGGCGAGACCAAACGCAGACTGGGCGATCGTTTCGTGGGACACCTTCGCTCAGTCCGCCTGAACCAATCTGATCTCCCGGTTGCTGGACACTAATTCTCCTTCCCATTCCCACACTGACCTTTCTGTCCTCGGTCTCCTCCATTGTCAGAGTGAGGCTAAACGCAAATTGGAGGAACAGCACCTCATATTTTGCTTGGGCAGCTTACAGCCCAGTGGTATGACTATTGATTTCTCTCACTTCAGGTAGCCCCGGCATTCCCTCTCTCTCTCTATCCCTCCCCCACTCAAGTCGCACCAGCTTCTCAATTTCACCCCACACACAGCTTACAATGCCCTGTTTCCTTTATCATCGCTACTTTTATTCCATGTCTTTCATTCATTGTTCTTTATCTCTCCACATCACCGTCTATAGCTCTTGTTTCCCTTATCTCTAACCAGTCTGCAGAAGGGCACTTTCCCCTATAACCGCACGAGATGCAACACCTGTCCCTTTATCTCCCCCCTCAACTCCATCCAAGGACCCAAACAGTCTTTCCAGGTGAGACAGAGGTTCACCTGCACCTCCTCCAACCTCATCTATTGTATCCATTGCTCTAGATATCAACTTCTTTACATCGGTGAAACCAAACGCAGGCTCGGCGATCGATTCGCTCAACACCTGCCCTCAGTCCGCCTTAACCAACCTGATCTCCCGGTGGCCGAGCACTTCAACTCCCCGTCCCATTCCCAGTCTGACCTTTCTGTCATGGGCCTCCTCCAGTGCCATAGTGAGGCCCACCGGAAATTGGAGGAACAGCACCTCATATTTCGCCTGGGCAGCTTGCAGCCCAGTGGTATGAACATTGACTTCTCCAACTTTAGATAGTTCCTCTGTTCCTCTCTTCCCCTCATCCTTCCCAGATCTCCCTCTATCTTCCTGTCTCCACCTATATCCTTCCTTTGTCCCGCCCCCTGACATCAGTCTGAAGAAGGATCTCGACCCGAAACGTCACCCATTCCTTCTCTCCTGAGATGCTGCCTGACCTGCTGAGTTACTCCAGCATTTTGTGAATAAATACCTTCGATTTGTACCAGCATCTGCGGTTATTTTCTTATACAGTCTGAAGAAGGGTCTTGCCCCAAAACATCACCCATTCCTTCTCTCCGGAGATGCTGCCTATCCCGCAGAGTTACTCCAGCTTTTTGTGTCTTTCTTTGGTTTAAACCAGCATCTGCAGTTCCTTCTTACAAAACCCTCGAACACCCACGTCTTTGGGAGCACGTGGGGGAAACTCAGGTGGTCCCAGGGATCACATGCAAACTGCACACAGACAACACCTATGGTCAGCTTTGAACACAGGTCTCTGGTGCTGTGAGGCAGCAACTCTGATTGGAAACAGCTCCATCCAAGACCGCAAGGAAATGCAGCGAATTGTGGACGCAGCCCAGACCATCACACAAACCAACCTCCCTTCCATTGACTCCGTTTACACCTCACGCTGCCTCGGCAAGGCCAGCAGCATCATCAAGGACCAGTCTCACCCTGGCCACTCCCTCTTCTCCCCTCTCCCATCAGGCAAAAGGTACAGAAGTGTGAAAACACACACCTCCAGATTCAGAGACAGTTTCTTCCCAGCTGTTATCAGGCAACTGAACCATCCTATCAACAACTAGATCATTGATAATAAACCTGGAGCTAGAGGTGCAAACTTAGATCTTAGTCGTTCAATCGCAAAAAACTAATAGTTCCTCCCTACACATTTTGCCGCTCCACTGCATAATCTCCTCCAGGTATGTCAACTTTGAAGATGTTCTCCTCCTCTCTCCGATGAGAGTTCTGCAACATCCTCTCTCGCTGCTCCCCCTCTGTGATTCCTTCTGCTCTTCGAAGCTACGACCACTTTTTCATTCATTTGTTCTATATCTCTCTTCACCATCGTCTACATCTCTCATTTCCCTCTCCCCTGACTCTCAGTCTGAAGAAGGGTCTCGACCCGAAACGTCACCTATTCCTTTTCTCCAGAGATGCTGCCTGACCCGCTGAGTTACTCCAGCTTTCTGTGTCTATCTTCGGTTTAAACCAGCATCTGTAGTTCACTTCCTACACAGCATGTCACTGCATTGGGTCCATTTCATTCGTTTAGAAGGGCTGTTTAACTCTGCCAACATTGTCACATCTACCAGGAGACTTCACAACTCTTTGCAGGTTGCTCCAAAACCTGGCTCAGTCTACACATTATACTTGCAGGGAGATCTCTCCAGCATTTTGCTGCTCTTGTGGAGATTCCACTGGTCGTACCATGGGATGGGTGATTGGGGACTTTGAGACAAGGGCAAGTAGATGCCCACATCAGGATGCTAACTGTCATGGTCTTCACTCTGTCCTGTGGTGGAAACGTATAAGATTATTAAGGGGCTGGACACGTTAGAGGCAGGAAACATGTTCCCAATGTTGGGGGATTCCAGAACAAGGGGCCACAGTTTAAGAATAAGGGGTAGGCCATTTAGAACGGAGATGAGGAAAAACTTTTTCAGTCAGAGAGTTGTGAATCTGTGGAATTCTCTGCCTCAGAAGGCAGTGGATGCCAATTCTCTGAATGCATTCAAGAGAGAGCTAGATAGAGCTCTTAAGGATAGCGGAGTCAGGGGGTATGGGGAGAAGGCAGGAACGGGGTACTGATTGAGAATGATCAGCCATGATCACATTGAATGGCGGTGCTGGCTCGAAGGGCCGAATGGCCTCCTCCTGCACCTATTGTCTATTGTCTATTGTCTATTGACATCTGCAATGAACGATGTGGTCATCCGCTAAGCCCACCATGGCAGATATATGTGGCATTCTCTGGGAAGACCCTTATCATCATATCATATATATACAGCCGGAAACAGGCCTTTTCGGCCCTCCAAGTCCGTGCCGCCCAGCGATCCCCGCACATTAACACTATCCTACACCCACTAGGGACAATTTTTACATTTACCCAGCCAATTAACCTACATACCTGTACGTCTTTGGAGTGTGGGAGGAAACCGAAGATCTCGGAGAAAACCCACGCAGGTCACGGGGAGAACGTACAAACTCCTTACAGTGCAGCACCCGTAGTCAGGATCGAACCTGAGTCTCCGGCGCTGCATTCGCTGTAAAGCAGCAACTCTACCGCTGCGCTACCGTGCCGCCCAATGAGATACAATGCTGAAACAGGCCCTGCGGCCCACCGAGTCCACGCCGACCAACAATCCCCACACACTAGCATTATCCTACACACTAGGGACCATTTACAATTTACAGAAGCCATTTAACCTTCAAACCTGCGCGTCTTTGGAGTGTGGGAGGAAACCGAAGCACCCGGAGAAAACCCACGTGGGCACAGAAACAATGTGCAAACTCTGTACAGGAAGCACCCATAGTCGGGATCGAACCAGGGTCCAGTTCAGTTTAGTTTACTTTACAGATACAGCTCAGAAACAGGCCATTCGGCCCACTGAGTCCACACCGACCAGCGATCCCCACACACAAACACTATCCTACACACACTAAGGACATCTTACAATTTTATCAAAGCCAATTAACATACAAACCTGTACGTCTTTGGAGTGTGGGAGGAAACTGGAGCACCTGGAGAAAAACCCACGCAGGTCACGGAGAGAACGTACGAACTCCGTACGGACAGTGCCCGTAGTCGGGATCAGAGCTGGGTCTCTGGGGCTGTAAGGCAGCAACTCTACTGCTGTGCCACCGTGCTGCAATTATATGGCCTGAGGGACTCCCAGTTTGATGGCCACTCTGTAATTGTCATTACAAGTTCATCTCTCCATTGTCTCACAATTTGCAACTGGCAGCAGCATCCGAGAGTAAACCCAAGCTCTCTGCGACAAATGTCATGATCTAAACAGTCTTGATTCCAATGAGGAAGAGATTACATCTCAAGTAATGGGATTTGTGAACATTACTGGCCTGCACGATCAGATAGACACAGAGTGCACTAATGTGCCACTAACAACCCGCAAGAATAACCTAAACCGTTTCTTCAAAGTCAGGTGGTGGTGAATCATCTAACAGTCAAGGTCAGGGACTCTAAATCAGACTTGAAGCCTTCTTCCTGATAAAGACCTGACATCATGTTCGCATAGACATTGTGGGCCGAAGGGCCTGTTCCTGTGCTGTACTATTCTTGCTATTGAGGGCGTGCAGCGTAGGTTTACTAGGTTAATTCCCGGAATGGCGGGACTGTCATATATTGAAAGACTGGAGCGACTAGACTTGTATACACTGGAATTTAGAAGGATGAGAGGGGATCTTATCGAAACGTATAAGATTATTAAGAGGTTGGACACGTTAGAGGCAGGAAACATGTTCCCAATGTTGGGGGAGTCCAGAACAAGGGGCCACAGTTTAAGAATAAGGGGTAGGCCATTTAGAACTGAGATGAGCAAAAACTTTTTCAGTCAGAGAGTTGTGAATCTGTGGAATTCTCTGCCTCAGAAGGCAGTGGAGGCCAATTCTCTGAATGCATTCAAGAGAGAGCTAGCTAGAGCTCTTAAGGATAGCGGAGTCAGGGGGTATGGAGAGAAGGCAGGAACGGGGTACTGATTGAGAATGATCAGCCATGATCACATTGAATGGCGGTGCTGGCTCGGGGCCGAATGGCCTCCTCCTGCACCTATTGTCTATTGTCTATTGTCTATTGTACCGTTCTATATTGCAACGGCACTGCCCGAATTAGAACATGGAACAGGACCGTACATCAATGCTGCCTGACCCACTGAGTTCCTCCAGCACGTTGTGCTTTGCTCAAGGTTCCAACATCTACAGTTCCTTGTGTCGACATAGTAACCCTTCATCTCAAAACACAAAATGCTGGAGTAATTCAGCAGGTCAGAGAGCATTTCCGATGGCCATGGATAGGTGGCGTTTCAGGTTGGGACCCTTCTTCAGACATTGTGTGGTGTGCTGGGTCGGGGGAGAAGGTTGGGAGAGTGGAGGAGCAGGACAAAGCCTGGCTAGTAACAGGGGAACACAGGTGAGGGTGGGACGGGGGGGTTGATAGGTAGATGTTTGGAAAAGCCCGAGATGAGGATAGGAGAGGCACATGCTGTGCTGCCAGAGGAAGGAATGAATGTGAATCAGCTTCAGTCTGCTGGTTGCTTCTCGTTCCTTTACTTCAGAGATACAGCATGGAACAGGCCCTTCGGCCCACCGAGTCCGTGCCGAACAACGATCCCCATACACTAGCACTGCACACCAGTGACATTTTTCAATTTACAGAAGCCAATTAACCTACAAACCCAAGATAGACATAAAATGCTGGAGTGACTCAGTGGGTCAGGCAGCATCACCGGAGAAAAGGAAAAGCTGACGTTTCGGGTCGAGACCTTTCTTCCGTCTCGACCCGAAACGTCACCCATTCCTTTTCTGTGGAGATGCTGCCTGACCCGCTGAGTTACTCCAGTTTTATTGTGTCCATCTTTGGTTTAAACCAGCATCTGCAGTTCCTTCCCACACAACCTACAAGCCTGTGTGTCTTTGGAGTGCAGGAGGAAGCCAGAGCACCCGGAGAAAAGCCACGAGGTCACAAGGAGACCGTAAAAACTCCGTACAGACAGCGCCCGTAGTCAGGATTGAACCCAGGTCCCTGCCACTGTCAGGCAGCAACTCTACCACTGCACCACCGTGCCACCCAAGACCACTGGGGTCTTTACCACTGTGAACTGTTGCTAACAATAGCAATGGTCAATGATGTAGCCTCAGCAACTACACTGGTGTGCACTAACTACTTATTGATTGGACTTGCTTTTGTTGGCCAGGGAGGTGCATCATGAGGTTCAAGTCAGTGAAGCATCATTCAATACAGAATACAGAATACAGAATACAGAGTTTTATTTGTCATGAGATGTAAGAAAATAACTGCAGCTGCTGGTACAAATCACTGGTCAGACCAAGTGAGGTTGAGCTTCACATATTGCAACCTCCAGCGTTCCTGGGAAAACAATCCACATCTGTCCAACCTCTCCCTGTAGCTAATACCCTCCAATCGAGGCATCATTCTGGTACCTACCGTTCCTAGACTGTTCCTGGCGTACACTAGCTCTCTCCCCGAACTCTACCTCCGCTAAATTGACAACTGCATTAGTGCTGCCTCCTGCACCCATGCAGAACTCACTGACTTCATCCACTTCACCACTAATTTCCATCCTGCACTCAAATTCACTTGGACCATCTCTGACGTCTCCCTACCGTTACTGGATCTCACCGTCTCCATCACAGGAGACAGACTAGTGACTGACATCTATTACAAACTCCCTGACTCCCATAGCTACCTCGACTACACTTCTTCCCACCCTGCTTCCTGTAAAGACTCTATCCCCTACTCCCAATTTCTCCGTCTACGCGGCATCTGCGCCCGGGATGAGGTTTTCCAAACCAGGTCATTGGAGATATCCTCATTCTTTAGGGAGCAGGGCTTCCCCTCTTCCATTATAGATGAGGCTCTCACTAGGGTCTCCTCGATATCCCGCAGCTCCGCTCTTGCTCCCCCTCCCCCCATTCGTAACAAGGACAGAATCCTCCTCGTTCTCACCTTCCACCCCGTCAGCCAGCGTATCCAACAAATCATCCTACAACATTTCCACCACCTCCAACGGGACCCCACTACTGGCTACATCTTCCCATTCCCTCCCCTCTCTGCGTTCCGCAGAGACCGTTCCCTCCGTAACTCCCTGGTCCACTCGTCCCTTCCTACCCAAACCACCCCATCCCCGGGCACTTTGCCCTGCAACCGCAGGAGATACAACACCTGTCCCTTTACCTCCCCCCTCGACTCCATCCAAGGACCCCGACAGTCTTTCCAGGTGAGACAGAGGTTCACCTGCACCTCCTCCAACCTCATCTATTGTATCCGCTGCTCCAGATGTCAACTTCTCTACATTGGCGAGACCAAACGCAGGCTCGGCGATCGTTTCGCTGAACACCTCCGTCTCAACCTACCTGATCTCCCGGTTGCTCAGCACTTTAACTCCCTCTCCCATTCCCAACCTGACCTTTCTGTCCTGGGCCTCCTCCATTGTTAGAGTGAGGCCCAGCGCAAATTGGAGGAACAGCACCTCATATTTCGCTTGGGTAGCTTACACCCCAGCGGTATGAACATTGACTTTTCTAACTTCAAATAGCCCTTGCTTTCCCTCTCTCTCTATCTGCTCCCCTTCCCAGTTCTCCCACCAGTCTTACTGTCTCTGACTACATTCTATCTCTGTCCTGCCCTCTCCCCTGACATCAGTCTTTAAAAGGGTCTCGACTCGAAACGTCACCCATTCCTTCTCTCCAGAGATGCTGCCTGACCCGCTGAGTTGCTCCAGAATTTTGTGCCAGCCTTTGATTTAAACAGCATCTGCAGTTCTATCTTTTGCATCATTCTGGTAAACCTCCTCTGCACCCTCTTTCGAAGCCTCCATATCCTGTCTATAATGTTGTAAGAAAATAACTGCAGATGCGGGTACAAATCGAAGGTATTTATTCACAAAATGCTGGAGTAACTCAGCAGGTCAGGCAGCATCTCAGGAGAGAAGGAATGGGTGACGTTTCGGGTACCTGACCTTCTGAGTTACTCCAGCATTTTGTGAATAAATACTGTCTATAATGTTGGCTGCTTCGTATGTTTGGACAACTTCGCATGTTTGGAGGAGCATTTGGGACACAGTGTCACCGCTAATGGAGCTGCTGACCACTATTCACGGGCCCGGGTTGGATCGTGACCTCGGGTGCTGGCTGTGTGGAGTTTGCACGTTCCCCCTATGACCGCGAGGGTTTCCTCCCATCCTGCGGGTGATTAGGTCGATCGGTGTCTGTGTTTCACTGCCTGTATCAGTGAGTGATGGAATCAGGAACGAGCTAATAGGAAACGATTCTGGGTGGCAAGCAGTCCATTCAGGCTAACCCCCCTTGCCTGCATTCGGCCCAGATCTCTCTGAATTCCTCCTACCTATATGTCTGTTGAAATGCCTTTTAAAAGTCATAATTGTGTCCGCTGCTATAGTTTCCTCTGGCAGCTTATTCCAGACCCAGACGACCCTCTGAGTGAAAAGGTTGCCCCCTGAGGTCCCTCTTAAATCTCTCCCCTCTCACCTTAAGGTTGGACACGTTAGAGGCAGGAAACATGTTCCCGATGTTGGGGGAGTCCAGAACAAGGGGCCACAGTTTAAGAATAAGGGGTAGGCCATTTAGAACTGAGATGAGGAAAAACTTTTTCAGTCAGAGAGTTGTGAATCTGTGGAATTCTCTGCCTCAGAAGGCAGTAGAGGCCAATTCTCTGAATGCATTCAAGAGAGAGCTGGATAGAGCTCTTAAGGATAGCGGAGTCAGGGGATATGGGGAGAAGGCAGGAACGGGGTACTGATTGTGAATGATCAGCCATGATCACATTGAATGGCGGTGCTGGCTCGAAGGGCCGAATGGCCTCCTCCTGCACCTATTGTCTATTGTCTATTGTCTATAAGTCTGTGCCCTCTAGTTTTAGAATCTTCTGCTCCTGGAAACAGACTGTGAGCATTCACCCTATCCATGCCTCTCATGATCTGGACACCTTAGTAAGGTCACCCTTCAGCCTTCTACTCAACAAAAGTTAAAGTCCCAGCCTGTCCAACCGCTCCCGAAAATTCAAGCCCCCAAGCCTAGGTAACAGTATAGGAAGGAACTGCAGATGCAAGTTTATAACAAAGATAGACACAAAATGCTGATGTAACTCAACGCATCAGGCAGTATCTCTGGAGAAAAAGAATAGGTGACGTTTTGGTTTGCAAACCTTCTTCAGACTGAAAAGAAGTCCTTCTGGATTTTTTTCTCTCCAGAGATGCCACCTGAGCCGCTGAGTTACTCGAGCATTTTGTGCCTAAGCCCTGTTAAACCTCTGGTGACTCTCTTCTGCACCTTATCCAACTTAATGACATCCTGCATAATGTTGGCTGCATCTTATGTTTGGACAACCCTTCACATGTTTGGAGGAACATGCACACAGTGCTCCAAGTGTGGTCTCATCAACGACTTGTACAGATGAATCATGATGCCCCAACCTTTGAGTCATAGAGTCAGAGTCAGAGTGATACAGCATAGAAACTAGCCCTTCGGCCCAACTTGCTCACTCCGGCCAACATGTCCCAGCTACACTCGTTCCCCTGCCCATATTCCTCCAAACCTGTCCTATCCATGTACCTGCCCAATTGTTACTTAAATATTGGGATAGTCCCTGCCTCTACTACCTCCTCTGGCAGCTTGTTCCATACACCCACCACCCTTGGTGTGGAAAAGTTACCCCTCAGATTCCTATGAAATCTTTTGCCCTTCACCTTTGCACTGTCTACTCTTCCCACTGAAGGCCAGCATGCCCAACACCATCGTCAATTTGGGAGAATGAAATGGGATGTGTGTCAGATTAACATGAACGGGTGTCTGATGGTGGTTACAGACTCAGTGGGCTGAAGGGCCCATTTTCATGCTGCACAATTCTCTGAATCATTAGCTTATTTTTAGTTTTTGGAGATACAGCGCGGAAACAGGCCCATTGGCCCACCGAGTCCGCACTGACCAGCGATTAACACGATCCTATACGCACTAGGGAAAATTTACAATTATACCAAGCCAATTTACCTAGAAATCTGTACGTCTTTGGAGTGTGAGAGGAAACCGAAGATCTCGGAGAAAACCCACGCAGGTCACGGGGAGAACGTACAAACTCCGTACAGACAGCACCCGTAGTCGGGATGAAACCCGGGTCTCCGGCGCTGCATTCGCTGTAAGGCAGCAACTCTACCGCTGCGTCACCGTGCCACTCTCAATTCATCATTATTAAGTCGTAATGACTTGTGTTAAACTACTTTGGAGAACACAAAGTCTCTAAACTCTGAACTAAACTCAAAAGATGTATTTTTACAGTCTGGCTCTCTTTTCAGTTGCCTCACTTCTGGATGAAAGATAGTTGTAGCTGTCGACTACATCTTCTGGGAGCACCTTGTTAAAATTGTTACCGCTGGAAAAAACAGAATATTTCCATTTTATTCCGCCTTCGCACTACAAAATTCATTATCTAAATATTCTATACTGGAAACAAAGGAAGACTTTTTAACTTCCTGCTGTGATTTTGCTTTGTTTATGTCTTCACAGATGAGTACGAGAGAACCCTAAGCAAAATATTTGCATTTTCTCACAATCATGAAAGCAGGGGATTGTCGGGGTGTGTTGTAACATTACCAGACGTTGTACAGTGTGACTGTTTTACTCATTAATAAGTTATTGTTTGTGTGGGCAGCGGGCTCCTCTACAAAGAACACCCTCCTCCATATTCATTAAGGGAATGACACAACCAGCTTCTCATCTCCGGTTCACCGTGTATCACAGGAATACATCTTTACCTCGCATTTATCTGTGCAATATGTTGACAACATCGGATCAATTGATTCCTTTGTGAGGAGCTGGGTTAGTGGGAGTGGGTTATGGACTTCTTTAATAACGACTCTAATTGGAAATTCCTCTGCTTGCGGATTGTGCAAAAAAAAAAGAATTACAGTTACAGCATATAAATAAAGTTAATAAGTTACTATTAGTGTCGACAAAAATTTAGTCTCTGGGGTTATAAAAGTTGACAGTCCTGATGGCCTGTGGGAAGAAGCTCCGTCTCATCCTCTCCGTTTTCACAGCGTGACAGCGGAGGCGTTTGCCTGATCGTAGCATCTGGAACAGTCCGTTACTGGGGTGGCAGGGGTCCCTCATGATCTTGCTTGCTCTGGATCTGCACCTCCTGATGTATAGGTCCTGCAGGGGGACGAGTGTAGTTCCCATGGTGCGTTCTGCCGAACGCACTACTCTCCGCAGGGCCATCCTGTCCTGGGCAGAGTTGTTCCCAAACCAGACTGTAATGTTGCCGGACAGGATGCTCTCTACAGCCCCAGAGTAGAAGCAATGAAGGATCCTCAGAGACACTCTGAATTTCCTCAGCTGTCTAAGGTGGTAAAGGCGCTGCTTAGCCTTACCCACCAGTGCGGCAATGTGTGTTGTCCATGTCAGATCCTCTTTGATGTGGACTCCCAGGTATTTAAAGCTGCTCACCCTATCCACAGTAGACCCATTTATGATCCATCCATGCAGCAGTCTTCAGGAATATATTTTGAACACATACACCATGTCCCCTCTACTCCTGGGTCGTTCCCAGGAAACTACCATCCGAGTTGTTCTCAGTCCCCTCATCCTGGCAAACTGACAACAAAGCACAGAGGCCTTTTTTTGAGCACTAAGTTGGAGTTCTTCCAAGCACCCCAGATATTTAGCTGTATCGTGTCCAACGGCTCGCTTCAGGGCAATTTCCTCCCGTCTCATGCCAACTTTACAGCAGTGCCAACATCTTTAATGAGAGGTCAGGCCGCGGAGAAAACGGGTTCACTGCAATCAGTGCTGAAAAAAATTCTAGCAGCATTCAGGAGGGAAAGCAGGACCTATCGATCCTAGTGTGAGCAATTACTGATGAAAGATAGGGCATCTCAGAGCCGCGGTTAAAGTATGCCAGTGAACAAAAGCGATACAGAAAGCCGAACAATATCTGTTGTAATAAAGCCCAGGTGTTCATCCCTAGACTCGAAATAGAACACAATTAGTGTTCATCTACAATATCAAAGAATGAGTTGTGGCTCATAAGCTCATATGCTGATCATTTTTGTTCCTAGTCATCCGCAAACTTTTATTTCAGTTTTTTTTAAGAGAAATTTTTTCCATTTTCCATTTTTTACAGCATGGAAACAGGCTCTTCGGCCCACCGAGTCCATGCCCACCATCTATCACACGTTCACCAGTTCTATGTTATCTCACTTTCTTATCCACTCCCTGCACACTGGGGGCAATTTGACAGAGGGCCAATCAGCCTACAAACCCGCACGTTTTTGGGATCTGGGAGGAAACCGGGAGCACCTGGAGGAAGCCCACTTGGTCACAGGGAGAACGTGCAAACTTCATACGGACAGGATCGAACCTGGGTCTCTGGTGCTGCGAAATTCTGCAGCCAAACCAGTCGTTGGGTCCGACACGAAGGGCGTTTGCTTCAAGTTTGAGGGCTGCAGGTATATTTTGCCCTGATGGAGAGTTAACGTGCATCTCATCCTACAACAGGTTAATATGGAGAACCTCTCTCCATTGGGGGCTTGTACGGGTTGATATTCGAGTAACATGTGGTGGACAGTCCTTCTCTGAGACAGGCATTCCTCTTGCTATCTGAGAGATGAGCACATCATGTAAAAAAGGGGGGAAAAAGGCTTGGATTCACACACTAGCTTTTACGATAGGATACCATATAACTTTATTTATCCCAGGAGGGAAATTTGCTATGGAGTTCCAAAGCAAAGTGTAGTCACTGTGATACTTTAGGAAATGGGGAACTCAAATTACCTACAGCAAGCAGCCACAAACAGCAGGAAATACGTCTATCCAAATCACTATTTTGGGAAAGGATTGAAAGAACAGCAAGAGAACTCTACTGTTATTCCCCAAATGATGTATGCTGTTCTCATTGTAAGTCAAAAGTAGCCTGATTTAACATTCTCACGGCCCCATAGCAGAAGCGTCAATAGACAATAGACCACAGATGATAGGTGCAGGAGTCGGCCATTCGGCCCTTCGAGCCAGCTGATCATCCACAATCAATACCCCGTTCCTGCCTTTTCCCCATATCCCTTCAATAAATAACTGAAACTCCATGTAGCGGGGCTGGGAACTGGAAGTGTCCTGAGCTAATTCTGCTACCACCATCATCTATTGTACAAGTGATGGCTCCCACTGATTGTCGCCGGAAGCTTGCACCCTTATCAGGACGGACGATGACAGTGATGTAACATTTGAAACATAGATGATGGACACGCAAGAAGAAGACATTCTAAGCACAATGCCTCCAATTGTGTTCAACTCTCTCAATCCTGCACTGGAGCATCAAACCCTGGATAAAATGGTTTTAGAACATAGTACAGCACAGGGACAGGCCCTTCAGCCACCTATGTCCACACCGAACACGATGCCAAATTAAACTAATGCTCTGCACATTCTCTGCACATCCATGTGCCTATCGAAAGCCCCTATCGTATTTTCTTCCGGTGTATTCCAGGCACCCGCCTCCTTCTGTGTTGACAAATTTGTCCCGCACACCTTCTTTAAGCGTTCCTCCTCTCACCTTGCAGCTATGCCCACAAGTCTTTCACATTTCCACACTGGGAAGTAGGTTCTGACTGTCTACTATGATTCTCATCATTTGATGCACTGCTGCCAGGTCTCCCATCAACGTTCAGCGGTACGCGAGAAAACAATTTTTACATTTATACCAAGTCGATTAACCTACAAACCTGTACGTCTTTGGAGTGTGGGAGGGAACTAGACTTTGGGCGGTCACGGTGGCGCAGCGGTAGAGTTGCTGCCTTACAGCGAATGCAGCGCCGGAGACCCGGGTTCCATCCCGACTAAGGGTGCTGTCTGTACGGAGTTTGTACGTTCTCCCCATGGGTTTTAGACAATAGACAATAGACAATAGGTGCAGGAGTAGGCCACTCGGCCCTTCGAGCCAGCACCACCACTCAATGTGATCATGGCTGATCATTCTCAATCAGTACCCCGTTCCTGCCTTCTCCCCATACACCCTGACTCCGCTATCCTTAAGAGCTCTATCTAGCTCTCTCTTGAATTCATTCAGAGAATTGGCCTCCACTGCCTTCTGAGGCAGAGAATTCCACAGATTCACAACTCTCTGACTGAAAAAGGTTTTTTCTCATCTCCGTTCTAAATGGCCTACCCCTTATTCTTAAACTGTGGCCCCTTGTTCTGGACTCCCCCAACATTGGGAACATGTTTCCTGCCTCTAACGTGTCCAACCCCTTAATAATCTTATACGTTTCGATAAGATCCCCTCTCATCTTCTAAATTCCAGTGTTTTCTCCGAGATCTTCGGTTTCCTGCCACAGTCCAAAGACGTACAGGTTTGTAGGATAATTGGCTTGGTAAATGTCAAAATTGTCCCTAGTGGGTGTTAATGTGTGGGGATCGCTGGTCGGCGCGGACCCGTTGGGCCGAAGGGCCTGATTCCGTGCTGCATCTCTAAGAACTAAAACAATCCAAGTCTGTCTAACCTCTCTCTGTTGTTAATACCCCAAATGCAGGCAACATTCTGGCACCTCCTCTACACCCTCTCAACTCTCCAGATTTAAACATGCTCCCAGAGACATGGTCTAAGCTGACACCATCTATAGATGAGTTAGGCTTTACCACAAATTGCTAACTATCGTCTTCACCAAATGAATTTTAAAACTACAATTATCTGGATAATTGCTTTGCAATTGCCATTTCTCCAACATCGATGATTAATGGGCCAGTTGTCATATTAAGTGGTTCTGTGGAAAGTAAAGCCGGTGGTATTAAAATATCATCGTAAAAAATCTCTAACCTCTACTTTAAAAAAAACACTATTCTGGAAAAGATGATTAGGAGAGGTTGGTTCCTGAATTGGGACAATGTTGGAGCAGCGGTAGAGTCACTGCCTCACAGCGCCAGACAACTGCATTTGACCCTGACCTCGGGTGCTGTCTGTGTGGAGTTTGCACGTTCTCCCTGTCACCAGGTGGGTTTCCTCCGTGTGCTCCCGTTCCCTCCCACATCCCCAAAGACGTGCGGGTGTGTGGGTTAATTGGCTTCTGTAAATTGACCCTGGTGTGTAGGGAGTAGATGAGAAAGTTGGTTGACAGAACTAGTGTGAATGGGTTGGCAGGGACTCGGTGGGCCGAAGGGCCAGTTCCCATTCTGTATCTCTAAACTAAACATGCTGTGCAATTTGAGAAATGCATCATCAATAATACTTTGGTAATTATTCACAAAATGCTGGAGTAACTCAGCAGGTCAGGCAGCATCTCGGGAGAGAAGGAATGGGCGACGTTTCGGGTCGAGAAGAAGGCTCTCGACCCGAAACATCGCCCATTCCTTCTCTCCTGAGATGCTGCCTGACCTGCTGAGTTACTCCAGCACTTTGTGAATAAATACCTTCGATTTGTACCAGCATCTGCAGTTATTTTCTTATAATATCAATAATACTTTAATCGTTTGCTTGTTCTGCATTCCTTAAAATCAATTGTTTGTGAAGAATTTATTTTTACCTTGGCTATAATGTGGCATAAGTGTGCACCTTCCTGTGTTAGCCCGACGAGGCTACTGACTGCTGCTTCGATGTTGTACAGGTTGGTTTCAGTATCTAGCTGATTCACCAGGCTCTGTGAAACAAGACAAAGCGAAAATGACTATCGGCCCTCATCTCCTGTGAATGTAATGGCACAATATCAATGTGTGACTTCCAGCTTCACACACTCACCACAACGTATATATGACCCGTTTAATTGCATTGTTAACGTTTAGAAAAGCACAAACATCAGGAATAAGTGATGCTTCAGGTCAGAACCCTTCTTCAGCCTCATTTTTCCCCAGCGATGCTGCCTGACCCGTCGAATTACTCCAGGTCTAACTTCAGTATAAACCAGCATCTGCAATTCGGTCCCACACAAACATCGTTTCTGCTTTCCGCAAGGAGACCATTTTGTGGGAATTAAACGTGACCTTTGGCTGGAGTGACCCGCGGACTGTGGAAGCATCGCGTTATATGCAGTCATACAGCCCCTCGCTCATCACAGTTGCCCCATGAGTTGGCAAAACAAAGCTTCCTCTCGACAACCCATTCACACTAGTGCTATGTCACCCACTTCCACATCCTACACACTAGGGGCAGTGCATAGAGGCCACTTTGTATACAAATCTGCACGTCTTTGGGATGTGGGAGGAAATCAGAGCACCCGGTGGAAACCCACACGGTCACAGGGAGAACGTGCAAACTCCACAGAGAGGTCAGGATGGAACCCGGGTCCCTGGCGCTGTGAGGCAGCAGCTCTCTGCCACTGTGCCACACTTTCCCGGTCTACTGATGTGCCAGTCGAATGCCAGCCAAGATAATGGGAGTCTGAAGAAAGGCCCCGACCCATAACGTCATCTGTCCAATTCATCTAAGGGTGCCACCAGGCCCCTTGAGTTCCTCCAGCGCTTTGTGTTAGGGGTCATGAGAATGACTGGCGGTTTCTTCAAGGTCGATACAACCCTCAAGTCCATAGCTGTTCTTACCCAACCTGGACAAGATCCTTGAAGAAATGATTAACCTCTACTCTCCGGATAGTGTGTGGATTGACCTGCAGTTTTGGAAGCTGATACATTCCAGTCAGATCTCAGCTTTGATGGAAACATGAGGGGCAAACATTAGTTTGAGATGTAGACACAAGGAACTGCAGATCGCTTGGCGATCATTTCGCTGAACACCTCCGCTCAGTCCGCCTTAAGCTACCTGATCTCCCGGTGGCTCAGCACTTCAACTCCCCCTCCCATTCCCAATCTGACTTTTCTGTCCTGGGCCTCCTCCATTGTCAGAGTGAGGCCCAGCACAAATCGGAGGACAGCACCTCATATTTTGCTTAGGTAGTTCACACCCCAGCAGTATGAACATTGACTTCTCTAACCTCAGATAGTCCCTGCTTTCCCTCTCTATCTCCTCCCCCTTCCCTTTTTCACCCAGAGGGTGGTTGGAGTCTGGAACTCACTGCCTGGGGTGGTGGTGGAGGCGGGAACACTCACAATGTTTAAGAGGCATTTGGATGGGCACTTGAAATGCTACAACATTCAGGGCTACGGTCCAAATGCGGGAAAATGGGATTAAAATTAGACTGTGTTTGGTAACGGGTGGCACGGACACGATGGGCCGAAGGGCCTCTTTCTGTGCTGTAGGACTCTATGACTCTATGACTCCCACTAGTCTAATTGTCTCCGACTACATTCTATCTTTGTCCCGCTCCCTCCCCTGACATTAGTCTGAAGAAGGGTCTCGACCAGAAACGTCACCCATTCCTTCTCTCCCGAGATGCTGCCTGACCCGTTGAGTTACTCCAGCATCTTGTGCCTACTAAAGATAGACCCAAAGGACAGGATAACTCAGCGGGTCAGGCAACATCTCAGGAGAGCATGGATACATGATGTTTTGGGTCGGCACGCTTCAATTTAAGATGGTCTAGCAAACTCTCAACAGGACTGGAACAAAGACCAGCAATTGTTTCAGAGATTGAAGGGTTTTCTGAGAGTTTGGTTCAGAGAATCAGTGTGGGAGGAGAGGGAAAATAAAGTTCCTAGAACTTTAACAGCTCAATATGTTTACACCATCATAATAAACCAGGTGGTTAATAATTCTTTTTGAAACTGTTTAACAGCCTCCTTGGTGAGACTATATGTACGTCACCCTATAGGTTTATGCTGAGGGCTTTAAAGGAGCATATTGCATTAGATCAGAAATCACAGAATAAACTCGAAGTGTTGCAGAACAGTCTCTTTGATTACACTGTGAAACACTTGCCTTTATCCAAGACCAAGACTGCAGTCTATGAAGAATTAATGCCCACTGGCTGGCTGCTAAACATCTATAAATCAAAGTGGCACAATCCAGGTTTGTTACACTGCCGTTAAAGTGATGAGGGACTGGAATCGCATTTGATAAATTGATTACTCAAATATCAGGAACAAAGGTCTAATCTATTGAATTTTATTCTGCCTAATACACTGAGACTTTTTGGTTTCAACTCAGGGATCAAGTATGCGCCATAAATAACTAAAACCTGAAAATATTTCGATCCAATCTTTCATCGAGTCTGGGCAAAAATGTTCCTGTCCCAAATAAGTGGGAATAAACAGAGGCAGTCTTTATTCCCACCGATCACGTGTGTGGAATGTGCAAATCATTTGGTAATTGTAAAGCGCGAATGTTAATGTTTTCTGCTCAGCTAATCGTTAAAACCTTGGTCATTACTCTTCGGAGATACAGCAGAGAAACAGGCCCTTCGGCCCACCGAGTCCACCCTTGACCAGCGACCAGTACACCAGCAATATCCTGCACACGAGGGACAATTTACAATTTGCAGGTGCAAATGAACCACAATGAGGCATGGTTTAAACACAGCACAACCAATTTCACTTCTAAGACCAAGCACGTTCATGTATTTCTGGTATATTCACAGGAGGCACAGTGCCTATAGATCAGACTGAAGCTGTTCCCACCACACTCGGCTGGTGTGTACTGGAAATCCACAATGCAATATATCTTTATTGTCATTGTTCAGGACTACAACGAGATTGGGAATCCATTCTGCAATGGTCCATCAACTTATTACAATAATTTTTCAATATTTAATTGAGCAGATACAGATGTTGCCCCAGGCACTAAGCCTCAAAAACAATGATCTGCTTTGAGATGCAGTGAGTTTTATTCTGCGTTCGAATCTGCAGCGGTAGAGTTGCTGCTTTACAGCGAATGCAGCGCCAGAGACTCAGGTTCGATCCTGACTACGGGTGCTGCACTGTAAGGAGTTTGTGCGTTCTCCCCGTGACCTGCGTGGGTTTTCTCCGAGATCTTCGGTTTCCTCCCACACTCCAAAGACGTACAGGTATGTAGGTTAATTGGCTGGGTAAATGTAAAAATTGTCCCTAGTGGGTATAGGATAGTGTTAATGTGCGGGGATCACTGGGTGGCACGGACTTGGAGGGCCGAAAAGCCCTGTTTCCGGCTGTATATATATGATATGATATGATATGATATGATATGATATGATATGATATGATATGATAAGTGCGAATGCCCTGTTAATCAGCTACTCTTTATATGATGTCGGCTGACAGCGCTGTTGACCAAGATCCCAAAATAAATACTTGCTCTTAGACAATAGACAATAATGCAGGAGGAGGCCATTCGGCCCTTCAAGCCAGCACCGCCATTCAATGTGATCATGGCTGATCATTCTCAATCAGTACCCCGTTCCTGCCTTCTCTCCATACCCCCTTTAATTAACAAAATAAATATAATACCCACCCGAACAGACAAGCGGGGAATTTATCTAAAAGCACACACATCGGTAAACATCTGCATGATCGCAGCATCTCCCATGGGCTGGAGGGATGTATGGTGGGCCAAGCTTGCAGGGCTCCCATTCCCTTGTGGTTCTGGTGTGTACAGCCAATGATTGAGTCAGAACTGCACTCAGTCAATAGTATCAGAAGACTACCTGTAGTCAACTGACTGTAGTGGTATCAGCCAGGCTGACTGATACTCCTACAACTTAGTACTATGAGTGAAGACATGTGGTGCTGGAGTAACTCAGCAGCATCTGTGGAGAACATTGATAGGTAACGTTTTGGATCGGGACCCTTCTTCAGACTGGAACTTCAACCGGAAATGAAACCCATCCATGTTCCTCAGAGATGCTGCCTGACATGTTGTTACTCCAGCATTTGTGTCTTCTTTTGTAAACCAGCATTGTCGGTTCCTTATTTCTACAGTACAATTAGAACTGTGGCCAGCAGCACTTATCAATATAGCTGCATGTTTGGACGGCAGAATTAAACCCCAGGAATACTCCGTATTATACAGCTACATTTGCAGTTGGAAATTTGTTACTAAAGGTTGGCAGTAATAATTTTAAAGCCCGCAGTTACCAACTTACAAGTGAATAACAAGCTTCTATTTCCACGCATTCATTGCCTCCTGCCTAGACTACTGCAACTCCCTATACACTGGGATCAGCCAATCATCCCTGTCCCGCCTGCAACTGGTCCAAAACGCTGCAGCGAGACTCCTGACGGGTACCCGTAAAAGGGACCACATCACCCCGATTCTGGCCTCTCTCCACTGGCTCCCAGTACAGTACAGAATCAACTTCAAGCTCCTCCTATTCACATACAAAGCCCTAAATGGGCTTCCCCCCCCCCCCCCCCATATCAAAAATCTTCTAACCCACCACTCTATCTCCAGGTCCCTCAGGTCGGCCGACTTGGGGCTACTGACTATCCCGCGGTCTAGGCTTAAGCTCAGGGGTGACCGCGCTTTTGCAATTGCAGCTCCTAGACTGTGGAACAGCATCCCTCTCCCCATCAGAACTGCCCCCTCCATCGACTCCTTTAAGTCCAGGCTCAAAACCTATTTCTACTCCCTAGCGTTTGAGGCCCTCTGAGGGGGCGCTGTGAACTGTTTATGTATGTGCTGTTATGTTTGTGTGCCATTGTATGTTCGTTCGTAGTACCTGAACTGATGTACAGCACTTTGGTCAACGTGGGTTGTTTTTAAATGTGCTATACAAATAAAATTGACTTGACTTGACTTATATTTCATTTTTGCATTCTTGCATATGGAGCCCATCTTTGACCTCGACATTGGGCAGAAATAGCCCTGCTGATGAAGGTTGTTGCAAACATCTGACACAGAGCATCGCGCCCTGCACTGTAGATAAACACTGAGTGCTGGAGCAACTCAGCGGGCCAGGCAGCATCTCTGGAGAATGGGAATAGGTGACGTTTTGGGCTGGAACCCTTCTTCGGACTGAAAGAATGAAGGGGGGGGGGGGGGGGGGGGGGGGAGAGAGGCCAGAAAAAAATCAGGGCCGGCAACAGATGA
Organism: Rhinoraja longicauda; assembly: GCF_053455715.1. NCBI lineage: Eukaryota > Metazoa > Chordata > Chondrichthyes > Rajiformes > Arhynchobatidae > Rhinoraja > Rhinoraja longicauda. Next base: position 3,014,512 of record NC_135970.1, read on the forward strand.
CCTCAGGAAGGGTCGAGTCCATAATAACCAAAAGCCACTGTCCATAGTAGATGGGATAGGACTGTCTCGTGCAGGAAGCAACTGCTGGTTTAAACCGAAGATAGACACAAAAAGCTGGAGTAACTCTACGGGTCAGGCAGCATCTCCGGAGAAAAGTCTGAAGAAGGGTCTCGACCCGAAACGTCACCTATTCCTTTTCTCCAGAGATGCTGCTTGACCTGCTGAGTTACTCCAGCTTTTTGTGTCTATCTTTGTCTAAATGTTAGTCACTCGTTTTCAATGAGTTTGTATCCTCTTGTTGTCTACTAAATACAAATAGCGGATTGGCATAATCCTGTAGTCATTCGCAAATTTCTCATGTTCCACACTATTTGTACAACGAATGCAAGGAATAAAAGTCAGCATCTCGCCTGTATAATGAAGTCGGAGCAATTACACGAGGCAATGTTTGAAAAGACCCCCCTGGAGGCATCTCACAAAGTGCTTTATCTCTAACTCAGTATGGTACTGTACCCACACTCAGGCTGTTTGTTCAATACATCAATTTTAGCTAACCTTCTCAACTAGGACATCGGAAAGTGGCCAATAAATCTGGGCAGAGGTATTTGTCTAGACATTAAAAAGGACTAAGATTAATTTACCCAATATATAATTGTGTGAAACCTCAGGAAAATCGACAAAAATAAATGGAGCAATTGTTAAAGGGGAACAGAATCTTTGGAACGAAATGTCAGGAGTGCTTAATTGTCTTGTATGACAGCATCTGAACAGGGAGATTGGTACTTGCTGCAGCTTGACAGGTCCATAAATAGAATAACACACAGATCATATGTAATCACTAACAATGCATTAAATTAATAACTGTAATAGCAGGTTGTAGATGTAGCCCAGTCCACGACACTGACCAGAACTCCCTCCATCGACTCTATCTACAACTTCACGCTGCCTCTGGAAAGCAGACAACATAATCAAAGACTTGACCCACCCCAGTCATTCCTTCTTCTCCCCACTCCAGTCAGTTGAAAGTGCGCACCCCCAGACTCAGGGACAGCTTCTTCCCCTCTGTTATCAGGCTTCTGAACGGCCCTTCCATAAGCTAGGGCACTGTCCGATTCACCACTACCCCATTGCGAACATTGGACTTTGTCTCTGGAACTTACCATTCTACAGAAGCATGGAATCTTTTTATCCCACAGTGGTATCATTGTTATCCGCAGTGGGAATAAAGTTGGTGCAAGATGTCTCATCTCCTCCTCTGTAGCCATTAATGGCCATCAGGATATCAGTGTTGTGTCCCTCTGTCATTGATTCCCTTCAGATAGAGGCTAAACGCAAATTGGAGAAACAGCATCTCATATTTCGCTTGGCCAGTGGTATAAATTTGATTTCTCTAACTTCAAGTAACCCCGGCATTTCCTTTCTCTCCATCCCTCCCCCACCCAAGTCACACCATCTTCTCGTTCGCACCTAGCAAACAGCTAACTATATTCTGCACTCTGTTTCTTCCCCTTTGCTCTACCTATCGTACTTGAGTTTGACTAGATTGTATTTATGTACAGTATTATTTGATCTGAATGGATAGCATGCCAAACTGAGCTTTTCACTGTACCTCAGTACACGTGACAATAATAAAACTGAACTTAATGACCTGGGAGGCCTCACCAACAATGGACAAGGTTGTCATCCCATTCCAAAGGCAGCAGCATGAGCAACAGAACATCACCATGGCACCTTGGCTGACTGGAGACTCCGACATCCCTCGGTTCATCCATCTTGAACATTATCCTTGGAAACGACATCCTAGCATCAATAGCCATTGTACTCAGAGCTGAGTAACAGTCACTATTCGGCAAAGGTGGCTCTAGGACCAAGTTCCACTGCACTGCGGAGTTGAATTGTCTGTCAATATTCACTGCTCACAACTCCACCTGAAAACTTCCTTGAAAGAATGATTTAAGTGGCGAAATTTGAGTGCTGCACCAGGAGACAGAAGGTGGGTAGTTTCCAAGTAAGCCAATAACTATTCCACACTGGCAGAACTCAAACCAGATATTAACAGAGAAAGCCAATTGATTTTTAACACGTTGGGCAATCTAGATAACAGGGGCGTCTGTGTATCCAGCTGGTAAGGGAATTACGTGTTATATAAATTCAATCTAAAGTATTAAGTGGCTTTCACGGTTACTCATTCTTGAGGTGTCAACCAGAAAAGAACATTCAGTCAAGACACGAAGTGCTGGAGGAACTCAGAGGCTCAGGCAGCATCTTTGGGAAACATGGATCGGTGCCGTTTTAAGTTGGACCTTTCTTTCAGACCGAAGAAGGGTTCCAATCTGAAATATCACCTGTCGAGTCTGAAGAGGTGACTTGAAAGATCAGTGTTCTCCAGAGATGTTGTCTGATTCCTTGAGGTACTCCAGCACTTTGTGCCTTTATTTTTAAATAAGTCAGCATCTGCAGTTCCTGATGGCTCCGAATTTGCAGATGTTCGTTATCCAGGTGTGCAAAGGTGACATTCAGCCCATTGACTAACTTTGAGAAAGTAGCTGTCCTGTCAACTGCTTACCATTCTACAGAGGCATGGAATATTTTTATCCCACAGTGTTATCATTGTTATCCGCAGTGGGAATAAAGTTGATGCAAGATGTCTCATCTCCTCCTCTGTAACCATTAATGGCCATCAGGACATCAGAGTGTTATGTCCCTCTGTCATTGATTCCCTTCACATAGAGGCTATCTGAATATCGAGGCTAAAAGGGGTAGGCCATTTAGAACTGAGATGAGGAAAAACTTTTTCACACAGAGAGTTGTGAATCTGTGGAATTCTCTGCCTCAGAAGGCAGTGGAGGCCAATTCTCTGGATGCATTCAAGAGAGAGCTAGATAGAGCTCAGGGGGTATGGGGAGAAGGCAGGAACGGGGTACTGATTGAGAATGATCAGCCATGATCACATTGAATGGCGGTGCTGGCTCGAAGGGCCGAATGGCCTCCTCCTGCACCTATTGTCTATTGTCTATTGTCTATTTTGAGAAGCATACGTCACAAATATTGTAAACGCAAATTGGAGGAACAGCATCTCATATTTCGCTTGGCCAGCTTACAGCCCAGTGGTATGAATCTTGATTTCTATAACTTCAAGTAACCCCGGCATTCCCTGTCTCTCCATCCCTCCCCCACCCAAGTCACACCATCTTCTCGTTCTCACCTAGCAAACAGCTAACAATGGCCTGTATCCTTTATCATCGTCACTTTTTTGCATATCTTTCATTCATTTGTTCTATATCTCTCTACGTCACCGTTTATGTGTCTAATTTCCCTTTCCCCTTACCCTCAGTCTGAAGAAGGGTCTCGACCAGAAAACCTCACCCATTCCTTCTCTCCAGACGTGCTGCCTGTCCCGCGGAGTTACTCCAGCATTTTGCGTCTATCTTCAGTTTAAACCAGCATCTGCAGTTCCTTTCTACACATAGAAATGTACAGCACCAGAACAGGCCATTCTGCCCGCATTGTCTATCCTGAACACCTTCACTAAACGAAAACAACAATCACGACATAAGCACTGGTCACTTGCAACGTAAAAAGCCCACTGAAAGATAGCTCATTTGGGCAGCAAATAGATGTTCTGAATTACAAAATAAATCATTCTAATGAGAAGGAAGGAACTGCAGATGCTGGTTTACACCAAAGATAGACACAAAATGCTGGAGTAACTCAGCGGGACAGGCAGCACCTCTCGAGAGAATGACTGGGGGATGTTTCTGGTTGAGACCCTTCTTCAGAAACGAGTCACGCCAGCATTTTGTGTCGGTCTTCAATAATTCTAACGACCCATATGGAAAGTAATAATCGGTTTATTTGCAAGATGCACATTAATTTCATCTCTAACAATGGGTTTTATTTTGAAAACTGTATAGCAACAGTAAACTGATTTAGTACGTATTCCAACAAGCTCTGATCTATGCCTCAGCTTTACCTTGTCAATCTGAGACACTAGAAGTGTCACTGCCTGGCTTAGAGATTAAAGAAGCCTTTTTAAATGAATCACTTTAAATTTAACCTGCAGTCTGCGTTCTAATGAAGTGCCAAATTATCCATATTTAATACGAAGACTATATTGAGCATTGTAATGTCAGTGGGAGAACCTGTCACAATTTTGTTCAATTTCTCTCTAATATTGGTTATAACTCCCTTACTAAATTATTCAGAAACCAAACCAGAAAATGTTGGAGGCACAGCAGATCAAGCCGCATCTGTGAAGGAGTTTCCAGTTAATGGCCTTGCATAGTCCTAGATTCATATAGCACAGAAACAGGCCCTTCAGCCAACCATGTCCATGCCTACTAAATTGGCCTTCTGAGCTTGTCTTATTTGGCTGTATTTGTTCCACAGTCCTCTAAACCTTTCCTATCCATATATCAATCCAAATTTCCATTGAAAGGCATAATAATATCCACTTCTCTAGTTTCCTCTGGCATCTTATTCCAAATACAGATTACCTCAAAGTGAAAAAGTCACCACTCTTAAATCTCTTCCCTCTCACCTTCAGTCTCTGCCCTCCAGTTTTAGAACACTCTACCCTGGGGTAAAGATTGTGAACATTCAATTAATCCACGGCCCTCATGGTCTTGTACACTTCTACAAAGTCACCCCTCAGTCTCCTGCGCTCCAAAGAGAGGAATCCCAGCCTATCCACCCACACCCCTTAACTCAAATCTTCTCTGAATCCTTTCCAACTTGTTGAGATGCATACTCCAAGTGTGGTCTCACCAGTGTGTAGGAAGGAACTGTGTAGGAAGGAAGTTTACACCGAAAATAGACACAGAATGCTGGAGTAACTCAGCAGGACAGGCAGCATCTCTGGATAGAAGGAATGGCTGACGTTTTGGGTCGAGAACCTTCTTCTGAAGAAGGGTCTTGACCCAAGAGTTAGTCCAGCATCTTGTGTCTACCTGTGGCCTCAATAGGACTTGTACAGCTGCATCATTACATCCCACTTATTGTACACAATACCCTTCCCAGTGAAGGCAATCATACCAAATGCCATCTCCACCTCCACAACTATTGAGTGCAGTTTTGGTCTCCTAATTTGAGGAAGGACATTCTTGCTATTGAGGGAGTGCAGTGTAGGTTCACCAGGTTAATTCCCGGGATGGCGGGACTGACATTTGATGAAAAAATGGATCGACTGGGCTTGTGTTCACTGCAATTTAGAAGGATGAGAGGGCGGCACGGTGGTGCAGCGGTAGAGTTGCTGCCTTACAGCGAATGCAGCGCCGGAGACTCAGGTTCGATCCTGACTATGGGCGCCGACTGTACGGAGTTTGTACGTTCTCCCTGTGACCTGTGTGGGTTTTCTCCGAGATCTTCGGTTTCCGCCCACACTCCAAAGACGTACAGGTTTGTAGGTTAATTGGCTGGGCAAATGTAAAAATTGTCCCTAGTGGGTGTAGGATAGTGTTAATGTGCGGGGATCGCTGGACAGCGCGGACCTGGTGGGCCGAAGGGCCTGTTTCCGCGCTGTATCTCTAAATCTAAAAATATTTTATAGAAACATGTAAAATTCTAAATGGATTGGACATGCTAGATGCAGGAAAAATGTTCCCAATGTTGGGGGAGACCAGAACCAGGGGTCACAGTTTAAGGATAAGGGGTAGGCCATTTAGGACTGAGATGAGGAAAAACATTTTCACCCAGAGAGTTGTGAATCTGTGGAATTCTCTGCCACAGAAGGCAGTGGAGGCCAATTCACTGAATGTTTTCAAGAGAGAGTTAAATTTAGCTCCTAGGGCTAACGGAATCAAGGGATATGGGGAGAAAGCAGGAACAGGGTACTGATTTTGGATGATCAGCCATGATCGTATTGAATGGTGGTACTGGCTCGAAGGGCTGAATGGCCTACACCTGCACCTATTTTTCTATGTTTCTATGTTCCCCAGTGAAGGCAATCATGCCTAATGCCATCTCCACCTTACTGTCCACCCGTTTCTAGCAACCTGCAATATTTCGAGGTAATAATAGAAGCAGACACTAAGCAAGCTAAATGCCCGCCCACCACATGCTGGTCCCCTGTTCCTCATTAACACGATCTTTAAATTGGCTTCATGTGGGATCAAGCAGTCTTTGCATCCCACATCCCTCTCCCACTGAGGAGGTTTTGAATGAGCTTCAGGTCAGTGTCTACCTGCTGTCGTTTATATTAAATACTCCTGTGTTGGTTCATGAAAATGAGTTCCTTCAATACACCTTCCAAGTTCTGGAAGGCACATTCATATCGTAAAACCACACCAGAAATTTGCATATGACGCACTGGAGAATACGCAAATTCACATAGTGCCAACTTACTGGTCTTTCTGACGGTTTCTTGCGGAAAGGTCAATTGCTGAAAGAAGGGTGGCACGGTGGCGCAGCGGTAGAGTTGGCGCCTTACAGCGAATGCAGCGCCGGAGACCCGGGTTCCATCCCGACTACGGGCGCCATCTGTACGGAGTTTGTACGTTCTCCCCGTGACCTGCGTGGGTTTTCTCCGAGATCTTCGGTTTCCTCCCACACTCCAAAGACGTACAGGTTTGTAGGTTAATTGACTGGGTAAATGTAAAAATTGTCCCTAGTGGGTGTAGGATAGTGTTAATGTGCGGGGATCGCTGGGCGGCGCGGACCCGGTGGGCCGAAGGGCCTGTTTCTGCGCTGGATCTCTAAATCTAAAAAATCTAAAAATCTTCGGTTTCGTCCCACACTCCAAAGAGGTACTGGTTTGTAGGTTAATTGACTTGGTAAATATTTTTTTTAAATTGTCCCTGATGGGTGTAGGATAATGTTAATGTGTGGGGATCGCTGGGCGGCGCGGACCCGGTGGGCCGAAAGGGCCTGTTTCCAAGCTGTATCTCTAAACTAAACTAAACTAAAAGTGAACTCCCTTTATGAATATATTAATAAAGGCAATTTTTTCTCGAGATCACTATTCTTGGATGTGTGCGTTTGTACTTCCCATTTGAATGTAATATATGGGTATAGTTTGGATAAATTGCTGGTGTACAATGAGAAGTGAGTCAGCAGCCATTGGTCTGAGTCCATTTGATTAGTGAATCAATTAATGATTTGACGAGATGGCAGAGTAGATTGTAGACGATGATGAATTACTACCAGGGGTAGTCTACCAGGGGTAAACTAAAAAACCTTTAGTTTAGATTAGTTTAGAGATACAGTGCAGAAACAGGCCCTTCGGCCCACAGAGTCCACACTGACCAGTGAGTCCTGCACATTAACACTATCCTACACACACTAGGAACAATTTACACATACACCAAGCCAATTAACCTACATACCCGTACGTCTTTGGATTGTGGGTGGAAACTGATCTCGGAAAAAACCCACGCGGTCACGGAGAGAACGTACAAACTCCGTACAGGCAGCACCCGTAGTCGGGATGGAACCCGGGTCTCCGGCGCTGTAAGCGCTGTAAGGCAGCAACTCTACCGCTGCGCCACCGTGCTGCATAGATTGTAGACTATGATGAATTCCTATCAGGGGAAAACATACCTCAATTAAATAAATTAGTCTGTGACGCAACCAAAAGAAGTAATGGTGTTTGGAGAGAAGTGGTCACTAATCAGGCAGGGTCAGAGCTAGACATTACAACACACCTGGGAAAAGCAGGTACGCAGCTCAACATTACAACACACCTGGGAAAAGCAGGTACAGAGCTCAACAGTGGAACACACCTGGGAAAAGCAGGTACAGAGCTCAACACTGGAACACACCTGAGAAGGACAGGTATACAGATGGACACAAAATACTCAGCGGGACAGGCAGCATCTCTGGAGAGAAGGAATGGGTGACATTTCAGGTCGAGTCTCTTCTTCACACTGTGAGTCAGGGAAGAGGGAGTCTAGAGATATGGAAGGGTAAGGTGTGAAAACGACAGATCAAAGTAGTTGATGGTAAGGAAATGTAGAATGGTTGATTGTTAGCTGAGGGGAAGGTGACAAGGCAGCATACAAGAGGGGGAGAAGATTTAATAGGAATCTGAGTGATAACTTTTTCACACAAAAGATGATGGGGTATAGAACAAGCTGCCAGAGCAGGCAGGGACTATCTCAGCGTGTAAGAAACACTAGTCCTACCTGCCCGCATTTGTTCCATATCCCTCCAAACCTGTCCTATCCATGTACCTGTCCAACTGTTTCTTTAACGATGGGATAGTTCCAGCCTCAACTACCTCCTCTGGCAGCTTGTTCCATACACCCACCACCCTCTGTGTAAACCCTCTGGGTTTAGTTTAGTTTAAAAATACAACAAGGAAACAGGCCCTTTGGCCCAACTAATTCATGCCTACCATCGATCACCCGTTCACACTAGTTCCATGTTATCCCACACTGGGGGCAATGTAAATAGGGCCGATTCACCTACAAACCCGCACGTCTTAGGGATGTGGGGGAACCTGAAGCACCTGGAGGAAACCCACGCAGTCATAGGGAGAACGTCCATACTGACAGCACTCGAGGTCGGGATGGAACCTGGGTCTCGGACGCTTAGCTTGTGGTTTGGAGACAAGCCTACCTCTCTCTGTGCCCCCAGCCTGATTGCTCTGTGATGAAGGCTGGGAACATTGATCTCTCTCCCTGGTGTGCATGAGCTGAAATTGATTCCTGTGCCCTGCGACATCACAGGGTGTTTGCTTTACACGTTTCTGAACAAATAAATATTAATCATGCTTTAGAGGGGAGATTTTTGCACCATAATAGTTTACAAAGCAAACATCCTAGAAAGCAATTTCAGATATTTTTCATCACATCAGTAGCTTCCTGCTGCTAAATAAACAAATCAAGGTAAAGGTACAACATCCAGCAATACAAGCCTGCTCCAGCAGCCAATCATATCACATGGAACATAGAACAGTACAGCACAGGAAGAGGCCCTTCGGCCCACAATGTCCGTGCCAAACACAATGTTAAATTAACCTCCCCTGCCTGCAAGTGATCCATATCCCTCCATTCCTTGCATATCCATGTGCCTGTCCAAAAGCCTCTTAAATGCCATTATTATATCACCCTCCACTACCACCATGGCAGCATTTTCCAGGCACCACTCTCCGCGTGAAAAACTTGCCCCACACATCTCCTTTAAACTTTGTCCATCTCACAAAGCCATTCATCCCCCTACCCTGGGAAAAGGACTGTGTGCATCCACCCTACCTATTCCTCTCGTGACTTTATGCTCCTGTATGTGATCATCCCTCATCTTCCTGCTTTCCAAGATATATAAAGTCCTCGCCTGCCCAACCTCTCCCTGCAGCTCAGATCCTTCCTACATGTAAGATCAGATTCATTGGGATAGCACGCAAACAAGAGCCTTTCACTGTATCTGACAAACATGAACTAAGGTGACAATCTTACACCAATACCAATATTGCTATTGCTCTATTGATTCAGAAATGAGTAGAGATTCTACTATCGAGGAGGTTTAGTTTAGTTTAGATTAGAGATACAGAGCGGAAACAGGCCCTTCGGCCCACCGCGTCCACACCGACCAGCGATCACCCCGTACACCAGCACTACCCTACACACGAGGGACAGTTTTACAATTTTCACCAAAGCTAATTAACCTACAAATCTTTACATCTTTGGAGTGTGCGAGGAAACCGGAGCACCCGGAGAAAACTCACTCTGTCACAGGGAGAACATACAAACTCCGTACAGACAGCAACCTAAGTCGGGATGGAACCCAGGTCTCTGGCGCTGTAAGGCAGCAAATCTACCGCTGCGCCACCGTGCCACCCAGTTAAATGCTTAGTGAAGAAGAATGAATCGTTAAAAGTGGCGCTTCAGCGGAACGTATTTATCTTGCCCATGAGGCCAAGGAGGAATGTGGCAAGGCCACAACATGCAATGCGGGCTGACCTTTATCTCGTGGGTGAGAGCGAGTTCCACCATCTGACTGAACGATTGGCTGAACGATGCCAATGCTTCACCAATCTCAGCTTTCACAGGCGCTAGTGTGGCTTCATCTTCATCGCATGTAAAACTGTGAGGAAAGAGTTTGCAAAATCGTTAAATCACAAGTTACATTTTCCTGTGTGATAAAAGGATGAGGAAAACGACCATATTTTCTCAGAAGAAACAAGAACAAATCAATGAACTAACTCAAGTGGCAGACTTTTACTACAAGAATATTTGCTCTGTAGCAGGAAGATAAACAAAGCATTAAACATGTACGCCATTCAATATTTATCCTCCACTGGCTCTTCTTAAATTCCCTCCATTCTATTACCGTAGGGTGTTTTCCATTTATTTCTTGCAAGGATATGAAGAGCTTTGCCTTTGATCAAAGGACTGTGCAGAAGAACCTACTTCATTTAAATCCTTCTGCACCTATTCATAACTGGTCAGAAAGGCGTGATCATTAGGCTGATAATATATTTTCTTTTCCACACCGGGTCAGTTTGTGCTGCTCTTCATGTTGTGGTTTTTCTCAGAGAATCGGGTCCATCTGTTCCTGACTCCTGTGCCTTTCCGCTGCAAAGCTGGGAAAGAGGTCCCGACCCAAAAACATCACCTGTCCATATCCTTCCGAGATGCGGCCCAACCCGTTGTGTTGCTCCAGCACGTTGTGCTTTAAGAAACCCAATCGGGTTGTGTTCTTTAAACAACATTTGCAGAAATTGCCCCACTCATCCCCTTTAAATCGTTGTCCTCTAACCTATGCCCTCCAGTGTTGGAAATTTCCACCCTGGGGGAAAAGGTTCTGACTGTCTACCCTATCTATGCCTCTCATCATTATATATACTGCTATCATCTCCCCTCAACCTCCAATGTTCCAGAGAAAACAATCTATCCAATCTCTCCCTGTAGCTGAAACCCTCTAATCCAGGCAGCATTCAGGTAAACCTACTCTGCATCCTCTCCAAAGACTCCACATCCTTCCTATAATGGGGCGACCAGAACTGTACACAATAACTCCAAGAGCAGCCCAACCAAAGTCCTATAGAGTTACATCATGACTTCCTGACTCTTATATTCAATGCCGCCCACAATGAAGGCAAGCATACCACATGCCTTCTTTCATCGGCGGTCACTGGAAGCGAGTGACTGTCCTCTCGGTGAGGATGTCTGTGCATGACTTTGTTTAACGTGGGGAGACTGGTGCACAGACAGCCACCACACGGTCCTTGACAGATCTGGGTCAGGATCCAGTGGCGTGGAGTCCAAGACGACCGGGGACCCTTTTCTGCTGCAGCCTTCATCCACCCGCCTTCCCAGCCGTTGTGACGCTCCACTAAAGTCAGCCATCATCCTCCGCCTGATCTACCATTGAGGTCTTGGTTGGATTGCTCTTTATCAGAGACTTCCCCCTCAACCTTACCGCCATGGGTGACCCTACCAGGAGCGTAGCTCCAGACGGCATCGCTCTCAGGATCTCAGGACCACACGAGCTTCTCCACCGCGACAAGGTGACAATCCAGTGAGAAGATGCCTTCTTTACCACCCTAACTACTTGTGCTGCCATCTCTAGTGAGCTATGAACTTGGACTCCAACATCCCTCTGCACAACACTGCTATTAAGGGTCTTGCCATTAATTCTATACTCTCTCCTTACATTCAATCTCCCAAAGTGCAACGCCTCACATTTGCTCAGGTTAAACTCCATCTGCCATTTCCCAGCCACTTTCTGCAGGAACTCTATCTACCTGTGATGCCAGGAGGCTAGGTATTAGTGATCCTGGATCTCTTTGCTCCTCAACAATCCCCAGGGCCCTTCCCCAATGCGAGTCTGAATCTGACGAGGTTTGAGGTCCCTTACCACAGAAAGCAACACAGGAATGTTCTATTTAAAAAGTCAGAGAAATGTAAGACTTTGTGCAGACTGGAGTAAACAGAAATTTACCTCTCGGTGATTGCAAACAGATCTGCGCATTTCTCGATTAAAATCTTCCCAAACTGCAGAGAAATAGACAAGAAATACAACAGTGAGCATTATGAAAAGAATACCACTAGGCTATGACAGCTGAATGCTACTGAATCTGTTCATCTCCAAGACTTTACCCCTGACTTTACTTCCAATATGTCAACTTTACATTTGCACAACCTGTTATGGGAAATCGGGCTCCGTTTAACTTTATTTGGAAGAAATGGAATCAAAGGATCAAGACAATGGTTTTTCACCAATATTTTACAAAAGCTACATCTTTGATCATAATTTTAATTCTCTGAACAATTCTCAGTGTCCGTGCCATCTGGTTAGAGACTAAAGCCATACTGAAACTGTATGAGAGGTCATATAAGCAAAAAATGCTGGGAACACTCAACAGGTCAGGCAGCAGCTGTGGAGAGAGAAACTGAGTTAAAGTACAAGGATCTCTCATTGTAGCAAGCAGCACCTAGCTGTGTTGCTTGGGAAGTAGTGTGTGGGGATTGTGTGGGGATAGTAAGGAGTAAGACCTGTGTGATCTCCCGGACTAGTTTCGATTGCCTAGCTTGGGGTCGGAGAGGAATTTCCCGGATTTTTTCCCAAATTGGCCTGGGTTTTTTATCCGGTTTTTCGCCTCTCCCAGGAGATCACTCAGTTCTTTTGGGTGGGCGGTTGGAGCGGTTGGAGTAGCGGCCGGGCGGTAGGTTTAGTAACCGAGCGCGGGGCCTTGTTTGGAGAGTATGACTGCCAGGGCAGTTTTTTGTTCTGGGTGTCAGATGTGGGGAATCTGGGAGTCTGATAGTCTTCCAGACATCCACATCTGTGCCAGGTGTGACGAGATGGGGCTCCTAAGGGACCGTATTAGGAACCTGGAGCAGCAGATTGATGACCTCCGTCTGATCAGGGAGAGTGAGGAGGTTATAGATAGGAGTTACAGGGAGGTGGTCACTCCTAGACCACGGGAGGTAGACAAGTGGGTCACTGTTAGGGGGGGCAAGGAACAGAGGCAGGGACTAGGGAGTACCCCGGTGGCTGTACCCCTTGGAAATAAGTACTCCTGTTTAAGTACTGTTGGGGGGGACAGCCTACCTGGGGGCAACGACGGTGCCCGGGCCTCTGGCAAGGAGTCCGGCCCTGTTGCTCAGAAGGGTAGGGAAAGGAAGAGGAGAGCAGTAGTAATAGGGGACTCTATAGTGAGGGGGTCAGATAGGCGTTTCTGTGGACGCAGTCGGGAGACCCGGATGGTGGTTTGCCTCCCTGGTGCCGGTGTCCGGGATGTGTCTGAGCGTGTCCAGGATATCCTGAAAGGGGAGGGAGAGGAGCCAGAGATCGTGGTACATATAGGTACCAACAATATAGGTAGGATAAGGGAAGAGGTCCTGAAAGGAGAATTCAGGGGGCTAGGAAGAGAGTTAAGAAAAAGGACTTCCAAAGTAATAATCTCAGGCTTACTGCCTGTGCCACGCGATAGTGAGAATAGGAAAGGAGTGAGGTGGAGGATAAATACGTGGCTGAGGAACTGGTGCAGGGAGCAGGGTTTCAAGTTTCTGGATCATTGGGACCTCTTCTGGGGGAAGTATGACCTGTACAAAAAGGACGGGTTGCATCTGAACCCGAGGGGAACCAATATCCTGGCGGGGAGATTTGCTAAAATAACTGCGGAGACTTTAAACTAGTACGGTTGGGGGGAGGGACTCAAACACAGATAGCTAATAGGCAGTGTGTGAGGCAGGAGGCAGAAAAGGGAAACACTCAGACCCAATATGTAGGAGAGAAAGAAGGGAAAAGAAATAAACTGAGAATAAGAAATGATGGGTCCCTTAAATGTGTATATTTTAATGCTAGGAGCATTGTAAGAAAGGTGGATGAGCTTAGAGCCTGGATTGACATCTGGAAGTATGATGTTGTGGCGATCAGTGAAACATGGTTGCAGGAGGGTTGCGATTGGCAATTAAATATTCCAGGATTTCATTGTTTCAGATGTGATAGAATCGGAGGGGCAAGAGGTGGGGGTGTTGCATTGCTTGTCAGGGAGGATATCACAGCAGTGCTTTGGCAGGACAGACTAGAAGGCTCGATTAAGGAGGCTGTTTGGGTGGAACTCAGAAATGAGAAAGGTTTAGCAACACTTATAGGGGTGTATTATAGACCGCCAAATAGGGAACGAGAATTGGAAGAACAAATATGTAAGGAGATAGCAGATATTAGTAGTAAGCACAGAGTGGTGATTGTGGGTGATTTCAATTTTCCGTATATAGACAGGGAATCACATTCTGTTAAAGGGCTGGATGGTTTGGAGTTTGTAAAATGTGTGCAGGATAGTTTTTTGCAGCAATACGTAGAGGTGCCTACCAGAGAAGGGGCAGTGTTGGACCTCCTGTTAGGAAATGAGATGGGTCAGGTGACGGAGGTATGTGTTGAGGAGCACTTTGGGTCTAGTGATCATAATGCCATTAGTTTCAATATCATTATGGAGAAGGTCAAATCTGGACCAAGGGTTGAGATTTTGGATTGGAGAAAGGCTAATTTTGAGGAGATGAGAAAGGATTTAAAAGGAGTGAAATGGAAATTGTTGTTTTATGAAAAGGATATAATAGAGAAATGGAGGATATTTAAAGGTGAAATTTTGAGAGTACAGAGTCTTTATGTCCCTGTTCGGTGGAAAGGAAAGAATAATAATTTGAAAGAGCCATGGTTTTCCAGGGAAATTGGACACTTGGTTCGGAAAAAGAGGGAGATATACAATAAATATAAGCGGCAGGGAGTAAATGAGGTTCTTGAGGAATATAAAGAATGTAAAAGGAATCTTAAAAAGGAAATTAGAAAAGCGAAAAAAAGATATGAGGCTGCTTTGGCAAGTAATGTAAAAGTAAACCCCAAGGGGTTCTACAGATATGTCAATAGCAAAAGGATAGTGAGGGATAAAATTGGTCCATTAGAGAGTCAGAGTGGACAGCTATGTGCTGAGCCGGAAGAAATGGGGGAGATATTAAACAATTTCTTTTCTTCGGTATTTACCGAGGAGAAGGATATTGAATTATGTGAGGTAAGCGAAACAAGTAGAGTAGTGATGGAAATTAGGAGGATTAAAGAAGAGGAGGTACGGACACTTTTGAAGAATATAAAAGTGGATAAGTCTCCAGGTCCTGATAGGATATTCCCTAGGACATTGAGGGAAGTTAGTGCAGAAATAGCAGGGGCTATGACGGAAATATTTCAAACGTCATTAGAAACAGGGATGGTGCCGGAAGATTGGCGCATTGCGCATGTTGTGTCTTTGTTTAAAAAAGGTTCTAAAAGTAAACCTAGCAATTATAGACCTATTAGTTTGACGTCTGTGGTGGGAAAATTAATGGAAAAGATACTTAGGGACAATATATATAATTATTTGGATAATCAAGGCCTGATTAGAAACAGTCAACATGGATTTGTGCCTGGAAGGTCATGTTTGACTAATCTTCTTGAATTTTTTGAAGAGGTTACCAGGGAAATTGATAAGGGCAAGGCTGTGGATGTTGTCTATATGGACTTCAGTAAGGCATTTGACAAGGTTCCACATGGAAGGTTGATTAAGAAGGTTAAATCGTTGGGTATTAATAGTGAGGTTGCAAGATGGATTCAACAATGGCTGAATGGGAGATACCAGAGGGTAACGGTTGACAATTGTATGTCAGGTTGGAGGCCAGTGTCTAGTGGAGTGCCCCAAGGATCTGTGTTGGGTCCACTGTTGTTTGTCATTTACATTAATGATCTGGATGATGGTGTGGCAAATTGGATTAGTAAATATGCAGATGATACTAAGATAGGTGGAGTAGTTGATAGTGAGGTAGATTTTCAAAGTCTACAGAGAGACTTGGGCCTTTTGGAAGGGTGGGCTGAAAGATGGCAGATGGAGTTTAATGCTGATAAGTGTGAGGTGCTGCATTTTGGTAGGACAAATCAAAATAGGACGTACAGGGTAAATGGTAGGGAATTGAGGAATGCAGTGGAACAGAGGGATCTGGGAATAACTGTGCATTGTTCCCTGAAGGTGGAATCTCATGTGGATAGGGTGGTGAAGAAGGCGTTTGGTATGCTTGCCTTTATAAATCAGAGCATCGAGTATAGAAGTTGGGATGTAATGTTGAAATTGTACAGGGCATTGGTGAGGCCAAATCTGGAGTATAGTGTGCAGTTCTGGTCGCCAAATTATAGGAAGGATGTCGACAAAATGGAGAGGGTACAGAGGAGATTTACTAGAATGTTGCCTGGGTTTCAGCACTTAGGCTACAGAGAGAGGTTGAACAGGTTGGGTCTTTATTCTTTGGAGCGTAGAAGGTTGAGGGGGGACTTGATAGAGGTTTTTAAAATTTTGAGAGGGACGGACAGAGTTGACGTGGGTAGGCTTTTCCCTTTGAGAGTGGGGAAGATTCCAACAAGGGGGACATAGCTTCAGAATTGAGGGACAAAGGTTTAGGGGTAACATGAGGGGGAACTTCTTTACTCAGAGGGTTGTGGCTGTATGGAATGGGCTTCCGGTGGAAGTGGTGGAGGCTGGCTCGATTTTATTATTTAAGAGTAAATTGGATAGGTATATGGATAGGAGGGGATTGGAGGGTTATGGTCTGAGTGCAGGTAGATGAGACTAGGTCAGGGAGAATGGTCGGCGTGGACTGGTAGGGCCGGACAGGCCTGTTTCCATGCTGTAGTTGTTATATGTTATATGTTATTACAGTCCCCAACATTCTCTGTTTTTTTAAATCTCAATTGATTAGCATCGGCCATTTTCTTTCGATGCGAGATTTGAATGTCATATCTTTCTGCTGAAAATAAGACTCCAATATGGAATGAACTGGACAGAGCCGATGTGAATGAATCCTGCTGTACCAAATGGTCCATAAACATAAGCTGATGGTTTACTAGGGGGAGTGAAAGCATTCACTAGCAGAAAGGAAATACCACACTGGGATGACCAGAGGGAGCACGCTTATAATTATGGTTAAGGGCCAGATAGTCAATTATGAATAAGTACGAACATCTTTGACTGATAGATCGCTAATAGATTTGTATTAGAAGAATTATTAGGCCCTTTTTCCATAGGTCAGGCTACCAGACAGCTGGGTTTGTCCGAGCAGCCAAACAAAACAAGACTTGAACAAAAGCTTTTAAACCTCGGGAATACTCATTCGAAGGAAGGAAAAGGATTAGACAATAGACAATAGACAATAGGTGCAGGAGTAGGCCATTCGGCCCTTCGAGCCAGCACCGCCATTCAATATGATCATGGCCGATCATTCACAATCAGTACCCCGTTCTTGCCTGCTCCCCATACCCCCTGACTCCGCTATCCTTAAGAGCTCTATCAAGCTCTCTCTTGAAAGCATCCAGAGAATTGGCCTCCACTGCCTTCTGAGGCAGAAAATTACACAGATTTACAACTCTGCGTGAAAAAGTTTTTCCTCATCTCCGTTCTAAATGGCCTACCCCTTATTCTTAAACTGTGGCCCCTGGTTCTGGATTCCCCCAACATTGGGAACATGTTTCCTACCTCTAGCGTGTCCAATCCCCTAATAATCTTATATGTTTCAATAAGATCCCCTCTCATCCTTCTAAATTCCAGAGTATGCAAGCCCAGTTGCTCCAGTCTTTCAACATACGACAGTCCCGCCATTCCGGGAATTAACCTAGTAAACCTACGCTGCACGTCCTCAATAGCAAGAATGTCCTTCCTCAAATTTGGAGACCAAAACTGCACACAGTACTCCAGGTGTGATCTCACTAGGGCCCTGTACAACTGCAGAAGGACCTCTTTGCTCCTATACTCAATTCCTCTTGTCATGAAGGCCAACATGCCATTAGCTTTCTTCACTGCCTGTGTGTGTCCACATGCTTACTTTCAGTGACTGATGAACAAGGACACCCAGATCACTTTGTACTTCCCCTTTTCCTAACTTGACACCATTCAGATAATAATATGCCTTCCTGTTCTTTCCACCAAAGTGGATAACCCCACATTTATCCATATTAAACTGCATCTGCCATGCATCTGCCCACTCACACAACCTGTCCAAGTCACCCTGCATCCTCACAGCATCCTTCTCACAGTTCACACTGCCACCCAGCTTTGTGTCATCCGCAAATTTGCTAATGTTACTTTTAATCCCTTCATCCAAGTCATTGATGTATATTGTAAATAGCTGCGGTCCCAGCACCGAGCCTTGTGGTACCCCACTAGTCACTGCCTGCCATTCTGAAAGGCACCCGTTAATCCCTACTCTTTGTTTCCTGTCTGCCAACCAATTTTCTATCCATGTTGGCACCCTACCCCCAATACCATGTGCTCTAATTTTGCCCACTAATCTCCTGTGTGGAATCTTATCAAATGCTTTCTGAAAGTCCAGGTACACTACATCCACTGGCTCTCCCTTTTCCATTTTCCTAGTTACATCCTCCAAAAAATTCTGACAAGAATCATGCTTCTGAGTAATTTGATGAAAATCATACTGGTGTGAATGGTGAGAAGGCAAGGTGAAGACACAAAGAACTGCAGATGCTGGAATCTTGAGCACAAAATCAGTGCTGGAGGAATTCAGCGGACCAGGCAGCATCTGTGGAAGGAATGGATGGATAACAGAAGATGGACACAAAAAGCTGAAATAACTCAAAGGGTCAGATAGCATCTCTGGAGCAAAAGGAATAGGTGACGTTTCGGGTTGAGACCCTTCTTCAGACTGAGAGTCATGGGAAAGGGAAACGAGAGATATAGATGGTGATGTAGAGAGATATCGAACAAACAAATGAATGAAAGATATGCAAAAAAGTAACAATGATAAAGGAAACAGGCCATTGTTAGCTGAGGTCTAGGTGAAAATAAGTTACAGACAATGAGACTCGACAAGGTGACTTTGAAGCTGGCACAACCACTTGGGTGTGGGAGGGACTGAGAGAGGGGATGCAAGGGTTAATTGAAGTTAGAGAATTCAATGTTCATACCACTGAAACTGTCCAAACGAAATATGAGATGCAGTTCCTCCAATATGCGTTTGGCCTCACTCTGACAACGGAGGAGGCCCAGGACAGAAAGGTCAGTGTGGGAATGGGAGGGGGAATTAAAGTGTTGGGCAACCGGGAGATCAGGATGGGTGACCGTTCAGTTTGGGATCGTTCTGTAGACTCAGGAAAGTATGAGTCAGCTGGACTCCACTGTCCTCCACTGCTGCCTGGAGGTTCATTCTCGAAGAATCACCACTTCAGAAAGTAAAGTCAGTCTGAAGAAGGATCCTGACCGGAAACATTGCCCGCCCATTCCTTCCACGGATGCTGCCTGACCCGATGAGTTTCCCCAGCACCACATGTCTGACTCAGAAAGTAAAGTTGTGTGGTCATCATTCAGGGAGCCACTCCTGTGAACAGTAATGTCCTTACGAGGAGTGGGGGGGGGGGGGGGGGGGGGGTGGCTAAGAAAATCATGAAACGATAAGATTACTGAACCATTCTTTATTGCAGCACATCTTAACAGATTTCCAGCACGTCATGAGTCTGTGAGAGGAAGCATTATAGAATCCAATTTAAATCTGCATCAAATTTTAATACCACATTGCTTGTTTATTTAATGCAACACCACTCAGCTAATTAAAATGTATCTTGAAGCATTTTCTTACTTCACACACTAAGCAATTACCATGAAACAGGTCATGTTCCTTGAGACTGCGGAGCTGAAAACTATAATGTTGGCAACGAAACATCTGACCTTCCCAACCGCTCCGCTCTTTCTTTCCAACCAACAATAGGATACATTTGTATTTGAAATGATGTTTGGTTTTCAGTTCCACAAGTCCAACATAAACATTATTTACAAGTACTTACAAATTCTTGTGCAAAGTAATTTTAAAGTGAGATCTTGAGCTTGTAATATTTTCGGGGAACAAAAAACATAAAAGAAACAAAAGACAGTACACTCAATGGGTGGCACAGCGGTAGAGTTGCTGCCTTACAGCGAATGCAGCGCCGGAGGCCCGGGTTCCATCCCGACTACGGGTGCTGTCTGCACGGAGTTTGTACAATCTCTCCCCGTGACCTGCGAGGGTTTTCTCCAAGATCTTCGGTGTTTCCTCCCACACTCCAAAGACGTACAGGTATGTAGGTTAATTGGCTGTATAAATGTAAACATTGTCCCTGGTGGGTGTATGTTAGTGTTAACGTGCGGGGATCGCTGGGATCGCTGGTTGGCGCGGACCGAATAAATCCCACTGCCCATCTGGTAATATCATGTCTAGAGTATAAAGAAACTCTATCCGGAGTCATGTCTGGCTATGGAAAAAACATTGGTGTTTACCAGTACAACCTCAAGGCTGGTAGACAATAATGTTAAAAAAGGATGCAAAATACAACGCATCAGGCAGCATCTCTGGAGAACATGAATAGTGTTCACTATCAATATCTGAAGAAGGGTCTAGACCCAAAACGTCACCCATTCCTTCCCTCCTAAGATGCTGCCTGACCCATTGAGTTACTCCAGCATTTTGTGCCTACCTTCACTATCAATAATGCTGTTTTAGCGTCAACTACAATGTTAGCTTGTTCACTTGCTAGTGAACTCTCCAGGTCTCGTAGAGACGGTGAGGTCAGCATCTCCCCAGTGTTTCAGATGCCTGCCATCAATGGTCCAAGTCTCAGACGTCCACAGGAGGTAATGAAGGACATCAGTCCGCAGAAGGGTCCTGACCAGAAAATGCCGTCTGCCCATTCCCTCGTGAGATGCTGCCTGACCCGTTGAGTTCCACCAGCATTTTGTGTGTTGCTCCAGATTCCAAGCTTGATTAGCCTCAGATTCCTATTAAATCTTTTCCCCTTTACCTTAAACCTATGTCCTCTGGTCCTTGATTCACCTACTCTGGGCAAGTTGAGGACGAGAGGACATAGGTTCAAGGTGAAGGGGAAAAGATTTAATAGGATCCGAGGGGTAACTTTTTCACACAAAGGGTGGTGGGTGTATGGAACAAGCTGCCAGTGGAGGTAGTTGAGGCAGGGACAATCCCAATGTTTAAGAAACAGTTAGACAGGTACATGGATAGGACAAGTTTGGAGGGATATGGACCAAATGTGGGCAGGTGGGACTAGTGTAGCTGGGACATGTTGGCCGGTGTGGGCAAGTTGGGCTGAAGTGCCTGTTTCCACACTGTATCACTCTGTGACTCTATTCAACATCTGCAGTTCCTTGTGTCGCCAGGAGGCATGGAATTCCTGCTGTCTGGAGCTCCATGTTCTCCAGGTTTCAGTCTTAAGTAACAGACAGTCCCAAGCACCATTATATTATGTTGCACCTTACTTGGTTTACAACCATTATGTATGAGATACCATTAAATACATGCAGAATGGCAGTCATCGAGAACTGCTGGTGTTTGCATTTTAGCTAAAAAAAACAAATTCAGTCAAAAAAGAAAGATTAGAGACAACAAAAACCGTGTAGAAACAGAGAATTGCAGATGCTGGTTTACCAAGGAGAACACAAAGTGCTGGAGTAACACAGCGGGTCAGGCAGCATCTCTGGAGAACATGGACAGGTGATGTTTTGGGTCAAACCTTTCTTCAGCCTTCAGTGGTCCCAATGGCCTGGGGCTTTCTATCATATCTGAACCTTGACATTCTCTCACTGCCAGACCTGATGTCCAACTGTGGCCTGTGCTCCACTGCTGTTGTAGCCAAATGCACGCCTGTTGTAATCAAAGCTATGTGCAGGAAGGAACTGCAGATGCTGGTTTACATCAAAGATAGACACAAAAATGCTGGAGTAACTCAGTGGGACAGGCAGCGTCTCTGGAGAGAAGGAATGGGTGGCGTTTCGGGTTGAGACCCTTCTTCATGCCTTACTTAGTTTAGTTTAGTTTAGTTTCAAGATACAGCGCGGAAACAGGCCCTTCGGCCCACTGAGCCCACACCAACCAGCAATCCCCACAGGTTAACACTATCCTGCACACATTAGGGTCAATTTACACTTTTACCAAGCCAATTTATCTACAAACCTGTGCGTCTTTGAAGTGTGGGAGGAAACAGAAGATCTCGGAGAAAGCCCACGTGGTCCCGGGGAAACTCCGTACAGACAGACCCGCAGTCGGGATGGAACCCGGGTCTCTGGCGCTGCAAGCGCTGTAAGACAGCAACTCTACCGCTGTGCCACCGTGCTGCCCTGTGAGTATGTATCCTTTACCGTCACTCCATACACTGTGGACGGCAGGATTGTAATCATTTCACTGCACATCGTGTATGTGCATGTGACAAATAAACTTGACTTGACTTGACTAATCATGGCAGGGCCGTCTTAACGCATGGGCCTGATGGGCACTTGCCCGGGGGCCCCATGCTGATCTGTGTATGTTAAGTGACTTGCAATAAATAAATACTACTTTAAAAATGTAGGTTCAATAAGTGCTTTTTTCGCAACATTTTCGGTCCCTAAGTGCTTCTCACAACGATCTGTAAGTGCTTTTCGCAGCAATGTAGCACCCTAAGTCCATCGCTAAGTGCTTTTCGCTAAGTGCTTTTCGCCGGCACGACAGGGGGGAGGGCTGGTAGGGAAAGGGGGGTGGGGGAGAGTAACGGTAGGGGCCCCAGTACACTGCTTTGCCCGGGGGCCCAGAATGCTGTAAAAACGGCCCTGGATCATGGTAGTCTTTTCTCTGACTGGATAGCACGGAAAAAAAGCTTGCCACTGTACCTCAGTACACATAACAATAAGAAACTAAACTAATCAGCAACAAATCTGCCAGTTTTTGTCTCAACATCAAGGAAGAATAAAAACCTTAAATTCTATTAAAATACTTCAGTGCAAAAGCTATAAAAAAGTACACTTCTCTCAACTTGCGAACTAGATTCCTCATCGATGACGTTAGTCTCTCAATGATGTCACAAACCAGCGCATCAATTCTTTTCTTTTTGGACACACAATGTAGGTTAACAATCTTCTCGATGGTAAACCCTTGCATTTCACATGCTGTGCATGAAACCGTGGTCTGATCCCCTGTGGAGTTTGCTTAACCCCTTGTACATGAGCATTGATTCTTCCGTATTTTATAAATCAACAGTGACTGCTTGGCTGTGGAAGGATAAAATTAAATTACCCACATCAGCAGCCAGCGATAAAGTCACAGGGAACTGGCGGAGGGAGGTAGCTTCAAAGGCCTCCCTCCATTGTTCCACTTTTGTTTCCAAATGGGGAATAATTCAATGGGCTACACATTCACAATGCTCCGTTTCATGTTCACTCTCAGAGAGCTCAATCTGGCACAAGTAAGAATGTCCCATCTGACTGTTGTACCTGCCTCTTAATGCAGGACAAACTCCCTTCCCCTGCTTTCTTCCGAGTCAAGAACTTATCAGAGTCTCTTGCAAACTATTCAAAAGGAGCTGGGTAGATATTGAAGATAGACACAAAATGCTGGAGTAACTCAGCAGGTCAGGCAGCATCTCTGGAGAGAAGGAATGGGTGACCCTTCTCCAGACAGATATTGAGAAGTTTTAACTAGTGTAAGTGTCACAAACATGAGTAAACAGCCACACAACAAGGATGGGATTATTTACAACTGAGTAGTCAAGCGACTAGTTCCCTGAGGGTGTAAGAAAATAACTGCAGGTGCTGGTACAAATCGAAGGTATTCATTCGCTAAATGCTGGAGTAACTCAGCAGGTCAGGCAGCATCTCAGGAGAGAAGGAATGGGTGATGTTTCGGGTCGAGACCCTTCTTCAATTCCCTGAGGGTGGTGTTTCTGAGGAACCGTCTGCTCCCAACGGTGCTGGAGGTCAGATCACGAGATTCAGGTGGAGACAGAAAAATATTTGAACAATAATCTGAAGAAGGGTCTGGACCCGAAACGTCACCTGTTCCTTTTGTCCAGAGATGCTGCCTGACACACTGAGTTACTGCAGCGTTTTGTGTGTACATATTTGAGGGTGATGGAGAACTGGTACAGTGGAGGGGTTGAGGCCGGCGAGGATCGACCATGATCGCGATAAAGGTGGGACAGGTGTGAGGAACATGGTGGTCTCCTCTTGCTCCTCAAGGTCGGCTGCGGGAGGCACAAAGGCTGAAGGTGGGCGGGCGAGGAGAGGGACGACTGTTCACTGGTGATCCAGACGGAGGTGACGTCTGCAATGGGCCTTTATGGCCGGCTGCAGCTGGGACTGTAAAATGGTGCCAATACCTGGCGATTATTGCACATGGACTCAATCTGCCGTTTCCGCGATTGTACTTACATATGGCAGTAATCTTACTGATCTATGTGCAAAAGAACATTTTCCCCTGTACCTTGGTACACTTGATAATAAAGAACCATTAAAGCATTTTTTCTGTGTCCTTCTGTTTGAAGTCAGCTACAAGAGATGCTTCCATTTTCACCAGGTTTAACCACAAAATCGTCCTTATTGATGTTGTGATTAGTTTATTGTCCGATACACTCAGGAGCCATGATATTCCTTGCTCAAATGAAGCTCACAAATAAATACTGTACACACAGTGCTGGTAAATACACAAATGAGTGCAAAATAGCAGAATGGTGCAAGGCGATGTGCAATCAACAGCAGAGATTAAACGTGCAGAGAGAAGTATTAAACTAAAGAACAAGGTAGACACAAAGTGTTGGAGTAACTCAGTGGGTCAGGCAGCATCTCGGGAGAGAAGGAATGGGCGACGTTTCGGGTCGAGACCCTTCTTCAGTCTGAAGAAGGGTCTCGACCCGAAACGTCACCCATTCCTTCTCTCCTGAGATGCTGCCTGACCCGCTGAGTTACTCCAGCATTTTGTGAATAAATACCTTTGCTGAGTTACTCCAGCATTTTGTGAATAAATACCTTTGCTGAGTTACTCCAGCATTTTGCGTCTACCTTCGATTTAAACCAGCATCTGCAGTTTTTTTCCTAAACTACATACAAGAACAAATAACTGACCAAGGTGGAATTAGAAGTAAGAGTACATGGCAGCACCTCTGGGAAGAGGTGAGTGGTTCAGGAGTCTGCTGGCCGTGGGGATGAACCTGTTCTTAAGCCTGGACGTTGGAGCTTTCAGGCTCATGCATCTTGTCCCAGAGGTAGAAGAGTGAAAGGGGAATGGCCAGGGTGGCAGGCATCCTTGACAGTGCTTCCATCCCTCCTGATGCATCGCACCGTGAAGATGGAGTGGGTGGAGGGAAGTGCCGAGCCTGTGATGGACTGGTGTGTAGGAAAAACACTGCAGATGCTGGTTAAAATCGAAGGTAGACACAAAATGCTGGAGTAACTCAGCGGGTCAGGGAGCATCTCGGGAGAGAAGGAATGGGTAGCGTTTCGGGTCTCGACCCGCTGAGTTACTCCAGCATTTTGTGTCTACCTGTGATAGACTGGGCTGTGTTCACCACTCTCTGCAGGTTCAGGTGCTCGTGAGCACAGCAGTGACCATATCTGACTTGCCGAGTGACTGACCATTAGTTTGAAGCATGCTGGGGCCCCCACACCTTCCCCTGTGAACCTCCAAGCTGCCCTGTTGTGTTACTGCTCACAGCTCTGCCAGTGGTGGCGAGATAAAGACAATAGACAATAGGTGCAGGAGGAGGCCATTCGGCCCTTCGAGCCAGCACCGCATTCAATGTGATCATGGCTGATCATTCTCAATCAGTACCCCGTTCCTGCCTTCTCCCCATACCCCCTGACTCCGCTATCCTTAAGAGCTCTATCTAGCTCTCTCTTGAATGCATTCAGAGAATTGTCCTCCACTGCCAACCTCTGACATTCTTCTCATGGAGGAGCTGCAGACACGCATAAACAGCTACAAAACAAGGGTACAACCTAGTGAGGTGATTAGTTCTCTGAGGGTGGTGCATCTGTGGAACCCTCTGCTCTAAAGGGTGGTGGAGGTCAGATCACGGGATTCAGGTGGAGACGGATAAATAGTTGAACAATTGAGGGTGATGGGGCGCTGGCACGGAAGATGAGCTGAGGATCAGCTATGATCTGATTAGTTAATTGTCATAGACACTGAGGTGCCATGATATTCCTTGCTCAAATGAAGCTCACAAATAAATACTATACACAGTGATGATGAATACCACACTGAATGCAAAGTAGCAGAGCGGTGCAAGTCAGTGTGCAATTTACAGTAGAGGTTCCTTTTCTCCAGGGATGCAGTCCATCCCGCTGAGTTACTCCAGCTTTTTGTGCCTATCTTCGGTTTAAAACTGCATCTGCAGTTCCTTCCTACACATTGAGATTAAGAGACTGTGCTAGTGGTGTCGAGACTAATAAAGGTCGCTAGCTTTAATGGTCTTTTGAAACAGTGATAATCGACAGGAGAGATAAACACTGGGGCATGACTTTCTCAGCACTGGGATGGACAGATAGATAATGAGAAACTATCATATGAACAGTTATAACGTTACATGAAATGGCACCATTCTTCTGCGCCGTCTTAATCATTGAGAATGGAAATTCCTTCTTCCATCTTCAAACTCCTTTCCAGTGTGGTGCTCCCTTTAAATGACAGACTAATAGATGGCGGAAGTCCCTGACATGCAGTGGTCTTTTCCCATTCTGATGCTAAACCAAAAATACTGCACAATAGACACCATCTGAGCAACTACAGCAAGTTGACCAAATGCCCGGGAGTCCCTGTGGCAAGGCTGTTGACAAACAATTAACTAGTAAATCAGACTTGTCGACAACCGAACCAAGATGAATTCATTTCCGCAAACGCTGTGAGCAAATCAATGCAAACGTGCACTTCTGTGTCGGAAGGAACTGCTGATGCCGGTTTAAACCGGCGATAGACACAAAATCCTGGAGTAACTCAGCGGGTCAGGCAGCATCTCTGGAGAGAAGGAACAGGCGACATTTCAAGTCGAGACCCGTCTTCACACTGAGCGTCAGGGGGAAGGAACGAGAGATATGAACAGGTACATTGAACAGATGAATGTTATCATTAACTTCTCCACAACAACAATGGACCATTGTGGGCTCCACCTTTCCTTGATCATCGTTGATGGCTTTGACTTGACCTTTTGCATACTATTCTTTCTTTTTTTTTGTACCTTTTCATATCTATTGTTTTCCTCTTCCCTGATGCTCAGTTTGAGGAAGGATCTTGACCCAGATGTCACCTATTACTTTTCTCCTGAGATGCTGCCTGACCCGCTGTGTTACTCCAGCTTTTTGTGTCTAATCACAAACTCTTCTCACTGGTTTAACCAACCCAATGGGGCGGTCACGGTGGCGCAGCGGTAGAGTTGCTGCCTTACAGCGAATGCAACGCCGGAGACCCAGGTTCGATCCCGACTGCGGGTGCTGTCTGTACGGAGTTTGTACGTTCTCCCCGTGACCTGCGTGGGTTTTCTCCGAGATCTTCGGTTTCCTCCCACACTCCAAAGACGTACAGGTTTGTAGGTTATTTGGTTTGGTAAATGTAATAATTGTCCCCAGTGTATGTAATATGTAGTGTATTTAGTATGTAGTATGTGGTGTATGTAGTATGTAGTGTATGTAGTGTATGTATGTAATGTGCAGGGATCGCTGGTCGGCACAGACCCAGTGGGCCGAAAGGCCTGTTTCCGCGCTGTATCTCTAAACTAAACATGGGTTGAAGCAATTAAACATGACTGGATAGTCACATGCTTTGACAAGACTTTTTTAGTTTTTTAGTTTAGAGATTCAGTGCAGAAACAGGCCCTTCCTGCACCGACCAGCGATCCCCGCACATTAACACTATCCTACACACACACTAGGGACAATTTACACTTATATCAAGCCAATTAACCTACAAACCTGTACGTCTTTGGAGTGTTGGAGGAAACTGAAGATCTCGGAGAAAACCCACGCAGGTCACGGGGAGAACGTACAAACTCCGTACAGACGGCGCCCGTAGTCGGGATCGAACCCGGGTCTCTGGAGCTGTAAGCGCTGTAAGGCAGCAACTCTACCGCTGCGCCACCTAGGTGCCACCCTAGACTTACTAAGTTTGGATGTGTGAATATAATAACTACTTTTGCTGTTGAGCAGAGAAACCTTTTACAGTACAAAGGAAATCTCCACACATTTTCAGTTTCCTTGAAATGCTTGGATGGTTTGAACAGAATCTGTCACTTCATTAACTTGCCCGCCTCATTTTTAACCACACGTTCTTTCATCACACCTCCGTGGAACTAATTCTGTGGGAAGAGTCACACTTCTGTGTTTCAAAACCGCAAGGCACTGCCACAACTGTTTATCTATGTGTTCATCACAATAACCTGCAGTTGTGATGATATCTTTGTGACTATATCTTTTTATATTAATGAGTAATTTCTTTTTACGAATGAAGACACAAGAAAGTACAGGTGCTGGAATATTGAGCAAAACACAAAGTGCTGGAGGAACTCAGCGTGTCAGGCAGCATCTGTGGAGGGAATAAACAAACAACGTTTTGGGTCGGGACACTTCTTCAGACTAAAGCTGAGGTTTATCGACTCTGTGGGTAACTATTATTGCTGTCAAAAAGAGAACACTGAGCTGGGAACACTAGTAAAACACAAACACATACGTGCACATACAGAGTTTAGTTTAGTACAGTACTGTGAAAAGCTTTTTATTGCATGCTATCCAGTCTGCAGTAAGACAATACACAATTACAATTGAGCCATCACAGTGTACAAATGCAAGAAAAAGGGAGCAATGTTTAGTGCACGATAAAGTCCAGTAAAGTCAGTCCAAAGATAGTCTGAGGGTCTTCAATGAGGTGGATGGGAGGTGTGGGCCGCTCTCTGGTTGTGGTGGATGGTTCAGTTGCCTGATAAACCATCCTGTCCCTGAATCTGGAGGTGTGTGTTTTCACACTTCTGCAGCTCATGTCTGATGGGCGAGTGGAGAAGAGGGAGTGACCGGGGTGAGACTGGTCCTTGGTTATGCTGGTGGCCTTGCCGAGGCAGCGTGAGGTGTAGATGGAGTCAATGGAAGGGAGGCATGTGAATATACAGCAGAGCTGGAAACCTCATAATAACAAAAACACACAGCTCACACACACACACATCCACACACACGCATGCAGGCACACACGCACACACGCACGCACACACACGCACGGACACGCACACACACACACACACACACACACACACACACACACACACACACACACACACACACACACACACACACACACACACACACACACACACACACACACACACACACACACAGTGTTTTAGTTTGATATTAGAGACTGAGACTGATTAGAGACTGTTGTCGGGAAGCTCCAAAGTCACAAGACTAGCCCTGACCCGGGGTCTGATCGGCTGGCGCGGTGGAGCTGGGATCCCCCGATGCGGGGGCTTGATCGCCCCGACGCGGAGGGCCCGACCGCCAGCCACGGGAGCCAAGATCGTCCCGTCAACGGAAGTCTCGAGGCCCCCGACCGCGGGAGAACAAAGAAGGGAAGAGATGGAACTTATTTTTTGCCCTCCATCACAGTAAGGAACATGGAGGAGTCACTGTGGTAGATGTTCATGTTAAAATGTATTTTGTGTGTCCTGTTGCTTTTTATTGGTATGACTGTATGGCAAATCAAATTCCTCATATGTTGCAAAACATACTTGGCTAATAAAGTATGATTATGATTATTATTGCAGTGGTACGGTGGTCATTTGTTTGTAAACTTGCTTGGCAGTGACATCCTTTGTTCCTGCTGGAATCTGCAGTATTTTGGCACCGATCTTCAAATTATCTTCCCCGCCTCTCTCTTATTCTATTCTGAGAATGTAACCTTACAATGTAACATGCAAGATCCCAACTTCTGAAAGCAAATTTATTCATTAGAGATTAGATGCAAAAATGTAGCTTATTCTTAGGTTAGCTATCTGAATTCCATTCAATATTTCACCTCACATGGTATAAAGTTGTCAAACACCTTTCCATCAACAGGTATGTAGGTTAATTGGCTGGGTAAATGTAAAAATTGTCCCTAGTGGGTGTAGGATAGTGTTAATGTACGGGGATCGCTGGGCGGCACGAACTTGGTGGGCCGAAAAGGCCTGTTTCCGGCTGTATATATATGATATGATATGATATGATAATTTAAATTCATCTTAATTTTATGCAATGTTATCTCTGCGGAATAATTAGTTAAAATCAGTGGTGGGTTAAGTGACAGTGGACCCAAGTAAATTATTTTTGAAGTTATTAACTTTTTTTATTATGTTCTCAATCCTTTCAAGGTTATAAGGTCAGAAGGAATAGGAGTTGAATCAGGCCATTGGCCCATTCAATCATGGTTGATCTATCTCTCCCTCCTAACCCCATTCTCCTGCCTTTTCCCTCATAACCTCTAACACCTGTACTAATCAAGAATCTATCTATCTCTGCCTTAAAAATATCCACTGGCAAGCCTCTACAGCCTTCTGTGGCAAAGAATTCCACAGATTCACCACCCTCTGACTAAAGAAATTTCTCCTCATCTTCCTAAAAGAATGTCCTTTAATTCTGAGGCTGTGACCTCTAGTCCTAGACTCTCCCAGTAGTGGAAACATCCTCTCCACATCCACTCTATCCAAGCCTTTCACTATTCTGTACGTTTCAATGAGGTCCCCCCTCATTCTTACAGGCCCAGTGCTGACAAACGCTCATCATAGGTTAACTTACTCACTCCTGGGATCATTCTTGTAAACCTCCTCTGAACCCTCTCCAGGGCCAGCACATCCTTCCTCAGAAGTGGTGCCCAAAATTGCTCACAATATTCCAAGTGCAACCTTACCAGTGCCTTATAGAGCCTCAAGAGATTTTGCTCTTTTGGAAAAGAAAATCAATGTTCCTTTCTGAATCCATGGCCTTGTCTGTCAATATAATCATGCACCCCCTCCATCTCTGCTTCTCATTCCCAGTTACATTGGGTCATTATTTATTAATTGCATCAGTCAGAGAGTACGGGGGAGAGAGAAGGTGGAGGCTTCAGCCTCTACATTTACACTGCAAACCTGCCTGTTTGTATTCATTATTTAGCACCGATTCTACATTTGTGATCCTTCATTTCTGCAGCGATTCTCTGCTCCATCGTGGCGGGCACAGCAGTCATTTGAACAGAATATATTAATTCATTGGCTTTGGAATCATCCAAGCCAACAATGTTTTAAAAATTACAAAACTATTAAACAGTACAATAAGTTTTCCGAGAATATAAACCTAACACGCACCACCTCTGTAAATAATTCAGTAGATCTTCTCACTGACAAATTGTTCCTGCCTGTACATATTCTGCCATTTCCAACCAGACCTCCCTTGAAAGGATTCTGCAGCACCTCCTCCAGTTTGGATTTTTAGATTTAGATTTAGAGATACAGCGCAGAAACAGGCCCTTCGGCCCACCGGGTCCGCGCCGCCCAGCGATCCCCGCACATTAACACTATCCTACACACACTAGGGACAATTTTTACATTTACCCAGTCAACCTACATACCTGTACGTCTTTGGAGTGTGGGAGGAAACCGAAGATCTCAGAGAAAACCCACGCAGGTGAAAGAATCATTTTTAGCTTTGTTTGTGTCTTATTCAGATACATATAAAATTAATTAAATGATTAATTAAATGGTCCCAACCATTCAGATACAGGCCAGAAAGCAAACGCAACATGATCACCAAGTTCAAGAATAGCTTCTTCTCAACAACTTGAGGAAAGACGTCCTTGCTATTGAGGCAGTACAGCGTAGGTTCACCAGGTTAATACCCGGGATGGCGGGACTGTCATATGAGGAAAGATTGGAAAGACTGGGCTTGTATTCACTGGAATTTAGAAGGATTGAGAGAGGGGATCTTATAGAGACATATAAAATTACAAAAGGACTGGACAAGCTAGATGCAGGAAAAGTGTTCCCAATGTTGGGGGAGTCCAGAACCAGGGGCCACAGTCTAAGAATAAAGGGGAGGCCATTTAACACTGAGGTGAGAAAAAACTTTTTCACCCAGAGAGTTGTGAATTTGTGGAATTCTCTGCCACAGAAGGCAGCGAAGGTCAATTCACTGGATGAATTTAAAAGAAAGTTAGATAGAGCTCTAGGGGCTAGTGGAATCAATGGATATGGGGAAAAGGCAGGCATGGGTTACTGATTGTGGATGATCAGCCATGATCACAATGAATGGCGGTGCTGGCTCGAAGGGCCAAATGGCCTCCTCCTGCACCTATTTTCTATCTTTCTATCAACTATCAGGCTCTTGAACACGACACAACACTAACCTCATCTGTGAACTTCTACAGACTGTCTTCAGTTGCACTGTAGACATTGGAACTTCTTTTGGCACTAGTATCGAGGTTATTTATTTATTGAGTTTTTGTATATTTTGCATTATCCATGTGTATTGTGTTTACAAGCCTATTTTGCCGTTGCAAGCAAGAATTTCATTGTTCTGTAGAAACAAGGAATGGCAGATGCTTGTTTAACGAAGAAAGGCGCAAAATGCTGGAGTAACTCCGCTGGTCTGGATTCAGTCTGGTGAAGACCCCCGACCTGAAAAGTCACCTATTCATGTTCTCCAGGGATGTTGTTTGACCTGCTGAGTTGCTCCAGCATTTGGTGTCTTTCCAATTTCATTGTCCTGTTGTCGGTACATTTGACAATGAAACACTCTTGACTCTTGATCCCAGAGGCAACAATACAGATCTTCCATGCAAGATTTCAGACACAACTTCACTTTTCATGCTTAAAATTGGATGTTATTGTGACATTAAGAGGAGGGTTCCATCAAATTGAGCCGCTCCAATTCACAACCAGCTGGACATTGGCCAAAACACAAGCTTGAATGAAACCACATTTCCCCATTTTAATTCAAGCATCAGTAGAAAATGAGACTGCAAGTTGCTTATTTTGCAGGTCTCCCTTTAAATGATTCATCATCACCATTAGCTTATTGCAGCAGAGGGATGCAAAGTATAATTTGATAATGCATTGAAAGTGATTGGCATTGATAATGAATCTACTGTATCCCTTGTTCAAGATATGGACTCTTGTACATCGATGAGACCAAACGTAGACTGGGCGATCATTCCGCTGAACACCTTCGCTCAGTCCGCCTGCACCTACCTGATCTCCCAGTTGCTAAACAATGTAAATCTCCTTCCCATTCGCACACTGACCTTTCTGTCCTCGGTCTCCTCCATTGTCAGAGTGAGGCTAAACACAGATTGGAGGAACAGCACCTCATATTTGGCTCGGGCAGCTTACAGCCCAGTGGTATGAATATTGATTTCTCTCACTTCAAGTAGCCCCTGCATTCCCTCTCTCTCCATCCCTCCCCCACCCAAGTTGCACCAGCTTCTCGTCTTCACCCAACATACAGCCTGTTACCTTTATCATCATTACTTTTTTGCGTATCTTTCATTCAATGTTCTATATCTCTCTACATCATCGTCCATATCTCTCGTTTGCCTTTCCCCTGACTAGTCTGAAGAAGGGTCTCGACTCGAAACGTCACCCATTCCTTCTCTCCAGAGATGCTGCCCGTCCCGCTGAGTTACTCCTGATTTTTGTGTCTATCTTCGAACCATATACTCAAATGCGTACAGTTTATTTCATGAAATCTCAATCGGTGAGGAGTCTGGAGCTGACGGGCATTACCTGCTGTAACTCTCCTGAAGCATTATTGTCATACGTATCGCAGTCGTTTACCAGTGACCTGACGTGGCAGCTCACTCTCACTGCCGCACTGTGGATGCATTGCCACCTGTTTACTTCCAGCTTGTAGAAAATCTTGGACAGTTCAGTGGTGATTGTCCATGCCCTCTTCAGCAGCGCCTGCAGGCTGTCGGGTAGATCTGGCTGCGATGTTACGGCCAGCTCGTCGGGTTCCTCACTGTCCACGCCGATGGGCTTTGATTGAAGTATGTACATGCATTCACATTCTGCCATGAGCCTCAAGTCCTCTACCCACCGCTGTACCGAGTCCATCTGCATCAGACGTGTGCTGGGGGAGGATACCAGAAAATAGAGTTAACAACGGCACCCCGGTCATTTATTGCTCGTCCAGCTTACCCATCTAGTGTAGATGGGGCATGTTGGTCGCATGGCTAAGTTGGGCCAAAGGGCCTGTTTCCACTCTACCTCTCCTTAACTCTGTTCACTAAAGGCCAGATTGTTCACGACTAAATGATCTTGCAGTGGTGAGTGGCCCTCACCTTCTTTGCTGTTGGTCCTCCAAACCTCCGCTGGCCAAATGTTATCATAGACTCCAACTTAGCCATGTTGACCAAGATACCCCATCTAAGCTCGATCCATCTGCCTGAGTTTGGTCTAAGCCCCCAACCCCAAATCTTTCCTCTCCGTCTACCCACAGAGCTCAGTGTCCCAGTGGTCCATAAATGAGACTGATGTCTATGCATTGTAAGTTCTCTACAGCAACGCGGTGCATACAAAAGAATCATTTGTCCATGCAGTCAAGAAAAACATGAGCAACACTAACCAAATAGCAAACAGAAACACAAAGCGCTGGAGTCACTCGGCGGGTCAGGCCACATCTCTGGAGAACATTGGATAGGTGATGTGTCGGGCTGGGGCCCTTCTTTAGTCTTTGGGATGTGGAAGGAAACCAGAGCAGCTGGAAGAAACCCACACGGTCACAGGGAGAACGTGCAAAATCCACACTGACAGCACCAGAGGTCAGGGTCAAACTCGGGTCTCTGGCGCTGTGAGGCAGCACTGTGTCGTAATTCAATCTGGACAAGTGCAACATGTTGTGTTTGGCTCAGGCGAACCAGGGCTCAACTTATACAGTAAATGGTAGGGACTTGGAGAGAGTAGCAGAGCTGAGAGATGTACTTAGTTCCCTGAATGTGACCACCCAGGTAGACAGAGTGGTGAGGAAGCCATTCAGCACACTGGCATTCATCATTCATGCAACTGAGATGTCATGTTGCATCTACACATCATCAGTGGAGCCACATGAGGAGCATTGTGCCAGTTTACACCTGGCTAGTTAACCAAGTGTTTTAATTACTAATTCATGTTTAATTTTTTATAGACAATAGGTGCAGTAGGAGGCCATTCGGCCCTTTGCGCCAGCACCGCTATTCACTATCATCATGGCTGACTATCCACAATCAGTACCCCGTTCCTGCCTTCTCCCCATATCCCTTGACTCCGCTACCTTTAAGAGCTCTATCTAACTCTCTCTTGAAAGCATCCAGAGAACTGGCCTCCGCTGCCTTCTCGGGTAGAGAATTCCACATATTCACAACTCTCTGGGTGAAAAGGTTTTTTCTCATCTCCGTTCTAAATGGCCTACCCCTTATTCTTAACCCATGCGAGTGATCTTTAAACCTTTGTGAGTGCATCAGGATGTTGTATATCTTAGCCATATCTGTGGGCGGAGCGTGTTCATGATACCTTCGTGAAGTATCTCCTTTCTGTCACCGTCGCGCTGGAACCCACAGTTTATAACAGAGCCGGCAGTCACCAGCTACTCAATAGCTGAGAGTTCGGGTGAAAACTCCGCATCCCATGAGCTGATGGTGAGTTGACAACTTCTGCCCAACGGTCCAGGCTCTGCTGGTGTGTATCCTCCATGAGTTTACACTTACCATCCACTGAGAAAACATTGGCCCCATAAACTGCAAAAAACACCAGCTGGTCCAGGGAGGGTATCCACTGTGCATCTCAGACAAAAGGACACATAGAGTGCTGGAGTAACTCAGCGGGTCAGGCAGCATCTCTGGAGAACATGGATAGGTGACGTTTCACAGAGTGCTGGAGTAACTCAGCGGCTCAGGCAGCATCTCTGGAGAACATGGATAGGTGACGTTTCACAGAGTGCTGGAATAACTCAGCGGGTCAGGCAGCATCTCTGGAGAACATGGATAGGTGACGTTTCACAGAGTGCTGGAGTAACTCAGCGGCTCAGGCAGCATCTCTGGAGAACATGGATAGGTGACGTTTCACAGAGTGCTGGAATAACTCAGCGGGTCAGGCAGCATCTGTGAAGAACATGGATAGGTGACGTTTCACAGAGTGCTGGAGTAACTCAGCGGGTCAGGCAGCATCTGTGAAGAACATGGATAGGTGACGTTTCACAAAGTGCTGGAGTAACTCAGCGGGTCAGGCAGCATCTCTGGAGAACATGGATAGGTGACGTTTCACAGAGTGCTGGAGTAACTCAGCGGCTCAGGCAGCATCTCTGGAGAACATGGATAGGTGACATTTCACAGAGTGCTGGAGTAACTCAGCGGGTCAGGCAGCATCTCTGAAGAACATGGATAGGTAACGTTTCACAGAGTGCTGGAATACCTCAGCAGGTCAGGCAGCATCTGTGACGAACATGGATAGGTAACGATTCGGGTTGGGACCCTTCTTCAGACTGATGAAGTTTTGGGCTCAAACCCTTCTTCAGTCTAGACCCGAAACGTCACCTATCCATGTTCTCCACAGATGCTGCCTGACCTGCTAAATTACTGCAGCACTCTGTGAGGTAGGTACTAACTATTTAAAAGACATTTGCACAGGTACATGGATAGGAAAGATTTAGAAGGATATGGGCCTAACGCAGGCATGTGGGATGAGCGTAGTGTTGGCATGTTGGTCGGCATGGGAAAGTTAGGCTAAAGGGGCTGTTTCTGTGCTGAATGACTCTATGACTGTACAGTTTAACGTTCTCTCTCTGAGGTAGTGATTTGCATTTCAGAAACAATATTCTCCCCATTGTTGATGTCATATTGCATCTGCACAACATATGTGAATCACAGCCTTAACTTTCTATGATGAGCTAAACATTTAGATATGCACAACTGTAGAAACATCACCAATAATGGAATATCCCTTCCTCAGGCTGTTGGAGAACTTACACATTAACATTGGCAAACACCATTAAATGTAGTAAGATCATGATCAGTCTGAAGAAGGCTTCTGACCCAAAACAGCACTTATCCATGTTCTCCAGAGATGCTGCCTGACCCATTGAGTTACTCCAGCATTCTGTGCCCTTTTGTGTATTAACCAGCATCTGTAGTTCCTTGTTTCTACATACAGGTATACTGTGCATCGTAGTACAGGCTACCTGCTACCTTGTCAAACAGTGAGATTTATAGTGCTGTTACTCAACCAAAGTGAGATTTAACAGTTGAGGAAATTCTAAAGACAGAGAACAGAAAGCAATTAGGGTAAAGTAGGTAAAAGTGTATTCAGTTTGAAGAAGGGTCCCAACCTGAAACAGCACCTATCCATGTTCTCCAGAGATGCTGCCTGACCCGCTGAGTTACTCCAGCACTCTGTGAAACGTCACCTATCCATGTTCTCCAGAGATGCTGCCTGACCCGCTGAGTTACTCCAGCACTCTGGGAAACGTCACCTATCCATGTTCTCCAGAGATGCTGCCTGACCCGCTGAGTTACTCCAGCACTTTGTGCCCTTTTTTTAGCCAACAATTGTATTGTTAGTTTTTTTTAATTTAATTCGGCCAATTACTGATTTAGAAGAATTGTAAAACACCTCATTGCGTACACTGCTTGTGAAGATAATTAATCTGTGTTTTGCTTCTCTTGGGAGATAACGAATGCAGATTAAATCAAGCTCAACATTACAGTGCATGGTAAATAGTTTGTATGCCATACTTCAAAGGATGTCGGTATGTCCTGATGGAGTAGAGACTTCCAGTACACTCGTAGGTAACGGCCAGTGAAGTACAAAAACAGCTGCTCATTAGAGAATAAATATATATTTAAAAACCAAGATTTTTGAGAAGCCCATAAATTTAATTTGGCCATCTAGTTTAGAGATACCACATGGGAACAGGTCCTTCAGCCCACAAAGGCCACGCCAACCATTGATCACCTGTAAACACAAGTTATATGTAGAAACAGGAACTGCAGATGCTCGTTTGCAAAGAAATACACAAAGTGCAAGAGTAACTCAGCAGACGGGAGAATTTGGAAAGTTGACATGTCGGTTCAGGATCCTTCTTCAGACTCAGTAGTTCAATGTTATCCCACTTTTGCATCCACTCCCTACACACTAAGAACAATTTACAGAGGGCCAATTCACTGACAAACCTGCACGTCTTGGGAATGTGGGGGGAAACCGGAGCACACGGAGGAAGCCCGCCCACAGTGTGGGTGCAAACTCCACACAGACAGCATGTGAGCTCGGGATGGAACCTGGGTCTCCGGCGCTGTGAGGCAGCACCACTGTGCCATCCTCGAACGTTTGACAGTGATTATCATATCATATATATACAGCCGGAAACAGGCCTTTTCGGCCCTCCAAGTCCGTGCCGCCCAGTGATCCCCATACATTAACACTATCCTACACCCACTAGGGACAATTTTTACATTTACCCAGCCAATTAACCTACATACCTGTACGTCTTTGGAGTGTGGGAGGAAACCGAAGATCTCGGAGTAAACCCACGCAGGTCACGGGGAGAACGTACAAACTCCTTACAGTGCAGCACCCGTAGTCAGGATCGAACCTGAGTCTCCGGCGCTGCATTCGCTGTAAACCAGCAACTCTACCGCTGCGCTACCGTGCCGCCCGATTTTGTAGAAGGACATTAATTGATGTATCTCAAGTCCTTCTACAAAACTTTGCTTTAACTGATGGTAGAGCTCACTAATTATAACTGTCAGACCAGCCAATGGCTGCAAATGGCAATATCTCGCTTTAAATACTGATTTTATGGAGAAAAAAACACATCAAATGGAAACCCTAAGGCTAATTCTGTCCTACATATTGCATTATTACCGGCATCGTGGCAATTCATCTGCTTGTTGTGTCCCAGGAGATATAAGCAGCACTCTTCAATGTCCAAGTGTGGATAAACCCCCTTAATTGGTGCAGGTGTAATGACAAGCTACCCACTTCTTAGAAAATGGCAACAAGGGAAAATCAATACGTCAAATGAAAGCAATATAACAAACAAGGCAAAGATCCAGCAATTAGAAAATCTCAGCTCCACACTCGCCCTCCACAATCTTTACACTTATTATCTGCTGAAATGTTACTGCATTAACAAGTCACGGTAAACATTCATTATAGAAAGCTCAAAGACCATAGTGTGATATGACAACCTGTTTGTGTTTCAGGCAGGTGTCGTCCAACTTTCACTGCGATTATGCGTTCCTTGCACTAACAGTATATTTGCAATGAATGCATTGCTAAACATATTATTCTATCACTGGGCAGAAGGAACAGTGCGTTATACTGCAGATGAATTGATGAGCGAGACTGTCCAGTCGTCCAACAGAACACACGAGCACAATCCGATACATTTTCAGCATCCTCCTGAACTTTGCACCGTTGTTGGCATTTCAAACATTGAGGAGCTTGGGGGGAAAGCTTACATCCCTGTGTGATTGTCGGGGTTTGCTTGTAAATTAAAGCATGCATCACGCAGAACACAAACAGCAACTTCAAATAAACCGTGCGACTAAACAAAGCCATCGCTGCAGTTCACCCTCGCCTCTGGCATTAACGTCGATTTATCACGAGTATATTTCCTGGGTTGTGAGTGAGATTAAGTCCCTTCCTGGCAGCGTACCCCTGATGGTGCAAACTGATCCCTGGTGCTCCAGACCACAAGATGCAAGGCTTTCAAACCTTTCATCTAAACAATCTTTTCATTCAATCTACGTGAAATCAGGATTTGCTTTCTGAACAGCCCTTATTGTCTGCAGAAGTTGAAAAGGCAAAATTAATGTTATTGAGTCCTGCGCGTTCCAAATGCAAATCACAAATTGCAAATGCAGCCCCTTGTCTCCTGCACTGACATTCTCCATTTCCAAATACCAGCTGCCTTGATTGATGAGAGCAGGGTTACATTTGGACTCCATCGGTTAGCGCTTCAGTCAATAAACTATACTAATTGCAAGTCCTCCTCTTGAGACTCGTTCATTTTGAAAACCAATCCTCCAAGATTGTTAAATTGTTGAATGGAAAAAAAAGAACAAGAAAATATATAAATTCCAGCTATCTTAAACAAGTTTGACCAATAAGTTAGTGGTCAGTAATCACTGCTCTTTTCCTCTCAACAGGTGTGGCCCTTGGAAAGGGTAAAAGCACTGAGTACAACCAAAGTATAAAGAGAGCACTGAGTATAGAAATTGGGAGGTCATGTTGCACTTGTATAAGACTTTGGTGAGGCCGCATTTGGCATAATGTCTTGAGTTCTGCGCACCATGTTATAGGAAAGATGTTGTCATGTTGGAAAAGGTACGTAAAGGATTTACGAGGATGTAGCCAGGACTAGAGGGTGTGAGCTACAGGGAAAGGTTGAGCAAGCTGGGACTCTATTCCCTGGAGCACAGGAGGATGAGGGGGATCTTAGAGAGGTGTATAAAATCATGAGAGGAATAGATCGGCCAGACGCACAGAATCTTGCCCAGTGTAGAGGAATCAATAACCAGAGAACATAGGTTTAAGGTGAAGGGGGAAACATTTAATTATAATCTGAGGGGTAACTTTTTCACACAAAGGGTGGTGGGTGTATCATACAAACGACCATTGGAGGTAGTTGAGGCAGGAACTATTGCAATGTTTTCTAGAAACAATTCTTCTTATCGAGTCCACATCACAAGATTAGAAATTGTTCCGCCAGAGCTGAACACACTTCTCGGCATCTGCACACAATGGCGTCTTGTGCTTCTTGTGCTTCTTGTGCGCAGTGGTGGAAAGATTAATGGAAACAGGGCCGTGATGTGAATGCTCTTTCCCTGCCCCTAGAAACAATTAGATAAGTGCACATGTAGGACAGGTTTAGAGGGATATGGTCCAAACTCAGGCAGGTGGGACTAGTGTCATTGGTCAGCATGCATTGGTCAGCATGAGCAAGTTGGGCCGAAGGACCTGTTACCACAATGTATGACTATGACTGAAGATAGACACAAAAATGCTGCAGTAACTCAGTGGGTCAAGCAGAATGTGTGGAGAAAAGGAATAGGTGACATTTCGGGTTGAGACATTTCTTCAGACTGCCAGACAGAAAAAGGACCCATCATTTTTCTCCAGACATGCTGCCTGACCCGCTGAGTAACCCCAACACTTTGTGTTTATAACCAAAGTCTCTGGCCTGTTGGTGTCTCAAAGATTCACGGTGGGATTGAAGGAGTGCTGTTTAAATGTGGGGAAGGAGGTGGGAGAGAACCACAAAGGACAGAGAAATCCAGAGAACTTGGTGGTCAGGGATGGCTGGCAGAGGGTGATAGTTTGGGAGAACCTCTACCAGAACTGCAGCATGGCCAACAAGTCAGAGAGAAAGCCTAACCCAAAACATTCATCTATCGGGAATCACACCTACTGTTGTGTAGCCTTCAGATCCTTAAGACAACTCACATGCAACAAGGTTCCACGGACTACTGCCTGACAGACTTTTTGATCTTTTAGATAACCAACACATATTGTTGAAACATCATAGACGATAGACAATAGACAATAGGTGCAGGAGTAGGCCATTCAGCCCTTCGAGCCAGCACCGCCATTCAATGCGATCATGGCTGATCACTCTCAATCAGTACCCCGTTCCTGCCTTCTCCCCATACCCCCTCACTCCGCTATCCTTAAGAGCTCTATCCAGCTCTCTCTTGAAAGCATCCAACGAACTGGCCTCCACTGCCTTCTGAGGCAGAGAATTCCACACCTTAACCACTCTCTGACTGAAAAAGTTCTTCCTCATCTCCGTTCTAAATGGCCTACCCCTTATTCTTAAACTGTGGCCCCTTGTTCTCGACTCCCCCAACATTGGGAACATGTTTCCTGCCTCTAATGTGTCCAATCCCCTAATTATCTTATATGTTTCAATAAGATCCCCCCTCATCCTTCTAAATTCCAGTGTATACAAGCCCAATCGCTCCAGCCTTTCAACATACGACAGTCCCGCCATTCCGGGAATTAACCTAGTGAACCTACGCTGCACGCCCTCCATAGCAAGAATATCCTTCCTCAAATTTGGAGACCAAAACTGCACACAGTACTCCAGGTGCGGTCTCACCAGGGCCCGGTACAACTGTAGAAGGACCTCTTTGCTCCTATACTCAACTCCTCTTGTTATGAAGGCCAACATTCCATTGGCTTTCTTCACTACCTGCTGTACCTGCATGCTTCCTTTCATTGACTGATGCACTAGGACACACAGATCTCGTTGAACTCCCCCTCCTCCTAACTTGACACCATTCAGATAATAATCTGCCTTTCTATTCTTACTTCCAAAGTGAATAACCTCACACTTATCTACATTAAACTGCATCTGCCATGTATCCGCCCACTCACACAACCTGTCCAAGTCACCCTGCAGCCTTATTGCATCTTCCTCACAATTCACACTACCCCCCAGCTTAGTATCATCTGCAAATTTGCTAATGGTACTTTTAATCCCTTCGTCTAAGTCATTAATGTATATCGTAAATAGCTGGGGTCCCAGCACCGAACCTTGCGGTACCCCACTGGTCACTGCCTGCCATTCCGAAAGGGACCCATTTATCCCCACTCTTTGCTTTCTGTCTGTCAACCAATTTTCTATCCATGTCAGTACCCTACCCCCAATACCATGTGCCCTAATTTTGCCCACTAATCTCCTATGTGGGACCTTGTCGAAGGCTTTCTGAAAGTCGAGGTACACCACATCCACTGACTCTCCCCTGTCAATTTTCCTAGTTACATCCTCAAAAAATTACAGTAGATTTGTCAAGCATGATTTCCCCTTCGTAAATCCATGCTGACTCGGAATGATCCCGTTACTGCTATCCAAATTTCATGTTTCACTTGGGCAGCTTACAACCCAGTGATATGAAGATTGACTTCTCCAACTTCAACTCATTCTTGCTTCCCCCCTCTCTACATTCTCCCCCATCCTAGTTCTCCGACTAGTTTCACTGCCCTCCGGATTACATTTTACTGATTGGATGCCTCATTGTCTCCTTCCACTCAGCTAACAATGATCCATTCTACATTTTCCTTGATTTTCGTCCCCTTTGATCTCTCGTTTCCACACCTTACCCTTCCATATCTCTATGTGTCCCTCGCCCCTGACTCTCGGTCTGAAGAAGGGTCTCGACCCGTAACATTACCCATTCCTTCTCTCCAGAGATGCTGCCTGTCCCGCTGAGTTACTCCAGCAATGTGACTATCTTCAAGGTACTTGATCATTGCAGGTACTATCGCAACGTTTAATAAACATTTAGACAGGTGCATGGATAGGCCATTTAGAGGGATATGGGCCAAATGCGAGCAGGTGGAACTAGTGTAGATGGGGCATGTTGGTCAGCATGGGCAAGTTGGGCCGAAGGGCCTGTTTCCACACTGTATGACTCTATGACTCTATGACTCTATCAAGAAATTTGCAGGAGAGACACCAGGCAGACGTAGAGAAGATGTGTATTCTCAAAGAACACAACACTGAACAGTACAGAAGATAGACACAATACAGAGCGGGAGCACGTGGCCGCTGGCTGGGTGAGGTCATGTGGGGCGCGGGGCGGTGACGTCACCCTCTGCCCCTTATTTGGGAGTGAGGAAGTTGGCAACCCTACTAATACGGGACAAGGGCGGTCCCGTACGGGACAAACCAATTGAGCCCAAAATACGGGATGTCTCGGCCAACATGGGACAGTTGGCGACCCGAATTGTCAGTACACATGACAATTAACCAGACTTGGCTTTTGACCTGACCAAGCAGGGCCAGAGAGCGATCATAGAAACATAGAAAATAGGTGCAGGAGCAGGCCACTTGGCCCTTCGAGCCAGCACCGCCATTCATTGTAATCATGGCTGATCAT
Source organism: Rhinoraja longicauda (assembly GCF_053455715.1). Classification (NCBI taxonomy): domain Eukaryota; kingdom Metazoa; phylum Chordata; class Chondrichthyes; order Rajiformes; family Arhynchobatidae; genus Rhinoraja; species Rhinoraja longicauda. Next base: position 3,058,119 of record NC_135970.1, read on the forward strand.
CCACAATCAGTAACTTGTGCCCAACTTCTCCTCATATCCCTTGATTCCACTAGCCCCCAGAGCTCTATCTAACTCTCTCTTAAATTCATCCAATGGTTTGGCCTCCACTGCCCTCTGTGGCAGAGAATTCCACAAATTCACAACTCTCTGGGTGAAAAAGTTCCTTCTCACCTCAGTTTTAAATGGCCTCCCCTTTATTCTAAGACTGTGGCCCCTGGTTCTGGACTCCCCCAACATTGGGAACCTTTTTCCTGCGTCCAGCTTGTCCAGTCCTTTTATAATGTTATATGTCTCTATAAGATCCCTCTCATCCTTCTAAACGCCAGTGAATACAAGCCTAGTCTTTTCAATCTTTCCTCACATGTCAGTCCCGCCATCCCAGGGATCAATCTTGTGAACCTACGCTGCACTACCTCAATTACAAGGATGTCCTTCCTTAAATTAGGAGACCAAAACTGCACACAATACACCAGATGTGATCTTACCAGGGCCCTATACAACTGCAGAAGAACCTCTTTACTCCTATACTGAAATCCTCTTGTTATGAAGGTCAACATTCCATTAGCTTTCTTCACTGCCTGCTGTACCTGCACGCCAACTTTCAGTGACTGGTGTACAAGGACACCCAGGTCTCGCTGCACTTCCCCCTTACCTAACCAGACACCATTGAGATAATAATCTGCCTCCTTGTTTTTGCCGCCAAAGTGGATCACCTCACATTTATCTATATTATACTGCATTTGCCACGCATTTGCCCACTCACTCAACCTGTCCAGGTCACCCTGCTACCTCCTAACATCCTCTTTGCAGTTCACACAGCCACCCAGCTTTGTGTCATCTGCAAACTTGGTAGTGTTACTTCTAATTCCTTCGTCCAAATAATTAATATATATGGTAAACAGTTGCGGCCCCAACACCGAGCCTTGCGGCACTCCACTCGCCACGCCTGCCATTCTGAAAAGGACCTGTTCACTCCTACTCTTTGCTTCCTGTCTGCCAACCAATTCTCGATCCATGTCAACACCCTACCCCCAATACCATGTGCTCTAATTTTGCTCACCAATCTCCCGTGCGGGACCTTATCAAAGGCACTAAAGATCACTTTAATAACTGGCTCTTGGATACAGATTCAAGGGAGGAACAAATGGAAACAGAAAGCTACAGCTACATCCGTAGAGACAGAGGGGGGAGAAAGTAGCGGCCTGAAATTGTCAGGTAGGATCGTGAAGTTGAGAGATCGACTCCCTGACCGAGCGCCTTCGACCCAAGGTGTCAGCTGGATTTCCCTCTCCACAGATGCTGCCCGACCCGGGTGAGTTTGCAGCATTTTACTGTTTTTACGTCAGAAGGAAAACTCCCATTTTCCCTCAAATAGCCCGGCACGATCTTTTACCTTCACTGACGTAGGCGGGTTGAATTTTTGTTGAGCAGATAATTTTGAAGCCAGCAGGTCTGAGGCTCTTCTCTTTGTTCCCTCTATGATTGCGTAGAAACCAGAGTTGTATTTGAAGAACAGTTGTCACTTTACGTTTTCGAATTGGGCATGTCTTGATCGAGTCAATGATCAATTTTGAGAGGATTTCTTTCTGCTAAGAGTTGGAGCAGGGTTAGTTCTGAATCTGTCAAGTGAACAATGTCACCCCGAATATCCTGATGGCAGCAGAAGGCACTCAATACTAATGAACTTTATTTCTGAAAATGTTCTTGTTCATTATTGATCGTCGTGAGCAGCACAGCAACAACTACCGGCATTGGAACGTGTCCTTCTCAGCAGAAACCTTGAGTTTCCTAGTTTGTACATCGCTTGTGAAAGATAGCGATGGGGAAAGTTCAGCTGGATTGAAAGTGTTCAAACAATCAAGAGTCAACAGTGTTCAATTGTCAAGTGTACTGAAACGGAACAATGCAATTCTCACTTGCAGCAGCACAAGAAGTTCTTCAATAGATGACAAAATACAAATAAACACAAAAAGTTCAATAAATTTAATAAAACACAATATTAGTGCAAAACAAAGCTCTAATTTAGTTCAGTTTATTATCACGTGTACTAAGGTACAGTAAAAAGCTTTTGTTCTGTGCTAACCTTTCAGCGGAAAGACAATACATGATTACAATCGAGCCATTCATAGTATAGATACATGATAAGGGAATGATGTTTATCTCACGCTGCCTCGACAAGGCCAGCAGCATAATCAAGGGCAAGTCGCACCCTGGCCATATCCTCTTCTCCCCTCTCCCATCAGGCAAGGTATAGGAGTGTGAAAACACACACCTCCAGATTCAGGGACAGTTTCTTCCCAGCTGTTATCAGGCAACTGAACCATCCCACCACAACCAGAGAGCGGTCCTAAACTACTATCTACCTTTTTGGTGACCCTCGGACTATCCTTGATCGGACTTTGCTGGCTTAACCTCGCACTAAACGTTATTCCCTTATCGTACACTGTAAATGGCTCGTCTTTCTCCTGACTGGGTAACACGCAACCAAAGCTTTTCACTGCACCTCGGTAAACATGACAATGAACTAAACTAAAACTAAAAACTAACCAAGATAAAGCCAGTAAAGTCCGATCACCCAAGGATCTCCAATTGAGGCGGGTAGTAGTTCACAACTGCTCTCGAGATGGGGTAGGATGGTTCAGTTGTCTGATAACAACTGGGGAGAAACTGCACCTGAATCTGGAGGTGTGCGTTTTCACACTTCTGTACCTAATGCAACCAGAATGAGTATGTAGTCCATAATTTAGTTGGTGTTTGTGGTGTTCGAGAGTTGTTGAGATGAAGCTGTTCCTGAACCTGGAGGTCACGGTTTTCAGGCACGTGTACCTTCTTCCCGGTGGTGGGAGTGAGATGAGAGCGTGGCCAGGGTGGTGTGGGGCTCTGACGATGCTGGCTGCCTCTCTCAGCTTCAGGAAGGAGTCAGTAAAGCAGCCCGGCCACTTACACCACTGGCCCATTAGCTTTCAGTCACAGGGAAAATTAATGTGATCGTGATGATCAGGCCTGAATTTTCAGGCATTATTTTGAGCCACAAACAATACCAGCCCACTCCAACAGTGCATTAAACAAGGGACTAAAACGGGTGCTGTCTGTACGGAGTTTGTTCGTTCTCCCCGTGTCCTGCATATGTTATCTCCGAGATCTTCTGTTTCCTTCCACACTCTAAAGACGTACAGGTTTGTAGGTTATTTGGCTTGGTGTAAATGTAAAAACAAAATTGTCCCTAGTGTGTGTAGGAATAAGAGAGAAAATAGGTGCAGGTGTAGGCCATTCGGCTTCGAGCCAGCACCGCCATTCAATATGATCATGGCTGATCATCCTAAATCAGTACCCCGTTCCTGCTTTTTCCCCATATCCCTTGATTCCGTTACCCCTAAGAGCTAAATCTCACTCTCTCTTGAAAACATCCCGTGAATTGGCCTTAATAGGATAGTGTTAATGTGCGGTCGGCACGGACCCGGTTGGCCGAAGGGCCTGTTTCTGCACTGTACCTGTAAAATAATCTAAACTAAACTAAACATCTACTTATGATAGATAGACTCTTAATCAGTGCGGGTGTCAGGGGTTATGGGGAGAAGGCAGGAGAATGGGGTTAGGAGGGAGAGATGGGTCAGCCATGATTGAATGGCGGAGCAGACGCGATGGTCCAAATGGCCTAATTCTGCTCCTATCACTTATGACCTTATGACCACGTCTGTGCCTCTCATAATCTTAGACGTTTCTATCAGGTCTCCCCTCATCCTCCAGTATTCCCGAAAATACAATGCAAGTTTGTCCAATCTCTCCTCGTAGCTGAAAGCCTGTAATCCAGGCAGCATCTTCTGCATCCACTCCAAAGGTTCTACATCGTCCTTGTGAGCAGGAGACCAGGGCAGCACGCAATACTATTTTCACAAAATATTAGTAAGCATGATCTAAATGGCTGCATCCTTCATTGGAGATTAGAGAATAATAGAGTCATACAGTGTGGAAACAGGCCTTTCGGCCCAACGTACCCATGCCGACCAACATGTCCCATCTATACTAGTCCCACCTGACTGCATTTGGCCCACATCACTCTAAAGCTATCCAAGTACCTGTCTAAATGTTTCTTAAATGTGCGATCGTACCTATGTAAAGAGTTCAGAGCCCGTCTCTATTTATTCGTCAGAGTTGTTTGTTTCGGCTACAGTATGAGGTTCTGGATGGAGGCAGTAGTGAGAGCAAAGAAACACAAGTGGATTTTCCAAGTGGACCGCCCTAAGTCATGTACCTTCCCAGGTTATTGTTGAATGACATAAAGAGAGTCGTAAATATGTCCCCAGCTCCAACCTCTGCACTTGCTGTTTATTAGCCATCACTTTTATTCATCACATAACTCAGCGAGGCAGACTAGGTGCAGGGCTTGGTGACTCAAACCTCAGGAGCAATGCTAGGTTTCGCAAAGAGTGAATGAGTGACGCCAGACCTGCCCAAAGGTGGGACCATTTGCCCATGAACCTTTAAATGTTGGAGAAGTGCATTATTTATCAACTATTCATCAGGGCAGCACGGTGGCACAATGGTAGAGCACTGCCTCACGGCGCCAGAGATCCGGGTTCGATCCTGACTACAGGTGCTGGCTGTACAGAGTTTGTATATTCTCTTTGTGACCATGTGGGTTTCCTCCGGGTGCTCCGGTTTCCTCCCACACTCCAAAGATGTACAGGCTTGTAGGTTAATTGGCTTTGGTAAGTTGTAAAATTGTCCCTCGTGTGCAGGATAGTGCTCGAGTGTGGGGTGATCGCTGGGCGGCACTGACTCAGTGGGCCGAAGGGCCTGTTGTCATGCTGTATCTCTAAAGTCTAAAATAAAGGTCTGAAGTCTAACTGAAATAAGACATTCAAGATATTCAAGCAGCACCAAGATGCACCAGGTTGTGAACAGCAGCAGGTGCTGGTACTTTAGCTGCTCGAGTTAGTGTATTGCAGCTGCCACTGAAGTGCCACTGTACACCACTGTACACCACTGTACACTGCTATACCACCACTGTACACCACTGCAACACCACTGTACACCATTGTACACCACAGTACCCACTGTACACCGCTGTACACCACTGTACACCACTGTACCATCAATATACCACCACTGTACCACCACTGTACACCACTGTACACCACTGTACACCACTGTACACCACTGTACACCACTGTACACCACTGTACCACTGCTCTACCACCACTGTACATCACTGTACCACCGCTATACCACCACTGTGCCACCACAGTACCACCACTGTACCACCACTGCAACACCGCTGTACCATCACTGTACACCATTGTACACCACTGTACACCACTGTACACCACTGTACACCACTGTACACCACTGTACCGCCACTGTACACCACTGTGCCACCCCTGCGCCACCACTGTAACACCACTGCGCCACCACTGTACTACTGCTCTACCACCACTGTACACCACTGTACCACCGCTGTATCACCACTGTACACCATTGTACACCACTGTACACCACTGTAAACCACTGTACACCACTGTACACCACTGTACACCACTGTATACCACTGTACACCACTGTAAACCACTGTACACCACTGTACACCATCACTATACCACCACTGTACCATCACAATACCATTCCTCTCCTTATCCCAGCGGTGACCACAATCAACATTTCACAAAGTGCTGGAGAAACTTTCCGGGTCAGGCATTGTCAGTGGAGGGAATGAACAGACAACGTTTCATGTCTGGAACTACAGATGCTGTTTCAAACCGAAGATGGACACAAAAAGCTGGAGTAACTCAGCGGGTCAGACATCATCTCTGGAGACAAGGAATGGGTGCCGTTTTGGGTCGAAACTCTTGACCAGAAACTTCACCCATTCCTTTTCTCCAGAGACGCTGTCTGACCCGCTGAGATACTCCAGCTTTTTATTTCATGTCTGGACCCTTCTTCAGACTGGACGATGTGTCCTGACCTGAAACTTTGCCTCTCCACGTACAAAACATCCTTTACTGCTAAAGCCTTGAGAAAGCCAGACTGTCCCAGACACAGCCTTCCCCACCGCCGGATCATCTACACGAGGTACTGCCTCAAGAAGGATCCCCTATCATCAAGGATCCCCTCCCCCTCCTGCTACCGTTGGACAGGAGGTACAGAAGTCTGAGGTCCCACACCACCGCTACTTTCCTGCAACCATTAGGTGCATAACCCGAAGACACTGAGGTATAAACAGTTGCAGAGAGGCAGGTTTATCTCTTCATATCCATCAGAGACAGACTCCTCTGCTGAGAGAGGTTGGCGATATTTACTGAGCTCAGAAGGAAACTGCAAAGTTCCAATGGGATCTATCCGTGAAGCAATAGTCTGATGAGCCATTATCTCAGTCTCAATCATAGATCAATTACTTTATCAAGGCTGGATGATGCTGAAGTTCCGATTATTTTGCGATTAATTATTTCCAGTACAGGCACCTGGGAATTGAATTGAATTGAATACATTTTATTAGCCAAGTATGTATACATACAAGGAATTTGCCTTGGCATAAAGCGGTGGTCTGACCATTCAGAGGCCATGCTGCAAGATGCACTGAGCGATGTCGACTGGAACATGTTCCAAGCAAGTTCCAGAGACGTCAGTGAGTTTGCGGAAGCGGTTACGGACTTCATTGCAACAATAGCCGATAACATCGTCCCCACGGTAAGGGTTAGTATCTTTCCTAATCACAAACCCTGCGTGGACAGGTCTATTCGCGTGGCCTTGAATGCTCGCACCGCTGCTTACAACTCTGGCCTGGCATCCGGCAACATGGACGACTACAAGGTAGAGTCCTACCGACTGCGAAGGGCGGTGACGGACACAAAAAGGAGGTACCGGGACAAGATGGAGTCACAGATGGAGCAGCAGGACACCAGGCGCCTTTGGCAGGGGCTACGGACTATAACTAGCTACCGGTGCAGCCCCCCCTCAACCGGAAGTGCCGGCACCTCCCTTGCTGATGACTTGAACTCCTTCTACGCACGATTCGAGACGGGCAACATTACCCCTAGTTCGCCGTCTATAAACAACACCGCCAGCACGCTGGCTAGCGAGGCTGGAGGGGGATACACCGCCGGGGATGTGCACACATTCTTGGTGTCCGAGCATGAGGTGAGATGGGCTCTGACGCGTGTGAACACGAGGAAAGCTGGAGGCCCAGATGGTATATCTGGGCGAGTACTAAAGTCTTGTGCTACTCAGCTTGCTCCAGTGCTCACCACAATATTCAACCTCTCCTTGGCAAAGTCCGTGGTCCCTGCATGCTTCAAAAGATCCATCATTGTACCGGTGCCAAAGAATGCCTCTCCAGCGTGTTTAAATGACTACCAACCGGTGGCCCTCACCTCGGTTGTAATGAAATGCTTTGAGAGGCTAGTCAAGAAGCACATCTGTGCCCTCCTTCCTCGCAACATGGACCCACTACAGTTCACATACCGTTCGAACAGGTCCACGGATGATGCGGTCTCCCAGGTTCTACACACCGCTCTCTCTCATCTGGACAGCCAGGGGGGCTATGTGAGGATGCTGTTCATTGATTTTAGTTCAGCTTTCAACACAATAGTCCCCAGCAGACTGGTTGAGAAGCTGCTGGAACTGGGGCTCAGCACCCCTCTGGTTGCCTGGGTCCTGGACTTTCTCACTGCCAGGCCCCAAGTGGTCAGGATGGGGGAACACACATCTAGCTCCCTCACCCTGAACATAGGATCCCCCCAGGGTTGCGTCCTTAGCCCCCTACTGTACTCCCTGTACACACATGACTGTGTGGCCAAGTTCAGCTCAAACTCCATCATCAAGTTTGCTGATGACACTGTGGTGGTGGGCCGGATCTCCAACAACGATGAGAAGGCCTACCCTACCGGGAGGAGGTGGCTGATCTGGCACTCTGGTGTCTGGACAATAGCCTCCTCTTGAATGTCACAACAACTAAGGAGCTGTTTGTGGACTTTAGAAGGGCTCAACATCCAAGGACGTACACGCCACTGGAGATAAATGGGTCTACTGTGGATAGGGTGAGCAGTTTTAAATACTTGGGAGTCCACATCAAAGAGGATCTGACATGGACAACACACATTGCCGCACTGGTGGGTAAGGCTAAGCAGCGCCTTTACCACCTTAGACAGCTGAGGAAATTCAGAGTGTCTCTGAGGATCCTTCGGTGCTTCTACTCTGGGGCTGTAGAGAGTATCCTGTCCGGCAACATCACAGTCTGGTTTGGGAACAGCTCTGCCCAGGACAGGAAGGCTCTGCGGAGAGTAGTGCGTTCGGCTGAACGCACCATGGGAACTACACTCGCCCCCCCTGCAGGACCTATACATCAGGAGGTGCAGATCCAGAGCCAGCAACATTATGAGGGGCCCCTGCCACCCCAGCAGCGGACTGTTCCAGATGCTACGGTCAGGCAAACGCCTCCGCTGTCACGCTGTGAAAACAGAGAGGAGGAGACGGAGTTTCTTCCCACAGGCCATCAGGATTGTTAACTCTCATATCACCAGGGACTAATTTACTGTATTCAATTATTTCTTGTGTTAAAAAAAAATTCTATTCTGTTTTTTTAGTTTCGCACAATCCGCAGGCATTGCCACTTTCATTTCACTGCACACCTTGTATGTGTATGTGACTAATGAAGTAGACTTAACTTGACTTGCTTGCATGTAACAACACGACATACAATAAACAATTAAGAATAAAACATAAAACTTTGAAATCTTAAGAATAAAACATAGTTTAAACATGTGAATGAAATAAAATACCAGAGCAAAAGGAGGCTACAGACTTTGGTTATTGAGTAGAGCTACTGCTCTTGGAACAAAGCTGTTTTTATGTCTGGCTGTGGCTGCTTTGACAGTCCGGAGTCGCCTTCCAGAGGGAAGTGCTTTGAAGAGTTTGTGGCCAGGGTGAGAGGGGTCAGAGATGATCTTGCCCGCTCGCTTCCTGGCCCTTGCAGTGTACAGTTCGTCAATGAGGGGAAGGTTGCAGCCAACAACCTTCTCAGCTGCGCGAACGATCCGTTGCAGCCTCCGGATGTCGTGCTTGGTGGCTGAGCCAAACCAGACCATGATGGAGAAGGTGAGGACAGACTCTATGATGGCAGTATAAAACTGGACCATCATTGCCTGTGGCAGATTGTGTTTCCTCAGCAGCCACAGGAAGTACATCCTCTGTTGGGCCTGTTTGTCTGTGGAGTCGATGTGGAGACTGTGGAGTGGGGGCATGTTATTGAGACCCTCCTAATATGATAACCCACTAATCAACAGCATGAAGAAAGCATGGGATTGCTTCTGCTCGGGCAAGTGTTAAACAGAACAATGTTCCTGATCAGTGTCAACAGCGGAATGATAAATATATTTACCCAAAACTGGACATCCACTCAACCACACTCTTCATCTTACATGTTCTAATTTAATGAAAAATTAGTTACACCTTTTAAAATATGTCTCTACAGTGAAAGTTGAGAGGAGTTTGTATAAATAAGTATGAGAGCATAGATAGGGGAGAGAGAATGAATCTTTATCCCATGGTGGAAATGGGAAAGATTAGCTTTAAGGTGAGAGGGCCAATGACAAAGGAGATGTGGGGGGCAGGTCTTGTTTGGCAGAGAGTGGTGGAAGCCTGGAACATGCTGTCGTGGGTGGTAGTGAAGGAAAATAAAACAGTGGTGTTCATGAGGCATATACATACAAGAAACATATAGATCACCTTCGGGCAGAAGAGATTAGTTGAACTTGGCCTCATGTTCAGCACAGACTGTGTAGGACAAAGGGCCTCTTCCTGTGCTGTATTGTTCTACGTTTTATGCCATTGAAGCTGATTATATTTTATGGACATCTTTAGATAGAATCCAACTTTAGATAGTTCCTCTGTCCCTCTCTTCCCCTCCCCCTTCCCAAATCTCCCTCTATCTTCCTGTCTCCACCTATATCCTTCCTTTGTCCCGCCCCCCCTGACATCAGTCTGAAGAAGGGTCTCGACCCGAAACGTCACCCATTCCTTCTCTCCTGAGATGCTGCCTGACCTGCTGAGTTACTCCAGCATTTTGTGAATAAATACCTTCGATTTGTACCAGCATCTGCAGTTATTTTCTTATATTTTATGGAACTGAGTGAAACAAGCTGACTGCGGTTAATTGTGAATATTCCCTATAAAGACGGACTTTGTTTCATCACACTTGATATAACTGACGTTTTCTTACACGCCTGGTTTAGCTGCAAGTTACTAATGCAAAGAATATCAAGGTAGAACAAGATTATAGATTATTCTAAAGTGGTTTACTGTTCTGCCTTGGCATTTATAATAGCTGATTATTTTGAAATAATATTAAAATGTAATCTTTATATGATTCCCTTTGATTGCTTTATGTCTGTAAGAAACGGTTGTTTAATTTTATTGTCAAAGCACTTAGATACAAGCTGAAATCAAAGTAGACTTAAATGAGGTGCCTATTAAATCTTTCCACTCTCATCATAAACTCATGTCTGAAGGTTCTAGATTCTCCTATCCTGGGTAAAGGACTCTACGGATTCACCCCATCTATTCTCCTCATGAATGTATACAGCTCCATAAGATCATCCCTCATCCACCTACACTCCAAGGAATAAAGTCCTCGCCTATCCAACCTCTCCCAATAGCTCAGACCCTCAAGTCCTGGCAACATCCTCATAACAGTGGTGTAGGAACGAACTGCAGATGCTGGTTTACACCGAAGATAGACACAAAAAGCTGGAGTAACTCAGCGGGGCAGGCAGCATCTCTGGAGAGAAGGAATGGGTGAAGTTTCAGGTTAAGACCCTTCTTCAGACTTAGGAAGGAATGGCAGATGCTAGTTTACATCAAGGATAGACACAACAAGCTGGAGTAACTCAGTGGGACAGGCAGCATCTCTGGGGAGAAGAAATAGGTGACGTCTTGGGTCGAGACCCTTCTTCAGACTCAAGAAGTCTGAAGTTCTTCTGAAAACTTCTTCAGTCTGAAGGAGGGGACGGAATGGGCAACAGAGTGGCATAGGTTTGTTTGGTGACAATTGGTGACAAACCAGAAGAGCCAATGCTCAATGTAATGCAAAACATTTCGGTAAAAGCAGGCATTTGTTGATAAGTTATTTGCAGTACCAAATGGAAATTATCCACACCCGACTAAAAGCTGACCATTGTTTGAAACTGCAGTTTTTGATTTAACCTTTAGAGGGCAATGCCACCCACAACAACATTCAGAAGTTAAAGGAAAACAGTTTCCTCCACAAACTGCAAGAAACTTCATTAATTTACTGAACTGAAGCTAACCTCAGCCAAATTAATCTTTTCACTTTACAAGCTTGGCAAGAATTAGAATACAAAAAAATTACACCTCTGTTGAAGTTGTAAATTGTATTAATGTCAGCTCTATTTGCAGATGCTGATTAATTAAATGCAATTATTTTTAACATCAAAAGCCTGATGAAATGTCATTAACGGTGCCTGCAAAAGAGGTTACCGAAAATCATTATTTCTCATTAGGCCAAAGTTACCCTTCTCTATGGATGCACACTGCCCAGATTCAACAAGGAAAACAAAGTACTCTGCTTTTGAATCTCCTTGCTCAAAATGTATTACTATTTCATGATATCAACTTTATTAAAAAATAATCTTTGTTAAGTAGCAACAGTCTAGAGTGGGATTTCAAATACCCTATTGGCATCTTGGGAATTTTAATGAAGAGAATAGAGATAAGTTAAGGGTTAAGACAATTACTCTGAAATAATCGTATCGTCATATACCATGGAAGCAGGCCCTTCGGCACAACTCATCCAACTCTAATCCTTGTCAAGCTTGTAAAATGAACAAGATGCCCCATCGAAGCTAGTTCCATTTGTCTGTATATTCCCTCGAAACCTTTCCGGTTCATGTACCTGCCCAGGTGTCTTTTAAAAGCTGTTATGTGACCTGACGCGCCTACCTCCTCTGGAAGCTTGTTCCATATACTCACCACCCTTTGAGTGAAAAAATTGCCCCCTCTGGTTCCTATTAAATCTTGCCACTCTCACCTTAAACCAACCTTTTGATTCCCCTGCCCTGTGTAAAAATGTTGTCTGTTTCAATGTGTTAATGAACAGGGAAGCACCATCGACCTATCACCGTTTAAATGTGATGAACTCTGAAACTATGTGCCTCCATCCTTCATTTGATATGGGTATGACTGACAAGCCCAATGCTTAGAGTGCATTCTTTATCGCTCCTGAACCAAGGTCTCAGTTAAGAGGAAATCACGTTGTTTGGATGTGAAGCAACTGACCCAAGCAAGGAGAGCAGATTGTTTTCGACAGAAATACAGAGGTTGAAATGGGACAAGACTTTACGAGACCTCATCTAATGGGTGCCCCATGGATCAATAATGGTGCATCAACACTTACAACCCACCACGATGACTTGGACGAAAGGACCAATGTATTGCAGATACATTTGCCGATGATAAAAAGATAGGCGGGCTAACAAGTCGTGAGGGCGATGGATAAAAGATTAGCAAAATGCGTAGAGATAAGTTGTAGATAAGAAGGGTCTCGAACTGAAAGGTCACCCATTCCTTCTCTCCTGAGATGCTGCGTTTTTGTGTCTACCTTCGATTTGAACCAGCGTCTGCAGTTATTTTCCTACAGATAAGAGAAAAAATGGGCTGATGCACTCCTATAGGTCGCACAATTTGGCAGGAAGAATTGAAAAGCAGTTGTGTTGTATAAATGGAGTGAGTCTGCAGGATCCTCTGGACAGACAGAGAAGTTTGAGGATTGTTGGACATGAAGCAAAGAAAGCCAAATGGAATGCTGGCCTCAAGTCCAAAAACAGGGAGATCTTGGGGCACATTTACAGGACATTGATGAGACCGTGACTGATATACAATGTACCGTAACCATCTCCTTACTTCAGGATACACTTGCATTGGAGGCGTTGAAGAGAAGGTCCACCAGGAATAATGACAGATGAACCCTTGACAGATGAAGTGGTTGTCTCATGACAAAACGTTGAGCAAGTTCACCCAACACTCATTGGGGTTTAGAAGACTCAGCGGTTGTTGTCGGGAATTTTGAGAAGATACAATATTGAGAGAGGGCTTGGCAGGTTAGATGTTGGGGACAGATTTTCTCCCATGGGGAAATCTCGAACTGGGGGAGGGCTGCAGGGGAGGGAGGGGGAGTAGATGATGGCACAGTCTCAGAATAATGGGTCAGAGTGTGGTGCTCCCCACCCAGTGAGCTGTGGAAGCTGAATGAATGAAGATATGTGAAACTGCGGCAGTCAGATGTTTGGAGGAGGTGAGAGCCAAGGGTTGTGGGGACCAGAGAGAAAGTGGTAGGAAGGAGCTGCAGATGCTGGTTTACATTGGAGATAGACACAAAATGCTGGAGTAACTCAGCGGGACAGGCTGAGTTTCTCTCTAGTTTTCACACCTTACCCTTCCATATCACTTGTTTCTCTCTAGCCTGACTCTCAGTCCAAAGAAGGATCTCGACCCGAAACGTCATCCATTCCTTCTATCCAGAGATGCAGCCTATCATAGAAACATAGAAACATAGAAAATAGGTGCAGGACGAGGCCATTTGGCCCTTTGAGCCAGCACCGCCATTCATTGTGATCATGGCTGATCATCCCCAATCAGTAACCCGTGCCTGCCTTCTCCCCATATCCCTTGATTCCGCTAGCCCCTAGAGCTCTATCTCATTTTCTTTTAGATTCATCCAGTGAATTGGCCTCCACTGCCCTCTGTGGCAGAGAATTCCACAAATTCACAACTCTCTGGGTGAAAAAGTTTTTTCTCATCACAGTTTTAAATGGCCTCCCCTTTATTCTTAGACGGTGACCCCTGGTCTGCTAGGTTACTCCAGCATTTTGTGTCTATCCCTTCAGACAGAAAGTAGAGTTGATGCAAGATCACATCACCTGATCACCTTTTATCAGGTACATGCAAAACAAAGTTCTTCCCTGTATCTCGGTACAAATAACAATAATAAATCTACACCAATAGTTAGTGAGCAATTGTTTCAGTCAGAGAGTTGTGAATCTGTGGAATTCTCTGCCTCAGAAGGCAGTGGAGGCCAATTCTCTGAATGCATTCAAGAGTGAGTTAGATAGAGCTCTTAAGGATAGCGAAGTCAGGGGGTATGGGGAGAAGGCAGGAACGGGGTACTGATTGAGAATGATCAGCCATGATCACATTGAATGGCGGTGCTGGCTTGAAGGGCCGAATGGCCTCCTCCTGCACCTATTGTCTGTTGTCTATTGTGTTCAGCACTATGTAACACCAAACATAAAATCACAGCTTTGGCCACCTACACATGACCAAAGAATGAACTGAAACAAAAATCAATTATCTAATTTAGTTTAGTTTAGTTTAGTTTAGAGATACAGTGCAGAAACAGGCCCTTCAGCCCACCGGGTCCAGCACCGACCAGCGATCACCACACATTAACACCATCCTACACACACTAAGGACAATTTTACATTTATACCAAGTCAATTAGCCTACAAATTTGTATGTCTTTGGAGTGTGGGAGGAAACCGAAGATCTCGGAGAAAACTTACGTGGTCATGGGGAGAACGTACAAACTCCATACAGACAGCACCCGTGCTCAGGAACGAACCCGGGTCTCAGGTGCTTTAAGCGCTGTAAGGCTGCAACTCTACCGCTGCGCCACCGTGCCGTATTTATTATTCATTTATATCTTTTAACCTGCTATTTGAGATGATATTGCATTGTTAGAAGTAAAAACGCAGAATGGTTACTTCTGCATGCAATGTGAATCTAGGGAAAAGTAGTTCTAGTTGTTGCAGTTCTACAGTGAGTAACATTAGACCCCTGTCCCACTTAGGTGATTTTTTAGACGACTACAGACCACTAGGCTGTCGCCACATGGTCGCCAGGGTGTCGCCTGTATGGTCGTGAGTCGTCTCCAAAGAGTCGTAGCGTTTTTCTGGTCGCCGCTGAATTTTCGGCGACAGTCGGTTGACGCCAACGATCAAAGCTTGACATCTCCTGACGTGGGCACTGTCGTAGGTTGTCGCCAGGCTGTCGCCAGGTGTCGTAGGTTGTCACTGGTGCTGACTTCGTTGAATTCCATTGGCGACTACCTACGTCAACCAACGTCAACCGGCGACAGGTACCGGCGTCAACACCGGAGGTCAAAATGACGTGAATTTTCTTCAATTGTCGCCGATAGGGTCGTAGCTTGTCGCGGGTGGACGTAGGTTGACTTCGGTTGTCGTAGGTTGCCGCCTGTCTGGTCGTAGGTTGTCGTAGGTGCGGTCGTAGGTGGACGTCCTAAGTCACGACGATTGGGTCGCTGGTTGTCGGTAGCTTGCCGTAGCTTGACGTCGACTAGGTGATAGGTTGTTGTAGCTTGTCGTAGACATTGTCGTGGTGGGGGGGGGTCCAGTCGCCGGTTTTTCGGCGACCTGCTACGACTATTGCAATCGCCAGCAGTCGCCTAAAACAACGCCTAAGTGGGACAGGCCCATATTAGAATGTTAGCTGCAGGACACATTACCCAGTATTGCTTTGGCCTTGCCTTTGGTTTAATTACTTACGTGTTAAATATAAAGAGGATCTACTGGAGTCATTTGGCAAACAGATCTTGGGCCTGTTCCCATGAACCCCTTTTAATTACACTCAGTGTTGCAGTGCTAATGTTTTAGGTGCTGGAGCTGTCACTGGTGCTGGAGCTGTCACTGGTGCTGGAGCTGTCACTGGTGCTGGAGCTGTCACTGGTGCTGGAGCTGTCACTGGTGCTGGAGCTGTCACTGGTGCTGGAGCTGTCACTGGTGCTGGAGCTGTCACTGGTGCTGGAGCTGTCACTGGTGCTGGAGCTGTCACTGGTGCGGGAGCTGTCACTGGTGCTGGAGCTGTCACTGGTGCTGGAGCTGTCACTGGTGCTGGAGCTGTCACTGGTGCTGGAGCTGTCACTGGTGCTGGAGCTGTCACTGGTGCTGGAGCTGTCACTGGTGCTGGAGCTGTCACTGGTGCTGGAGCAGCTGCTGTTAAATTCGCCACTAGTTAAAATTGTCCGCTGTTTATTTTGGCTTGTTTTTACAGAGGTGTCGGAGCGGCGCTCCGGTGAACTCTGGCAGCCCTGCAACCCCCGGTTACACTGCTGCAACAAGAGCGCATGCACCTCAGCGAAACGTCAACTGCAGGTGCGATGGAATGGTGTCTTGTCGGAACACTGCAAAGCCCCAAAGTACCCAGGTGTGGTCCTCGATCGCACGAGGTCCTCATATCGCCAACATGTTGAGAAAGCCAAGGCAAAGGTCAACACCCAGGACAATGTCATCGAGTAACTGGCAAACAGCTCGTTTAGAAGTGACCCAATAACAGTCCGCACTGCAGCCCCGAGGCTCAGTTTACAGTGGCAGAATATGCAAGCTCTGTCTGGAGCCACTCTCAACATGCACGCAAGGTGGGCTCTGCATTGGACACTGCCTGCAGCAAAATCACAGCATGCCTGAAACCGACAAAGGTTAGACATAGAAACATAGAAAATAGGTGCAGGAGTAGGCCATTCGGCCCTTCGAGCCTGCACCACCATTCAATATGATCATGGCTGATCATCCAACTCAGTATCCCGAACCTGCCTTCTCTCCGTTCCCCCTGATCCCTTTAGCCACAAGGGCCACATCTAACTCCCTCTTAGATATAGCCAATGAACTGGCCTCAACTACCTTCTGTGGCAGAGAATTCCACAGATTCACCACTCTCTGTGTGAAAAAAAACGTTCTCATCTCGGTCCTAAAAGACTTCCCCCTTATCCTTAAACTGTGACCCCTTGTTCTGGACTTCCCCAACATCGGGAACAATCTTCCTGCATCTAGCCTGTCCAACCCCTTAAGAATTTTGTAAGTTTCTATAAGATCCCCCCTCAATCTTCTAAATTCCAGCGAGTACAAGCCGAGTCTATCCAGTCTTTCTTCATATGAAAGTCCTGCCATCCCAGGAATCAATCTGGTGAACCTTCTGGTTGAACATCTGTACGAGCTGGCTGGCATTGACAAACCATCTCGAAGACGTGATCGGGCAGCTGCAGTAGAATGCTTCAATGTAGACACAGACCCCCATCACCCCTTGCACAATCACCAACACGCCAAGAAACGCTTGAAGAGTTGGTACAGCTTCATGGAACTAGAGCCAACCGTGCCAGGGACCAAAACCAAACCACAGATGGCACCAGGGCACCACCTGCCTTATACCACCTGGAAAGCCCCAAACCGCCTCCCCACTGGAGTGGGATGTGGCGGACTCAACCTGAAGAAGTGAGGCTTCTCGGACTCTGACAAATGCACCTGTGGAGAGGTGCTGACAATGGCCCACCTACTGATGTGCAGAGAGGCGTGTACTGTGGACCATCTCCGCAGAGGTACAGATGTGGCCCTGCTGTGGCAAAGCGATGGCACAACGTCGTCTGACCAACCATCGTCCACCAATCGTGATGTGTCCAAATAACCAGCCACCATCACTAGCTCTTCAGTCAAATAGAAATATAATTGCCACTCTGAGATCAGATGTGTTTGTGTCAAATGCATTGAGTATTCTGTATATATCACTCCAATCACTTTGATACAAAAAGATTTATTCTGGCACAATGAGAGGTAGATGTGGGGAACAGAGTGAGTGTATACACAGTGACTTCCATTAACACACCATCATTTTAATGAAGTCTGAGATTTCCACCTCTATTTGTGTCCAGCCATTACAGTATATCATTATTAGCAGCTTCAGGGGTCGGTGAATTGGATAAGCAACACTTAACTAAATTATATTGCCAGGTCTAAAGTTCTACATCTTAGGGCAATTCTTAAATGGAATAAACCTTCAATAGTTATTCAAAGTAGACAGGTGGTGCAACTATGCAGCATCTGCACGCTCTGCCCATGGATGCAGTCAGGCTGTGGTGAACACATCAGGAATAAGTGTCTGAGAGGCAAGCTTCCGTTTCACCAGATATCAGATTCATGCAGCTTGGAAACAGGCCATTCATCCCTACTCGCCCTGATGCCTAACTGAGCTGGTCCCCCTTGCTTGTGCATGCCCCAGATCCCTCCAAACCACGCTCCACGTTCCACATCCCTGTCCACGGCGGCACGGTGGCGCAGCGGTAGAGTTGCTGCCTTACAGCGAATGCAGCGCCGGAGACTCAGGTTCGATCCTAACTAGGGGGGCCATCTGTACGGAGTTTGTACGTTCTCCCCGTGACCTGCGTGGGTTTTCTCCGAGATCTTCGGTTTCCTCCCACACTCCAAAGACGTACAGGTATGTAGGTTAATTGGCTGGGCAAATGTTTAAAAAAATTGTCCCTAGGGTGTGTAGGATAGTGTTAATGTGCGGGGATCGCTGGGCAGCACGGACCCGGTGGGCCGAAGGGCCTGTTTCCGCGCTGTATCTCTAAATCTAAAAAAAAATCTCAATGTCAAAAATCCAAGGAGCTTTTGAATGGCAAGAATTAAGAGTGTTTTATTGTCACATGTCCCAGATAGAACAATGAAATTCTTACTTGCAGTGGCACAACACTTAATTATTGTAATTATAACCTCCTCCACTGCTTCCCCTGGTACCTTGTTCCATATACACATCACTCTATGTACTTCTCATCTTTCCCCTCTCACTTAAAACCACTGCCCTCTGTTTCTTATGACTCCTTTACACTGGGGATAAGATTGTGGCTATTCACCTTATCTATGCATCTTGTGGTTTAATAAAACTCTAAAACTCTAATAAAACTCAAGTTTGCGGATGACACTACCCTGATTGGACTGATCCAGGATGGGGAGGAATCTGCCTACAGATGGGAAGTGACACAGCTGGCGTCCTGGTGCCATCGCAACAACCTGCAGCTCAATGCTCTCAAGACAGTGGAACTAATTGTAGACTTTCGAAGAGATCCCCCTCCCCTCCCCCCACTCACCATCAACAACACCATAGTCACATCTGTGGAGTCATTTAAGTTCCTTGGAACCATCATCTCCAGGGACCTTAAATGGGGGGCCACCATCGACTCCACAGTCAAAAAGACCCAACAGAGGATGTACTTCCTGCGGCAACTGAAGAAACACAATCTGCCACAGGCAATGATGGTCCAATTCTATACTGCTATCATTGAGTCCGTCCTCACCTTCTCCATCATGGTCTGGTTTGGCTCAGCCACCAAGCACGACATCCGGAGGCCGCAACGGATCGTTCGATCAGCTGAGAAGGTTGTTGGCTGCAACCTTCCCCCCATTGACGAACTGTACACTGCAAGGGCCAGGAAGCGAGCGGGCAAGATCATCTCTGACCCCTCTCACCCTGGCCACAAACTCTTTGAAGCACTTCCCTCTGGAAGGCGACTCCAGACTGTCAAAGCAGCCACAGCCAGACATAAAAACAGCTTTTTTTCCACGAGTGACAGTTCTACTCAATAACCAAAGTCGGTAGTCTCTTTTTTGCTCTGGTTTATTTTCACCCACATGTTTAGACCGTAATGGTGTATCCTTATTGTTTTGATGTGGTTATGCTTTATTCTTAATTGTTAACTGTATGTTTGTGTTGTCATTTGTGAGCGGAGCACCAAGGCACATTCCTTGTATATGCACATACTTGGCCAATAAACTTATTCATTCATTCATTCATTCATTCATTCATTCATTCATTCATTCATGCAAAAGGACATTTCCCTCTCTCCCATGATCCAGGGATAGAAGTCCCAGCTTATTCTGCCTCTCCATATAGACAATAGACAATAGACAATAGGTGCAGGAGTAGGCCATTCAGCCCTTCGAGCCAGCACCGCCATTCAATGCGATCATGGCTGATCCCTCTCAATCAGTTTTGCATCCTTTCCAGTTTAATGGCATCCCTCCCACAGCAAGGCAACCAGACTGTACACTATACTCCAACACGTGGCCTGATCAATGTCTTGCACAACTGTAACATGACTTTCCAATTCCTCCACCCAGGATAGACACAAAGCACTGGAGTAACTCAGCAGGTCAGGCAGCATCTCTGGAGGAAAAGGATGAGTGACTTTTCGAGTCAGGACCCTTCTTCTGTCTGACGATGAGATTCTGCCCAACCCGCTGAGTTGCTTCAGCACTTTTGTCTATCTCTGGTGCAATCCAGCATCTGCAGTTTTTTGTTTCTACATCCTATACTCAAGACTTTGACCAAGGAGGCCAAGCGTACCGAAGAGAGAGTGAGATAGAGCTCTTAGGGCTAAGAATCATATGGGTAGAAAGCAGGAACGGGGTACTGATTTTGGATGATCAGACATGATTGTATTGAATGGTGGTGTGGGCTCAAACGGCCGAACGCACCTATTTTCTATGTTTCTGTTTCTAAATGCCTTTTTCCTTGCCCTGTCGACCTGTGTCACCACTGTGAATGGAACAATGGACCTGCACCTCGAGGCTTGGTGAAGGCAGAGGACTCATGGTCTGGAGCTTATGTTCAGCTTGGTCTAATATAGCCTCAGTAGCTGATGCACCAGGTGAAGGCAGCCACCTGACAGACTGGAGCAGCACAGGGTCCCATCACCTACGTGCCTCTCCTCATGCATCACACTGATGTAGAACCACTTCAGTTCTCAGCACCGCTGGGCCCATGTTCCCAGCCGCACATCCCCGAGGGAGGAACTTCACCAGACAGACAGTCCAGTGTGGTGGATGGATGTGTAGAAAGGAACTGCAGATGCTGCTTCATACCGAAGATAGACACAAAATGCTGGAGTAACTCAGTGGGACAGGCAGCATCCCTGGAGAGAAGGAATGGGTGACGTTTTGGATCAGTATCCTTCTTCAGACCCAGTTCGAGACAGTTCACTGTGGTGTCACACAATGGGGAATACGCCCCGATCTTTATCAACGGGGACAGTGTGGAGAGAGTGTCTAGCTTCAAGTTTCTAGGCACTCACATTTCGGAGGACCTATCATGGTCCAATAACACTGCTGCGCTGGCTACGAACACTGAAAAAGTCTGGTCTACCCCAACAGCTGCTGACGACATTCTACTGCTGCACCATAGAGAGCATCCTAACTCATGGCATCCCTGTGTGGTACCTCAGCTGCACGGAGGCAGAGAGGAAAGCTCTTCAGCGGGTAGTCCATAGAGCTCAGAGGACCATCGGAACACAGCTACCAGCCTTGGAGGGCATCTACAACACACGATGCCTCAGAAAAGCCACCAGCATCCACAAAGACTCTTCACACCCCTGCAACAGTCTGTTCGAACTTCTACCATCGGGCAGACGATACAAGGCCTTCTACGACCGCACCTCCAGACTCAGGAACAGCTTCATCCCCAGGGCCATAGCTGCTATGAACCGGTCCTGCTGAGCCGGATGGTCAAATCGCACAGTGATCCGGCACAGATCTACTTGCACTTTATTCTGTTTTAAAACTGTTCTAGTTTGTTTCATTGGGTTGTTTAAATTAATACGGACTAGCTAATTAATTTATTGCATCGTATGGGAGGCGCATTCCCAATCTCGTTGTACCCCTGTACAATGACAATAAAGATATATTGTATTGTATTGTATTGTATTGTCTCATCATAATCTTCTCAAGTATAGTTATCTCATGTGCAATAACTTCTTGCCCAGTCAGCGTCACTTACATGAATGAACAAACGAAAATGAAAAATGCCATTAAAATTGTAAGTAGTTTATTAATGAACCCTACAGGGATTTAAATAAAATCAAAATCAGGTCAATTTAGTTGGAGTGCGTTCTGTGAGAAGTACGCCCTGTACTTTCGTATTTATCTGGTGTAAGGCCAAAGTTTCCATTTCATTTGGAATGAAGGTGACTCAGAGATGGTAATAATGAGAAAATCTATCTTTTAGTATCATTGATGGCTCATTTGTGGAGCTCTATAAATATTTTCTATGCAAAAGCTAATTTTACCATGAATTTGCTAGGTTTGCAGGAAGCACTGCAGCCGTAGAGATTCATGCCAATGCATTGCCAAGGTTTCGCCATCCACATCTTCAGCATCGATGAATTTATCATCAAATTAATTCAAACTTTGGCCACTTATGACTCACGGTTTTGTTTGTTTCAGACTGCCCATTCATTTTTGCCAGCTCAGCCACATCCTATTGTCACTCAGACTGTTACAATCACAAAACCGAGAATGGAAAGTGAAGCAAATCCTAAATCTAAGAGAAAACACATTGGTCCTATCCCTTGTGTCCATGGCAGACTTCATTACAGAGGGTTCATGGGGTCCAAATCCATAGCTCCCTGAAAGAGTCAACAAAAGTAGATAGAGTGGTAAAGAAGTTATGATTGCCTTCATCAGTCGGGGCATTGAGTACAAGAGTCAGGAAGTCATGATGCAGCTCGATAAAAAAAAAATATATATATATATATATATTGTGATATCATGAGAGGTAGAGTCATAGAGGGGAGATACATTTCCTCCCGGTGGATGCAACAAGGACTACAAACCATCATGGCTGCCAGCAAAAGACTACAAAATCCATAGTCAGCAGGACTGCCTGCCCTGCTGACACTGATTGCTGCTGACACTGATTGCTGCTGACACTAATTGCTGCTGACACTGATTGCTGCTGACACTGATTGCTGCCCAGCTGAACCAGATGAGCTGATTGCCTCAGTGAGAGAGCTAAAAGGGAAGGGAAGGAGTGTATTTAAAAAGAGAGACAACGACTGGAGCAGACAGGCAGGCAGGGAGAGAAGCAGGGTTTGAGTTATATTTTGTAAGAAGGCAGCAAGCTACAGTTTTGATTTAACTACCTGTTTTGCTTTTGTGTACCTGTCTGCAAACAATTAAGTTTACCTGTTTTTGGAAAAGACTAAATATATGGAATTTAAGTTTGAAAACAAGAACTTTTCTGTCTTCATTTCCGGCACCCACACCTCCCAACCTTCAAGAGAAAAGCTCCCGACCTCTCAAGACATCACAATATACATATATATATATATAGCTTTATGAGGCTTTGGTTAGGCTGCAATTAGAATATTATGTGCAGTTCTGGTCACCCCATTACAGGAAGGATGTGGAGGCTTTGGAAAGGGTGCAGAGAAGGTTTACCGGAATGATGCTTGGATCAGAGGTTATTTAAGGAGCAGTGGTACAGACTTGGGTTATTTCCTCAGGAACACCAGAGATTTAGGGGAGACTTGATAGATAGTGTATAAAATGATAGAAAGGGTAGGCAGAACCCTTTTCCCAAGTCAGAAATATCAAATACTAGAGTGCATAGCTTGAAGTTGAGAAGTGCAAATCTTAAGAGATGTTTAAAACAGATGGAACAGTACGATTGAGAATGAGAATTGAAGAGGAGCAGAGCTCCTGGTTTAAAGCAGGAGAGGGGACACATGAATGAACAAAAAAGGAGTCTTCCACTAGTTTTAGAGATGCAGTGTGGAAAAAGGTCCTTCAGCCCACCGAGTCTATGCTGACCTGTATACTAAACATAGCACAAAAAGTAAGGAAATTTGTGTTTGGTAGATTATTTCTTTGTTGTAACAATGCTACTTGGCAATAAATCTTATACCGTTGGAAAGCCTGTTTATTTCCCTTTTAAATGGTGCCACATTTGTAAGGAACATGCATTTGTGGGATGAGCAGCAGAGCTGAGTATATGGGTTGCGCCCATGAAAAATTTGCCAAATCTTCTCTGCCAATGCCAAACAGCTTATCCTGCTGTTGCTATTGATTCTTGTTTTGAGCTTCTGGTACCCCCAGGTGCTGACAATCAGGTGCCTGATTGGCAGCATCTGTGAGCATGGGCCCTGCTACAGTGGTCAGTAGGTGTCTGCTCCAAGAATCGGCATGCCACGTTTGACTGATCTGGATAGGGCCCGTGCGATAGGGCAACTTCAAGCTGGTGTTCCGCAAAACTAAGTTGCGGCATTATTTGGAGTGAGCCCTAGTACCATCTCCAAAGTGAAGGCCAAGTTCCATATAACGGGGGATGTCAGAGACAGGCCGCGAAGTGGACGTCCCAAGAAGACGACACCCGAAGAAGACCGTTTCCTCACCCTGTCAGCACTTAGGAACCGTAGGCTGTCTTCTACAGATTTGCAGTCAAGGTTTGCCCTTCACCATCAGGCCCGTTTGCGCTGGTGTCGGCAACACGTGCACTGGAACCTGAACATGTGGAGGAACGTTATGTTCAGCGATGAGTCCAGATTCTGCCTACGGCAGTTGGATCAGAGCTGAGTATGTGGGTTGCGCCCATGAAAAATCTGCCAAATCTTTGCCAATGCCAAACAGCTTATTCTGCCATTGACTCTTGTTCGGTCAAAGTGTGGAGAAGACACGGAGAACGCTATGCTGATTGCTGCACCGATAGAGTAACATCTTTTGGTGGAGGCAGTGTGATGGTGTGGGGCGGCATCTCCCTCACTGGAAAAACGAGGCTTGTCATCATTGGAGGCAATCTCAATGCAGAGATATCGAGATGAGATTCTGTAACCAGTGGCAATCCCATATCTCCACAGTCTGGGACCGAACTCTATCCTCCAAGATGACAATGCTCGCCCCCACAGAGCAGGGTTTCTCAGAGACTACCTCCAGAATTTGGGAGTGGAGAGGATGGAATGGCCTGCCAGCAGTCCTGACCTCAACCCCATTGAACACTTGTGGGATCAGCATGGGCGTGCTGTTCGTGCCAGAGTGACCAACACAACCACATTGGCTGACTTGCGACAAATGCTGGTTGAAGAATGGGATGCCATCCCACAACAGTGTGTGACCAGGCTGGTGACCAGCATGAGGAGGAGGTGCCAGGCTATTGCGGCTGTGTATGGTTCTTCCACACGCTACTGAGGCTCCTGTTTATTAAATGAATAAATTGTTAAATTGCCAATATGTCTTGTTTCTTCAGACTTCAATCATCCAATCCACCAAACAACACCGAACAAGAGTCAATGGCAGAATAAGCTGTTTGGCATTGGCAAAGATTTGGCAGATTTTTCATGGGCGCAACCCACATACTCAGCTCTGATCCAACTGCCGTAGGCAGAATCTGGACTCATCGCTGAACATAACGTTCCTCCACATGTTCAGGTTCCAGTGCACGTGTTGCCGACACCAGCGCAAACGGGCCTGATGGTGAAGGGCAAACCTTGACTGCAAATCTGTAGAAGACAGCCTACGGTTCCTAAGTGCTGACAGGGTGAGGAAACGGTCTTCTTCGGGTGTCGTCTTCTTGGGACGTCCACTTCGCGGCCTGTCTCTGACATCCCCCGTTATATGGAACTTGGCCTTCACTTTGGAGATGGTACTAGGGCTCACTCCAAATAATGCCGCAACTTAGTTTTGCGGAACACCAGCTTGAAGTTGCCCTATCGCACGGGCCCTATCCAGATCAGTCAAACGTGGCATGCCGATTCTTGGAGCAGACACCTACTGACCACTGTAGCAGGGCCCATGCTCACAGATGCTGCCAATCAGGCACCTGATTGTCAGCACCTGGGGGTACCAGAAGCTCAAAACAAGAATCAATAGCAACAGCAGGATAAGCTGTTTGGCATTGGCAGAGAAGATTTGGCAAATTTTTCATGGGCGCAACCCATATACTCAGCTCTGCTGCTCATCCCACAAATGCATGTTCCTTACAAATGTGGCACCATTTAAAAGGGAAATAAACAGGCTTTCCAACGGTATAAGATTTATTGCCAAGAAGCATTGTTACAACAAAGAAATAATCTACCAAACACAAATTTCCTTACTTTTTGTGCTATGTTTAGTTATATCGGCACGGGGCGGCACGGTGGCGCAGCGGTAGAGTTGCTGCCTTACAGCGAATGCAGCGCCGGAGACTCGGGTTCGATTCTGACTACGGGCGCCGTCTGTACGGAGTTTGTACGTTCTCCCCGTGATCTGCGCGGGTTTTCTCCGAGATCTTCGGTTTCCTCCCACACTCCAAAGACGTACAGGTATGTAGGTTAATTGGCTGGGCAAATGTATTAAAAAAAATTGTCCCTAGTGGGTGTAGGATAGTGTTAATGTGCGGGGATCGCTGGGCGGCGCGGACCCGGTGGGCCGAAGGGCCTGTTTCCGCGCTGTATCTCTAAATCTAAATCTAAAATCTATCCTACACACAAGGAACAATTTACAGAAGCCAATTAACCTACAAACCTGCACGTCTTTGGAAAGTGGGAGGAAACCAGAGCACCTGGAGCAAATCCACGCGGTCACGGGGTAAATGTGCAAACTCTGTACAGACAGCACCCATGGTCAGAATCAAACCCCAGTCTCTGACACTGTGAGGCAACAACTCGACCACTGCACCACTCTGCTGCCCCACTAAAACCTGCTCTACCATTTAATAAATCTGAAGTTACCTGACTTGTTCAAAGACCTTAGGGTGGAAAGGATTTTAAATATTTGGAGGGACAGAAAAACTGCATAGCTTTTATTGAGGAGGGGGGGGAGTGATAAGGACAATTTTGGAGAGTTTACAAGATTGAAAAAGGTAGGATTAAAGGGCTATATTGATGAATATTGCTATCTGTTTATCTTAGTAAATACTGTATTCTCACTTTCAATCCATGCTTCACACTGTTAAATGACAAAGCATCAGAGAAGAAGATGAATTCTCAACTCGAGAAATTTCTGTCCTACTTTAAATGGATACAGAAAATGTGACAAAATGTCACTTCATTTAATGGCCAAACAATTATTCTTCGCAGTATGCTTTAGTTTTTAGATTTTTTAGTTTTAGAGATACAGGGCGGAGAAAAGCCCTTCGGCCCACTGAGTCCGCACCGACCAGCGATCCCCGCACATTAACAATATCCTACACTTGTGACATTTTTTACATTTATATCAAGCCAATTAATCTAATCTGTACACCTTTGGAGCGTGGGAGGAAACCGGGGGTCCCGGAGAAACCCAGGGTCATTGGGAGAACGTACAAACTCCGTACTGACATCGCCCGTAGCCAGGATCAAACTCTGCTCTCTGGCGCTGTAAGCGTTGTAAGGCAGCAACTCTACAATTGTGCCACTGTGCCGCCCTTGAAACTCGTGCTTGAAACCCAACCGAAGAAATGAAGCCATTTCAAAGCTTGCAAAGTTTGAGACAATACATCGCTTGCCCTTCAATATATTTCAACCTTAATATTCAGCTTGGACAACTTATATTTCACCGTCTCACCATAAATTGCTGCCTCATTGAACTGATAATGTTGTTAACTGGCCCTCGGTGTATTTCCAGGATTGCAAATATCAATTCTAGTGCCACAAGAGTCTGAAACAATTCATTCAATAATGCTCGGCAAACAAATCTCCTGCAATCCATTGTACACTGACCATAACATTTAAATCAAATTCTAAATGTTAAAGTAGATACATGGCTCCAAATGTAATATAAAATGCATTTACCTTTCCACATTCCATATTTCTATATTCAAAACATAAGTTACAGAGATGACTTTACACAGATTTTCTTTAAAGCTGTAAGAATTGCTGTGAACTTTATAAATAATGGGATGATGAGATTCAGGAGTGGAGTATCACCTCCTTTACAAACGTAGTGTTTGGTTTGGCAGATGGGTTTCAATCCAGACACTGCAATACCCCACAGACTCTGAAGAAGGGTCTCGACCCGAAATGTCACCCATTCCTTCTCTCCAGAGATGCTGCCTGTCCCACTGAGTCACTCCAGCATTGTGTGTCTATCTTCAGTGTAAACCACCATCTGCTGTTCCTTCCTACACTGCAAACAGAACCATCTATTTCTACATCACAATAGTCCAGAATTTCAACTGCACTTGTTTTTTTGTCAGGCTAAACTCTCTGCAAAGCAGCAGACTGGAAGGAGACGGACATTACAAGTGTTCCACCCTCAATGAAAGCAACAGCATCCTGAAGCCCTTCCTTGTACGAGGTGCATGAAGCCCCTCTTATAAGCAAGCAAAGAGCCTGGTGTCTACAGTATAGGACTGGCCTGAACACAGAAAGCTTCAGGACAGTAGCCCCCATTACAGAACTTAGCTCAGTATTTTCCCTGCATTAACACACATATCAATAGACAATAGACAATAGACAACAGGTGCAGGAGTAGGCCATTCGGCCCTTCGAGCCAGCACCGCCAATAGACAATAGACAATAGGTGCAGGAGGAGGCCATTCGGCCCTTCGAGCCAGCAGCGCCATTCAATGTGATCATGGCTGATCGTTCTCAATCAGTACCCCGTTCCTGCCTTCTCCCCATACCCCCTGACTCCGCTATCCTTAAGAGCTCTATCTAGCTCTCTCTTGAAAGCATTCAGAGAATTGGCCTCCACTGCCTTCTGAGGCAGAGAATTCCACAGATTGAAAAAGTTTTTCCTCATCTCCGTTCTAAATGGCCTACCCCTTATTCTTAAACTGTGGCCCCTGGTTCTGGACTCCCCCAACATTGGGAACATGTTTCCTGCCTCTAACATGTCCAACCCCTTAATAATCCTTACAACATTCAAGAGTCAAGAGTGGTTAATGGTCTGATGACAGAACAATGGAATTCTTACTTGCAGCAGCGTAACAGGGGAGGCCATTTAAAACTGAGGTGAGAAGAAACTTTTTCACCCAGAGAGTTGTGAATTTGTGGAATTCTCCGCCACAGAGGGCAGTGGAGGCCAAATCACTGGATGGATTTATGAGAGAGTTAGATAGAGCTCTAGGGGCTAGTGTAATCAAGGGATATGGGGAGAAGGCAGGCACGGGTTATTGATTGTGGATGATCAGCCATGATCACAATGAATTGCGGTGCTGGCTCGAAGGGCCGAATGGCCTCCTCCTGCCCCTATTTTCTATGTTTCTATGTTTCTATGTTTCTATGTAACAGGCATTTAAAAGGCATTAACAGACACTTGGACAGGAACATGGATGGAAAAGAAGAGGGATGTGGGCCAATGTTTTTTTTCAGGATGCATCACAACGTGGTTTGGGAACAGTTCCCTCCAAGGCCGCAAGGAATGGCAGCGAATAGTGGACGCAGCCCAGACCATCACACAAACCAACCTCCATTCTACCGACTCCATTTACACCTCACGCTGCCTCGGCAAGGCCAGCAGCATAATCAAGGACGAGTCACACCCCGGCCACTACCTCTTCTCCCCTCTCCCATCAGGCAAAAGGTATAGAAGTGTGAAAACACACACCTTCAGATTCATGGACGGTTTCTTCCCAGCTGTTATCAGGCAACTGAATCATCCTGCCACAACCAGAGAGCAGTGCTGAACTACTATCTACCACATTGGTGACCCTCTGACTATCCTTGATCGGACTTTGCTAGCTTTACCTTGCCCTAAACGTAACTTCCTCAATAGGAGAAATGGACTTGTTACCTCTTAGTACTGAGGGATAGATTGACTCCAGCTTTGCGAATTCTACTCCCAAGTGCATGTTTCAGCTGGCAATAGATTGCTTTCCAATTTATAGAAACAAAGAAATTCAGATGCTGGTTAATAGATAAAAGGGCACAAAACGCTGGAGTAACTCAGCGGGTCAGGTAGCATCTCTGGAGAACATGGACAGGTGATGTTTTGGGTCTGAAGAAGGTATTTCAGAAATCTTCAAGAACCATTACTGCTCCTAGTGAGACACCTCCTATTGAGAAGGCAGATAAATTCCCAGGGCCTGAGTTTAGGAGCAAGGCGGTCCTACTGTAGTTGTACAGGGCCCTGGTGAGACCACACCTGGAGTATTGTGTGCAGTTTTGGTCTTCTAATTTGAGGAAGGACGTTCTTGCTAATGAGGGAGTGTAGTGTAGGTTCACCAGGTTAATTCCCGGGATGATGGGACTGACATATGATGAAAGAATGGGTCGACTTGGCTTGTATTGACTGGAATTTAGGATGAGAGGGGATCTCATAGAAACATATAAAAAATTTAAAGGATTGGACAGGCGAGATGCAGAAACTATGTTCCCGATGTTGGGGGAGTCCAGACCAGGGGTCACTGTTTAAGAATAAGGGGTAGGCCATTTAGGACTGAGATGAGGAAAAACTTTTTCACCCAGAGTTGTGAATCCGTGGAATTCTCTGCCACAGAAGGCAGTGGAGGCCAATTCACTGGATGTTTTCAAGAGAGAGTTAGATTTAGCTCTTAGGGCTAAAGGAATCAAGGGATATGGGGAGAAAGCAGGAACGGGGTACTGATTTTAGATGATCAGCCATGATCATATTTAGTGGCGGTGCTGGCTCGAAGGGCCGAATGGCCTATTTTTCTACGTTTCTATTTTTTGTATGTTTCTCTCTGAAGAAGGGTCCCGACCTGAAACGTCAGGTAATCCATGTTCTCCAGAGATGCTGCTAGATCCGTTGAGTTACTCCAGCACATTGTCTCCTTTCACACTTCCAATTTAGATGTCGTGATGCTCCGATTCCAAACTTGAAGAAAATCCATCTTCCCAAAACCTTAGAAAAAAATCATCTCTGGAATATGAATTACTTATTTTATATTTAATGGGTGACCTCTGAATATTGAATAAAATTACCAAAGTGAGTTTTAGTTCATATCCAAATTTAAAGAGGTTTTTTATTCACCTTCACCATTTCTGGCAAGACCAATGTCTATTGTCGATCCTTAATTGCCATTGAAACGGTGGTGGTGATTGGCCTTCTTAAACTGCTCTCGTTTCTCTGGTAAGAGTGTTGGCAGTGATTCCAGGATTTAGACTCTGCAGCAGAGGAACCGTATAGGGTGCTGTTCAATTAACCTCCACCCCATTGAGGAGTCATAGAGTCATAGCGTGATACAGTGTGGAAACAGGCCCTTCGGCCCATCTTGCCCACACCGGCCAACAATGTCCCAGCTACCCTCGTCCCACTTCCCTGCGCTTGGTCCATATCCCGCAAAACCTGTCCTATCCATGTACCTGTCTAACTGTTTCTTAAATGATGGGATAGTCCCAGCCTCAATTACCTCCTCTGGCACCCACCACCCTTTGTGTGAAAAAGTTACCCCTCAGATTCCTATTAAATCTTTTCCCCTTCACCTTTAACCTATGTCCTCTGGTCCTCCATTCCCCTACTCCGGGCAAGAGACTCTGTACATCTACCCAATCTATTCCTCTCATGATTTTGTACACCTCTGTAAGATCCCTCCTCATCCTCCTGCGCTCCATGGAATTGAGGCCCAGCCTAATCAACCTCTCCCTATAGCTCACCCCCTCTAGTCCTGGCAACATCCTCGTAAATCTTTTCTGCGCACTTTCAAGCTTGACAAAATATCTTTCCTATAACATGGTGCCCAGAACTGAACACCATACGGTCTCACCAGCGTCTTATACAACTGCAACATGACCTCCCAACGTCTATATTCTGAACTTTGTCTGTGGAACTGATGCGCTACAATGCTGAGAACCATATTCTGCACTCTGTGACCTCCCCTTTGCTCTACCTATTGTACTTGAGTTTGAACTGATTGTATCAATGTGTGGTAGATCTGATCTGTTTGGGCAGCATGCCAACCAATGCTTTTCACTGTACCTCAGTACACATGACAATAATAAGCCTAGATGAGGAGAGTGTGCAACTTAGAATTAATCTGCAGGAGACCCCATGCATCTGATGCCTTCAACCTTCTAAGTAACAGAGGGTGGTGGTTCATGAGGCTGTCAACAAAATTGTGTTGCGATACAGGTTAAAAACTATGCTAAGTTATTTCATAGAGAGGTTCTGTCTCCAAGTCCATTCCAAGTATCCACACAGTTGAAGGGCAGGAATTAATATACAATATCCAATTACCTTTTACCGGTACCTGAACTTCAGAAAATGGCCAAAGTTCCCTGGAAATCTAATACTCGAAAAGTATTTGGTTGAGGGTCAATTTTTTTTTAAAAAAGCATTGTTTTAAAATGGCCAGCTCACCATGAGCTAAATCCAAAGATAGACACAAAGTGCTGGAGTAACTCAACGGGACAGGCAGCATCTCTGGAGAGATGGATTGCGTGACGTTTCGGGTCGAGACCCTTCTTCGGACCGATTTATGGACATGGACCACGTGCAGGCAGGGGACATTAGTTTAACGGCTTCATGTTCAGCGCGGACATCGTCGGCTGAAGGGCCTGTTCCTGTGCTGCACTGTTTAGAGACCCTTCTTCAAATGTCACGCGTCCCATCTCTCCAAAGATGCTGCCTGTCCCGCTGAGTTACTCCAGCATGTT
The DNA here is from genome assembly GCF_053455715.1 of Rhinoraja longicauda. Lineage (NCBI taxonomy): Eukaryota > Metazoa > Chordata > Chondrichthyes > Rajiformes > Arhynchobatidae > Rhinoraja > Rhinoraja longicauda. The sequence goes on from NC_135970.1 coordinate 3,090,256, forward strand.
GTGTCTATTTGCATCTGCAGTTCCATCCCACCAATGAGCTGAATCCATGCATCTGGAAACAAAGGAAGAACCATCATAAAGCTGGAGAATGGACACACCAAGAAATGCAGACACTAATCTCGGTAATCTTTTGCAAAGAAGCACTCTCCCAAGAGCGCAATGTTCCCGAGCACAATTAGATCAGTATGTGGAGCCTGATTGTTGATGCTCACCAGCCTTAGATTTCTGGATTTAGAAAGAGAAATGTAGGGTAGATGGAGCTGGAAGCTGCATTCCATTCATTTATATATTTATGCCAAATAGATTTAAAGTGTTGCCTCACAATAGGCCTGGTTAATGTCGTGTTTCTCAATCCATCTACTGAAAGCTCGAAAATGTGCCTAAATCACAAACAGAAGCACAAAATCTAGTTTATAAACCCTGACAGAGACCTGGGTTTAATCCTGACCTTGGGTTCTGACTGTGTGGAGTTTGCACATTCTCATGACCGCATGGGTTTCCTTCAGGTGCTCCGGTTTCCTCCCACATCCCAAAGATGTGCAGGTTTGTAGGTGAATTGGCCCTCTGTAAATTGCCCCCAGTGTGTAGGGAGTGGATGAGAAAGTGGGATAACATAGAACTAGTGTGAACTGGTGATCGATGGTCGGCGTGGACTCAGTGTTTCCATGTAGTACCTTTCAATCAATCATTCAAAAGTCATACTTCTAGAGTTTTGGAGATGCAGCGCGGAAACAGGCCCTTTGGCCCTCCGAATCCACACCAACAAGCGATCCCCGCACATTAACACTACCTCACGGTTATCACGGGTGTTTAATCTACATAGGCCGATGGCCAAACAAATTGGTAAGGAGGATTTTCTGGAATGTATACAGGATGGGTTTTTAAACAAATATGTAGAGGTACCGACTAGAGGGCAGGCCATCCTAGACTGGGTATTGTGTAATGAGGAAGGATTAGTTAGCGATCTTGTTGTGCAAGGCCCCTTGGGCAACAGTGACCATAATATGGTGAAATTCTGCATTAGGGTGGAGAGTGACACGGTTAAATCAGAGACTAGGGTCCTGAACTTGAATAAAGGAGACTTTGAAGGTACGAGACGGGAATTGGCTAGGACAGACTGGCAAATTAGGCGGCACGGTGCCGCAGCGGTAGAGTTGCTGTCTTACAGCGAATGCAGCGCCGGAGACTCAGGTTTGATCCTGACTACGGGTGCCGTCTGTAAGGAGTTTGTACGTTCTCCCCGTGACCTGCGTGGGTTTTCTCCGAGATCTTCGGTTTCCTCCCACACTCCAAAGACGTACAGGTTTGTAGGTTAATTGATTGGGTAAATGTAAAAATTGTCCCTAGTGGGTGTAGAATGGTGTTAATGTGCGGGGATCGCTGGGCGGCGCGGACTCGGTGGGCCGAAGGGCCTGTTTCCGCGCTGTATCTCTAAATCTAAAAAAATCTAAATCTAAAATTATACTTAAAGGGTTGACAGTGGAGATGAAATGGCGAAAATTTAAAGACCGCATGGATGAACTCCAGAAATTGTTCATCCCTGTCTGGTGAAAAAATAAAACTGGGAAGGTGGCTCAACCGTGGTTCATGAAGGAAGTCAAGGATAGTGTTAAAGCCAAGGAAGAGGCATATCAATTGGCCAGTAGAAGCGGCAATCTAGAGGATCGAGAGAAATTTAGGACTCAACAGAGGAGGACAAAGGGGGGGGGGGGAGAGCATGAAAGAAAGCTTGTGGGAAATATAAAAATGACTGTAAAGGTTTCTATAGGTATGTAAAAAGGAAAAGATTAATGAAGATGAATGTAGGTCCCTTACAGGTGCATTAATAATGGGAAACAAGGAAATGGCAGAACAGTTAAACAAGTAACTGTCTTCACTAAGGAAGATATATACAATCTCCCAGAAATACTAGGGGACCGAGGATTTAGTGGGAGGGAGGAACTGAAGGGAATCCACATTAGTCAGAAAATGTAGGTAAACTGTTGGGACCGAAGGCAGATAAATCAGCAGGGCCTGATGGTCTGCATCTCAGAGTACTCAAGGAGGTGGCCCTAGAAATCATGGATGCATTGGTGATCATTTTCCAATGTTCTCTCGACTCTGTTTCAGTTCCTGTGGATTGGAGGGTAGCCAATGTAACTCCACTTTTTAAGATAGGTGGGAGAGAGAAAATGGGGAATTATAGACCAGTTAGCCTTACATCAGTCGTGGGGAAGATGCTGGAGTCGATTATTAAAGATGTTATTTGGAAAGCAGTGACAGGATCGGTCAAAGTCTGCATGGATTTATGAAGGGGAAATCATACTTGACTAATCTTTTGGAATTTTTTGAGGATGTAACAAGTAGAATGGATAAGGGAGGGCCAGTGGATGTGGTGTATCTGGACTGTCAAAAAGCCTTTGACAAGGTCCCACACAAGAGATTAGTGTGCAAAATTAGAGCACATGGTATTGGGGGTAAGATATTGACATGGATAGAGAAGTGGTTGGCAGACAGGAAACAAAGAGTAGGAATTAATGGGTCCTTTTCAGAATATCAGGCAGTGAATAGTGGGGTGCTGCAAGGCTCGCTGCTGGGACCCCATATATTTACAAGATATATTAACGATTTAGATGAGGGAATTAAGGTTTCAAGGTTTCAAATGTCAGTTTATTGTCACATGTACCAATTAATGTACATTGAAATTCGAATTACCATACAGCCATACTAAAACAAAGCAACACGACACACAACTACATAAAAGTTAACATAAACATCCACCACAGCAGATTCCCCACGTTCATCACTGTGATGGAAGGCAATATCCAATCACCTTCCTCTTTATTCTCCCGTGGTCGGGGCAGTCGAACTCCCGCAGTCGGCAGTCAAAGTCCCCATGTTGGGGCGGTCGAAACTCCCGCGTCGGGGCGGTCGAAACTCTCGCATCGGGGTGGTCGAAACTCCCACGTCGGGGCGATCGAAACTCCTGCGTCGGGGCGATCGAAACTCCCGCGTCGGGGCGATCGAAACTCCCGCGTCGGGGCGATCGAAACTCCCGCGTCGGGGCGATCGAAACTCCCGCGTCGGGGCGGTCGAAACTGCTGCAGCTTGGAGTCCCGATGTCGGTCTCTAACCAGAGACCGCGGGCTCCGCGATGTTAAAGTCCCACAGGCTCCCACGTTTGGAGGCCCAAAGATAGGGCTCACGAACTCCGTGATGGTAAGTCCGCAGGCTCCCACAACGGAGCTCCCGGTCGATCTCTAGCAAAGGCCGCCAACTCCATAAATTCACCCGGATGACATAAAGCTGGGTGGCAGTGTGAGCTGCAAGGAGGATGCTGTGAGGCTGCTGAGTGACATGGATAGGTTGGGTGAGTGGGTAGATGCAGTATAATGTGGATAAATGTGAGGTTATCCACTATGGTGGCAAGAACAAGAAGGCAGATTATTTTCTGAATGGTGTCAGATTAGGAAAAGGGGAGGTGCAATGAAACCTGGGTGTGCTTGTACATCAGTCACTGAAAGTAAGCATGCAGGTACAGCAGGCAGTGAAGAAAGCCAATGGCAGGTTGGCCTTCATAAGGAGAGGATTTAAGTTTAGAAGAAGGGATGTCCTACTGAGTTTTTACAGGACCCTGGTGAGACCACACCTGGAGTATTGCGTGGAATTTTGGTCTAATTTGAGGAAGGACATTATTGCTATTGAGGGAGTGCAGCGTAGGTTCACCAGGTTAATTCACGGGATGGCAGGACTGACATATGATGAAAGAATGGGACGAATGGGCTTGTATTCGCTGGAATTTAGAAGGATGAGAGGGGATCTTATGGAAACATATAAAATTCTTAGAGGATTGGACAGGGTAGATGCAGGAAAAATGTTCCCGATGTTGGGGGAGTCCAGAACCAGGGGTCACAGTTTAAGAATAAGGGCTGAGATGAGGAAAAACCTTTTCACCCAGAGAGTTGTGAATCTGTGGAATTCTCTGCCACAGAAGGCAGTGGAGGCCAATTCACTGGATGTTTTCAAGAGAGAGTTAGATTTCGCTCTTAGGGCTAAAGGAATCAAGGGATATGGGGGAAAAGCCGGAACGGGGTACTGATTTTTGGATCATTATATTGAATGGCGGTGCTAGTTCAAAGGGCCGAATGGCCGAATGGCCTCATCCTGCACCTATTTTCTGTTTCTATGTTTCTCACACTAACAGTACCCAAAACACACTGGGAACATTTTGTTTTTAACATTTACACCGAGCCAATTAACCTACAAACCTGTACGTCTTTAGAGTGTGGGAGGAAACCGAAGATCTCGGGGAAAACCCACGCAGGTCACAGGGAGAACGAACAAACTCCTTATAGACAGCGCCGGTGTCAGGAAATGAACCCGGGTCTCTAGCGCTGTAAGGCAGAAGCTTTACTGCTGCGCCACCGTGCCGCCCTTCTGTTTGACTAGATACTGATCAATAAAGGGAAAACAGATCACAAGCGATCTGGTTCAGTTACAGCTTAGACTGAAACATCATGGACAATAACTGTGAATTTCCAAGGCAAACATAAAAGTTACGTCACATTAGATTAAAATTTAAAGCAATTAAATGAAAGTCATTAATCTGTGCAGCAAACTTCAAGTAAACATGTTAGCAGGCATCTCATTTGGGTTTCTAATTTTATATCTAGAGTTGCAAGATGTTATGTTATGATGAAATAAAATCAGCACTTTTAAATACAAATGAACAAAATAACATTGTTTTTAAGGGCATTGAAATACCAACTTGCTCATCAACTAGAAGGATTGTCACAGAGGAACCAGTTGAAGCATTTATGTTAAATGCTCATCTGGACTCTGTGAAAGCAATCTACTGCAGATATGTTCAATAACTAGAGGGCATTACAGTGGCACACTGGTGGAGTTGCTGGCTTACAGCACAATCCTGACCATGTGCCCTGGCTGTAAGGAGTTTGCACGTGCCCCCTGTGGACTGTGTGGTTTATCTCCAGGTGTTCCCGTTTCCTTCCACATTCCAAAGACATAGGTTAAAGTGTTCCTAGTGTACAGGATAGTGCTAATGTACGGGGCGATCACTGATCGGCTCGGACTTGGTAGGCCAAAGGGTCTGTTTCCACGCTGTCTAATGTTAAAAAGTCTAAAAGTAAACTCTCCCTATTGAAATAAATGCAGCAAGTACATGGTCAATTTCAAACAAAGACTTTCCTTTAGAGACAAAAACTTTGTATTGGATGCAGGTACCCAAATTCAGATGCATCAATCAGCAGTGGAGAACTTGATGTGATTATTTCAGATGCAAAGTGAAGATTCAAGTTTAAAATGGAGAATTACAGCATGCAATCTCCGTTTCAAATGAGATTTAGATGAATTTCACGCAAAAATAATGATAAATAAATTGGATCTTAACAGTGCATTGCTTGTGAATTTGTCTTAGGTTAGTGATAAACACTATAAAGCATATCATGCTCAGTTTATGAAATATGGTTTCATTGATTTCATTTGGCACTAACAAACAGGTTTGAACCTTTATCACTTGATGGTTATGCTTTGCAGATTGGCTAGTTTGGGTTTAGTTTAGAGACACAACATGGGAACAAGATCCGACTCATCGAGTTCACACCGACCATAATAAGATTATTAAGGGGTTGGACATGTTAGAGGCAGGAAACATGTTCCCAATGTTGGGGGAGTCCAGAACCAGGGGCCACAGTTTAAGAATAAGGGGTAGGCCATTTAGAACAGAGATGAGGAAAAACTTTTTCAGTCAGAGAGTTGTGAAGCTGTGGAATTCTCTGCCTCAGAAGGCAGTGGAGGCCAATTCTCTGAATGCATTCAAGAGAGAGGCAGATAGAGCTCTTAAGGATAGTGGAGTCAGGGGGTATGGGGAGAAGGCAGGAACAGGGTACTGATTGAGAATGATCAGCCATGATCACATTGAATGGTGGTGCTGGCTCGAAGGGCCGAATGGCCTCCTCCTGCACCTATTGTCTATTGTCTATTGTCTATTGACCACTGGTGCCATGTTATCCCACTTTCTCATCCACTCTGCCTCACAGCGCCAGAGACCTGGGTTCAACCCTGACCTTGGGTGCTCCCACATCGTAAAGACGTGCGGGTTTGAGGGTGAATCGGCCATCTGCAAATTGCCTTCAGTGTGTAGGGAGGGGGACAACATAGGACTAGTGTGATCACTGGTTGGCGTGGACTTGGTAGGACGAAGGGCCTGTTTCCCCGCTGTATCTCTGAACTAGACTAAGCTAAACACTGGCAAATAACTCCAACAACAGATATTGAACAACAGCCACCTGACGCAATGGGATTGAAAAGATGCAGCATCAGTCTCAGTCAACAATAGATCAATGTTAGATACAATTAATTTTGTCCTGAATGGCAGAATTCAGTTTTGCCTGACAGCACTGGCAAAAAGCAACATTTAACAAAAAGAAAATATGCTATTATTTACAGTTATTAAGAAAATAATTTGTTCAACGCAACAGTTAGTGTCCGATTAGTTTAAGCTCAAAATTTACAGAGCGGCATTTTCTGTCAAGCTAAGGTCACAATCCTTCAATCTGCCTGGACGTCTCGGCCTGCATAATACTGCTGATGTCAGCACTTTCCCGGCACACTGCCACCAAAGCTCTTTCTCAGATATTGCATCAGAATCCATTTTCAGCTCACAACTTGTTATATATCAAAGCAATTAATTAATCAAATGAGCCCAGCACTTACCGTTGGATGGATGACAAGAGAGGCTCAAGAAAATCCCTCCCTCCCGAGGCCATGTTTAACACTCAGCCGCAGCAGGACCTGAAACAGCAAGGTTTAAATGTCATTTCCCCAACTTCATGATCACGGCTAACCGCCCGCACTTCACCGGCAGTAGTCGACTACTTAAAGTTATCGCGGGCTTGCAGTTATAATGAATTATATCATTGTAATGTAAAGGTCTAAGAATAAAAGCATCATATGTTGAGGACTTTTCCCTGCTAGGTCACTGCCCTGCCCTGTTGACTACACTACACGAACACCACACCGCCAGAGGAGCTCAGTGGATCAGGAGAAATGCTCCAGAGATCTGCTGAGTTATTCCAGCATCCTGGGTCTCCTTCTGCAAACCAGCGCCTGCAGTTCACTGGAATTTAGAAGGATGAGAGGGGATCTTATCGAAACGTATAAGATTATTAAGGGGTTGGACACGTTAGAGGCAGGAAACATGTTCCCAATGTTGGGGGAGTCCAGAACAAGGGGCCACAGTTTAAGAATAAGGGGTAGGCCATTTAGAACTGACATGAGGAAAAACTTTTTCAGTCAGAGAGTTGTGAATCTGTGGAATTCTCTGCCTCAGAAGGCAGTGGAGGCCAATTCTCTGAATGCATTCAAGAGAGAACTAGATAGAGCTCTTAAGGATAGCGGAGTCAGGGGGTATGGGGAGAAGGCAGGAACTGATTGAGAATGATCAGCCATGATCACATTGAATGGCGGTGCTGGTTCAAAGGGCCGAATGGCCTCCTCCTGCACCTATTGTCTATTGTCTATTGTTCCTTGCTCCTACCACATTGCCAGGCATATTTCTTCCGAGATCCTCCTGCTTATTCTCCAGAGCCTTAACCCTCACCATTGCTCCTCTGCCAGCTTGTTCATGGACATTGCCATTTATGAAAGTCAGAGGTGTCTTTACCCTCCCCAATGGGCCCATTCATTCCCAAATTCAGGGCTACGTTTTTAATGAGGAGCAAATCAATTTTCCTTGCATCAGCAATTTAACATGCCAACGTGTGCATGCCATGTCTTCTTAGCTTAGTTCAGAGATACAGCAGGGAAACATGCCCTTCAGCCCACCGAGTCCACACCGACCAATAATCCCCACACATTAATACTATCCCGCACTAGGGACAATTTTTTTTACACTTATACCAAGCCAACTTACCTACAAACCTGTACGTCTTTGGAGTGTGGGAGAAAACCAAAGTTCTCGGCGAAAACCCACACATTCACAGGGAGAACCCCGAACAGACAGCACCCATAGCTAGGATCCAACCCGGGTCTCTGACGCTGTAAGCGCTGCAAGGCAGCAAATCTACCACTGTGCCACCGTGCCATCAACGATTCAGAAAATAGGAATTATGTTCCTGCTGTGGCAACATGATTGAGGCACTGATTTCCAAACAGTTCGCTAATTTTCCAAAATAACATGGTTACTGCTACATTGACACAAATGGAGAGGAGGAAGGATGAGTGAATCTCTGGCCAGCGACTATCACAACGTTTAATAGATACTTGGAGAGGTACGTGGATAGAGCAGGGATGTCAAACTCATTTTAGGTCACAGGCCGGAATGGGCAAAATGAGATTTCATGCGAAATCGCATTTTGCCCATTCCAGCCTGTGACCTAAAATGAGTTTGACACCCCTGCTCTAAACCAAACCTATTGCTATCCATGTACCTCTGTTACATGTATCCAGTTGTGCATGCGCGAACGTGAAAGAGAGAATGGTGAGAGAGAGAGAGAGAGAACGGCTGCCGTACAGATGCATAAGAAATGGTCGGGAATTTACTTTTTTTTCCCCCAAATCATCCCACCGGCCTGATTGGACCCCTTGGCGGGCCGGATGCGGCACGTGGGCCAGGAGTTTGACACCCCTGGTATAAAGGGATATGGGCCAAATGCAGGCAGGTGGGACTAATATAGATGGGGCATGTTGGTTGGTGTGGGCAAGTTGGGCTGAGGAGCCTGTTTCCACACTGTATGGCTCTGTGACTAATTATCCGTGATATTGTTCCTATGTTTGAGTGTAGTGCCTCAGTCACTGCATAACACTTTTTGATCAAACAAGAAATCGAAATAGGATCGGTCACCATTCAGATTAGTCAGTGTTGTGATATTGCAGGGACTACTTTGTTGTATCACTAGGACTACTTTGTTTGCCTGTGTAGTAATGTCTATATAAGAGAATGAGGTGATTAGGTGGCCACTCTGGTTCCAGGTGGCCGTGGAATAAACAGCCTGGATTTAAGCTCCAGCATAATAACCTTTTAAACACGTGTACTTGTGGTCCGTCCAGAGTCTCAACAAAGGTACAACAGATACCGGACCACGAAGTACAACATGGGTAGCCTGTCCCACCACAGTTGTACATGATTACTGCTGCCTGCATCACTTTCTCCGTTGTTTATTGGTGCATTATCTTCATGCTCCGTACAATCCAGTTGGCAAACATTGTGTTTCAGGGGCATGTAAATTTAACCGTTGTACAGAAAGGGAAGTTAGCTGTTGAGCAACAAACCTATCAGGTAACTTTCTGCAACCTTTGCCCGTCACCTAATTTACCTGTCCATCTCACCTGAACATGAACTCACAGAGCCCCTGATCCGAATAATACGCATGGAAGTCAGGGTCCTGTGATGAGCCAGGTTTCTGATCCACTGTCCAGCTAATTAAGGGGAGAAGTCAAAATGTAGAAACAAGAACCTGCGGTGGCTGGTTTGCCAAGGAAAGACACAAAATGGTGGAGTAACTCAGCAGGTCAGGAAGCATCCCTTGAGAACATGGATAGGTGACGTTTCAGGTCAGGACCCTTCTTCTGACTGATCAGGGAGAAGTCACATAGGGTCAACGTGGAAGTGCAGTGTGGACTGAGCTGTAAGGGCAGGTTGGGCAGGTTGGGCTTTAATCTTTTAAGTGATCTTATGGAGGTGTGTAAAATCATGAGGAGAACAGATATGATAAATGTACAGTCTTTCACCCAGGGTGGGGCAATTAAAAACTAAGGAGGGAGGGGAAAGTTTTAATAGGAACCTGGGGAGTAACCTTTTCCACACAAAGAGTGGTGGGTGTGTGGAACGAGCTGCCATAGGGGGTAGTTGAGGCAGGTACAATAACAACATTTAAAGGACATCTGGTCAGGTACATGGATAAGAAAGGTTTAGAGGGATACAGGCCAAATACAGGCAGATGGGACTAGTATAGATGGGGGACACCTTGGCCAGCATGAGGAAGTTTGACTGAGGGCCTGTTTCCATGCTGTACGACTTTAATAGATACAACTGTTGGCGACGCTCCATGTTACCAGGAGAAGCAGTGAATCCTGTTATTATTGATCTGGAGGCACTGTCACTGTTTGCTTGCGGACATACTTCTAATAAATGTGTTACCAGTGTTATAATCTGAGTAACAGTCATACAAAATGTTTACTTCTACCACCTAAAAATCGATAAAGGGCACAACAAAACATCCAATATAACCAATTACCCAAAATGTAGGAATGGATTGTTCTGTCCGATCACTCATATCTGGATAACAAGCCAATAAACTCCACAGATTAACTCACGAGGTGAGGTAGGTCACCAAGACTGTGACACTGGGAAACACCCGCTGTTTAAAAAGGTATCAATTAATGTTCTTTACTTCAATACTTAACCCACCAATCCAACAGCAAGATAATCCCTGAGTAACTCAGCGGGACAGGCAGCATCTCTGGGGGGAAGAAATGGTGACGTTTCGGGTCGAGACCCTTCGTCAGACTAAACGTCACGGGAAAGGGAAACGAGAGACATAGTCGATGATGTAGAGAGATATGGAACAAATGAATGAAAGATTTGCAAAAATTAACGATGATAAAGGAAACAGGCTTTTTGCTAGTTTGCTGTTTGTTAGGCGAGAATGAACAGGGTGCAACTTGGGTGGGGGAGGGATAGAGAGAGGGAATGCCTGGGTTACTTGAAGGTAGAGAAGTCAATATTCATACCCCTGGGCTGCAAGCTGCCCAAGTGAAATATGAGGTGCTGTTCCTCCAATTTGCGTTTAGCCTCACTCTGACAATGGAGGAGGCCTAGGACAGAAAGATCAGTGTGGGAATGGGAAGGAGAATTAAAGTGTTTGGCAACCGGAAGAAAATTCCAGCAGCAATTTATATTTAGATTTAGGTTTATTATTGTCGTGTGTAACGAAGTACATGAAAGCTTTGCTTTGCATGCTATCCAATCAGATCAGATAATACAAGACATGAATACAATCGAGCCAAACGCAAGTACTGGGGTTATTTGTCGTGTTTAATACAGTGCATCTTAAATATGGTCAAAGTTATCAAGATGCTTCCTGACTTTGCCATCAAGAAAAAATTTGAAAGCAAGATATACAAAGGAGAAATGAGGAAGCTAAAGTAGTTAACATGGTCGCTTCCCCCGCTCCAGGGACCCAGGGTTGAGTATGACGTCAGCCGTTGATGTATGGAGTTTGCACCTTCTCCCAGTGAGTAAGAAGCCTACCAACTGGTGGTCTGGGTACCTCCCTGATCCTGAAGGCGTGCCATTAGGTTCAGCGGATGCTGTAAAGTGCTCATCAATGACAAAAAGAATCAATGGGGATTTATGAATGAGAGCAAATTACAGGGGCAATAAAGAATGGGGGATGGGGTTGATGGGTCTGGTCAGATAGCAAATACAAAGTTACAGGTAAAATCCACCTTTGTGCCAATCAGTAGGCTATTTTGACATTGGTTATGAGTGCGTGTAGACTCATTTGCTTTGGTCAGATGGCAGCTGATAATTTTCTCTGCTGTAACAATTTTTGTTTTAATGAAATAACTTCTTAAAAGTTACAAGAGAGGTGGAGATGTGTAGGGCAGAAATACATTGGAAAACTGGGAGAAGAGCGGGAAGGGTCCAGAACAGGAGGGTTCTAGCCATTACAGAGGCCAGAGGTTGGACACTGGTTCACAGTGACAGTGAAATTCCAGATCATAAAAGGGATTGGAAAACAAACAAGAAACGTTCACAACATAACTTTTAGTTTAGAGATACAGCGCGGATACAGGCCCTTACGGCCCACCGTGTCCGCGCCGACCAGCGATCCCCGCACATTAACACTAACCTACACCCACTAGGGATAATTTTCACATTTACCAAGCCAATTAACCTACAAACCTGTACGTCTTTGGAGTGTGGGAGGAAACTGAAGATCTCGGAGAAAACCCACGCAGATCACGGGGAGAACGTAAAAACTCTGTACAGACAGCACCCGTAGTTGGGATTGAACCCGGGTCTCCGGCACTGCATTCGCTGTAAGGCAGCAACTCTACCGCTGCGCCACCGTGCAACATAACAGTGCAAAGCTTGTTGAATCAACCAAGATACAGGCAGAGCAATGTGGTGAAAGAAAGGCAGTAGAAGCAAGCACAAGAGATGGCAGGTGCTGCATTCAGGAACAAAAGCAGGAGAACTGCTGGAGGAACTCAGCAGCTCAGGCAGCATCTGTGGGAGAATTTGACAGTCAATGATTTAGGTTGAGACTCTTCATCTGGACCGCGAGACATTGGCTGTCCAGTTGCCTCCACAGATGCTGCCTGACCTGCTGAATCCTCCAGCAGCTCGCCTTCTTTTGTAATCAGCTCATTGGAACAGTAAACTCCAGGTGAGTGCACAGTAACACCACCTGTAACTCCACCTGTAACGCCACCCAAAACTCCACCTGTAACTCCACCCAAAACTCCACCTGTAACTCCACCCAAACTCCACCTGTGATGCCATCTGTAACGCCACCTGTATCTCCACCTTTAGCTCCACCTGAAACTCCACCTGTAACTCCACCTGTAGCTCCACCTGTAACTCCACCTGTAGCTCCACCTGTAACTCCACCTGTAGCTCCACCTGTAGCTCCACCTGTAACTCCACCTGTAGCTCCACCTGTAATGCCACCCAAACCTCCACCTGTAACGTCATCTCTAACTCCACCTGTAACTCCACCTGTAACTCCACCTATAACCAGTTCTAACTCCATGTAACTCCACCTGTAATGCCACCTGTAACTCCACCTGTAACGCCACCTGTAATGCCACCTGTAACTCCACCTGTAACTCCACCTGTAACGCCACCTGTAACTCTACCTGTAACGCCACCTGTAACTCCACCTGTAATGCCACCTGTAATGCCACCTGTAAAGCCACCTGTAACTCCACCTGTAAAGCCACCTAGAACGCTACCTGTAACCAGTTCTAACTCCACCTGTAACGCTACCTGTAATGCCACCTGTAACTCTACCTGTAACGCCACCTGTAACTCCACCTGTAATGCCACCTGTAAAGCCACCTGTAAAGCCACCTGTAACTCTACCTGTAACGCCACCTGTAACTCCACCTGTAATGCCACCTGTAAAGCCACCTGTAAAGCCACCTGTAACTCCACCTATAACGCCACCTGTAACTCCACCTGTAAAGCCACCTGTAAAGCCACCTATAACGCCACCTGTAACCAGCTCTAGCTCCACCTGTAACTCCAAGTGAACCAAGGTCGGGGAAAGGTAGTCTGAAGCACTCTAGGGAATGGAGTGGATATACCTGGCCAGCAGCTCACCTCAAGGCCAAGATAAGCACAAGATTTGCAAACAGTCTGGTTAAGTTTCAGAGGGTGACCAAGGAACTGGATGTTGTCAATGATTTAGACTCACAGAGCTGTAAAGCATGGAAACAGGCCCTTCAGCCCACCCTGTCCCTGCCAACCAGCTTGGTATAAGGGGCAATGCCAAGCCTGTGTCGGAGCCCAGCTGGGGCTCGCGGGTCGGTCGGAGGAGCCGGGCCTCACAGGTTGGCGTCCGGCACAACGCAGAGGCCGATGGTGGTGAAGCCTCGCCGCGGCGGCGATGTCTCGCCGGTCGACGGTCGATGCCGTGAGGGAGGTGGGGGGAAAGAACAATGGAGGACCCAGCGTGGGAGGACTGCTGGGGGGGTGGGGGGAAGCACAAAAGGAGGAGCCGCCATGCTTTGTAACTTTGTCAGCGCTGAAGGTGGCTGCTATTTGTGTACTTTGTGTGTGCAAGCAAAGAATCTCACTGTGCCTAGTCACATGTGACAATAAAGTATTCCATCCCATCCTTTTTGCCTGCCTTGGGCCCAAGCCCCTCGCAACCCTTCCTATCCACATATCTGTCCAAATGTCTTTTAAAAATTGTAATTGTGTCCATTTCTATAGCTCCTTCTGGCAGCTCATTCCAAATACGGACTACATCTGAATGAAAAAGTTACCCTTGAGGTCCCTCTTAAATCTCTCTCCCCTCACCTTAAGCCTGTGCCCTTTAGTTTTAGAATCCTCTATCGCTTGGATAGCTTACACCCCAGCGGTATGAACATTGACCTCTCTAACTTCAAATAGCACTTGCCTTCCCTCTCTCTCCATCCCCTCCCCTTCCCAGTTCTCCCACCAGTCTTCCTGTCTCCGACTACATTCTATCTCTGTCCCGCCCCCTCCCCTGACATCAGTCTGAAGAAGGGTCTCGACCCGAAACATCACCCATTCCTTCTCTCCAAAGATGCTGCCTGTCCGGCTGAGTTACTCCAGCATTTTGTTGTCTACCTTCGATTTAAACCAGGATCTGCAGTTCCTTCCTACACTTATCGGACACACACTCTCTTGTGATTACCAATGCAGGAACTCACTTGCAATTTGCCCAATTAGCACCTTCTTTAATTAAGTTGATCGGAGGCAATGTATGCCAAAGCAGAAGTCAGCTTCACAAACTCATCTCTTTAAATGTACGAGGAAACAACAAAAAGCTCCACTACTGCTCATTATTTTATGTAATGCACAAAATGAAATATAAAGTTACAAGTAAAATCCATTTATGTGCCAATCAGCAGACTATTTCCACATTGCTTCAGAGTCCAAGTGGAGTAATTTGCTTTGCTCGTGTCTAATGGTAGTACGCTCCGAAAGTGACTCACTAACAGCCACAATCTATATATTCGGAGTCTATCCTCAGTCAAACTATTGTACTTTACAGGATAGGCATATTAATTGGAGTCTGCAGCATTTAAATCGTGAGCACTGCAAAGTCACGAGGGGATACATAGGGTGAATGCATAGGGTGAGTTGTTTACCCAGGTTTGGGGAATCAAGAACCAGTGGACATATGTTTAAAGTAAGAGGGCAAAGATTTAATGGCCTGTCCCACTTAGGCGATTTTTTTGGCGACTGCCGGCGACTGTCAAAGTCGTAGCAGATCGCCAAAATTTTCTTTTACCCGACGACAATGACCACGACAATGCCGAGTCAGGTCGAGATTACAGCGTCTTCGGAAACATCGCAAAATTCCCACTGTCAATGCTTCTCCGGCGTCCTAATTTTTGCTGAAATCACTGACAAGTCGGTAAGTCCTTGAGAGTTTTGAACTATAATATCTTGTATGGGTTACTTAAAAACCAAGCTTCACTGTAACAAGGAGTAAACCGGATTTCCTTCCAGTTTACTAATAGCTGTATTAAAAAAAAAAATTTTTTTTAAGTGATTAAGTGGATTTTTGTGAAAAGTGTGTGGGCATTCTGTGAAAATGCACGGGAGATGCATATCTGGTTTCTGGGTTGCATATCTGGGTTGGGAGCCCACTTTAAATGTAATCGCTGATGGCCATAAACATCGCAAAATTCCCACGCTTACCTGATCGCCAAACTGTCGCCTCCAATCTACCTGTCAAATGTCCTGACGGTAAATAAATTGGTTAAACACAAGTATTTTATGGTATTTGGAAATGACTTTACTTATTTTAATATTATGTGCTTCTAAATGCATCTAAGAGAACCTAGCAAACCTGGGGACAGCATGCGACAGCGCCCGTAATAAGCAACGATACCTGGCGACAAGCCAGCTGTCGCCGAGAAATTTCACTCCGGATGATTTCTCAGCGACGCGCTGAGATCCACTACGATTCTTGGAAGACTCCTCACGATCATGCCCGTGACACCCCGGCGAACTGACGGCAACAGCCTAGTCGCCAGCAGTCACCTTAAAATCGCCTAAAGTGAGACAGACCCTTTAATAGGAAAGTAAGCTCATCCTGCACATCTCCTTTAAACATTCCCCCTCTCACCTGAAACCTATGATCTCGAGTATTTGACATTTCCACTCTGGAAGAAAGGTTCTGACCGTCTACACAATCTATGCATCTCATCTTTTTATATACTTCTATCAGTCAACAAGAGAAACTGGCCAATCTCCCATCAATGCCATCCATGTCCATAAGTGCCAAGGAAGAACTTCCCCCTGGGGCGGAATCAAGCTGGGCTGAATGGAAATACCTCAACAGACTGAGAGCTGGTACTGGTCGTTGTAAAGACACTCTCAAGAAGTCGGGTTATAGAGACACTGAAGACATCATCTGCATATGTGGCACTGAACTGTGTCAAGTTAGGAAGAGGGGATGTTCAACGAGATCTGGGTGTCCTAGTGCATTAGTCACTGAAAGGAAGCATGCAGGTACAGCAGGCAGTGAAGAAAGCCAATGGAATGTTGGCCTTCATAACAAGAGGAGTTGAGTATAGGAGCAAAGAGGTCCTTCTACAGTTGTACCGGGCCCTGGTGAGACCGCACCTGGAGTACTGTGTGCAGTTTTGGTCTCCAAATTTGAGGAAGGATATTCTTGCTATTGAGGGCGTGCAGCGTAGGTTCACTAGGTTAATTCCCGGAATGGCGGGACTGTCGTATGTTGAAAGGCTGGAGCGATTAGGCTTGTATACACTGGAATTTAGAAGGATGAGGGGGGATCTTATTGAAACATATAAGATAATTAGGGGATTGGACACATTAGAGGCAGGAAACATGTTCCCAATGTTGGGGGAGTCCAGAACAAGGGGCCACAGTTTAAGAATAAGGGCTAGGCCATTTAGAACGGAGATGAGGAAGAACTTTTTCAGTCAGAGAGTGGTGAAGGTGTGGAATTCTCTGCCTCAGAAGGCAGTGGAGGCCAGTTCGTTGGATGCTTTCAAGAGAGAGCTGGATAGAGCTCTTAAGGATAGCGGAGTGAGGGGGTATGGGGAGAAGGCAGGAACGGGGTACTGATTGAGAGTGATCAGCCATGATCGCATTGAATGGCGGTGCTGGCTCGAAGGGCTGAATGGCCTACTCCTGCACCTATTGTCTATTGTCTATTGTCTATTGTCTATTGTCTATTGTCTATGGAGCACCTATTGAGATGTCCTCTATTGGAGCACCAATGCAAAGCTGAGGACCTTGCAGAGAACAATGATATTGCTAAGAGTTGTGTTCCGTTTTGGCTGAAACACAATATCTGGCATGTGTGGACACGATAAGAAGAAGAAGTCAACCCTCCAGAGAAACCTACACGTTCTTTCATGTCCCTCATCTCTTTCTATCCCGACTTTCGATCCCAACTACGGGCGCTGTCTGTACGGAGTTTGTACGTTCTCCCCGTGACTACGTGGGTTTTCTCCAAGATCTTTGGTTTCCTTCCACACTCCAAAGATGTACAGGTTTGTTGTTTAAATGGCTTGGTATAAGTGTAATTTGTCCCTAGTGTGTGTAGGGTAATGTTAGTGTGTGGGGATCGCTGGTCGGTGCAGAATGTGGGGCATTTACAGCAGCAAATTACTCTGGCCCACCACTACATTTATAGGAACAAAGTGCTGGAGTAACTCAACGGGCCAGGCAACATCATTGGAGAACATGTATAGGTGATGTTTCAGGTTGGGATGTTTCTTCAGCACCTTTTATAGGATGTGGAAGAAAGGAACAACACTTGGGGAATTTATGGTCACTGGGAGAACGGGCAGAAGCATCTCAGTTCATGCTGAGAACATTTGGAGTCCAAGAGTCCAACAGTGTGGAAACATGCCCTTTGGACCAACTTGCCCACCCCGGCCAACATGCCCACACCGGCCAACATGCCCACACCGGCCAACATGCCCACACCTGCCAACACGCCCACACCGACCAACATGCCCACACCGGCCAACACGCCCACACCAGCCAACATTCCCACACCGGCCAACACGCCCACACCGGCCAACATGCCCACACCGGCCAACATGCCCACACCGGCCAACATGCCCACACCAGCCAACACGCCCACACCGACCAACACGCCCACACCGGCCAACACGCCCACACCGGCCAACATTCCCACACCGGCCAACACGCCCACACCGGCCAACATGCCCACACCGGCCAACATGCCCACACCGGCCAACATGCCCACACCGGCCAACATGCCCACACCGGCCAACATGCCCACCCTGCCCAACATGCCCACACCGGCCAACATGCCCACACCGGCCAACATGCCCACACCGGCCAACATGCCCACACCGGCCATCATGCCCACACCGGCCAACATGCCCACACCGGCCAACATGCCCACACCGGCCAACATGCCCACACCAGCCAACATGCCCACACCGGCCATCATGCCCACACCGGCCAACTTTCCCACACCGGCCAACATGCCCACACCGGCCAACATGCCCACCACCGGCCAACATGCCCACACCGGCCAACATGCCCACCACTGGCCAACATGCCCACACCAGCCAACTTGCCCACACCGGCCAACATGCTCACACCGGCCAACATGCCCCATCTACACTGGTCCCACCTACCTGCATTTGGCCCATATCGCTCTAAATGTATCCTATCCATGTACCTGTCTGAATGTTTCTTATTGTTGTGATAGTCCCAGCCTCAACTACCTCCTCTAGCGGCTCATTCCGTACACCCACCACCCTGTGTGTGAAAAAGCTACCCCTCAGGTTCCTATTAAATCTTTCCCCTCTCACCTTAAACCGATGTCCTCTGGTTCTCGATTCTCCTTCTCTGGGCAAGAGACTCTGCGTGTCTACCCGATCCATTCCTCTCATTATTTTGTACCATTTTGTTTCATTCAGTGGACAATAATTACTCCACCATCAAAAGGTGCTCTGTGGCATTTGATGCCCTCTAGTGACAGTCAGCTTAGTTTAGTTTTAGAGATACAGCACGGAAACAGGCCCTTCAGCCCACCGAACCCAAACTGACCAGCGATCTCCACACACTAAGAACATCCACCACACACTAGGGCCAATTGACATTTATACCAAGCCAATTAACCTATAAACCTGTATGTCATTGGAGTGTGGGCGAAAATTGAAGATCTCGGAGAAAACCCACGCAGATCACGGGGAGAACGTACTAACTCAATATAAACAAGCGCCCATAGTCAGGATGGAACCCGGGTCTCTGGCGCTGTAAGGTAGTAGCTCTACCGCTACGCCACCGTGCCGCCCAGTAACAAATATATTTTTCCTGAACATGGTGACATATACTGTATATGAAAAAAAGAATCTTTCCATCAAGAAAATGCATGCAACATTCCCACTGCATTTTCATCCAGCTTTTTTTAAACAATTCTCTGCCTAAATGTCAAGAAATCAAACTAGATTTAGATATGGCCAACCCTAAATGGAATTAAGTCCCCCACATAATTCCCATGCCTCAGTGTATCTTTGATCAACATTACTGGATCAATATTGCCTGCATGTAGCTCAATCCAATTACATCAACCCATTCTTAATTTATTCAAGCACTTATTCCAAAATTCATCTTGTTATCGCATATTCAGTTAATACGCCACACGTCCACACTACACTCTCCGAAGAACTCTGCTATTATTTAATTAATCATGTTACTTAGTATCCTTTTCACAAAAGGGCATTTTTCGAAATTGCTCATCAAACCTTTGCTTCAGCGTCTAGCTAAGAAAAAGAAACCATCTCCTCGACCTCTGGACCTCTGGCATTTACACATAGATCCACAACCGTCCAGCTCAGCCTCACCGACAAGCCACCTGAATGAATGCCTGCAGGGTTCATGTTGAAACCTCTAGCAGCCATCTCTCTCTCTCCCCCCCTCCTTTCTTTCCATCACACTTCCCCTCCCTATCCCTCACTCTCTCCCCTATCCCCCACACCCCCTCACTTTCCCCCACCCCCCCTTCCTCCCCTCTCTATCCCTCACTCCTCCCTTTCCCCACTCCACCTCCCTTCCCCCCACACCCTCTCACTTTCCCCCACCCCCCCCCTTCCTCCTCCCCCTCTCTCCCCCCTCCCTCACTCCTCCCTTCCCCACACACCCCCTCCCTTCCCCCCACACCCCCTCCCTTCCCCCCACTCCCCCTCCCTTTCCCCCACTCCCCCCTTCCCCCTCTCCCCTCCCTTTCCCCCACTCTCCCTCCACTTTCTCCTCCCCCTTCCCTTACTCTCTCTCGATCCTCTCTTTCCCTCCCTTTCCCTTTCCCTCACACCCCCCACCCCCCATCACTTTATTATTTTCCATCGCTCTCTCACATCCCCTCTCTCACACACACAGGCATGCAGTGCCCGCTAGTACCCATCTATCTACCCTCTGTGAGTGATGCCATGCTCACTCCTGTGAAGAGTGAAGAGTGCAGAGTGCTGCCAACACACAACACTTGAATGCAGCCGCCTCATGTACTTACAGTTATTTAAAATAAGGAGCAAGCAGTTAGGTCAAGAAGACGTGTGCTGATCAAGCTGCCAAGTTGCTCTCCATGCCACCGGTAATCTCGGCAGGCAGCAGGCAAGAGCAACTCTAGCTTCAAAGTCATCCTGTGGAGTCTCATTGTCCGTAACTTGTTTTCACCCAGCCCACAGTTAACAATGGCCTGTTTCCTTTATCATCGTTACTTTTTTGCACATCTTTCATTCATTTGTTCAATATCTCTCTGCATCATTATTCTCTCAATTCCCTTTCCCCTGACTCTCAGTCTGTAGAAGGGTCTCGACCTGAATCGTCACCTATTCCTTTTCTCCAGAGATGCTGCCTGACCCGCTGAGTTACTTCAGCATTTTGTGTCTATCTTATTGTTTCAGGAGATGGCCCTTCATCAGAACTCATTTCCTCTGTGGCCAATTGCAAGAAGCATTTTCCACACAGCAAGATTGCCCGAATAAAAATGAGGTTATTGGCTTTTCTCCTGTACAAATGGGTCGTGGTTAAAGATGTTCAGGAAATCAGAGGATATTTATAATTTAGATAGATGCAGCCATGAAATCTTTAACATCCATTAACATCAATTAACAAAGCACGGAGATAATGGTTGTGAGGTGTTGACCTCTGATGTATCAAACCAGGGCAGGATTTGCACAGTGATTGGTAGAGCCCTGGAGAGTGGTGAGGGGAAGCCGTGGTAGAGTTGCTGCCTTACAGCGAATGCAGTGCCGGAGACCCGGGTTCCATCCCGACTACGGGTGCTGTCAGTACGGAGTTTGTACGTTCTCCCCGTGACTGTATGGGTTTCCTCCTACACTCCAAAGACGTACAGGTTTGTAGGTAAATTGGCTTGGTGTATGTGTAGATTGTCCCTAGCGGGTGTAGGATAGTGTTAGTGTGCGGGGATCACTGGTCGGCGCGGACCCGGTGGGCCGAAGGGCCTGTTTCCGCGCTGTATCTCTAAACTACAACCGAAACAGTGAGATTTTGTAGTTTACAGGGGTGCCCGGTTCTCCAAACCTGGCAAGTCAGATGGACAAGGTGATGAAGAATGTGGGAAGGGTATGGGGAACAAAAGTTGGAACGGCATGATGCTGCTGTATAAGACATAGTGAAACCAAACTGAGTATTGGGACCATGTTTTCCATTTTGCAGAAATGTGATTTAGCATTCCCCCAGTTCATGCAGCAGGTAACCCTGGCCTGGGGGTGTTGCAATGGGTGAAGGAATGTCTTGATCTCGTTCATCCATGGTGCTTTATTGGCCACAGTGAGATTCAGTTTGCATATATCACACATGCGGGCGCAGCCATTTTGGACGCGATTTTGGGCGGCATGGTGGCGCAGCGGCAGATTTGCTGCCTTACAGCAAATGCAGTGCCGGAGACTTGGGTTCGATCCTGACTACGGGCGCCGTCTGTACGGAGTTTGTACGTTCTCCCCGTGACCTGCGTGGGTTTTCTCCGAGATCTTCGGTTTCCTCCCACACTCCAAAGACGTGCAGGTTTGTAGGTTAATTGGCCAGGCAAATGTAAAAATTGTCCCTAGTGTGTGTAGGATAGTGTTGGCGTGCGGGGATCGCTGGGCGGCGCGGACCCGGTGGGCCGAAGGGCCTGTTTCCGCACTGTATCTCTAAATCTAAAATTATTCAAAGTCCAAAGTCCAGTCGGCCCGCGCTCTCGGTGTACTGGAGCAGTTCCCGTGATCCGACATTCCTCTCCTCTCATGGCCTGGGGGCATTACCCCGGTTCACCCTCCGACCGGTCCTTTCTCCTTGCATCCGGCGTCTCCAGCTCCCTCCCGGTTACGCCGTCTGCCAAGCCTTTGGGCGGGTTCCGGGCCTTTCCGCAGACCAATGTGGGTGTGCCAGGCCTGCTGGGCGGATCCATCATCGTGTGTTCGCAGCGGGTGTGCCGGGCCTGCTTGCCGGGAGTGTGCCAGCCCACTGCTCACCCAGAGCACTTCAGATGGAACGCTTGACTAGAATTCCCTGTGCAACCTGTAGCGTTGAGTAGTGACGGAGTAAAGCAAGAAGCAGTGGAGAACTCCAATTCTGTTTTAATGCGTCTAACTTTTCTTTTATACCCAAGTACTGCATTCTTATCTGTTAACTATACAGTTAGGGACAAATTTTCTTGGTCTTCCTGGGATTTCAATCATGATTTATCAGATGAATTATATTAGCTTCAAAGAAAGGTTTCTTTCTTAATTAATGGATACACTAATGGCTTCCAGGAAAGCTACTACAAATAGGACTTGTGAAAGCAAATCGAAAGAGATGTGCTCATGGTGTCAAAATCAAGCATTGATCCTGTTTAGTGCAAGACCATCTGGCCTGAAGTACGGTGGCAGCAGATAACGTTTGGTTTTGTGTCGGGTTAAATGGATTAAATCCATGAATCTGCCACTCTTTGACTGTCATGACTTGTCAGAATATAGTGCAGATAGACACAAGACGCTGGAGTAACTCAGCGGGTCAGGCAGCATCTCAAGAGAGAAGGAATGGGTGGCATTTCGAGTCGAGACCCTTCTTCAGACTGATGCCAGGGGAGTGGGCGAGACAGAGATAGAATGTAGTCAGAGACAGGAAGACTAGTGGGAGAACTGGGAAGGGGGAGGGGATGGAGATAGAGGGAAGGCAAGGGCTATTTGAAGTTAGAGAAGTCAATGTTCATACCGCTGGGATGTAAGTTACCCAAGCGAAATATAAGGTGCTGTTCCTCCAATTTGCGCTGGGCCTCACTCTGACAATGGAGGAGGCCCAGGACAGAAAGGTCAGATTGGGAATGGGAGGGGGAGTTAAACTGCTGAACAACCGGGAGATCATGTAGGTTCAGGCGGACTGAGCGGAGGTGTTCAGCGAAACGATCGCCGAGCCTGCGCTTGGTCTCGCCGATGTACAGGAGCCCACACCTGGAACAGCGGATACAGTAGATGAGGTTGGAGGAGATGCAAGTGAACCTCTGCCTCACCTGAAAAGACTGTCGGGGTCCTCGGAGTGTGGGGCGAAACCGAAGATCACGGAGAAAACCCACGCAGTCACGGGGAGAACGTACAAACTCCATACAAGTAGTCGGGATCTAATCCCTCCGTAGTTGGGATCGAATCCGGGTCTCTGGGGCTGCATGCGCTGTAACGTAAATCAAGGCCGAGGTATATTGGTTGGCAAAAACCTTGCGAAGAGCAGGTTAATGTGATAGTGGTGGAATTATATCCAAAATATCATGACTTGGCGACTTCCAATTGTCAATGTTGTGGGTGACAGAGTGAGGGGGGACAATGCTGCAGGAAGGGAGGTCCAGACAGCAAGATGGCAGTCGGCTATGAATGGAAATTGGACTGGAATCACAATGGGTGGTTTATAGAGGCAGTGTGATTACCGAGGGGCTGGGGCATGGTTGGGAGGGATTGGGGCAGGGGGGAGAGTTGGGCCGGGCTGAGGGGAGCAGTGGCTAATCTGGGAGGAGTGTTGGTTATGTTAGGGGTAGCATTAGATTCATAGAGTCAGAGTCATAGAGTGATACAGCGTGGAAACAGGCCCTTTGGCCCAATTTGCCCACACCAGCCAACATGTCTCAGCAACACTAGTCCCCCCTGCCTGTGTTGGGTCGATGTCCCAAGGTTCATTGGCTTGGTATAAATGTAAAGTGTCCTTAGTGGGTGTAGGAATTTATTATGGGGAACAAAGAAATGGCAGACGAGTTAAACCGTTACTTTGGATCTGTCTTCACTGAGGAAGATACACACAATCTCCCAAATGTTCTAGGGGCCGGAGAACCTAGGGTGATGGAGGAACTGAAGGAAATCCACATTAGGCAGGAAGTGGTTTTGGGTAGACTGATGGGACTGAAGGCTGATAAATCCCCAGGGCCTGATGGTCTGCATCCCAGAGTACTTAAGGAGGTGGCTCTAGAAATAGTGGAAGCATTGGAGATCATTTTTCAATGTTCTATAGATTCAGGATCAGTTCCTGTGGATTGGAGGATAGCAAATGTTATCCCACTTTTTAAGAAAGGAGGGAGAGAGAAAACGGGTAATTAGTCTGACATCAGTGGTGGGGAAGATGCTGGAGTCAATTATAAAAGACGAAATTGCTGAGCATTTGGATAGCAGTAACGGGATCATTCCGAGTCAGCATGGATTTACGAAGGGGAAATCATGCTTGACAAATCTACTGGAATTTTTTGAGGATGTAACTAGGAAAATTGACAAGGGAGAGTCAGTGGATGTGGTGTACCTCGACTTTCAGAAAGCCTTCGACAAGGTCCCACATAGGAGATTAGTGGGCAAAATTAGGGCACATGGTATTGGGGGTAGGGTACTGACATGGATAGAAAATTGGTTGACAGACAGAAAGCAAAGAGTAGGGATAAATGGGTCCCTTTCGGAATGGCAGGCAGTGACCAGTGGGGTACCGCAAGGTTCGGTGCTGGGACCCCAGCTATTTACGATATACATTAATGACTTAGACGAAGGGATTAAAAGTACCATTAGCAAATTTGCAGATGATACTAAGTTGGGGGGTAGTGTGAATTGTGAGGAAGATGCAATAAGGCTGCAGGGTGACTTGGACAGGTTGTGTGAGCGGGCGGATACATGGCAGATGCAGTTTAATGTAGATAAGTGTGAGGTTATTCACTTTGGAAGTAAGAATAGAAAGGCAGATTATTATCTGAATGGTGTCAAGTTAGGAGGAGGGGGAGTTCAACGAGATCTGGGTGTCCTAGTGCATCAGTCAATGAAAGGAAGCATGCAGGTACAGCAGGCAGTGAAGAAAGCCAATGGAATGTTGGCCTTCGTAACAAGAGGAGTTGAGTATAGGAGCAAAGAGGTCCTTCTACAGTTGTACCGGGCCCTGGTGAGACCGCACCTCGAGTACTGTGTGCAGTTTTGGTCTCCAAATTTGAGGAAGGATATTCTTGCTATGGAGGGCGTGCAGCGTAGGTTCACTAGGTTAATTCCCGGAATGGCGGGACTGTCGTATGTTGAAAGGCTGGAGCGATTGGGCTTGTATACACTGGAATTTAGAAGGATGAGGGGGGATCTTATTGAAACATATAAGATAATTAGGGGATTGGACACATTAGAGGCAGATAACATGTTCCCAATGTTGGGGGAGTCCAGAACAAGGGGCCACAGTTTAAGAATAAGGGCTAGGCCATTTAGAACGGAGATGAGGAAGAACTTTTTCAGTCAGAGGGTGGTGAAGTTGTGGAATTCTCTGCCTCAGAAGGCAGTGGAGGGCAGTTCGTTGGATGCTTTCAAGAGAGAGCTGGATAGAGCTCTTAAGGATAGCGGAGTGAGGGGATATGGGGAGAAGGCAGGAACGGGGTACTGATTGAGAGTGATCAGCCATGATCGCATTGAATGGCGGTGCTGGCTCGAAGGGCTGAATGGCCTACTCCTGCACCTATTGTCTATTGTCTATTGTCTATTGTTAATGTGCGGGGATCGCTGGGCAGTGCGGACTCGGTGGGACGAAGGGCCTGTTTCCGCGCTGTATCTCTAAATTAAACTAAAAAAAGTAGGTAAGGTAAGCAGGAATTAAACCCCTTGAGTAACACAGAACCCAGAAAACATTATTATTGGGCTTCACTCCAAGTTAAAACAGGATTTAATTGATTTACAATTGAATGCCCTACAAAGGACATTGCTCTGCTGTTGCTGCCCTCTGCTCATCACCCACCTTGTGCTGGACCCCAGGGGGAATGTGGAATATCCACCTTTGGGAGTTGCTGCTTACCTCAAACACTTTAAGGCCCTGTCCCAGTTAGGCAATTTTTTAGGCGACTGCCGGCGACTGTCATAGGCATAGCAGGTCACCGAAAGTCCAGTGACTGGACCCCCCCCACTACGACAATGTCTACGACAAGCTACAACAACCTACCACCCAGTTGACGTCAAGCTACAGCAAGCTACCGACAACCGACAACCCAATCATCGCAAGTAGAACGTCCACCTACGACCGCACCTACGACAACCGACCACCACAGAGACAACAACCTACGACAACCAAAATCAACCTACGTCACCCGTGACAAGCTACGACAAGCCATGACCCTGACGACTGAAGACAACTGAAGACAATTCACGTTTCACCCACTTTCCCTATAAAAGGGGGTGTAGAGTCGGGTTTCCGATCATTCTGCATCATGACTGTTTGAAAGTGGTGCCATGAGAAACTACTCTGAAATACAATAACTTCATACATCAATTTTCCGTCAGAATGTCAAGAATTTCCTTTATTGATATTCAAACAAAAAAAATTTAAAGGTTGATAAGAACATATAACAGTGCATTCAAAAATATTGTAATAAACTTCAATAAATTTCAATAAACTTCAAACTTTAAAATTCAAACTTTAAACAGAATGTAAGTGCAAAAACATATAAAACCTAACATCATTTATGGACACATTACACTGATGGATGATCAGATCAAGTCCACACTTGGAATTCACGGAAGTCAGCACCGGCGACAACCTACGTCACCTGGCGACAACCTGGCGACAACCTACGACAGCGCCCCCGTCAGGAGACGTCAAGCTACGCTCATTGGCGTCAAACCAACAGTTGCCAAAAGATTTCATGCCTTCACAAAATTCAGCAACGACCAGAAAAACGCTACGACTCTTTGGAGACAACTCACGACCGTGCCCGCGACACCCCAGCCACCGTGCAGAGACAGCCTAGTCACTTATAGTCGCCTAAAACATCGCCAAACTGGGACAGGGGCTTTAAAGTCAAGGCATATCTCCCCATGAGAATGATCAGCCATGATCACATTGAATGGAGGTGCTGGCTCGAAGGTGCCTACTCCTGCACCCATTGTCTATTGTCTATTGTCTATCTCTGAATGTGCCACTTGCTGTAACTTTAAACAAGTCCAGAAGCACTCGACATGATTCAATGGTACACTTATCGTCACATGTGCAAACACACCGTGAAATTCCTTTCTTACACATAGTCCAGTGCAGTATATTGCCTTACCTACAGTAAGCACATCCTCAATGAGGAAGTGTACAGTAATAGTTTACTGAGCCCATGTGCGAGAGGGACCATGTTTTTGCGCCGTTTTCTCAGTCCAGTCCGTGCTCAGGTTCTCACGAGCGGTGCCTGGTCCAGGCAAGCCCCAGGCTGATACAGGCCTCCAGCCATCGCCTGCTGTCCTTGAACCCGATGTCCTTCTCTTCGCCCGTCCATCTTTGTGCTTGGGGAACGTCCAGCAGGCCAGAATCAAAGCAATACTCCACAGAGAACAAAGAGCATGCTCCCTGCGATGATCCACTACATGGGCTTGTTGAAATGGGAGGTGGGTGCTCCATGGAGCCGGGGCATTATGCTCCAATTTTTAGTCATCATTAAATCAGCATTGCAGACACAAGGAACTGCAGGAGTTAGATTCTTTTTTTTAATCCAAAAGATTTATTCAATTATTCAAAATAATATTTACAATACAATAAAACAAAACAGAACCCACCATACTAAATGAACTACTATACAACTATCTTACAATCCTTGTCCGGGATGCATCCAATCCCCCGCGGTGCCCAATGGTCCCGGAAATCCTCCAGCGTGCCCGTGGGCAGCGCGTAGTCCCTCTCTAACACCACCCGGGCGCGGACGTTACCCCGGAAAAGGGACAGGCAGCTGGCTCGGGCAGAGCCCTCTTCCGCCTGGCGCCGTGACTCGCGGATGGCCAGCTTGGCCAGGCCCAGGAGCAACCCCACCAGGAGTTGTGAATCTGTGGAATTCTCTGCCTCAGAAGGCAGTGGAGGCCAAGTCTCTGAATGCATTCAAGAGAGAGCTAGATAGAGCTCTTAAGGATAGCGGAGTCAGGTGGTATGGGGAGAAGGCAGGAACGAGGTACTGATTGAGAATGATCAGCCATGATCACATTGAATGGTGGTGCTGGCTCGATGGGCCAAATGGCCTACTCCTATTGTCTAGTGTCTACTGACATCTTCTCCCCTATGCACAGGGTGTCCAAAGATGGGGATGGCGGGTGTGACATGCAGCCAGAAGGCAAGGAGTAGCCTCTTTAGATAATGGACCAGGGGCGGAGTTAGATTCTTGTGTAGGAAGGAACTGCAGATACTGGTTTAAACCGAAGATAAACACAAAAAGCTGGAATAACTCAGCGGGTCAGGCAGCATCTCTGGAGGGAAGGAATGGGTGAAGTTTCGGGTCACGCCCCTTCTCCAGAGGAGTCTACCTTTGGTATTAGATTCTTGATCAAAACACAAGGTGCTGGAGGAACTCAGCTGCCAGACAGTGGAGGGAGTGGATGATCTGCAGAAGGACTCCAACCTGTCACCTGCCAGGCTTTGTCCTGCCCTCCTCTTCTCCAGCTTTCTTCCACCCCCCCCCCCCCCCCCCCACCCACACCACCACCGCAATCAGTCTAAAAAAGAGTCCCACTCCAAAATGTCCCCAGTTCCAGTTCTCCAGAGATGCTGCCCGGCCCGCTGAGTTTCTTCAGCTCTTTTTCTCCCAATCTGAAACGTGGTCTGTCCATTCCAGATGCTGCATTACCAGTTGAGTTTAGTTTAGTTTGGAGATACAGCGTGGATACAGGCTGATCGGCCCACAGAGTCCGCACTGACCAGTGATCCTCGCACAGTAACACTATCCTACACATTAGGGACAAGTTACACTTATACCAAGCCAATTAACCTACAAACCTGTACGTCTTTGGAGTGTGGGAGGAAATCGAAGATCTCAGAGAAAACCAACGCAGGTCACAGGGAGAACGTACAAACTCTGTACAGACAGCACCCGTAGTCAGGATCGAACCCGAGTCTCTGGCGCTGTAAGGCAGCAACTCTATCACTGTGCTACTGTGACACCCAGCACTTTATGTTTAAATCAACATGGCAGATTTGATGTTACTCAATATGTACAAAGCGTATCTACTTTCACTAGATGTGACATCAGAAACACTGCATGCCGACCTGTATAAACCATCCACCATGAACAGGCATTGAGACCCACAAATAGATACAAATCATCATGAAAAATGAGCAAAAAAAAGCTATTGGCACTACACTGCCATCTGCTCCCTCCATAATAAACACTGAATTTCAGAGATGCTTCAAATATTGCTCTGCGCAAAAATTAACAGTCAAATTAGGCATCAAAGTTTCACTCTTAGATAGACACAAAATGCTGGAGTAATTCAGCGGGACAGGCAGCATCTCTGGAGAGAAGGAGTGGGTGACGTTTCGGATCGAGACCCATCTTCAGACTGATTATGGTGGGGGAGAGACAGCTGGAAGAGAGAAGGGTCTCGACCCGAAACGTCACCCATTCCTTCTCTCCCGAGATGCTGCCTGACCTGCTGAGTTACTCCAGCATTTTGTGAATAAATCGATTTGTACCAGCATCTGCAGTTATTTTCTTATACTACTGGCAAGTGATAGGTTGGGACCCTTTCTGCAGTCTCCATTCCCTTCATAGACTCAGTCTGAAAAAGGGTGTTGACCCAAAACGACACCCATTCCTTCTATCCAGAGATGCTGCCTGTCCCGCTGAGTTACTCCAGCATTTTGTGTCTATCTTCGGTGTAAACCAGCATCTGCAGTCCCTTCCTGCACATAAAGTTTCACTCTTGCTCTTTACTGGCTGTTTTCTTCTCTTCCTTCACTCGGTTTGATAAGGGTGGACCTCATGTCAAGGAGATGACAATCAGAATGCATGGAGCCCAATCCATTCAGACTGCAGTCTATAAACGTGAGTGCTCGTTATATATTGCATTACAACCAACAAAATCATCAGATAACAAGCATGGTCGAATCACTCGATGAGCGGCTCATTGAAACACTGGAGCCAGTTCACTAATCCTCCACAATTATAGGCTGCTGATGTACTTATGCTCAGCAATGCCATCATGCATGCTTACAGTAACTTGTTCATCTTTTCCCAGAAATCCAGCATCTAAAACTATATCTAAAACGATATCGTCAGAATGAAAAGACTTTACCACTGCTACCTGGAAATGTGTCTATCTAAGTGGAATTCTCTGCCATAGAAAGCAGTGGAGGGCAATTCACTGGATGTTTTCAAGAGAGAGTGAGATTTAACTCTTAGGGCTAACGGAATCAAGGGATATGGGGAGAAAGCAGGAACGGGATACTGATTGTGGATGATCAGCCATGATCACATTGAGTGGCAGTGCTGGCTCGAAGGGCCGAATGGCCTACTCCTGCACCTATTTTCCATGTTTCCATGCTTCTTCCAGCCACAAGAGAAAGTTATGAGCAAAGTCGAGTCCATCACATAAACCAGCCACCTCCCCATCAACTCCATCTACATTTCACGCTGCTGTGGAAAGGCAGCCAAACTAGTCACGCAGTCCCTTCCTGCCCATTCTCCCTTCTCTCCTCTCCCATTGAGCAGAAGATACAAAAACCTGAATGCACGCACCACCAGTTTCAAGAACAATTTCTTCCCCACTGTTACCAGACTCTTGAATGGACTTCTCATATTAGTTTAGTTTAGTTTAGAGATACAGCGTGGAAACAGGTCCTTTGGCCCACCGGGTCCATACCGACCAACAATACCCGCACACTCACACTATCCTACACACACTAGGGACAATTTTACATTTACACCAAGCCAATTAATCTACATACCTGTACGTCTTTGGAGCGTGGGAGGAAACCGAAGATCTTGGAGAAAATCCACTCAGGTCACGAAAAGAACGTACAAACTCCATACAGACAGCACCCGTAGTCGGGATCGACCCGGGTCTCCGGCACTGCATTCGCTGTAAGGCAGCAACTCTAACGCTGCGCCACCGCACCACCGCTCCATGTATGGAATATGCGCTGAATGAATTTGTGGTCTTCCAGTCTACCTTATTGTCACCCGTGTGCTTGTTCCTAAATCTGCACTTTCTCTGTAACATTATATTCAGCACAGTTTTCTCCCTTGCATGACCTGAACTACTTGTACTGTGTAATTTTTCTGGATATCTCTGTACACATGACAATAATAAATTAAAACCAATTGAGAAAATATTTACAATTATGCGGGCAGATCGCTTTCCTCAGTGATAAAATGCAACAAATCTAGTCTGAATGGAAGTGTTTATACCGCACTTTAAGCAGACCTGGCAAGATGACACTGACCTCTGTACACAGGACACACCGAGTGCCTAACTTATGGGATGGGCGCCGGGTGGGTGGCACGGTGGCGCAGTGGTAGAGTTGCTGCCTCACAGCGCCAGAAACCCCGTTTCAATCCTGACTACGGGTGCTGCCTGTACGGAATTTGTACATTCTCCCTGTGACCGCGTGGGTTTTCTTCAGGTGTTCCGGTTCCTTCTACACTCCAAAGATGTACAGGTTTGTAGGTTAATTGGCTTCGGTAAAACAGTAAATTGTTCCAAGCATTAGTGTACGTGGTCGGTGGTCAGTGTGGACTCATCGGGCCGAAGGGCCTGATACCACGCTGTGTCTCTAAAGTTTAGAGTAAAGTCTAAATGTTGTGAGAGTTAATAAAACAGCCCAACTTAACACGACTAATCAATCTGTCAGCTGGTGTAAGTGGAGTCCAATTTGTCCGTGAATGTTTTCACTATTTTCCCTGGGGAGCTGTGCAAAGATGCCATGTCAAAAAGAATTTCACTGTACAGTTGACTATTGACTATGTCTCTGTATTTGATAGTCCTGTCACAGGAGGACCCTGCCCACTGAATCTCCACTACATTCCCCCTGTATCAACTATATCCTTTTTTATTTAAAGATAAGATAAAGATTATACCTCGTACTCCATATATGACTGAGTTTAGAGATACAGCCCTTCGGCCCACTGAGTCCACGCCGACCATCGTTCAGTGTTCACACCAGTTCTATGTTATCCCACTTTCCCATCCACTTCCTACACACAAGGGGTAATTTACAGAGGGCCAATTACATTACAAACCCACACACCTTTAGGATGTGAGAGGAAACCCACGTGATCACAGGGAGAATGTGAAAACTCCAAACAGACAGCACCCGAGGTCAGGAACGAACCTGGGACTCCAGCACTGTGAGG
Organism: Rhinoraja longicauda; assembly: GCF_053455715.1. Lineage (NCBI taxonomy): Eukaryota > Metazoa > Chordata > Chondrichthyes > Rajiformes > Arhynchobatidae > Rhinoraja > Rhinoraja longicauda. The sequence goes on from NC_135970.1 coordinate 3,122,547, forward strand.
CAGCAGCTCTACCAGCTGCACCACCATGCCACTCGCACGGTTTGTGGTAAGACATCTTTACTCTTGTGCTCAAAATCTCCTGCAATAATGATCAACACACCATTCACCGTCCTAACCATGCATCTCACCTACAAGTTAGCTCTCAGTGATTTACAGACTTCAATGTTCCTTTGAATATGGCACTTCCTAATCCCTCTGCTTTTAAACCATAGGTCCACACTGCTATTTTCCACCATGGGACACCACTGCATACGAGTTACTAGACAAGCAAAGTGCTTGCTGGGAGTTGTTTCGTTGTGTTGTGAATGCTACATGGCATACATTAATCTATAAACTTGGTTAGGACTGTTTATGTTGTGGCCAGTTTTATTCTTGCATTGTGGCCAAGTGCACACACTGTAGGTTCCATGTTAGAGGAAGTGTAATACATGGGCCTGATGGTGAATTGGCATTATGATACTGCAGGTACAGAGTGCAGGGCATATTGACTGGTTGCACCACAGCCTGGTCTCAACACCCATTGGAACCCACGTATAAAATTATAAAAGGACTGGACAAGCTAGATGCAGAAAAAATGTTCCCAATGTTTGGGGAGTCCAGAACCAGGGGCCACAGTCTAAGAATAAAGGGGAGGCCATTTAAAGTTGAGATGAGAAAAAACTTTTTTACCCAGAGAGTTGTGAATTTAAAAGACAGTTAGATAGAGCTCTGGGGACTAGCGGAATCAAGGGATATGGGGAGAAGGCAGGCACGGGTTACTGATTGTGGATGATCAGCCATGATCACAATGAATGGCGGTGCTGGCTCGAAGGGCCAAATTGCTTCCTCCTGCACCTATTTTCTATGTTTCTATTACAAAAAATGGTGAATACTGCCCAGTCCATCACGGGTACAGAACACCCCTCCATCAAAGGGATTTATAAGAGGTGCTGTCTTAAAAAGGCAGCCAGCATCATCAAGGACCTACAGCACCCTGACTACACTCTCATTTCACTCCTGTCATCAGAAAGAAGGTACAGAAGTCTGAAAACTAGAACATGTTGGAAGGAACAGCAGATACTGGTTTACGCTGAAGAGAGACAAAAAATGCTGGAGTAACTCAGTGGGACAGGCAGCATCTTTGGAAAAAAAGGAATAGGTGATGTTTCAGGTCAAGACCCTTCTTCAGACTGAAGAAGACCCTTCTGAAGAATAGGTGTGGGAACATATGAGGTGAGGTGAGAAAGGAACAGGTGACGTCACCTATTTCTTTTCTCCAGAAATGCTGCCTGACCCGCTGAGTTACTCCAGTATTTTGTGTCTATCTTATTGTTTCAGGAGATGGCCCTTCATCAGAACTCATTTCCTCTGTGGCCAATTGCAAGAAGCATTTTCCACACAGCAAGATTGCCCGAATAAAAATGAGGTTATTGGCTTTTCTCCTGTACAAATGGGTCGTGGTTAAAGATGTTCAGGAAATCAGAGGATATTTATAATTTAGATAGATGCAGCCATGAAATCTTTAACATCCATTAACATCAATTAACAAAGCACGGAGATAATGGTTGTGAGGTGTTGACCTCTGATGTATCAAACCAGGGCAGGATTTGCACAGTGATTGGTAGAGCCCTGGAGAGTGGTGAGGGGAAGCCGTGGTAGAGTTGCTGCCTTACAGCGCCAGGGACCCGGGTTCCATCCCGACTACGGGTGCTGTCAGTACGGAGTTTGTACGTTCTCCCCGTGACCTGCGTTGGTTTTCTCCGAGATCTTCGGTTTCCTCCCACACTCCAAAGACTGTAATGGTCAGGTTCAGGAACAACTTATTCCCAACAACCATCAGGCTGTTTAACACTACGAAAGCCAGAAAATGCTGGAAAAACTCACCAAGTCAGGCAACATCCGTGGAAAGTGAAACAGTCAACATGTCAGGTCTGCCACCCATTGTCAGAACTGGTACCCTGACCCAAAACATTGATTGCTTCTCTTCGCACAGATGCTGTGCGAACTGCTGAGTTTCTAGCTGCTGGTTTGGATGTTGTGGTTACAGGTCAATGTATTGTCCTGGTCTGGGCAACGAGACTCAAATTTATAACATTATGACCTTATGACCTTAATACTAATTTATTTCTTGATTTATAATCTAATCCAATTGATATCTTTGATTGGTACGGGTGTCAGAGGTTAAGGGGAGAAGGCAGGAGAATGGGGTTGAGAGGGAGAGAGATAGGTCAGCCATGATTGAATGGCAGAGTAGAGTTGATGGGCCAAATGGCCTAATTCTGCTCCTAGAACTTATTAACATGAAATTAAGCAACAAAATTCCCAGCTCATGGAAAGTATAATCATTTCAGCTCCAGAAGAGGGCAGCATCTATGTGCATTCCACCCTACAGAAAGGGAACAAACAAAATAAATGCACCGAATTTGAAAAGTTAAAAGTTTTTCAAAAGGAGCATTTCACGAGGATATCTCTTTTTTTTTTTCCTGCCGGTTTTCTTTTTACGTAAGAGGACGTGAATCACGGTGAAGAGTTATCGGACTGATCGAACCTGTTCAATTAATCTGCCCTCAGCTCGATCTCATTTTACAATGTAATCTAATTTTAGCTGAACCTGCTTTCAAAAGATGGGCTCAGCAAGTGTCTGACAAGAAAACTGACCAAGTTTTTTTTTCTCTCCCCCCTGCATTTTATAAGCATGGCTCTCTGCCCAGACTGACTATAAACAGGCTGTTGGAAAAAGGGATCAGTGGATTAAGTGCCTGTGGATTTTTCAGTTTCGGACGTTAACAGGTCACATTTGAATGATTCCATTTTAAACTTAACGCATTCCACTGCCAGTCCATCAGATCCATTTGCCTAATGAGTCCCCTTTGCAATGAAAGTAAACGATAGCTGTTTACAGTAAATTATTCAATTAGCCATTGAGAAGGCTATTAGCTATTGTTTGACATAGAGAAATTAAAATACACAATAAACCTTACTTCACTAACGTTAAAAATCATTAATCATTTCACCCGCCTGTAAAAGAATCACTTAACTGTGGAAAAATGTGAATCATACAAAAAAAGAGTTGAATATTCAGAACTTTTCTCCCCAAATAATCACAATCATGAATTCACAGTGAGAATTAGTGGAAGCCAGTTTGATTATGTCTAAGCAATAGTTATAACTCTGGGGAAAATCCAGTTCTCAATAAGAGAAGGTACAAATAAAATAAAACTAAACTGAGCTATTTAAACCATTCCTTCTCTCCAGAGATGCTGCCTGACCCGTTGACTTACTCCAGCATTTTGTGTCTACCTTCTATTTAAACCGAAGATGGACACGAAAAGCTGGAGTAACTCAGCGGGCCAGACAGCATCTCTGGAGAGAAGGTATAGGTAACGTTTCGGGTCGAGACCCTTCTTCAGACTGAGAGCCAGGGGCAAGGGAAATGAGAGAAGTAGACAGTGATGTAGCAAGATATAGAACAAATGAATGAAATATACCAAAAAGTAACGATGATAAAGGAATCAGGCCATTGTTAGCTGTTTGTTAAGTGGGCACAAGTACAGACAATGAGACTCAACAAGATGACTTTGAAGCTGGTACGACTTGGGTGGGGGAGGGATGGAGAGAGAGGGAATGCAAGGGTTACTTGAAGTTAGAGAAATCAATATTCATACCACTGCCCAAGCGAATATGAGATGCTGTTTTAACATTATTCTCCCCCCCCCCCCACCCCTTCTCCCTCCCCCTGTACCTTCCATCCTTCTCTCTGTATCTGACACACTTTAGCTTCTGTTTCACCTCAAGCCTTTGTCACTGACTCCACTCATCTGCCAATCACCCCCTCATCTGTATCCACCTATCACTTACCATGCCATGTTCCACTCCACCTCTCTTTTCCAGATTTCTCCCCCCTACTACAATCAATCTGAAGAAGAGGTCCCAACCTGAAACAATCCAGAACTTTCATTCCATAGATGCTGCCTGACCCGTTGAGTTCCTTTGTGTTTTGCAACATCTGTAGTTCTTGTGTCTCTACATTAACTTCAACTACCGTTAGCATATTTATTATTATTATAAAAGCATTCATTTTTGACTTGCTCGTTAGCTGCTTACAGTTAGGTGGCGAAGCGGTAGAGTTGTGCCCTACAGCGAATGCAGACCCAGATGCCGGAGACCCGGGTTCGATCCCGACTACGGGTGCTGTCTGTACGGAGTTTGCACGTTCTCCCCATGACCTGCGTGGGTTTTCTCCGAGATCTGTGGTTTCCTCCCACACTCCAAAGACGTGCAGGTTTGTAGGTTAATTGACTTGGTAAATGTAAAAATTGTTCCTAGTGGGTGTAGGATAGTGTTAATGTGCGGGGATCGCTGGTCGGCGAGGATCCGGTGGGCCGAAAGGGCCTGTTTCCGCGCTGTATCTCTAAACTAAAGTTGTGACTACCCTGTGGTGATTTGTGATTTGATAGTCAATAGACAATAGGTGCAGGAGGAGGCCATTCGGCCCTTCGAGCCAGCACCGCCATTCAATGTGATCATGGCTGATCATTCTCAATCGTGAGATGGGTTAACATTTAAAAGACACGTACATGGGTAGGAAAGGTTGAGAGGGATGTGGGCAATACTCCCATGGGCAAATGGGACTAGCTTAGATGAGGCATCTTGGTGGGCCAAATGTCTGTTTCTGTGCTGTATGAATATGACTGACTAAATATCCATTTATCAGTAGAAATCTTTCAAGAGCACATTTATTATCCATACAAGAACAAGTAGGCACCAAATCTGACTATTGGCTCTCATTACAGTCAGATTAAAATTTCTAGTAAAATGTTCTCAAGCAGAATTTGAAACGTGCTGCCTGATAAAAATAAAGCACCTGTAGTTAATTTGCAAAAGTGCCTCGTGAAACTCGGAGTGATTTTGCTTCACTTCACAGCTTTCTTTGTGATGCAAGGATGTTTAGCTCAGAACTCTGGATGGGTTACATGGATTATTATACAACTCCAGTACCACACAGAATTGTAATCCTAAACAGAAGTCTGTTAAAGAAACTATCTGGTATCCCCACCGAGCTGTTGTGTGAAGACGTGCACAGTCCATGCCGACCATCTTTGTCATATTTTTCATTTCAAAATATAATAACGGAACAAAATCAGTGATTTTTAGTTCTCTGACAAACAGGTGCATGTGCCAGGTACATCCCAAAGTGGTGGTATCCACATGAAGCACTCACCTTCCATCCACCCGCCAGCTTAGTTTAGAGATACAGTATGGAAACAGGCCCTTCAGCCCACCAAGTCCGCACTGACCAACAATCACCTATACACCAGTTTAGTTTAGTGTAGAGACAAAGTATGGAAACAGGCCCTTCAGCCCATCAAGTCAACACTGACTAATGATCACCTGTACATCAGTTTAGTTTAGTTTAGAGATACAGCGTGGAAACAGGCCCTTCGGCCCATTGCGTCTGCACCGACCAGCGATCCCCGCACACTAACAGGACCCTACGAGGGACAATTTTACATTTACACCAAGCCAAACCGACAAACCTGTACGTCTTTGGAGCGTGTGAGGAAACCGAAGATCTCGGAGAAAACCCACACGGGTCACGGGGAGAACGTACAAACTCCGTACAGACAGCACCCGCAGTCAGGATTGAACCCGGGTCCCTGGCGCTGTGAGGCAGCAACTCTACTGCAACACCACCGTGCCGCCCTAACTCAACCACTCCCTACACACCAGGGGCAATTTACAGAAGGCGATTAATCTACAAACCCGAAGGTATTTATTCACAAAATGCTGGAGTAACTCAACAGGTCAGGCAGCATCTCAGGAGAGAAGGAATGGGTGACGTTTCGGGTGAAGAAGGGTCTCGACCCGAAACGTCATCCATTCCTTCTCTCCTGAGAGCTGCCTGACCTGCTGAGTTACCCCAGCATTTTGTGAATAAATACCTTCGATTTGTACCAGCATCTGCAGTTATTTTCTTACACTATAATTAATCTACAAACTCGCTCGCCTTTGGGATGTGGGGGGAAACCGGAGCACCCGGAGAAAACCCACGTGGTCACAGGGCCTCTCTCTGTGCTGTACAGATCTACGATTCTATGACATTTGCTCAGATTGTGCAAATACCTTGGTATTTCCTGAGCCTCGGGACCAGAGAAACCAATACTTTGGGCCATCTTCTTCTGCCCACCAAATGTGATTAGAAGAGTGCAAAAAAAGCTAGTATTTCTCCTAGTTTCCCATCTTCTAATCAGACGCATAGCACAGCAAGGAGTTGAACAAATGTTCCATATCAGTGGCGGGGAATATTCTGGTCTGACTCTGGAAACAATGAGTGGTCTGAAATGCTTTTACAATTTTCATGACCACATTTTCGAGCAAAGTGTGGCACTTCACTTGATTAGTTTTATAAAATAAAAGCTGTAAGCAAATATATCACAAACTTTAGCACTTTACCAATTATAAATTAGCACTAAATTGGATTTTATGATGAAAGTTACAAAAAAAAATAGCAGAGGCAGTGTCTTTATTTCCGGACCATACGCACGGCTTACAATAAATTAGAGGTTATCAGCATCATGATGATAGGGGGAGTTGATTTTGAAAATGCACCGTATTATTACATAACATATACTTTGTCTCTTGTGTTATTCATTTGAGTCAATATTTACACAAAGTGTAGCTTTCCCCTTGAGGACAAATAATCAGTTTTATATCTGGATGTATTGCATAAGGAATCTCTACATAACATGTGATGTTTTCACTGGTGGGAGAATCTCGAACCAGAGGCCACTGCCTCGGAATAAAAGGACGTAACTAGAATGGAGACGAGAAGGAATTTCTTTTGCCAGGGTTGGTGAATCTGTTGAATTCATTGGGGGCCAAGTCATTGGGTATTTTTAAAGCTATTCTCGGCGTCAAAGGTTACAGGGAGAAGGCAGGTGAATGGGGTCGAGGGGAATCAGTCATGATCAAATGGTGGACCTGACTTAATGGGCCAAATGGCCTAATCCTGCTCCTACGTCTCATGACCTTATGAACACGAAAACACAAGCTTGGGTGTCATTGACCTATTGCTAGTTGGGTAACGCTGGTTGATGGATTGGTGTGATGGTCCATGATGTGCTAATGATCTAGCAATTTTTTAAAAACACATTACCTCAAAATACACAAAGTGCTGGGGCAATCCAGCAGGTCAGGCAGCATCTCTGGAAAACATGGATAGGTGACGTTTTGGGTCGGGACCAATCACAAGTCTGAAGAAGGGTCGTGACTTGAAACGTTGCCAATCCATGTTCTCCAGAGATGTTGCCTGACCCACTGAGTTACTCCAGCACTTTGTCTTTATTGGTCAACCAGCATCTGGAGTTCCTTGCTTCTTCAAACTCATCACCAGAGTCCACCTCATCCAGCAAGTCCCACTGAACTGCTCCCTAAATGATAGTGTAGATTACGTCCAACTAGAGATACAGTGGACATGATCTTCACATCACAGCTCTAAATACTGTCGAGGTATCACCCCACGTACATGACTTGTATTGATTTACAAGGCATGTGTGCCTGCCAAGCAACAGTGGAGAATCCTTCACCAGTTTGGTTGCCCACAAACGATTATTTCCATTTTACATGTTACAGGATGGCATTTGTGGCATGATGCTAAACAATAGATTTGCTAAAAACACAATCTCATCAGACACAGAGATCAAGGAAGGTGGTGTCATGGCTTTCTCACATCAGGATTGCAGTAAAGCAGAGTGAATGAGCATATGGAAAGTTAGCTGCCCATTTGCCTGGTTTCAACAAAGCATAAAATGCACATGCATCTCCTAACATGCGAGGAGCCAACCTGGTCGACTGTGCATGTGCCAGAGTCTCAGAGTGTTCATCTCCATTCCCACACTGATCTCCCCGTAACTTGCTCTCTTCATGTGACCATCAACTCCCCTCCCTCAGCTAGTTTAGTTTAGTTTATCATTGTCACTTGTGCCAAGGTACAGTGAAAAGCTTTTTGTTGCATGCTACCAGTCAGCGGAAAGATTGTGCATGATAACAATCAAGCCGTCCACTGTGTATGTACAGATACAGGATAAAGGGAATAACATTTAGTGCAAGATGAAGTCCAGTAAAAGTCCAATTAAAGATAGTTTGAGGGTCTCCAATGAGGTTGATGAGAGGTCAGGATGGCTCTCCAGTTGGTGATGGGATGGTTCAGTTGCCTGATAACAGCTGGGAAGAAACTGTCCCTGAATCTGAAGGTGTGTGTGTTTTCAAACTTCTGCACCTCTTGCCTGATGGGAGAGGTGGGAGTGGCCGGGGTGAAAAAGCCCCCGGACACCCACTTTGAGTCACAGTCTGACCTTTTTCACTACCATTGGCAGAATCTCTGATATAGTTGATCTCATTCTCAAACAGATTCACATTGCACCTTATAAGAAAATAACTGCAGATGCTGGTACAAACCGAAGGTATTTATTCACAAAATGCTGGAGTAACTCAGCAGGTCAGGCAGCATCTCAGGAGAGAAGGAATGGGTGACGTTTCGGGTCGAGACCCTTCTTCAGACTGATGTCAGGGAGGCGGGACAAAGGAAGGATATAGGTGGAGACAGGAAGATAGAGGGAGTTCTTGGAAGGGGGAGGGGAAGAGAGGGACAGAGGAACTATCTAAAGTTGGAGAAGTCGATGTTCATACCACTGGGCTGCAAGCTGCCCAGGCGAAATATGAGGTGCTGTTCCTCCAATTTCCGGTGGACCTCACTATGGCACTGGAGGAGGCCCATGACAGAAAGGTCATACTGGGAATGGGAGGGGGAGTTGAAGTGCTCGGCCACCGGGAGATCAGATTGGCCAACGCGGACCGAGCGCAGGTATTGAGCGAAGCGATCGCCGAGCCTGCATTTGGTTTCGCCGATGTAAATAAGTTGACATCTGGAGCAGCGGATGCAATAGATGAGGTTGGAGGAGGTGCAGGTGAACCTCTGTCTCATCTGGAAAGACTGTTTGGGTCCTTGGATGGAGTTGAGGGGGGAGGTAAAGGGACAGGTGTTGCATCATGTGCGGTTGCAGGGGAAAGTACCTGGGGATGAGGTGGTTTGGGTAGTAAGGGACCAGTGGACCAGGGAGTTACGGAGGGAACGGTCTCTGCGGAACGCAGAAAGCGGAGGGAATGGGAAGATATGGCCAGTGGTGGGGTCCCGTTGTAGGTGACGGAAATGTTGGCGGATGATTTGTTGGATCCGCTGGCTGGTGGGGTGGAAGGTGAGAATGAGTACAAAGTACATCTGCTGAAGTTGGACAGACATGAAATGCTGGAGTAACGCAGCGGGTCAGGCAGCATCTCTGGACAGAAGGAATGGGTGACGTTTCGGGTCGAGACCCTTCTTCAAGGCTATTTGGGATAGTACACATTTATCCAATGTGTACACATTTATCCAATATTTTGGGACAGTTGTGCAATGTAAATAAAAAACATAGCATCCCAGATATAAGCTTATATGAACAATTAGCTCAATTTTAAAAGTATAATGTGCAGTCAATCATATTTGTCTATTTAGAATCCTGATAAACCTCCTGTTCCTTCAGGCATTGGGTGATTAGCATTTTACAGAATAAGCAGAGGCAATGCCAGCCATTAAGAAATTGTGTGAAATTTATAACCCATTTAGATATTATATCAAAATAAAAGTGAAGTCAGGGATTAGCATTTCCCGTTGGATCTCCCAAGATCTGCGTATTACTTGCATTCTTGGCTTGTCAAGAGGTGTTTACCAAATCCAAAGCCCATTCTCAACGCAAATTTATGCCATTGTCAAGGACATGGCATTTACCCAAACGTTCTTTATTAGTCACCAAAATTATTCGAGAAAAAGTCTGCAAAAAGCTCCTTTGAGCATCTTGTGCGCTTGACACCCCGATTATAAATCACGCATTACCAGGAGAAGGCCGGCTAGCCCACGAACAGCCGTCTGACCTTGCGGGGACAGCTGATTTGGCAACTTCGACTTTAACATACAGAATTAAACTGTTAATTTAAAGATTATATTAAAAGAAACACTCTACTTCTTTAAATACAATAATGAAAATTGATGGGGCCGCTGGTGGAAGCCTGCCAGATGCATCATTTTATCTCGTGTCATTCAGAAAGCTGAATTGTCACTTTCCTGCCAATGTTGTGCATTTAAGGTGACAAACCTCTGAATTTCAAACAGGTACCACAGGCACAGGTCTGTCCCTTTTGAGGCAGTAAGTTTATGCATTTTCTGTAAATGGCCTCCAAGTTCCACAGCGGAGAACCTGGTGTGTTTTATTTTGAGTCTGTGTTGGAGTCTGACAGTTCAGGTCACATCTATTAAAATCAAAGAATTGTTTAAATTGATCTATAAATATTCTGCATATTTATAGGAAGGAACTGCAGATGCTGGTTTACACCAATGATAGGCACAAAATGCTGGAGTAACTCAGCGGCTCAGGCAGCATCTCTTAAGAAAAGGAATAGGTGACGTTTCGGGTCTCGACCCGAAACATCATCCATTCCTTTTTCTGTCATGTTGCATTTGTATAAGTCGTTGGTGAGACCGCATTTAGAATATTGTGCTCAGTTCTGGGCACCATGTTATAGGAAAGATATTGCCGAGCTTGAAAGGGTTCAGAAAAGATTTACGAGGATGTTGCCAGGACTGGAGGGTGTGAGCTATAGGGAGAGGTTAAGTAGGCTGGGTCTTTATTCCATGGAGCGCAGGAGGATGAGGGGGGGTCTTATAGAGGTGTACAAAATCATGAGAGGAATAGATCGGGTAGATGCACAAAGTTTCTTGCCTAGAGTAGGGGAATCGAGGACCAGAGGACATAGGTTTAAGATGAAGGGGAAAAGGTTTAATAGGAATCTGAGGGGAAACTTTTTCACACAAAGGATGGTGGGTGTATGGAACAAGCTGCCCGAGGAGATAGTTGAGGCTGGGACTATCCCATTGTTTAAGAAACAGTTATATAGGTACATGGATAGGACAGGTTTGGAGGGATATGGCCAAGCACAGGTAAATGGGTCTAGTGTAGCTGGGACATTGTTGGCCGGTGTGGGCAAGTTGGACTGAAGTGCCTGTTTCATATCATATTCATATATTATATACAGCCAGAAACAGGCCTTTTCGGCCCTCCAAGTCCGTGCCGCCCAGTGATCCCCGTACATTAACACTATCCTACACCCACTAGGGACAATTTTTACATTTACCCAGCCAATTAACCTACATACCTGTACGTCTTCCACATTGTATCACTCTGTCTCGATGACTCTAAATGTTGCCTGACCCGTTGAGTTACTCCATAACATTCTGAATGTTTTTTACATTTGTTAGTCTTGCTTGTAAGAAACGATTGAATTTCGCATTTCTGCATTATGACCATTAAGTTGTTTTCATCTTTGACAAGCTGGCTTTGTCTTTTAATGATCTCCCCCCTCTCTAGTGATATAACCTTGTTGCTGGTGATGATGGCCTATCACGGTGATGTCCAACATTAATGCTCCATTGAGAGACAGAGCAGAGGAAGAACAAAAAGTGAAGAAAGCAGCTTTTAGCCATTTCACACCCTCTTGGAATGACACAAATATTCAGGCGCAGAGATGGACACCTTGCTAATTTGTGGAAAACTGCCTTCCGAGTCATCACTCTAACTCTGTTGAATTTTGCTATCTCAAACCAGCACCAGTTTCAGCCAAGGTGTTGCACAATATTCAACTTTAAGCCACCAGCACGGTGGCGCAGCGGTAGAGTTGCTGCCTTACAGCGAATACAGTGCCTGAGACTCAGGTTCGATCCTGACTACAGGCGTCGTCTGTAAGGAGTTTGTACGTTCTCCCCGTGACCTGCGTGGGTTTTCTCCGAGATCTTCGGTTTCCTCCCACACTCCAAAGACATACAGGTATGTAGGTTAATTGGCTGGGCAAATGTAAAAATTGTCCCTAGTGTGTGTAGGATAGTATTAATGTGCGGGGATCGCTGGGCGGCGTGGACCCGGTGGGCCGAAGGGCCTGTTTCCACGCTGTTTCTCTAAATCTAAAAAACAAATCTAAAAAAGAATTCTGTCCGTTCCATCTCCAGATGCTGCCTGACGCAGAGTTCCTCCAGTACTTTGTGTTATGCTCTCGTCATCTGAACTTGAAACAGGTTATAAAGACATACGAAAGAGAGGACTTTTTTCCCCCCCTGCCTGCAACTATTAAAAAATGTTGCATATTTCCCTAAACGCAGAATCTCAATCTCAGCAGCAAGAAACTGTAATAACAATATCATGCCCTGTACGAAATTATAAGACACTGATTCCATCAATGGATAGTATAAGAAAATAACTGCAGATGCTGGTACAAATCGAAGGTATTTATTCACAAAATGCTGGAGTAACTCAGCAGGTCAGGCAGCATCTCGGGAGAGAAGGAATGGGTGACGTTTCGGGTCGGGTCATCAGTCTGAAGAAGGGTCTCGACCCGAAACGTCACCCATTCCTTCTCTCCCGAGATGCTGCCTGACCTGCTGAGTTACTCCAGCATTTTGTGAATAAATACCATCAATGGATGGGTGCTATTTGATCATCAAACTAAAGTTTAGCTGACAAAATATGTAGGAAGGAACTGCAGATGCTGGTTTAATCCGAAAATAGACACAAAATACTGGAGTAACACAGCGGGACAGGCAGCATCTCTGGAGAGAAGGAATGGGTGAAGTTTCGGGTCATTCGATTCGGTCTGAAGAAGGGTCTCGACCCGAAACGTCACCCATTCCTTCTCTCCAGAGATGCTGCCTGACCTGCTGAGTTACTCCAGCATTTTATGTCTATCTAAAGTTTAGCAGATATTTGCTTGACTTTATATCATCTACTGCTTCAGACTGAACAATGCATGGTCATGGGTTTACTTGAAGACAGAAGGAACGGCTGATGCTGGAATCCTGCATGGAACACAAAGTGCTGGAGTTACTTGGCAGGTCAGGAAGCATCTGTGGATCATGGATGCATGACATTTTAGGTCGGGACTCTTCTTCGGACGTTAGACAATAGACAATAGACAATACGTGCAGGAGTAGGCCATTCGACCCTTCAAGCCAGCACCACCATTCAATGTGATCATGGCTGATCATTCTCAATTAGATTTTTTTAGATTTAGAGATACAGCGCAGAAACAAGCCCTTCAGCCCACCGAGTCCGTGCCACCCAGCGATCCCCACACATTAACACTATCCTACACACACTAGGGACAATTTTTACATTTTACCCAGCCAATTAACCTACATACCTGTACGTCTTTGGAGTGTGGGAGGAAACCGAAGATCTCGGAGAAAACCCCCGCAGGTCACGGGGAGAACGTACAAACTCCGTACAGACGGCGCCCGTAGTCAGGATCGAACCTGAGTCTCCGGCGCTGCATTCGCTGTAAGGCAGCAACTCTACCACTGTGCCACCGTGCCCATTCCAGCCTTCTCCCCATACCCCCTGACTCCGCTATCCTTAAGAGCTCTATCTAGCTCTCTCTTGGAAGCGTTTATTAGGATTTTCGTGCAACTCTGGTCACGTATACTGCTGAGAAAGCACAGAGAAGCAGACAGGAGATGCAAAAGCTTCATGCCACCCACTAAGTTTTGCTGATGCACAGATTAATTGGCTGGTAGAAAAGATCCCAGACTCTAAGTTCGGGAGTATGTGAAAATAATCAGCATTCAACGCATCATCGAGTCAGAGTCACACAGCATGGAAGCAGGCCTTTCAGCCCAACTCGTCCAAGATGCCCCATCTAAGCTAGACCCATTTCCCCGCATTTGACCCATTTCCCTCTAAACCTGTCCTATCCATGCACCTGCCCGAGTGACTTTCTAGTGTTGTTACTGTACCTGCCCCAACTGCCTCCTCTGGCAGCTTGTTCCATGTACCCGCCCGGTTCCCTGTGTCACATGATCTTTCCTGACTGAGAGGAGAAATCTCACGGCAGAAATACCAACAGGTTGGTGTGGAGGAGAATGAAAAGCAGCCAAGAGGAGGCAGACAGGAAAATTAAATCACCAACTCATTAATTGACAAGTTATGCTCCTAAAATCCGTAGTGTATGACTAGCCCATCTACATCTTCATGATATATAGGACTATATAACCCCAGTAACTGTCTAATTGCACTCTATCCTTCCAACATTGGGAGTAGACTTCATGTAACAACCACAAACATGCCTTTGTTGTAAATCAATGCCATGCAGCCAATAGTGGTGTGTACTCAGTCCATTTTAACAGCTTCTGAACATTTGTAGATTCACAGTGGTTCTTGACCATTGGATAATCAGCAGGAAATCTGGGGTTGCTGTACCAAATTCCTGTTTTGTAAGCTATGCCAGAAAAACCTTAGGAAACCCTTGCCGAAATATCTTGTCATTTGAAATATCTCATCTTTCCTTTTATCAGGAATTTAAGCAAAAAGAAAGATAGGCAAACATTTATTTCTAATATATGATTCCAGTCTCAGGTACTAATCAGTCTCGTCCAACCCCCCCCCCCCCCCCCCCCCCCTCCTCCCCCAATGCCCAAGTATAGTAGGTCAAATGAAAGGCAATGTAATATATGATCATATAATATTTTATTTGCCTTGTTCCAGACCTAAACTCAAGCTAAGACACTGGAACAAATGCAAGCTTGTCTGCCAATTATGCTGTGCTATCTGGACATGAGGAATGATGCTAAACAAGTCTTTGGAGTGTGGGAGGAAACCAGAACACCCGGAGAAAACCCACGCCGGCACATGGTGAACGCATAAACTCCGCAGAGATAGCACCCGAAGTCAGGATCGAACTAGGTCTCTGGCGTTGTGAAGCAGCAAATCTACCACTACGTCGCCCACTAGATTATGTTATCCCACTTTCTCATCCACTCCCTACACACTCGGAGCTCAATTTACATGGGGCCAATTAACCTGCAAACCCACAGGTCTTTGGGTTGTGGGAGGAAACCGGAGCACCCAAAGGAAACCCACACAGTCACAGGGAGAATGTGCAAACTCCACACAGACAGCACCCGATGTCTGGTTCGAACCGGGGTCTCTGGACTGAGACAGCAGTTCTACCCGCTGCACCACTGTTCAGATCTTCTGAGAGTAGGCCATTCAACTTCCTCAGCCTGTTTGCTTTCAGTGAAAGATCCGTCTCAATTCCATCTGCACACAACTCATTATTTCCTTCCATTCACCTAACTTGCAAAAACTTCATTCCAAGTTTGTGTCCCGAAACCCAATAAATTACTTGCAAAATCCAATACTGATTGATTTCTCCAGAACATTTCCTTTACCAATACTAATCACTTTTAAGTTCCTTACTTTCATTAGGCTCATAGAATCATCACATCATACAGCGTGGAAACAGGCCCTTGACCAACTGGTCCCATTGGCCATGCCCACATCCTTCAAAACCTTCCCTATCCATGTCAAAATATCTTCTAAACATTGTGATAGCATCTGCCTCAACTAACTCACCTGGCTACTCATTCCTTATACCCTCCACCCTCTGTGTGGAATAGTTGCCCCTCAGGTTCCTATTAAATCTTATCCCTCTCATCTTCACCCTCTAGTTCTTCATTTTGCTACTCTGGGTAAAAGACTCTTGTGCATGGACCCAATCTATTCCACACATTTATTTACATCTCTATAAGATCACCCCTCAGCCTCCTACACTCCAAGGAATAAAGCCCTTGCCTGCCCTAACCTCTCCCTATAGCTCAGCCCCTCCAGTCCTGGCACCAACCTCGTAAATCTTCCCTGCACTCTTTCCATCCTTCCTATAGCAGAGTGACCAAAACTGAACAAAAACTCCAAATGCAGCCACAACAATGTACTGTACAACTGTGACATAACATCTCAACTACCTCCCTCTGGCAGCTTGTTCCAGTTCTAGTCTACTCCGCCATTCAATAATAGCTCAACTATCTCTCCCTCCAAACCCCACTCTCCTGCCTTCTGCCCATGACCCCTGACACCCGTACTAATCAAGAATCTATCTAATCAAGAAAGAGGGCGGCACGGTGGCGCAGCGGTAGAGTTGCTGCCTTACAGCGAATGCAGCGCCGGAGTCCCGGGTTCGATCCTGACTACGGGCGCCATCTGTACGGAGTTTGTACGTTCTCCCCGTGACCTGCGTGGGTTTTCTCCGAGATCTTCGGTTTCCTCCCACACTCCAAAGAAGTACAGGTTTGTAGGTTAATTGACTGAGTAAATGTAAAAAAAAAAAATTGTCCCTAGTGTGTGTAGGATAGTGTTAATGTGCGGGGATCGCTGGGCGGCGCGGACTCGGTGGGCCGAAGGGCCTGTTTCCGCGCTGTATCCCTAAATCTAAAAAATCTAAAAAATCTATCTATCTCTTCCTTAAAATTATCAATTGATGGCCTCCACAGCCTTCTGTGGCAAGGAATTCCTCAGATTCACCACCCTCTGACGCCAACAATATCTCTAGTGTAGAGGATAGTGTTCCTGTACGGGGTGATTGCTGGCTGGCACGGACTCGATGGGCCGAAGATTCACCACTCTCTGACTGAAGAAATTCCTCCTTGGCTCCTTCCTAAAGAAACGTCCTTTAATTCTGAGGCTCTATCGTTGTAAAGGCAGTAACTCCACTGCTGTGCCACTGATTGCAGGGCATCCTCAATAGGGAAGAGGAGCAGCTGGAAGTAGTTGTGCATGTAGGCACAAATGACATCGTTTAAAGAAGAGAAAGGAGATTCTGCAAAGCGAGCATAGAGAATTGGGTAGGAGGCTGTAAAGCGGGACTTCCAGGGTAGTTATCTCTGGTTTGCTTCCAATACCTCATGCTAGTGAAGGTAGGAACAGGGAGATAGGGGCTGAGGAGTTGATTTAGATTTCTAGACCACTGGGATCTCTTCTGGGGCAGGAGTGACCTGTCAAAAAGGGACGGGTTGCACCTTAATTGGAGGGGGACCAACATTCTGGCAGGCAGGTTTACTCATGCTACTGGGTGGGTTTAAGCTAATTAGTGGGGGGGGGGGGGGGTCAACAACACGGAAGTGCATGCGTGCAGGTAATGGGAACGAGAGTGCAGGAAGGGTCACGTTTAGACTAATAGGTCAGGGGATGGGAACCTATGCAGGGAGACAGGGGGCCGTAAAATTAGGGCAGAATCAAAAGATGGAAGGGAGAAAAGAAAGACAACAAATAAAGTTTTGTGCATTAATGCGAGGAGCATTCGTAATAAGGTGGATGAAATGAATGCGCTGTTAGTTGTTAACGGATATGATATAGTTGGGATTACGGAGACATGGCTCCAGGGTGACCAAGGCTGGGAGCTAAACATGCAGGGGTATCCAATATTCAGGAAGGATAGACGGAAAGGAAGAGGAGGTGGGGTGACATTACTGGTTAAAGAGGAGATTAATGCAATAGTAAGCAGAGACGTTAGTTTGGATGATGTAGAATCGGTATGGGTAGAACTGTGAAATAGCCAAGGGCAGAAAACGCTTGTTGAAGTTGTGTACAGACCATCAAACAGCAGTAGGGAGGTTGGGGATAGCATCAAACAGGAAATTAGGGATGCGTGTAGCAACGTTTCAGCAGTTATCAGGGGTGACTTTATTCTGGGCAAACCAAATTGGTCACAACACAGAAGAGGAGGATTTCCTAGAGTGTATACGGGATGGATTTCTAAGCCAATATGTAGAACAACCGACTAGAGGGCAGGCCATCCTAGACTGGGTATTGTGTAATAAGGAAGGATTAGTTAGCAATCTTGTTGTGCAAAGCCCCTTTGGCAACAGTGACCACAATATGGTGGAATTTGGCATTAAGGTGGAGGGTGACACAGTTAATTCAGAGACAAGGGTCCTGATCTTAAAGAAAGGAGACTTTAAAGGTATGAGATGGGAATTGGCTAGGAGAGGCTTGCAAATGATACTTAAAGGGTTGACGGTGGAGATACAATGGCAAAGATTTCAAGATTGCATGCATGAACTACAACAATAGTTCATCCCTGTCTGGCATAAAAATAAAACGGGGCGAACGAGGGAAATTAGGGATAGTGTTAAATTCAAGGAAGAGGCATATAAATTGGCCGGATGAAGCAGCACTGGGAGAAATTTAGAATTCAACAGAGGAGGACAAAGGGGTTAATTAAGAGGGGGGAAATAGAGCATGAAAGAAAGCTTGCGGAGAATCTAAAAATTGACTGAAAAAGTTTCTTTATATATGTGAAGGGGAAAAGATTAGTGAAGACAAATGTAGGTCCCTTACAGTCAGAAACACATGAATTTATAATGGGAAACAGGAAAATGGCAGACCACTTAAACAAGTACTTTGGTTATGTCTTCACTAAGGAAGACACAAACAATCTCCCAGAAATACTAGGGGAATGAGGATCTGGTGGGAGGGAGGAACTGAAGGAAATCCACATTAGGCAGGAAATGGTGTTAGGTAAACTGTTGGGACTGAAGGCAGATAAATCCCCAGGGCCTGATGGTCTGCATCCCAGAGTACTCAAGGAGGTGGCCCTAGAAATCATGGCTGCATTGCTAATCATTTTCCAATGTTCTATAAACTCTGGATCAGTTCCTGTGAACTGGAGGGTAGCTAATGTAACCCCGCTTTTTAAGAAAGGAGGGAGAGAGGAAACAGGGAATTATGGACCAGTTAGCCTTACATCGGTAGTGGGGAAGATGCTTGAGTCGATTATTAATGATGTAATAGCAACGCATTTGGAAGGCAGTGACAGGATCGGTCAAAGTCAGCATGGATTTATGAAGGGGAAATCATGCTTGACTAATCTTCTGGATTTTTTTGAGGATGTAACAAGTAGAATGAATAAGGGAGAGCCAGTGGATGTGCTGTATCTGGACTTTCAAAAAGCCTTTGACAAGGTCCCGCACAAGGGATTAATGTGCAAAATTAGAGCACATGGTATTGGGGGTAGAGTATTGACATGGATAGAGAACTGGTTGGCAGAGAGGAAGCAAAGAGTAGGAATTAACGGGTCCTTTTCAGAATGGCAGGCAGTGACTAGTGGGGTGCCGCAAGGCTCGGTGCCGGGACCCCAGTTATTTACAATATATATCAACGATTTAGACGGGGGAATTAAATGTGACATCTCCAAGTTTGCAGATGACACAAAGTTGGGTGGCAATGTGAGCTGCAATGAGGATGCTATGAGGCTATAGGGTGACTTGGATAGGTTGGGTGAGTGGGCAGATGCAGTATAATAGACAATAGACAATAGGTGCAGGAGTAGGCCATTCAGCCCTTCGAGCCAGCACCGCCATTCAATGCGATCATGGCTGATCACTCTCAATCAGTACCCCGTTCCTGCCTTCTCCCCATACCCCCTCACTCCGCTATCCTTAAGAGCTCTATCCAGCTCTCTCTTGAAAGCATCCAACGAACTGGCCTCCACTGCCTTCTGAGGCAGAGAATTCCACACCTTCACCACCCTCTGACTGAAAAAGTTCTTCCTCATCTCCGTTCTAAATGGCCTACCCCTTATTCTTAAACTGTGGCCCCTTGTTCTCGACTCCCCCAACATTGGGAACATGTTATCTAAATTCCAGTGTATACAAGCCCAATCGCTCCAGCCTTTCAACGTACGACAGTCCCGCCATTCCGGGAATTAACCTAGTGAACCTACGCTGCACGCCCTCCATAGCAAGAATATCCTTCCTCAAATTTGGAGACCAAAACTGCACACAGTACTCGAGGTGCGGTCTCACCAGGGCCCGGTACAACTGTAGAAGGACCTCTTTGCTCCTATACTCAACTCCTCTTGTTACGAAGGCCAACATTCCATTGGCTTTCTTCACTGCCTGCTGTACCTGCATGCTTCCTTTCATTGACTGATGCACTAGGACACCCAGATCTCGTTGAACTCCCCCTCCTCCTAACTTGACACCATTCAGATAATAATCTGCCTTTCTATTCTTACTTCCAAAGTGAATAACCTCACACTTATCTACATTAAACTGCATCTGCCATGTATCCGCCCACTCACACAACCTGTCCAAGTCACCCTGCAGCCTTATTGCATCTTCCTCACAATTCACACTACCCCCCAACTTAGTATCATCTGCAAATTTGCTAATGGTACTTTTAATCCCTTCGTCTAAGTCATTAATGTATATCGTAAATAGCTGGGGTCCCAGCACCGAACCTTGCGGTACCCCACTGGTCACTGTCTGCCATTCCGAAAGGGACCCATTTATCCCCACTCTTTGCTTTCTGTCTGTCAACCAATTTTCTATCCATGTCAGTACCCTACCCCCAATACCATGTGCCCTAATTTTGCCCACTAATCTCCTATGTGGGACCTTGTCGAAGGCTTTCTGAAAGTCGAGGTACACCACATCCACTGACTCTCCCTTGTCAATTTTCCTAGTTACATCCTCAAAAAATTCCAGTAGATTTGTCAAGCATGATTTCCCCTTCGTAAATCCATGCTGACTCGGAATGATCCCGTTACTGCTATTCAAATGCTCAGCAATTTCGTCTTTTATAATTGACTCCAGCATCTTCCCCACCACTGACGTCAGACTAACTGGTCTATAATTACCCGTTTTCTCTCTCCCTCCTTTCTTAAAAAGTGGGATAACATTTGCTATGCTCCAATCCACAGGAACTGATCCTGAATCTATAGAACATTGAAAAATGATCTCCAATGCTTCCACTATTTCTAGAGCCACCTCCTTAAGTACTCTGGGATGCAGACCATCAGGCCCTGGGGATTTATCAGCCTTCAGTCCCATCAGTCTACCCAAAACCATTTCCTGCCTAATGTGGATTTCCTTCAGTTCCTCCATCACCCTAGGTTTTCCGGCCACTAGAACATTTGGGAGATTGTGTGTATCTTCCTCAGTGAAGACAGATCCAAAGTAACGGTTTAACTCGTCTGCCATTTCTTTGTTCCCCATAATAAATTCCCCTGCTTCTGTCTTCAAGGGACCCACATTTGCCTTGACTATTTTTTTCCTCTTCACGTACCTAAAAAAACTTTTGCTATCCTCCTTTATATTATTGGCTAGTTTACCCTCGTACCTCATCTTCTCTCCCCGTATTGCCTTTTTAGTTAACTTTTGTTGCTCTTTAAAAGAGTCCCAATCCTCTGTCTTCCCACTCTTCTTTGCTATGTTATACTTCCTCTCCTTAATTTTTATGCTGTCCCTGACTTCCCTTGTCAGCCACAGGTGTCTCTTACTCCCCTTAGAGTCTTTCCACCTCTTTGGAATAAATTGATCCTGCAACCTCTGCATTATTCCCAGGAATTCCTGCCATTGCTGTTCTACCGTCTTCCCTGCTAGGGCCTCCTTCCATGTGGATAAATGTGAGGTTATCCACTTTGGTGGCAAGAACAAGAAGGCAGATTAGTATCTAAATGGTGTCAGATTAGGAAAAGGGGAGGTGCAACGAGACCTGGGTGTGCTTGTACATCAGTCACTGAAAGTAAGCTTGCAGGTACAGCCGGCAGTGAATAAAGGTAATGGCATGTTGGGCTTCATAACGAGAGGATTTGAGTACAGGAGCAAGGAGGTCCTACTGCAGTTGTACAGGGCCCTGGTGAGACCACATCTGGAGTATAGTGTGCAATTTTGGTCTCCTAATTTGAGGAAGAAGATTCTTGCTATTGAGGGAGTGCAGCGTAGGTTCACCAGGTTAATTCCCGGGATGGCGGGACTGACATATGATGAAAGAATGGGTCAACTGGGCGTATACTTACTGGAATTTAGGATGAGAGGGGATCTTATAGAAACATATAAAATTCTTAAGGGATTGGACAGGCTAGATGCAGATAAAATGTTCCCGATGTTGGGGGAGTCCAGAACCAGGGGGTCAGAGTTTAAAAATAAATGGTAGGCCATTTAGAACTGAGATGAAGAAATTCTTTTTCACCCAGAGAGTTGTGAATCTGTGGGATTCTCTGCCACAGAAGGCAGTGGAGGCCAATTCACTGGATGTTTTCAAGAGAGAGTTGGATATAGCTCTTCGGGCTAACAGACTCAAGGGATATGGGGAGAAAGCAGGAATGGGGTATTGATTCTTGATGATCAGCCATGATCATATTGAATGACGATGTTGGCTCGAAGGGCCTACTCCTGCACCTATTTTCTATGTTTCTATGTCTATGTTTCTGTAATCACTTATGGTCTTTCCACTGCCTGGGTAGCACGCAACAAAAAAGTCATCGGAGCAGCACAGCGTGGGAGAGCTGAAAGTCCCCTCAATCCTGACCATTAAATTGAAACTGGAGAATAACCTTGATTCTGCCTCATTTAAACTTCCTCCCCACAAATACATCAATTTCCAGCACTTGTAAACTCAGTTGGTCAAAGGTTTTTTTTAATTCTGTCACTGAACATTCAGTTTCAGTATAAAAGCTGCCCAACTTTTACATTCCTTATGATTTCTGGGCAATTTCCCAGGGAGTTTAACTAACAGGGAGTCATTAATAGAGATGAGATTATCAACACCTGAAGCAAACTGGAAGTGTTTTGTGAATGGTTAGCATTGTAATTTGTTTTAACAATTAACAAGTCACCATGTCACAACGTGGAATGTGGTTCATCTCCAATATTTTAGTTTAGTTTAGTTTTAGAGATACAGTGTAGAAACAGGTCCTTCGACCGACCAAGTCTGTGTCGACCAGTGATCCCCGCACACTAACGCTATTCTACACACACCAGGGACAATCTACAATTATACCAAAGCTAATTAACCTACAAACCCGTACATCTTTGGAATGTGGGAGGAAAATGGAGCTCCTGGAGAAAACCCACGTAGGTCACGGGGAGAACGTATAAACTCCGTACAGACAGCACCCGTGTCCAGAATCGAACCTGGGTCTCTGGTGCTGTAAAGCAGCAACTCTACCGCTGCGCCACCGTGCCATGCATATACGGTCTGAAAATAATCTACCAGGCTGGTCCCAAATCCATGAGGCCTCTCCCTCCCTCGAAAACACAGGTCATCTTGGTCCCCCAAGTAAAGGTGTAGGAATTTGCATTGCAAAGGAACGCTAATGAAAGTATACTGCGTTATTAAATTTTGCAACAAATGAAGAATTCAGCAGTCTTCGCCGTATGAATAATACGAGATGACTTTCAGTGAGTCGATGCAGTAATTAAATCTCATGATTCATCTGGCAAAGGCAGCGCACCAGAGTTCCTGACATCATCTGAACCACCACTTGGCTTTCTGCCCCACTGTTCAGCGAGATCATTCAGAAACTTCCCAACAATTGCAGTTAAATTATAACAGCCACACAAACTACTCAGCCCTAGTGCCTATAAATATATGTCCACCGTCTAAAAGTCTCTCACTCTAGCCGGCAAAATACATTCAAAACTGGATTCCTCCATTATTTACACGCTCAAATGTGGGCTATTTTTATGATTTCTTAAAGGAATTAAATAGCTTGCATTTAAAACCTGACACCATGAAATAGTATGCAAACTCACAATCAAAAAGGAATAATGAGAGCATATTTCACTGTCGAAAGAGTTGTCAGAGGAAGCTATACCATCAAGACTTTTAAAAGACATTTGGACAGACACATGGATACAGATGTTCAGGGAGCAACTGGAAATGTTTGTTTAAACCAAAGATAGACACAAGAAGCTGGAGTAACTAGTCTAGCCTGAAGAAGGGTCTCGACCCGAAACATCACCCATTCCTTTTCTCCGGAGATGCTGCCTGTCCTAGTGAGTTACTCCAGCTTCTTGTGTCATAGAAACATAGAAACATAGAAACATAGAAACATAGAAAATAGGTGCAGGAGGAGGCCATTTGGCCCTTCGAGCCATCACCGCCATTCATTGTGATCATGGCGGATCATCTACAATCAGTAACCCGTGTCTGCCTTCTCCCCATGTCCCTTGATTCCACTAGCCCCTAGAGCTCTATCTAACTCTCTTTTAAATTCATGATTTAAAATGATTTAAAATTAATGGAGGAATCCAGTTTCGAATGTATTTTCCCGGCTAGAGTGAGAGTCTTTTAGATGGTGGACTATATTTATAGGCACTAGGGCTGAGTAGTTTGTGTGGCTGTTAGAATTTAACTGCAATCATGAATTTAAATTCAAAAGCCACCAGCATCCACAAAGACTCTTCACACCCCTGCAACAGTCTGTTCGAACTCCTTCCATCGGGCAGATGATACAAGGCCTTCTACGCCCGCACCTCCAGACTCAGGAACAGCTTGATCCCCAGGGCCATAGCTGCTATGAACCGGTCCTGCTGAGCCGGATGGTCACATCGCACAGTGAACCGGCACAGATCTACTTGCACTTTATTCTGTCTTAAAACTGTTACAATTTGTTTCGTTGGGTTGATGTTGTTTAAATTAATTAAATTATTGCATCGTATGGGAGGCGCATTCCCAATCTCGTTGTACCCATGTACAATGACAATAAAGATTATTGTATTGTATTGGATTGGATAGAGAGGTTTAGAGAAGGCGATGAGCCAAATGCAGGTGAATGGGATTAGGCCAGTGTGCCTACTTGGCCGGCATGGATCATGTCGGCTGAAGGGCCTGTGTCCATGGTGTACAGCTCTGTGACTCTATAAAGGAATGAAGAATCAGCAGCAATCCACGAGCTATGATGGTGCCGACTTACTTCACGGGACGTTTCAGAGCCTGCCTTGGTGTTATGGAGTAACTGTGCAACACAACAAGCTGGGAAAGAAGGGGGAATGTAGGCAGGACTGAAGGTAGATGATGGATATTGGTGTTTGGAACATCACACATTTTGCTCATTTATTTTTCATCAATAAAGTGTTCTAGACACGAGGAAAGCTAATATTAATATTGTTGTTGACAGGATTGCTGACATTTGTGATTGCTGGGTGCCAGCTGTTCACCAGTGAGTCAGAACCTCATAGCATTCTCCAGCACAAATCCTATGCCAACACTCCGATGAAATTCAAAGAGAACCCAACTTTGACCAGGGATAGACACAAAATGCTAGAGTAGTGCAGCGGGTCAGAAAGCATTTCTGGAGAAAAGGAATAGGTGACTTTTTGGCCCGAGACCCTTCCTCAGAGGTGCTGTTTTCTAGTTGAGTTGCTGAGTTATTGCTCAACTCATTTTCGGGATAGGCAAGAGACAGCTAGGTGCTCTTTTTAAACAAGAGATGGTGAGTTCCCTCTGCTGTCCTGGGAAATAGACTCCTGAAAATATTGCTCCTTGTATTACCCACATGATGCACAAACACTGGAGACGCAAGGAACTGCAGATGCTGGAATCTTGGGCAAAAAACACAAAGCGCTGGAGGAACTCAGCAGGTTAGGCAGCATCTGCGGAGAGAACGGACAGATGGCGTTTCAGGCCGGGACTCTTCAAACTGATTCAGCAGGAGAGCGTAGGATTCACAGAGGGGGCAGTGAGAGAGGGGCTGCAGAATTCATTTGAAGAGAGGAGAACTTCTTCAAAGTAGGCATATTGTTAGGAGATTTAGCAGCAGAGCAGTACACTGGAAACACAAGTAACTGCAGATGCTGGAATCTTGAGCAAAGGCACAAAGTGCTGGAGGAAGGCTACTAATCCTCTGCCCAAAGTTGCTGAGTCCCACCAGCAGTCTATCTTCCTCTCTGCTCTATCCATTGTACTCGAGATTAATATATATTTATTTTTATGTAATTTAGAGGTACAGCATGGAAACAGGCCCTTCGGCCCACCGAGTCTACGCTGACCATCGATCACCCGTTCACACTAGTTCTATGTTATCCCACTTTCCCATCCACTCCCTAGACAGTTAATTAACCAACTAACCCGCACGTCTTTGGAATGTGGGAGGAAACCAGAGCACCCGGAGGAAACCCACGCGGTCACAGGGAGAACGTGCAAACCCCACACAGACAGCACCCAAGGCCAGAACAGGATCCAGGTCTCTGGCGCTGTGAGGCAGCAGCTCTACCAGCTGTGTTACTGTGCAGTGCTTATTTGATTGTGTTTAATATCTATATCTGATCTGTTTGGATAGCATTCAAAGCAAAGCTTTTCACTGTGCCTTGGTACATGTGGCAATAATAAACCTAAACCGAACCTGCTGCGTGATTTGTGCCCATCTTAATAGTGGACATCAGCTGAGATATTGGGAGGATTTGGTTGTTCTTGAGTGATTTAACTAGAACATTACTTTATCAATTTTAACAGCCTTCCCAACGTCTAGTTAAATACACCAGGACTATGAAGGATCACTGCATCGTCCTGAATAACAGCAGCTCTGGTCAATAACCTCCAGCACAAAGCAACATCCATTAAACTATCTCCAACACTCAAGAGCATTCAAGAGAGAGCTAGATAGAGCTCTTAAGGATAGCGGAGTCAGGGGGTATGGGGAGAAGGCAGGAACGGGGTACTGATTGAGAATGATCAGCCATGATCACATTGAATGGCGGTGCTGGATCGAAGGGCCGAATGGCCTCCTCCTGCACCTATTGTCTATTGTCTATAACACTCTCCTCTCACCACCACTGCACCATCTGTAAAATGCACCACAGCAATTGACTGACTCCCTGAACAGCACCCCCAAGCTGTGAGCCTAGGAACACATCTGCAGAATGTTTCTGGCATTGCAATCTCCCTCATGTAGCTTTAGAAAGCTCCGACGCCATGAGCACCAGTGACAGAACTACACCGACAGAGTGTCACGTACGTACAACACTGTGTTTCAGGAACAGCAAGAGTCGGAGGTCAAGTTCCCCACACTTCTTCGCAGCTGCGACCTTAAATGGCCACACTACAATACAATCAGCACTCTTCCAACCACTGGAGAGAGTTGACAAAGGTGGGAGGGTGGAAGCAGCGTCCGCCCGGGGCAGTGGCATCAGTGGAGGCTTCTGAACAATGGTGCATTGGGGAGGAGACTGGCCTGTGTAAAGGACATTTGTATTTGCATTTGTATTTGTATTTGTTGTTAACCCTGGCGAAGCCTGCACCCTGCAGAGCTCCAACGATCAGACGCAAGGGCTGCCTGCTCTGGAATTAGTCAGACTTGCCTGTGAATGAGCCTCTTGCCCCATCCTCCCTCCTCAAGCAGTTCTCCTTTCTAAAT
This sequence comes from Rhinoraja longicauda, assembly GCF_053455715.1. NCBI lineage: Eukaryota > Metazoa > Chordata > Chondrichthyes > Rajiformes > Arhynchobatidae > Rhinoraja > Rhinoraja longicauda. The sequence continues at coordinate 3,149,577 of NC_135970.1, forward strand.
TTGCATTCTCCCATTTAACGCACTGTGCACTCAACTGATCGGAGCAGATTTGCACAGCTAATCAAGCATTAGCTACCCTGCTACCCTGGCAGCATCACAGCAGTGCAGCGCGGCCACATCCAAACATAGCTGCAGTATTATTTTGTAAAATAAAAATCAATCCCATTTAATCTGATTACATTAAAAACTTCAAATCCCTGCCAATATTTCTGCTCATTATAAATTAAATTCTATAATATGACTACAGACTACAAGCCAAACATGCTAATATGAATCTCCCGATTTCAAGCCCCAAAATCAATTCAGGATTTACAATGGTAGATTAAAAGCTAAAGAAATTAAAGCAGGTCCAAGCACACATGGCCACAACTGCTGATGGCAGTTAAAAGGAAGCGAAAGAATGAAGTCACCATCGAGGGTGTACACCCCCGGATAAACAGCGTGACTGAACCAGCCCGTCTCAGTGGGGAGCGTCCAGAAGGACAGAGGACGCTGCATAGTCTCCACACAAACCTGCGTACAGGCAGGATAGGGTGGCAGAGTGACACAGCGGTAGAGCTGCTGCCCTACAGCGCTAGTGACATGGGCTCAATCCTGACTACGGGTGCCATCGAAACTGAATTTGTACGTTATTCCTGGGACCGCGTGGGTTTTCTCTGGGTGCTCCGGTTTCTAGATTTAGATTTAGAGATACAGCGCGGAAACAGGCCCTTCGGCCCACTGGGTCCGCGCCGCCCAGCGATCCCCGCACATTAACACTATCCTACACCCACTAGGGACAATTTTTACATTTGCCCAGCCAATTAACCTACAAACCTGAACGTCTTTGGAGTGTGGGGGGAAACCGAAGATCTCGGAGAAAACCCATGCAGGTCACGGGGAGACAGTACCCATAGTCAGGATCGAACCTGAGTCTCCGGCGCTGCATTCGCTGTAAGGCAGCAACTCTACCGCTGCACCACCGTGCCGCCACACTCCAAAGATGTACAGGTTTAGAAACATAGCAACATAGAAACAAAGAAAACCGGTGCAGGGGTAGGCCATTTAGCTCTTCAAGCCAGCACCGCCACTCAATATGATCATGGCTAACCGTTCAAAATTAGTACCCCGTTCTGGCTTTTTCCCCATATCCCTTGATTCCCTTAGCCCGAAGAGCTAAATCTAACACTCTCTTGAAAACATCTAATGAATTGGCCTCCACTGCCTTCTGTGGCAGAGAATTCCACAGATTCACAACTCTCTGGATGAAAACGTTTTTCCTCATCTCAGCCCTAAATGGCCTACCCCTTATTCTTAAAACTGTGACCCCTGGTTCTGGACTTCCCCAACATCGGGAACATTTTTCCTGCATCTAGCCTGTCCAATCCTCTAGGAATTTTATATGTTTCCGTATGATCCCCTCTCATCCTTCTAAATTGCAGCGAATACAAGCCCAGTCGACCCATTCTTTCATCATGTGTCAGTCCTGGCATCACTCAGCTTATCGATATCCTCCCTTAAAGCCGTTCTCAGCACCCGAGTTCCCACAGAGTTTACATTCCCAAAGCAAGGGCCTATTATACAATCATTTTGCAAAGGACTTCCTGTTTCAATCCCAAGACATGTTTGTAACATGAAGTATGAGGGATGATTCTCTGCTCAAAATAGCCACAAGTAAAAGCTCAAAAATTGTTCCATCTATCTAAATGAACGGGCACATCCAGGAGGGGGAAGGGGAAATTAAAGTCACAGGGAACTGGATTCAGGGTCATCCTTACGAACTGTGTAGAGGTGTTCTGAAAAACCCTCGCTAAACTCAGGTGGAGGTTTCTCAGGTGCAGGAGGTCACATCGTGAGCTTCCATTCTACCAACTGAGAGAGTTGTCTGCTCTCATCCCAACTGCAGTCTACATCCCACCTCAGGCAGACGTGGAATTCACTACAGAATCAGTGAAGTGCAATGAACTAAATATCTTTAAGAAGAGATGGGGGGACAGAGGCAAAATACACCAAGAGGTATGGGGAAAGGGCAGAAGAGTTTTGTGGCAGCGAATCAGCCTTAATTGCACGGAAATGTGGTGTGGATGGAAGTACCGGTCTATTCTTCCTTTGATGCTTCAATGTGTCCCATTTTAAACACGCACAGGCTGGTGGGACTAGTGTAGTTGGGACATATTGGCCAGTGTGGGCAGGTTGGGCCGAAGAGCCTGTTTTTCTTCTCATTGGCGGCACGGTGGCGCAGCGGTAGAGTTGCTGCCTTACAGCGAATGCAGCGCCGGAGACCCGGGTTCCATCCTGACTACGGGCGCTGTCTGTACGGAGTTTGTACGTTCTCCCCGTGACCTTCGTGGGTTTTCTTCGAGATCTTTGGTTTCCTCCCACACTCCAAAGGCGTGCAGGTTTGTAGGTAAATTGGCTCGGTAAATGTAAAAATTGTCCCTAGTGGGTATAGGATAGTGTTAATGTGCGGGAATCGCTGGTTGGTGCTGACCCGGTGGGCCGAAAGGGCCTGTTTCCACGATGTATCTCTAAACTTTCCATGCTGAATCACTCTCTCTATGACTCTATGTAGATGTAAATGACTAAAATGATGTGGAGTAGGGATTTGACAAGTGCTTGCATTACAGGCTGTGAACAAACATAAGGTCACTGGAAGTTGGAGACAATCTATTGTCTTGGATCTGGAAACGGCTCACAAATAGGAGATAATGGGTCGTACTCATGGCTGGCTGGTTGTGGCCAGTTCCATGCTCCAGGGATTTGCATTGACATTTTGTATTTATACTATAGTTATAAATGACTGAAAGGAATAGAGGGCCATGCATTAAAATTTGTTGACAATATTAAGTTAGAAGATGCAGTAAAAAATGCCAATAGAACAGAAAATTGCAAAGGGATATTAATGGTATATCAATGGGCAAACTTGTGACAAATGGAGTTCAATGGAACAAGATGAGAGGTCACCCCATATGGAGCCAAGTAAAAGAGATCAGAGTACTTTATAAACTACCATAAGCTAGAATGGTAGATAGAAAGAGGGAGGTTTGAACTGTGTTCAAAAATCACTAACGATGTGGACAGTTACAAGAAATAATTCAAATGTCCAATGGCCAACCTCACAATGAGAGAGGCAGAGAGACAGAATAATTATAATAATAATAATAATAAATGTTATTTGTCATATGTAGGTTGGCACAGGGTCAAGGGTACAATGAAATGTATTTGACCAATGGGTCACCTCAGCAGTAATATTCCAAGGATAAATAAGATTTTAAAAATGACATTAGTAAGGTAAAAAGACAATATTAAAAATAGGTAAAAAGATAATATTAAAAATAATCAACATATATGATTTGAAATGGGTTTATGAGTTCAGAAGCCTGATGGCCTGATGGTAGAAACTGTTCTTAAGTCTGGTGCCATACTCCTGTATCGTCTGCCTGATGGTAACAAGGAGAACAGCCTGCGTGCTGGGTGGCTGTGGTCCTCGATGATGTTGCGTGCCTTCCGCAGGCACCGCCGGTAGAACATGTCCTGAATGGCCGGGAGACAATTGCCAGTGATGTACTGTGCCGTCTTCACCACTCTCTGTAGTGATTTGTGGCTGTGGGCAGAACAGTTCCCGTACCAGACTGTAATGCAGCCCGTCAGCAGGCTCTCGATGGTGCATCTGGAAAAGTTTGTGAGGATGCTGGCGTTCATGCCAAACTTCCTCAGTCTTCTCAGGAAAAAGAGCCGCTGGCGGGCCTTCTTTGTTATTGTGTCCGTGTGCAGTGTCCAGGAAAGGTCCTCAGTGATGTGCACACCGAGGAACTTAAAGCTGCTGACCCTTTCAACCTCAGCATCACCGATGTGGATGGGGAGGTGTCCACTCCCCCGCCGTCTCCTGTATGTACATTGCAGCCATTGCTGCACAATGTTCTTCAAGTTCAAGTTCAAATTTCAAAAACTCTTTATTTGTTCCCGTGGGGCAATTTACAAAGGCACGTAGAGTCGTACAAAAACTATCAGCAGTAGCAGCAGCAATCAGCAGTAGCAGCAGCAATCAGCAGTAGCAGCAGCAATCAGCAGTAGCAGCAGCAATCAGCAGTAGCAGCAGCAATCAGCAGTAGCAGCAGCAATCAGCAGTAGCAGCAGCAATCAGCAGTAGCAGCAGCAATCAGCAGTAGCAGCAGCAATCAGCAGTAGCAGCAGCAATCAGCAGTAGCAGCAGCAATCAGCAGTAGCAGCAGCAATCAGCAGTAGCAGCAGCAATCAGCAGTAGCAGCAGCAATCAGCAGTAGCAGCAGCAATCAGCAGTAGCAGCAAGCAGCAGCAGTAGCAGCAAGCAGCACCAAGCTGTGTTGCTTGGGAAGTAGTGTGTGGGGATTGTGTGGGGATAGTAAGGAGTAAGACCTGTGTGATCTCCCGGACTAGTTTCGATCGCCTAGCTTGGGGTCGGAGAGGAATTTCCCGGATTTTTTCCCAAATTGGCCTGGGTTTTTTATCCGGTTTTTCGCCTCTCCCAGGAGATCACTCAGTTCTTTTGGGTGGGCGGTTGGAGCGGTTGGAGCAGCGGCCGGGCGGTAGGTTTAGTAACCGAGCGCGGGGCTTTGTTTGGAGAGTATGACTGCCAGGGCAGTTTTTTGTTCTGGGTGTCGGATGTGGGGAATCTGGGAGTCTGATAGTCTTCCAGACATCCACATCTGTGCCAGGTGTGACGAGATGGGGCTCCTAAGGGACCGTATTAGGAACCTGGAGCGGCAGATTGATGACCTCCGTCTGATCAGGGAGAGTGAGGAGGTTATAGATAGGAGTTACAGAGAGGTAGACAAGTGGGTCACTGTTAGGGGGGGCAAGGAACAGAGGCAGGGACTAGGGAGTACCCCGGTGGCTGTACCCCTTGGAAATAAGTACTCCTGTTTAAGTACTGTTGGGGGGGACAGCCTACCTGGGGGCAACGACGGTGCCCGGGCCTCTGGCAAGGAGTCCGGCCCTGTTGCTCAGAAGGGTAGGGAAAGGAAGAGGAGAGCAGTAGTAATAGGGGACTCTATAGTGAGGGGGTCAGATAGGCGTTTCTGTGGACGCAGTCGGGAGACCCGGATGGTGGTTTGCCTCCCTGGTGCCGGTGTCCGGGATGTGTCTGAGCGTGTCCAGGATATCCTGAAAGGGGAGGGAGAGGAGCCAGAGGTCGTGGTACATATAGGTACCAACAATATAGGTAGGATAAGGGAAGAGGTCCAGAAAGGAGAATTCAGGGGGCTAGGAAGAGAGTTAAAAAAAAGGACTTCCAAAGTAATAATCTCAGGCTTACTGCCTGTGCCACGCGATAGTGAGAATAGGAATGGAGTGAGGTGGAGGATAAATACGTGGCTGAGGAACTGGTGCAGGGAGCAGGGTTTCGTGTTTCTGGATCATTGGGACCTCTTCTGGGGGAAGTATGACCTGTACAAAAAGGACGGGTTGCATCTGAACCCGAGGGGAACCAATATCCTGGCGGGGAGATTTGCTAAAATAACTGCGGAGACTTTAAACTAGTACGGTTGGGGGGAGGGACTCAAACACAGATAGCTAATAGGCAGTGTGTGAGGCAGGAGGCAGAAAAGGGAAACACTCAGACCCAATATGTAGGAGAGAAAGAAGGGAAAAGAAATAAACTGAGAATAAGAAATGATGGGTCCCTTAAATGTGTATATTTTAATGCTAGGAGCATTGTAAGAAAGGTGGATGAGCTTAGAGCCTGGATTGACATCTGGAAGTATGATGTTGTGGCGATCAGTGAAACATGGTTGCAGGAGGGTTGCGATTGGCAATTAAATATTCCAGGATTTCATTGTTTCAGATGTGATAGAATCGGAGGGGCAAGAGGTGGGGGTGTTGCATTGCTTGTCAGGGAGGATATCACAGCAGTGCTTTGGCAGGACAGACTAGAAGGCTTTTTAAAATCCCTTTTAAAATCCACCATCCCTCCCTGCCTGAAGTCCGCCATAATCATCCCACTGCCGAAAAAGTCTGTCATCAGCGGTCTTAACGACTACCGTCCGGTAGCACTCACACCGGTCATCACAAAGTGCTTCGAGAGACTGGTCCTGCAGCACATCAAAGCCAGCCTCCCACCCACCTTCGACCCACACCAGTTTGCCTACAGAGCAAATAGGTCTACAGGGGATGCCATCGACACTGCTCTTCACACTGCACTGACCCACCTTGAACACCAGGGGAGCTATGTGAGGATGCTCTTCCTCGACTTCAGCTCTGCCTTTAACACGGTCATCCCGAGCAGACTGGTCACCAAACTTTCCGACCTTGGATTTTCCCAAACCATCTGCCAATGGATCAAGGACTTCCTGACCAACCGCCCCCAGACCGTCAAAATAGGCCCTCACCTCTCCTCCACCATTACACTGAGCACCGGCTCACCACAGGGCTGTGTGTTGAGCCCCATCCTTTACTCCCTCTACACTCACGACTGCGCCCCCACCCATCCCACCAACACCATCATCAAGTTCGCGGATGACACGACTGTGGTTGGACTCATCTCAGAAGGAGATGAGACAGCCTATAGGGATGAAATCCAAAGGCTGGCAGCATGGTGTTCAGTGAACAATCTGGTCCTGAACTCCTCCAAAACAAAGGAACTTATAATTGACTTTAGAAAAACCAGTGGAGATTACGACCCACTCTACATCAATGGGGTCTGTGTGGAAAGGGTACCAGCTTTCAGGTTCCTGGGTACGCACATCGCAGAGGATCTTACCTGGTCTACCAACACCATCACCACAGTAAAGAAGGCACAGCAGAGACTCCACTTCCTGAGGATCCTCAGGAAAACCAACCTGCAGGAGAAGCTCATGTTGTCCTTCTATCGCTGCTCCATCGAGAGTGTGCTGGCATACTGTATAACCATATGGTATGCCAGCTGCTCAGAAAAGGACAGGAAGGCCCTTCAGAGGGTCATCACGACGGCCCAGAAGATCATCGGCTGCTCACTGCCCTCCCTGGAGCACCTGTTCAGCCTACGCTGCCTCAGTAGAGCAGGCAAAATAATAAAAGATCCATCCCACCCCGGCCACCGTCTGTTTGTTCATCTGCCCTCTGGTCGACGTTTCAGGTCGATCAAATCCCGAACAAACAGACTTAAGAACAGTTTTTACCCCAGGGCCATACGAGAACTGAACACTACCTTTGCACTAGGCAACACCGTTAAAAAATCTTGTACTTAATATAATTGTATTTAATTGTATTTATGTATTTATTTGTTTTTGCATTTATTGCATATATGTTTGTACGCACCGTCAGGATTGGCTATTTTTTTAATTTCGTTGTACTCGTTGCAATGACAATAAATGAATATTATTATTATTATTAAGGAGGCTGTTTGGGTGGAACTCAGAAATGAGAAAGGTTTAGCAACACTTATAGGGGTGTATTATAGACCGCCAAATAGGGAACGAGAATTGGAAGAGCAAATATGTAAGGAGATAGCAGATATTAGTAGTAAGCACAGAGTGGTGATTGTGGGTGATTTCAATTTTCCGTATATAGACTGGGAATCACATTCTGTTAAAGGGCTGGATGGTTTGGAGTTTGTAAAATGTGTGCAGGATAGTTTTTTGCAGCAATACGTAGAGGTGCCTACCAGAGAAGGGGCAGTGTTGGACCTCCTGTTAGGAAATGAGATGGGTCAGGTGACGGAGGTATGTGTTGAGGAGCACTTTGGGTCTAGTGATCATAATGCCATTAGTTTCAATATCATTATGGAGAAGGTCAAATCTGGACCAAGGGTTGAGATTTTGGATTGGAGAAAGGCTAATTTTGAGGAGATGAGAAAGGATTTAAAAGGAGTGAAATGGAAATTGTTGTTTTATGAAAAGGATATAATAGAGAAATGGAGGATATTTAAAGGTGAAATTTTGAGAGTACAGAGTCTTTATGTCCCTGTTCGGTGGAAAGGAAAGAATAATAATTTGAAAGAGCCGTGGTTTTCCAAGGAAATTGGACACGGTTCGGAAAAAGAGGGAGATATACAATAAATATAAGTGGCAGGGAGTAAATGAGGTTCTTGAGGAATATAAAGAATGTAAAAGGAATCTTAAAAAGGAAATTAGAAAAGCGAAAAAAAGATATGAGGCTGCTTTGGCAAGTAATGTAAAAGTAAACCCCAAGGGGTTCTACAGATATGTCAATAGCAAAAGGATAGTGAGGGATAAAATTGGTCCATTAGAGAGTCAGAGTGGACAGCTATGTGCTGAGCCGGAAGAAATGGGGGAGATATTAAACAATTTCTTTTCTTCGGTATTTACCGAATATTCGGATATTGAATTATGTGAGGTAAGCGAAACAAGTAGAGTAGTGATGGAAATTAGGAGGATTAAAGAAGAGGAGGTACGGACACTTTTGAAGAATATAAAAGTGGATAAGTCTCCAGGTCCTGATAGGATATTCCCTAGGACATTGAGGGAAGTTAGTGCAGAAATAGCAGGGGCTATGACGGAAATATTTCAAACGTCATTAGAAACAGGGATGGTGCCGGAAGATTGGCGCATTGCGCATGTTGTGCCTTTGTTTAAAAAAGGTTCTAAAAGTAAACCTAGCAATTATAGACCTATTAGTTTGACGTCTGTGGTGGGAAAATTAATGAAAAAGATACTTAGGGACAATATATATAATTATTTGGATAATCAAGGCCTGATTAGAAACAGTCAACATGGATTTGTGCCTGGAAGGTCATGTTTGACTAATCTTCTTGAATTTTTTGAAGAGGTTACCAGGGAAATTGATAAGGGCAAGGCTGTGGATGTTGTCTATATGGACTTCAGTAAGGCATTTGACAAGGTTCCACATGGAAAGTTGATTAAGAAGGTTAAATCGTTGGGTATTAATAGTGAGGTTGCAAGATGGATTCAACAATGGCTGAATGGGAGATACCAGAGGGTAACGGTTGACAATTGTATGTCAGGTTGGAGGCCAGTGTCTAGTGGAGTGCCCCAAGGATCTGTGTTGGGTCCACTGTTGTTTGTCATTTACATTAATGATCTGGATGATGGTGTGGCAAATTGGATTAGTAAGTATGCAGATGATACTAAGATAGGTGGAGTAGTTGATAGTGAGGTAGATTTTCAAAGTCTACAGAGAGACTTGGGCCTTTTGGAAGGGTGGGCTGAAAGATGGCAGATGGAGTTTAATGCTGATAAGTGTGAGGTGCTGCATTTTGGTAGGACAAATCAAAATAGGACGTACAGGGTAAATGGTAGGGAATTGAGGAATGCAGTGGAACAGAGGGATCTGGGAATAACTGTGCATTGTTCCCTGAAGGTGGAATCTCATGTGGATAGGGTGGTGAAGAAGGCGTTTGATATGCTTGCCTTTATAAATCAGAGCATCGAGTATAGAAGTTGGGATGTAATGTTGAAATTGTACAGGGCATTGGTGAGGCCGAATCTGGAGTATGGTGTGCAGTTCTGGTCGCCAAATTATAGGAAGGATGTCGACAAAATGGAGAGGGTACAGAGGAGATTTACTAGAATGTTGCCTGGGTTTCAGCACTTAGGCTACAGAGAGAGGTTGAACAGGTTGGGTCTTTATTCTTTGGAGCGTAGAAGGTTGAGGGGGGACTTGATAGAGGTTTTTAAAATTTTGAGAGGGACGGACAGAGTTGACATGGGTAGGCTTTTCCCTTTGAGAGTGGGGAAGATTCCAACAAGGGGCTTAGCTTCAGAATTGAGGGACAAAGGTTTAGGGGTAACATGAGGGGGAACTTCTTTACTCAGAGGGTTGTGGCTGTATGGAATGGGCTTCCGGTGGAAGTGGTGGAGGCTGGCTCGATTTTATTATTTAAGAGTAAATTGGATAGGTATATGGATAAGAGGGGATTAGAGGGTTATGGTCTGAGTGCAGGTAGATGAGACTAGGTCAGGGAGAATGGTCGGCGTGGACTGGTAGGGCCGAACGGGCCTGTTTCCATGCTGTAGTTGTTATATGTTGTTATATATGTTATATTGTGGGAGGGGAGGGTGGGGGATTAGCAGGGTGAGCAGCAGGACAGGGGTGGTTGGGAGTTGAGGAGCTGAACAGCCTTGGGGACAAAGGTTGCCCTTCTCCTCTGTGTCCCCCAGTCTGGGCAGTGAAGCCGGCATCCTGAGAGGAGCCACTCAAACACAGAGACCAGGACGTGTGAGAGGTCTTGTCAAATCCTGCCAGCTGACCTTAGCATCTGCTGGTCGCATAGGATTCATCTGGAAAAATAACCTGGTCATAGAAAGCACAGCACAGACTCTACAGAATGACTAAAAGGCAAATTAGGAGGACCAATTGCATAGAACAAACTTTATTTTATTCTCTCAGTCACAGAAAACTTGTAAGGAACGTACTTTAATGTTTAAGTTGATGGAAGCATTTTACACAGTGGGAGCAATGAATTCCTTTAGCCCCTCTCACCTTCAACCTACGTACCCTTGTTTGAGAATCCTCTACAATGGGGAAAAAGGTTCTTCATATTTCCAGTCTGTGTGATGAAGTCCCCTGACAACACCACCAGTACAGGGTCACAGAAGGAACTTGCTATATTACATCCCTTTCGGCCATCTGAGTTTTCAGAAACACATTTTCATTAGGATGCAGTGACCCAAAATTGCGGCATCAGCAAAAAATATAATTGAAATGGCTAACCAGTTCTACATACCTCAGCTAACAACTACCCCTTAACCACATGGTATTCGTGACAACTTGTATTTTCCATTATGGGTTCCACCCTTCCTTGGTCATCTATTGCCAGCCCTGATTTGTTCTGGCCTTTTCCTACCTCCAGTTCCCCCCCCCCCCCCCCCCACCCCCCCCCCCCCATCTACTTTCAGCCTGAAGAAGGATCCTGACCTGAAACATCACCCATCCTTTTTCTCCAGGGATGCCTCCTGACCCACTGAGTTACTCCAACACTTTGTGTCCATCTTTGGTATAAACCAGCATCTGCAGTTCCTTGTTTCTACCCTTTCAGATGTTGGCAGACCCTCTGATAAAGCACTTTGTGTTTTGCTCAAGCTTCCAGCATCAGCAGTTTCTGATGCCTTAAGAAGACTCCAGTTGGGTTAGTTTGGCAACCATCAGCTCAAGCTGTCTTGTGTGTGTGTGTGTTTAGAAGGTTTAATAAATGAAAATGGTGCCTCCAGAATGCAGGTTGGAATGCAAGATAAAAGATAACTGCAGCTCGCACTGTATCTTATCTTGCACACCGTGGGTGGAAGTATTTAGAGACCCAAGCCCACCTCAGTCCTCCAGAAGAACAGTTCCACCCCGCCAGCCTTTGTAGTTATTCCCCCAGTGCAGTGGAGAGCCTGTAAGCAGAATACAACCACATAGCCAAGTCCCACTGCGGCAGAGACTGTATGAGAAATATACTGCAGACGCTGGAATCCTGAGCAAAACACAAAGATGGGTCAGGCATCTGTGGAGGCAATGGACAGGCACAACAAGGGTCCCGACCCGATAGATCGCCTGTCCACTCCCTCCACAGATGCTGCCTGACGCGTTCAGTCCCTCCAGCACATTGCGTTTTGCCCTTGTATGGTACATTGGTTGGTTAGTTAGTTCAATTATTAAATAGAAGAGTGAAATAACAGTCACTACTTTCTCCCTTCTTAAAGCAATCTAAGGACAGATCTTGATTGGATAATCAGTAATGCTCCATACAGATCAATACTCTGTGCGTCCAGACACAAAGCACTTAGCGAGTCTGTGCACAGACTCTTAATTACAATGCCGTTATATATTAGCAAAATCTGAAACACTTCAGTCTATGAATCTTTGATGGCAAAATTTCCGGTCATGAAATATGAGCCTTGTATTTCACAAAGGAAGGGGTGGTAGCCCAGGGAGAGGACAAGTCTGCCAAGGACTCCAATGGACAAAAGGACACAAAGTGCTGGAGTAACTCAGCGGCTCAGGCAACATCTCTGGAGAACATGGATCAGTGAATTTTCAGGTCGAGACCCTTCTTATACCATATTCATTATGCATTATGCAAAGTCCCAGAATTGGCCAATCTCACAATGAGAGAGAGATGGAGATATCACAGCAATGTACATTGCAGTCATGGTTGCACAATGTTCTGATAGGACTCATCAGGAAGAATATCCTGGTCATAGAAAGCACGGCACCGATTTCACAGAATGACTAAAGGATAAAGTAGGAATTCTCTGCCTCAGAAGGCAGTGGAGGCCAATTCTCTGAATGCATTCAAGAGAGAGCTAGATAGAGCTCTTAAGGATAGCGGAGTCAGGGGGTATGGGGAGAAGGCAGGAACGGGGTACTGATTGAGAATGATCAGCCATGATCACATTGCTGGCTCGAAGGGCCGAATGGCCTCCTGCACCTATTGTCTATTGTCTATTGTCTATAGGAGGACAAATGGCATAGAACAAGTTTTATTTTCTTCCTTCTACCACAGGAACCTTGTAAGGAATGTATCTTAATGTCCACGTTGATGGAAGCATTCCACACAGTGACAGCAATGATGTCCTTTAGCCAGGCACGGGTCCTTCTCAAATCTCTCTCCTTGCACCTTAAGACTACGTGCTCTAGTCTTAGAATCCTGTACACAGGGGAAAAAGGTTCTTCATCTTTTCAACCTGCCTTATGAATCCCACGGACTCCAGCACCAGTACGGGCTCACAGAAGGAAGCTGCTACATTACATTCCTTTTGGCAAGTCATTGGAACAGCCAACTTAGTCTGTATACTTCAGCTGGCATCTACCCCTTTACCCAATGCTCCAGCTTGATTGAACTAGTGGGGCAGCTGGTAGAGCAATAGCCTTACAGCACCAGAGACCCGGGTTCGATCCTGACCATCAGGTGCTGTCTGTGTGGAGTTTGCACGCTCTTCCTGTGACCGCGTGGGTTTTTTCCAGGTGCTGTGGTTTCCTCCCACACCCCAAAGATGTGCAGGTTTGCAGGTTAATTGGCCCTCTGTAAATTGCCCCTAGTGTGCGTGATGCTAATGTGGGCTAACATAGACCTAATGTATGGGTGATCAATGGTCGGCATGGACTCAGTGGGCAAAGGGCTTATTTCCCTGCTGTATCTCCAAAACTAAAAAACTATATAGTGCTTTATCTTGCTCAGTTTGATCCACACTTTGAACACCCCCTTTCCTCTCGTAATTGTTTTCCTGGCAGCCCGTGGCTGCCTCTCAATTCATGCTGATCTCTGGCTATTTTTAAATAGAGATACTTCCGAGCCAACTTGAAATCAAACTCTCATCCCTGCCCCGTTGAATCCGTGAGCCAAGATTGGTAATAACTTGTGCATTCCAATGGATTGGGCTGATGCGGCAACAAGGGATGTGACTGGTCACAGCACTGTCAAACCAGCCTTCGCTGACTCCACACACCAGTTCATTCACTGCGTTAGAAACCAGAGACGGGATGTCTTGTGAAATTGACCCCCGAGAGTCGAACATGGCAAAGGGTCCCCATCTGAAACGCTACCTATCCATGTTCTCCAGAGATGCTGTCTGACCCACCGAGTTACTCCAGCACTCTGTGAAACATCACCTATCCATGTTCTCCAGAGATGCTGCCTGACCCGCTGAGTTACTCTAGCACTCTGTGAAACGTCACCTATCCATGTTCTCCAGAGATGCTGCCTGACCCGCTGAGCTACTCCAGCACTCTGTATCTATGCTGCTTGACCTACCTGGTTAATCCAGCACTGTGTGTCTCAGCTGCCTGACCCACCGATTTTCTCCAGTACTTTGTGTTTTGCTGTGAGAGTGGAGGTCAACTTGAATTTTTTGTTAAAGCAATCCCAAATGCAACAGCCAATCCAAACACCTCCCAGCACCCAATATTCATTCTGACTCAAATTGAACCAGGCATGTCTAATCAGGAAGAGATATGTATCTTTCAGTCTGAAGAAGGGTCCCGACCCAAAACGTCACCCATCCTTTTTCTCCAGAGATGCTGCCTGGCCTGTTGAGTTACTCCAGCACTTTGTGAATATCTTTGGTATAAACCAGCATCTGTAGTTCTTTGTTTCCACCCATCACTTGCCAGGCTTTGCCCCACCCCAGCCACTTTTCCAGCTTTCTCCACCCCCTCCCCTCCATTGCAATCAAACTGAAGAAGGGTCCCAACCCATAATGTCATCTACCCATGTCCTCCAGAGATGCTGCCTGACCCTCTGAGCTACTCCAGCACTTTGTGTCTATGTCTCGCACCTATCCATGTTCTCCAGAGATAATGCCTGACCCGCTGAGTTCCCCCATAATTTTGTTTCCAATGGGACCAGGCACCAGATAGTCTTCCTTGGAGATGCCTACACCCCACACCTCACAGATTTATGCCCCTCTCTTCAAAGGTCCATCCCAGATCCCTTCAACCAAGTATCGCTCTCAACAACGATACCAAATTGGTTCCTGCCACAATCTCGAGGAGCATACTTGGTGACTCTCAGGCAAGGAATCTCTCCCACCTCTCACGTCTTGATCTGCCTGCATCCTTTGACATGATGACAACACATCACCCTCCTCCAAAGCCCAAGTTGTCTCCCTGCTAGCCACGACCACATCCCTCTGCTTGCACTCGTCTCTCTAATCATTGTTCAGCAAATAAATCACTGACATGGCTTGTGTTCCCAAACTATATTTCTGGGTGCTCCCCAAGGACATATACCTGGGCCTCTCGTCCGTATGTTTCACCTCAAACAATATCATCCAAAAACACGTACACTAGCATCCAGCTCTGCTCAACATAAATACCCTGGACCCATTTAATGTCAGATTGCTTCTGCAACATCAATTACTTCCTGTAATTAAATATTAAACAAGCTGAAGAGATCGTCCTTTGTCCCTGCCACAAAGTCCAATCCCCAGTGGGCACCTCCCTCTTCCTGGCACTCGTCTGTAGCTGAACCAGACTGCCATCAATCTTCCTGACATTAATAGGCTTCAGAGCTCAAAGCTGTGTGAACACCAAGATCAACCAGTTCCACTCTCATTTCACTGCCCACTCCCTCCGCCCCCCCCCCCCCCCAATTACCTCAGAACCCTGAGTCACACCTCCAAACTGATCCAAAACTTGTTCTATCCCTGGAAACTTGTCGTTCTCCAAAACTTTTCCTGTGCTGTGCTTTGTGGATATTTATTCGTTTTCAGCGTACGACGTCCTATTTATCGTCACTTCAGTGCTCTTTTTGATCATAATTAAGTTGCCCTTTACCTTTGAAATATTTCCATTCTGTGCCTCCACAATCTCCTCTAACCTCAATTCTGCAAGATAGTTGAAAAGTTCAGAAGTGATTGGAACAGAATTAAGCCTTTTGGTCCATTAAGTCTACTCTGCCATTCAATCATGGGTGAGCTATCTCTCCCCCTCAACCCCTTTTCTCCTGACTTCTCCTCATAACCTCTGACACCTGTACAAATCAATAATCTATCTATCTCTGCCTTAGAAATATCCCTTGATGGCCTCCACAGCCTTCAGTGGCAATGAATTCCACAGATGCACCTCCCTCTGACTAAAGAAATTCCTCTTAAAGGAACGTCCTTTTATTCTGAGGCTTTGACCTCTAGTGCTAGACTCTCCCACTAGTGGAAACATCCTCTCCACATCCACTCTATCCAAGTATTTCACTATTCAGTACATTTCAATCAAGTCTCCCTCATCCTTCTAAACTCCAGCGGGTCAAGGCGGCTGTATAGCGTAGTACTTCTATTCTGGTAGGATAGAAAATCTCTCATTTTAATTTTTCCATCAAACTGGGGTTGATGCATTCTGTTACCAAGGCCCAAATCTCTGAGATTCCTATTGTCACCTCCATCTCCTCACTTCCACATTCCTAAAACGAGTACTTACATGCTCTCACCTCCGCTTGGCTCAGTCAATGCTGAATTTTGTTTGCTCATCATCTGATGGAGATCCTTAAGATATTTTACTCCACTACAGATGCTGCATACAAAAATTGGTTACAGCAGAATTGTCATTACTGAAGAGTTTTAAGAAGGGTCCCGATCCAAAAAGTCACCTTTCAATGTTCTCCAGATATGCAGCCTGACCCAATGAGTTACTCCAGAACTCCCTTTGTATAAACCACCATCTGTGCATCCTTGTTTCTACATTGTCATTGCTGAATTTCCCTTCAAATGTGCGTGAACTTTGAATGAAAACTTGGAAGAGATACAAAATCTCCCATCAGGAGAATTTGTGCTACTCCTGATCGATATCAACAATTTGGTTGAATGAACCAGAGGTAAGATTTCCCCTGTTCTGCCGATGATGCTGAGTGCCTGAGCAAAGTCAAAGCACAGCAATGTGATGTGGATCATTACTATTGTAACGGCATCAGCTTATTATTTTCATGTACAGTAAAAAAACTCCACTGCGCGTGCCAGCCAGACAAATCATACCGTACATGAATACAGAGAATGAGCAGAAACAAAGAATGCAAAGGCTGCCCCCAGGTTGATTGGAAGTTGGGGATTTGTCCCTAACCCACGAGAGGTCCATTCAAGAGTCTGTTGAAGAACCAGTTCCAGAATCTTTCAAGCTTTTACATCTGCTGCCTGATGGGAGAAAGGAGAAGAGGGAATGATCAGACTGCAAGTGGTCCTTGATTATTTTGGCTGCTTTCTCAAGGCAATGTCTTAGCTCTTAGGGCTAAGGGAATCAAGAGATATGGGGGAAAAGCCGGAACGGGGTACTGATTTTGGATGATCAGCCATGATCATATTGAATGGCGGTGCTGGCTCGAAGGGCTGAATGGCCTACTGCTACATACTGCTACATATTTTCTATGTTTCTATGTTTCCATGTGGTGCAGATGGAGTTCTGGCATGTCGCAGAGGTGGGGAAGAGACCTCACCTTCTAGGGGATGAGACCTCACCTTCCAGTGCGAATAGACTAGACTGCATTCACAAATCTCTGAGATTTCTCGTGGTCTTGGGCAGAGCAGTTGCCATACCAAGCTGCAATACATCCCAATAGCATGTTTTCTATGGCGCACCTGTAGAATTTGGTAAGAATCATTGGAGAAATGATGGAGTCCCTTCACCAAATTCCTGCACTTTGGTGTACAAAACTGAAAATGGTGAGAGGTTGGACAATATTGATATTTAAAAGGACCTAAATGTCTTTCTACACAAGCCATTGAAAGCCAACATGTAGATACAACAAGTTGTTTGGAAGGCAAATGGTAGGTTGGCCTTTATCATGAGAGAATGTCGGATTACTGAGGAAGGATGTGCTGCCATTGGAGAGGGTCCAGAGGAGGTTTACAAGAATGATCCCAGAACGATTGGGTTGACATAGGATGAGCGTTTGACGGCTCTGGGCCTGTACTTGGTGGAGTTTAGAAGGATGAGGGGAGACCTCATTAAAACTTACCGAATGGTGAGAGGACTGGATAGAGTGGATGTGGGAATGGCGTTTCCATGAGTTGGGCAGACTAGGGTCAGAAGCCATAGTCTCAAGAATAAAAAGACATACCTTTAGAAAGAAGAAATCTCTTTAGTCAGAGGGTGGTGATTCTATGAAATCTCCACAGATGGCTGTGGAGGCCAAGTCACTGGGTATTTTTCAAGGTGTAGATTGACAGATTCCTTATTCGTTTGGTTGTCAGTGGTTACGGGGAGAAGGCAGGAGAATGGGTCGAGAGGGGAAGATAGATCAACTATGATTGAATGGTAGAGTGGACTCGATGGGCCGAATGGCCTAATTATGCTCCAATGACATATGAACTTTCCATACCAAAGTAAAGATATGTTGCTGACACCACAACTAGACTAGACAGCACAGATATTGTTCCCTTACTGAAAGAGTAGACCTCCTGCAGAGAAGGTGCAACAAAGGTTCATTATATTACTGCCATGTTTGGCAATTATATATACAAGGAGAGGCTGAGCAGACCAGGCCTTTGCTCACCAGAGTTTAGAACAATTCAATGAGGTATTATCAAATTTACAACATTCCTACAAGGCTCAGCTGGCTTGGTGCAGGGGGAGTTTGCCTTGGTTGTCGAGTCTAAAACCAGGGGTCACCTTTGAAGAACATGGGCACTATTTAAGGTTGAGATGAAGATTAATTTTTTCATGAGTATAGAAGTTGGGAGGTCATGTTGCAGTTGTATGACATTGGTGAAACGGCATTTGGAATAGTGTGTTCATTTCTGGGCACCATGTTATTGTCAAGCTTGAAAGGGTTCAGAAAAGATTCACAAGGATGTTGCCAGGACTAGAGGGTGTGAGCTATGGGGAGAGGTTGAGTAGGCTGGGTCTCTATTTTATGGAGTGCAGAAGGATGAGGGGATATCTTATAGAGGTGTACAAAATCATAAGAGGAATAGATCAAGTAGATGCACAGAGTCTCTTACCCAGAGTAGGGAAATGGAGGACCAGAGGATATAGGTTCAAGGTGAAGGGGAAAAGATTTACTAGGAATCCGAGGGGTAACTTCTTCACACAAAGGGTGGTGGGTGTATGGAACAAGCTGCCAGAGGAGGTAGTTGAGGCTGAGACTATCCCATCGTTTAAGAAACAGTTAGACAGGTACATGGATAGGACAGGTTTGGAGGGATATGGACCAAGCACAGGCAAATGGGACTAGTGTAGCTGTGACATTGTTGACCGGTGTGGGCGAGTTGGGCCAAAGGGCCTGGTTCCACACTGTATCACTCTATGACTCTATGACTCTATGCATGACATGGTAATGTAGACAGCTGTGGAGACTGTCCTCAAGTTCATTCATTAGCCTTTTAGATGTTAAGGGAATCAAACGATAGGGGAAATGGTGCAGGCAAGCAGCAATGAAGGTACAAGACCAGTCATGATCTTGATGGATGGCAGAGTAGGCTTGAACAGTCAGCTGGCCTATTCCAACTCTTCTGATATGATTTTTGTAGCTGAGTGGGACTACTACGCAAAAATGCAAAAGCCAGCCTTAAGCGGAGAGTCATTGTACACTAATGTCTGGGTTTCACATCAATGCTGCTTCTTGTTCTCACCATGAATAACGAGGTAAAGATTCAAGACAATCAGCGTTTAAAAGCTTTTGACAAAATGGACATGATCGTCCAATCCAAGAGGGGGTAATTCTTCCCGTGGCATTGAAAGGAAGCGTGTACTTGGATAAACCAGGGCATCTGGTCACCAGCAGCACTGCAGTAGACAACCACCATGGAAACACTCACTGGAGTGCTGGTGAAAGTATCTCAAACTACCCTAATAATCATTGAAATGGGCCAAAATTCCCATCCAAGTTTAGATTTATGTCCAGTTGGCTTTACGCTCACATATCTGGGTGCAAATGGCATTCAGTCTGAGATTCAGGGATACTTGGATACCCCTTCTTGAAAAATATCATACAAATATCCTCGACTTTATTGATGGCAAGGAATTAGAAACAATTTCACCCAGGTGGAAATGTACCGTTCACCAAAGAGCAAAGAGCAAGCCAGTATTCATTATTCTCCCCATTAAAACTTTCATTCTATCTCTTATCCTTGTACCATTCTCGATGCAAAGAGTGTATGGAAGTGGATGGGAGGAAGTGTGTGGGAAGGAACTGCAGATGCCAGTCTATACCGAAAATGGACAAAATGCTGGAGTAACTCTGAGAGTCAGGCAGCATCTCCGGTGAAAAGGAGTAGGTGACGTTTCAGGACTGAAGAATTGAGGTGCGGGGCAGGGGGATGGGGGAAGGACTGAAAGCGAGCAAAGGCCAGAACAAAACAAAGCCAGCAACAGATGACCTCAGGAAGGCTGGAGCCCATAATGACCATTGTTGTGCTAACAAGAGGGATACGAGGATGAAAACAGTGGAACCAGCAGAACCACTAGGGTGGGGGGGTGGTGGGGGGGGGGGGGGGGGGGGGGGAGAAAAGAAATGCAGGAGTAACTTGAAATTAGAAAAATCAACATTCATACCACTGGGATGTAAGCTACCCAAGCAAAGTACGTGGTACGATTCCTCCAATTTGCGTGTGGTCTCACTCTGAGAGTGAAGGAGGCCCAGGGCAGACAGGTCAGTATGGGAATGGGAAGGGGAGTTAAAATGTTCGGCGACTGGGAGATGGCGTGGGCCAAAGCAGACTTGCCCAAGTGTTCAGTGAAACATTCACGGAGCCAAGGAGTGTACACGTGAGTATACCTGGCAGATCATGAGCAGATCAGAGCAGAAAACACAGAGGGGTGTATGAGACCACATATCTCCCACAAACTGTCCACGACTCCATGGACTGATCGCCCTGGAGAGCAAAGATAGTCCACAGGTACATTTTCTCTTCTTTCTCACACTTTGCCCCAATATCCCACTCCCACATTCAATGACGTGTTGGTCACATCTCTTCGTATTTCCCAACTCAGCTCAAAATCCATTCTTTGAGTTTTCTTCAGTGAATCAGCTGGGATGTCATATGCACTAAAAAAAATACATATTTTTAAATCAAATCCAGGGGAGCAGTGCTGCCAGAGCTCACCGGAGCGCCACTCCAGCACCTCTGTAACAAAGAGCCTAAATAAACAGCGGGGAATTTACCAGCAGCCTCTCTGGCACCAGTGACAGCTCTGGCACCTAAAACATTAGCACTGCAACACTGATCAAATCCCTTTGCAACTTAACAAAGAGATAACATCTATTTATGAAGATCGTGCTCCGAAGAATGAGATGTAAACTCGAAACTCAGTTATTACTGGGTAGTTGTCCAATTATTTAAGAGTTCAGCTTTACTTTCTGTTGCAAACACTGAATTATTTATGGTTTGCATTCAAACCTGCAGCCACTCTGTTGAAATGAGAGAAGTGCTGCCCCATAACGACTCGCACACCAAGAGTAGGCTGAGAAATGGCATTCATTTGAAACTCACGTCACTGAAGATATATCTTGCATTTCTCCGGATTATTGGACCATAAAGAGTGACCGCACGTTTCCTACAGACTGGACCTTTACTACATTTCCACCATTTACTATTTGTATTTCCTACATTCTTAACACAAGCGGGGAAATGCACAAAATGTAAATACTTATCTTAAACCCCCACGACAGGGACAGTGCACTCCCACACTGAAGCAGGAGATCTAACAAGATACCTGACCACAACAGTGGAGTAAAGGGCCCAGGAAAAGTATTCTGCATCTGCATCTGCTCCAGAGATCTGGCCTCAATCCTGACCTCGGGTGCTGTCTGTGTGGAGTTTGTACGTTCTCCCCATGACCAAATGGGTAGCTTCTGGGTACTTCGGTTTCCTCCCACATCCCAAAGACGTGCGGGTTTGTGGGTTAATTGACCCTCTCTAAATCGCCCATAGTGTGTAGGCAATGGCTGTGAAAGTGGGATAACACAGAGCTAGTGTGAATGGGTGTCTGATGGTTGCAGGGCCGTTTTTACAGCATTATGGGCCCCCGGGCAAAGCAGTGTACTGGGGCCCCTACCGTTACTCTCCCCCACCCCCTTTTCCCTACCAGCCCCCCCCCCCCCCCTGTCGTGCCAGCGAAAAGCACTTACCGAAAAGCACTTAGCGATGGACTTAGGGTGCTACATTGTTGCGAAAAGCACTTACAGATCGCTGTGAGAAGCACATAGTGACCGAAAATGTTGCGAAAAAAGCACTTATTGAACCTACATTTTTAAAGTAGTATTTATTTATTGCAAGTCACTTAACATACACAGATCAGCATGGGGCCCCTATGCTCGTGGGCCCCCGGGCAAGTGCCCATCAGGCCCATGCGTTAAGACGGCCCTGGATGGTTGGCATGGATTTGCTGGGCTGAAGGGCCTGTTATCATGCTGTATCTCTAAACCGGACTGATGCTGGGATGCTGAGCTTGGTTTTAGCACCAGCAGTCTGCCAGAAATGCCAGCTCCAGACATGATGGAGATTGGTTTTCCTAAGCAACAGATATACAACAAAGATATAATCTCAGAACAACAGCGAGGAAAGTCTTAAGAGATATCTTGCTATTGGCAAGCAGTCTTAAGCATTGAACCACAGTGTCTTTGTTCAAATAACGTACAGGACATCACAACTTTTTAAGATTCTCCAAGGTTGGATTGCCCCAAGGACGAACAAGCACAGACCACTCCGTACAGATCAGGTTATCCTCTCCCATGAACTCTGGACAGTTATCACCAGAAGGTGGGTCTCTGTATTAAACCCTCAGCATTTCCATTCAGGGTTGCACTTCACTGCATTGCAACAGTGGGAGGGTTTCAAACACATCCCATTAGTAGCAAAGCGCTCTAGAATGTCGTGAAGATTGAAGGCATTTCGTTACATTATGTAAAGAGGGAAAGAAGTTATAATCAAGATCAACCAGGAGATTTCAACACTGTCCACTTAGTGGAAACCTGAGAGAGTTCAGTTGAAGTAACACCCATCTCTGGTCTAATCCATCCATGCCTTGGTAGTAGGATCTGACAAGGTACAGTTTGTACGTGTCCTTCTAGCTAAAATCCTTCTAACACCTGCACTTCTAATCCAGAAACGTCATCAGATCGATAGTTTAAGGCAAGCAACCGGATCAGAGAGAAAAGGAACACTGGTCGGTAAGTTACAGTTTTAGTTTTCCTTATTTTGGAAGCCAGAAGGAACTGTAATTGCTCAACATACCAAAAGGAATTCCAAGACCTTCACTGTGGCAAACACGCCCCCTCCCCCCCTCCCCCCCCCCCCTCCCAATTTTCCCAACTAAGTTGCAAAAATCCTAGAATAACCAGTTCCACAGATGTAGACAACTCGGTTAGTGGCTTTAGGGTTGCACAACGTTAGGCCTTTTGCTGCCCTGGAAAGGTGGAATTAAATGAAAAGCTGTGAATTAGATTGTTACAAGTCTCAATTCACACCAAGGCAAGTTGCGAAAATATCATTATATTCTCGTTGGTAAGATTCACAACACTCCTTCTTGAAACTGTGAAAACAGTTTTGTACAAAATAACTTACAATACAAAATCTTCACAAGGTGAATACTTCAAAGACTTGTTTCTTGGAAGATGCTTGTTGCACATGAGTTATGATTCAAATTGACAAAAGTGATATTCCCTATGTACCCATTGTGGTGTATATAGATCTAAAGTGAATGCAGAATTCACAGCAGAATAGATAGTTTCATCTTCCCCTCACTCTCCACAAACTACTCATTTTCTGGCAGACAAAAAAAGCCTTAAAGATTGTTCCCGATGTTGGGGAAGTCCAGAACAAGGGGTCACAGTTTAAGGATAAGGGGGAAGTCTTTTAGGACCCAGATGAGAAAGTTTTTTTTCACACAGAGAGTGGTGAATCTGTGGAATTCTCTGCCACAGAAGGTAGTTGAGGCCAGTTAATTGGCTATATTTAAGAGGGAGTTAGATGCGGCCCTTGTGGCTAAAGGGATCAGGTGGTATGGAGAGAAGGCAGGTACGTGATACTGAGTTGGATGATCAGCCATGATCATATTGAATGGCGGTGCAGGCTCGAAGGGCCGAATGGCCTACTCCTGCACCTATTTTCTATGTTTCTATGTTTCAGGTTTATCACAGCAAGAAGTCAAACATTTGAGAAATTGAAATGTAGTGGAAAAATAACAAGTAAACCTTTAAAAAACTTACACATGGGGCCACCTCATCTTCAAAAGTGTGGAGACATTGATGCCAACTGCCAGCACACCTATAGTTGCACCACAGTGATAAATATTTCAACGACACATTGAATACACCAGAGGCCACTGAACAATCAATCCGGGTGGGGTAGCTGACAGGATGACACAGGCTGCTTTAACAAAACCCAGCACAAGCATTTAGCTTTGGCAGCTCCCTTCACCGAATTCAAACATCTGAAAGTTTGAAGAAATCTGTTAAAGTTTATCATCGTTAATTATCTTCCCCAGCGCCCTCTCCCACCCCCACCCACCACCCCCCTGGTGACTTGGGTGTGTTCCAAGTTGATTGAATTAGAGGCTGCACAGTGAGTTCAATAGCAAGGCAACTCGAGAATAGCATGAGAGATACATGAAGTCTCCAAAGATGTAGGGGAAAAAATCAACCAGGAAAACACAGATGTTATCAATTATAATTCAAATTAAAGCCTATATTCCAGAGTTCAGTAACAGAGGGCCAAACATCACCAAAAGAGAGGGGTATACTTTAATAAAATACTTTCCCTATACGTATAGAAATCACACAACTTTGGTCATTTATACAGCACAATTAAAAGAGAAATTACATTTATTTATCTAATATTGAAGGTTTTAAAGAACAATTGCTTCTGATAATAAAAGACACAGAGTCAGCGGGTCAGGCAGCATCTCTGGAGAACATGGATAGGTGACGTTTCACAGAGTGCTGGAGTAACTCAGCGGGTCAGGCAGCATCTCTGGAGAACATGGATAGGTGACGTTTCAGATCGGGACCCTTCTTCAGCCTTGAAGATTTTTTTTAAGGGACCATGTGAAGGGAATGTAAACAACATTTCAAGCAGGATAAAATTATAAAGATGCAAGAAAGTACAGATGCTGAAATCTTGAACAAACCACAAACTGCTGGAGGAACCCAGCATTGTTAGCAGCATCTGTGGAGGGAATAGACAGGCAACATTTCAGGTCAGGACCCTTCTGTGCTCACTTCTCCGTGGATAGTCACCTTGTCGTGGTGGAGAAGCCTGTGTGGTCCTGAGATCCTGAGAGCGATGCCGTCTGGAGCTACGCTCCTGGTAGGGTCACCCATGGCGGTAAGGTCAAGGGGGAGGTCCCTGACAAAGAGCGATCCAACCAAGACCTCAACGGTGGAACAGGCGGAGGATGATGGCTGACTTTAGTGGAGCGTCACAACGGCTGGGAAGGCGGATGGATGAAGGCTGCGGCAGAAAAGGGTCCCCGGTCGTCTTGGACTCCACGCCACTGGATCCTGACCCAGATCTGTCAAGGACCGTGTGGTGGCTGTGTGTGCACCAGTCTCCCCACGTTAAACAAAGGACAGTCATACTCGCTTCGAGCGACCACTGATGATGGTGCTTTGTGAAGATTCCTGTATCTGCAATCTCTGGTTGAATAAGGTACCCAACCCAAAGCATCATCTGCCCTTTCCATCTATAGATGCTGTCTGACCCACTGAGATACTCCAGTAATTTGTGTTTTGCTACAAAATGTATATTAAGATTTATGTTGAACAGATGCAACATGAAATAGCAGAATGCCATCAATTCTTAAAACAACAGGGCTTAATATTTTTATTTCAGGATTATCAACTGAATGAATTTGATTTGGTCATTTAAGTCTCCCAAAATACAACTTAATTTGATGCTATTTTAATATATTCTTCAATTGTAACTGAGTTTCAACAAACTTTAACTGAACTTAAAGGCAGAGTTTGACAGATACTCGATTAGTACGGGGGTCAGGGGTTATGGGGGGAAGGCTGGAGAATGGGGTTGAGAGGGAAAGATAGATCAGCCATGATTGAACGACTTGATGGGCTGAATGGCCTAATTCTGCTCCTAGAACCTATGGACTTAAGTCGCTCAAGAAAACGACTGAAAATGACAAAGAGAATGAAAATGTTACCCATTTCCCTCCTTCTCCTGAGATTCTGCTCCTCAAACCCACATTAATATTCAAACAACAGAACACATCACCATATCTCCAAATTGCTCGTCTTATCCAGGTCCCGAGCACGTGGTCGCTACTCAACTTTCTCAAAATGCCTCAGAGCCTAATCCAAATCAACAGCACGCGAGACATGGAAACTACTTTCCTCCCACAGCAAGTCACCAGATTTCATAACAGGCGCCTGTTTACATCAGTTGAACTTCTGCTTATGCACACGGCTATATTTTCGCCGGACGGTCAGATGGAACATCCAAAACACGAGAGAGTCCAGATGGAGTAGCCTGTAGAGAGAGATCAGGGCAGCACGGTGGCGCAGCGGTAGAGTTGCTGCCTGACA
This sequence comes from Rhinoraja longicauda, assembly GCF_053455715.1. Lineage (NCBI taxonomy): Eukaryota > Metazoa > Chordata > Chondrichthyes > Rajiformes > Arhynchobatidae > Rhinoraja > Rhinoraja longicauda. The sequence goes on from NC_135970.1 coordinate 3,175,435, forward strand.
GCCCCAGAGACCCGGGTTTGATCCTGATTACGGGTGCTGTCTGTGTGGATTTTGTACGTTCTCACTGTGACCACATGGGTTTTCCCTGCAGATGGCCGTCGAGGCTGTCAATGGATATTTTTAAGGCAGAGATTGATAAGATTCTTATATATAATATAAGAAAATAACTGCAGATGTTGGTACAAATCGAAGGTATTTATTCACAAAAAGCTGGAGTAACTCAGCAGGTCAGGCAGCATCTCAGGAGAGAAGGAATGGGCGACATTTTGGGTCGAGACCCTTCTTCAGACCCAAAACGTCGCCCATTCCTTCTCTCCTGAGATGCTGCCTGACCTGTTGATAAGATTCTTGATTAGTGCTGGTGTCAGGGGTTATGGAGAGAAAGATAGAGAATGGCGTTAAGAGGGAAAGATAGATCGGCCATGATTGAATGGCAGAGTAGACTTGATGGGCCAAATGGCCTAATTCTGCTCCTACAACTTATGTTGCCTGACGCATTGAGTTACTCCAGCACTGCACGTTCTTTTATCATTAAACCAAAACCGTGTACTTGATGAAGTATCGGGAACTCTGAACAGTGAATGTTCCCACATACACAACCCCTTCCTGCCCACATTCTGTGGCCTGCATTTCACTGGAAATCTCCTGGAATTTCTCAGAGGACAAAAACCGTTGTCAGGAAAGGGCTGGCTATCTCCTGAACAGCTGGACGAGGTCAATAAATAACCACCGTCTTCGTTGCAAATATTAGTAAAGCAATGCCCAATCGCCGTTCCTCTGCCAATGGATGTCCAGGCCGGACTACCTAACGAATCCACTCCCTTTCAGACAAGCTTCTTCACAAAATGCAACTCAAATGCAGACGATCCAAACATTGCTTTGTGTTAAAGTAGACACAGAATCACATATTGAGTCAACTAAATATTAGCCTTGCACCACGGGGAGTGGTGATAGGGAGGGGGTAGGAGTGGGGTAGGAGTGGGGTAGGAGTGGTGATAGGGAGGGGGTAGGAGTGGGGTAGGAGTGGGGTAGGAGTGGTGATAGGGAGGGGGTAGGGAGGGGGTAGGGAGTGGTGATAGGGAGGGGGTAGGGAGGGGGTAGGGAGTGGTGATAGGGAGGGGGTAGGGAGGGGGTAGGGAGTGGTGATAGGGAGGGGGTAGGAGTGGGGGAGGAGTGGGGTAGGAGTGGGGTAGGAGTGGTGATAGGGAGGGGGTAGGAGTGGGGTAGGAGTGGGGTAGGAGTGGTGATAGGGAGGGGGTAGGAGTGGGGTAGGAGTGGGGTAGGAGTGGTGATAGGGAGGGGTTAGGAGTGGGGTAGGAGTGGTGATAGGGAGGGGTTAGGAGTGGGGGAGGAGTGGGGTAGGAGTGGGGTAGGAGTGGTGATAGGGAGGGGGTAGGAGTGGGGGAGGATAAAGAGAGTTGGAGCATCTTGAAATATTTATGAGGTATAGCCTCCAGGTTTCTCTCGAGCGAAGATCTTCATTTCGACATTCACCGACTGAGGGCCAGCTATTTCAGAAACTTTCCGTGCGGATCAGAAGGACTCGCTGTGAAAACACGTTGTCAGTGGGAACAATGACTGCGGCTTTCATTTCATGCTCACAATCGACGCTGCTGGGACTCAGCGAGTGGTTCTGGGGGGGGGGTTCTGCCCTGTGACAGATGGCTGCAATTACTCCTGGAGCTTGTGCTGAGAATCAGACAAATCTCTAATCCAATTTGGAACCCAAAGTGCAACGTTACACAATATTGTATTATATGCCAGGCTAAAGCAGTTACCATTACAAATTACCACTCATTACAGAGGTCAGCTTTCTTAAATTTCCTCTGACAAGTGGCACTAAACATAGAAACATTTACTAAAACTAATAAAATTCAGCACTTTGTTACTGATTTTTGATTTATTAATTTGTATTTCACCTATTATTTTTATATATAGTTTTTTTTATTGGTAAAATACAAATAGAATTTCATTAATAATTCTGCTGAGCAAAAAGGTTCGATTTCAGCCATATTATTAATTGTGCGGCACGATGGCGCAGCAGTAGAGTTGCTGCCTTGCAGGACTTGCAGCACCAGAGACCCGGGCTCGATCCCGACTAAGGGTGCTGCCTGTACGGAGTTTGCACGTTCTTCCTGTGACTGCGTGGGTTTTCCCTGAGATCTTCGGTTTCCTCCCACACTCCAAAGACATGCAGGATTGTAGTTTAATCCTACAATCCATCCCTCCCCCACCCTAGTTATACCCTTGGTATATGTGTAAATTGTCCCTAGTATGATAGTGTTAATGTGCAGGGATCGCTGGTTGGTACGGACCCGGTGGGCCGAAGGGCCTGTTTCCTCGCTGTATCTCTAAACTAAACTAAACTAAAACCTGCAGCCATCGAACTATGGGCGGAAACTTTAAACAAAATGAACCAGAATCATAAATTACTGATCAATGTAATACACCACAATGCAAAACTTACCATTCCCCAAGATGCTCATTGTGAATACAGCTGTCAGAAACAATCTCTTCAAAATTTACAAGCTTCAGTGGAACTCCTGCATCCACAACTATAACTCACTTCCACATTTAGTAACAAATAATAACCAGTGTCAAACAAATAGACAGAAGGTTCGGCCTACAAACCTGACAAAGTGAACTAATCCACGCTCACCCACACACTGAAGACACCCAAAGCAGGTGTTGCATTATGAAACGGTGAGCTCTCTTTACCAGTCCTTACAAAAGAGAGAGCGAGCGGGGGAGGGAGAGCAAGAACTTGCAGCATTAAACAATTGGAACTTTATTTTGCCATGGCAGAGTGTAAAAAAACAACCATATTTAGGTCGAGACCCTTCTTCGAATAGAGAGTCAGGGGAAAGGGAAACCAATGGCACGGAAGGGTTCAAAGGAAATGTAAGGTGTGAAAAGAACCTATTTCCCGGTTGTTAAACACTTTAACTCCCCCTCCCATTCCCACACTGACCTTTCTGTCCTGGGCCTCCTCCACTGTCAGAGTGAGACCAAACGCAAAGTGGAGGAACAGGGCCTCATATTTCACTTGGGCAGCTTACACCCCAGTGGTATGAATATTGATTTCTCTAACTTCAAGTAACACTTGCTTTCCCTCTCTCTCCATCCATCCCCCACCCTAGTTCTCCAACTAGTTTCACTGTTCTCCTGTTTAAATTCAATGTTTGTTTGCCTCGTTGTCACCTTCCCCTCAAGCAACAAGAACCATTCTACATTTCCTGGACCATTGTCTGCTTTGATCCTTCCTTTTCTCACCCTACATTCCCTTTGTACCCTTCCATATCTCTAGTTTCCCACTCCCCTGATTCAGCCTGAAGAAGAGTCTCAAACCCAAAACACCACCCACTCCTTCGCTCCAGAGTCGTTGCCTGTCCCGCTGCGTTACTCCAGCATTTTGAGTCTATCTTCAGTGTAAACCAGCATCTGCAGCTCCTTCCTGCACCTAACCATATTTCAGTTAATATTCTGCAGACGGCAACACTTGACTAACTACCTCCTGTTGCAAGTCACTCTTCTGATCACAGCATGATTTTGCGCCCGCTGGCATCATCCCCCAAGCCACACTCCTTCCTGAAAATTGTAGGGGAACATGGACCATATCTCCTGGGCCCACTGTATTGTTGGGCACTCTCAGTACAATGCCATTCAGGGATGCAGCAGTCAATTGTACACTTACCCAAACCCATGGCTCTATTTGCCCCACTCCCCCGCCCTAATCTCCCCAGTGCTTCTTTAACTCTGCCATCCCAACTGATCACGCAATTCCCTCCTTTCCCACACCATTTCAAACTGATCTCCCGGTGGCCGAGCACTTCAACTCCCCTCCCATTCCCAGTCTGACCTTTCTGTCATGGGCCTCCTCCAGTGCCATAGTGAGGCCCACCAGAAATTGGAGGAACAGCACCTCATATTTCGCCTGGGCAGCTTGCAGCCCAGTGGTATGAACATCGACTTCCAACTTTAGATAGTTCCTCTGTCCCTCTCTTCCCCTCCCCCTTCCCAGATCTCCCTCTATCTTCCTGTCTCCACCTATATCCTTCCTTTATCCCGCCCCCCTGACATCAGTCTGAAGAAGGGTCTCGACCCAAAACGTCACCCATTCCTTCTCTCCTGAGATGCTGCCTGACCTGCTGAGTTACTCCAGCATTTTGTGAATAAATACCTTTGATTTGTACCAGCATCTGCAGTTATTGTCTTATACTACCTGTATCCTGACCCCTCATTTGACTCCAAGCAACAATATTGAATGTTGTCTGAGGAATCCTTTCCCTCTCCAACACCCACAAGTACCAGAGATCCCTGCAGAACCACTGCATAATGTCTCTGAATAATACCGATCTCTCCTTGTCTCCTGCCCTCTAATCCAGGCAACATTCTGGTAAACCTCTTCTGCACTCTCTCCAAAGCCTCCACATCCTTCCTGTAATGTGGCGTCCAGAACTGCACGCAATACTCCACATGCGGCCTAATCCATGTTTTAAGAAGCTGTATGTAGTGTATCTAGACTTTCAGAAAACCTTTGATAAGGTCCCACATGGGAGATTGGTGAGCAAAATTAGAGCACATGGTATTGGGGGTAGAGTGTTGACATGGATAGAAAATTGGTTGTCAGACTCTTGGTTGGAAGCAAAGAGTAGGAGTAAACAGGTCCTTTTCAGAATGGCAGGCAGTGGCGAGTGGAGTGCGGCAAGGCTTGGTGTTGGGGCCACAACTGTTTACCATATATATTAATGATTTGGATGAAGGAATTAGAAGCAACACTAGCAAGTTTGCGGATGACACAAAGCTGGGTGGCAGTGTGAACAGCGAAGTAGATGTTAGGAGGTTGCAGGGTGACCTGGACAGGTTGAGTGAGTGGGCAGATGCATGGCAGATGCAGTATAATATAGATAAATGTGAGGTTATCCACTTTGGCGACAAAAACAAGGAGGCAGATTATTATCTCAATGGAGTTAGGTTAGGTAAGGGGGAAATGCAGCAAGACCTGGGTGTCCTTGTACACCAGTCACTGAAAGTTGGTGTGCAGGTACAGCAGGCAGTGAAGAAAGCTAATGGCATGTTGGCTTTCATAACGAGAGGATTTCAGTATAGGAGTAAAAAGGGTTTTCTGCAGGTGTATAGGGCCCTGGTAAGACCACATCTGGAGTATTGTGTACAGTTTTGGTCTCCTAATTTGAGGATGGACATCCTTGTAATTGAGGCAGTGCAGCGTAGGTTCACGAGATTGATCCCTGGGATGGCGGGACTGTCATATGAGGAAAGATTTAAAAGACTAGGCTTGTATTCACTGGAGTTTAGAAGGATGAGAGGGGATCTTATAGAAACATATAAAATTATAAAAGGACTGGACAAGCTAGATGCAGGAAAAATGTTCCCAATGTTGGGGGAGTCCAGAACCAGGGGTCACAGTCTAAGAATAAGGGGAGGCCATTTAAAACTGAGGTGAGAGGGAACTTTTTCACCCAGAGTTGTGAATTTGTGGAATTATCTGCCACAGAGGGCAGTGGAGACCAAATCATTGGATGAATTTAAGAGTTAGATAGAGCTCTAGGGGCTACTGGAATCAAGGGAGATGAGGAGAAGGCAGGCACGGGTTACTGATTGTGGATGATCAGCCTTGATCACAATGAATGGCGGTGCTGGCTCGAAGGGCCGAATGGTCTCCTCCTGCACCTATTTGCTATGTTACTATGTTTCTATAAGCTGCAACTTAGCTTCCTTTGGTAAAAATAAGTCATTGAAGTATTGACATGACATGGTCTTGCACTGTGAATATGAAGGCTTTGGAGAGGATGCAGAAGAGGTTCACCAGAATGCTGCCTGGATGAGAGAGATTTAGTTGCAAGGGGAGGTTGGACCACCTTGGATTGATTTCTCTAGAATATTGTTCAGTTCGGTTTAGATTATTGTCATGTGTACCGAGGTACAGTAAAAAGCTTTTGTTGCGTGCTAACCAGTCAGCAGAAAGACAACACACAATTACAATCGAGTCATTTACAGTGTATAGATACAGGATAAGGGAATTGGAAATAGAGATTTAAGAGTGTGGAACGATTGTAATACGCGTTTGTAGATCTGCTTCTGTGGCTAGCACGCAAACAGTCGCCTGGGTTGGGCGCCATCTTGGAAGCCTGAATACCTGATAGAGGTACATAAAATTATGAGAGGCATAGATAGGGTAGACATTCAGAATGTTTCTTCCCACGGTGGAAATGACAAAGACTAAAAGGTCAGAAGGTGAAAGTTTAAAGGAGATGCGCGGGATATTTTCTCTTTTACACAGACACACACAATGTGGTGCCAGGGGTGGTGATGAAGTCAAATATGAAAGTGGTGATTAAGACGCTTTTAGATAGGTACATGGATTAGACAATTGAAACATTGACTCCATGCACTGAAGTCTGCCAGAAGTTTTTTGTTAAATTACTGATTATTGCTGGGTTTTTTAATTCTAAAGATAGAAAGAAGAAATAAACTTACCGATCCTTGTAATTTTAAACCACAATTTTAAACTGGGGACATAAAATAACAGGCTCAAACACAGCCATTAACTATTTTGAGCTTCAGTAAACCTTACTATAAATAAGTATCAGATGTAAAAGAAACAACACCCTTTTTTTTGCTTCTGCACAAAACACTACAGATTTATACTTCAAACAATCATTTAAAACTTGTATTTGTCAGATCTGCATTTCTTATTGACCGTGAAGTTTTGTTAAAGTAGCTTTGAGGTCATAAAATGAACCATGTACAGCAAGTGTAAACAACAGAAGATAGACATAAAAAGATGTACTAGCTTGCGGGTCAAACTGCATCTGTGGAGAAAAGGAATAGGTGCCTTTTCGGGTCGAGACCCTTCTTCAGACTCTCTTCAGATTCGACCCAAAACGTCAGCCATTCCTGTTCCCCAGGGATGCAGTTTAACCCGTTGGGTTACTCCAGCTTTTTGTGTCTATCTTCGGTTTAAACCAGCATCTGCAGTTCCTTTCTACACAAGTGTAAACAACATTTCAAGCAAAGTAAAATATATGCAAGAAACTGCAGATGCTGGAATCTTGAACTAAACACAAAGCGCTGGAGTAACTCAGCGGGGTCAGGCAGCATCAGTAGGGGGAATGGATAGGCAACATTTCAGGTCAGGCTGCTTCTGTGTTTTGCTCATGGAACCAGCATCTGCAGCTTTTTGTTGAAGTAGGAATCTTCAACATTTTCTATGTTTCTATGTTTCTAGGGTCCCCACCCAAAACATCATTTGCCTGTTCCCTCCACACTGACCACAAAACGCCCTTTGTCTGTCTGACCACGGAGATACTCCATCCCTTTGTGTTTTGCTATAAAAGATATAAAGAATTCATTTCAAACTGATGCTCCACCCACCCATCTCAAGGCTTCCTTCTGCTTGCTTGCGGGAAATCAAGGATAGTATTAAAACAAAAGATGAAGCATACAGATTAGCCAGAAAAAGTAGCATACCAGAGGACTGGGAGAAATTCAGAGTCCAGCAGAGGAGGACAAAGGGCTTAATTAGGAAAGGGAAAATAGATTATGAGGGAAAACTGGCAAGGAACATAAAAACTGACTGCAAAAGCTTTTATAGATATGTGAAGAGAAAAAGATTAGTTAAGACAAATGTAGGTCCCTTGCAGTCGGAAACAGGTGAATTGATCATAGGGAACAAGGAGATGGCAGACCAATTGAACAACTACTTTGGTTCTGTCTTCACTAAGGAAGACATAAACAGTCTGCCGGAAATAGCGGGGGACCGGGGTTCTAATGAGATGGAGAAACTGAGGGAAATCCAGGTTAGTCGGGAAGTGGTGTTAGGTAAATTAAATGGATTAAAGGCAGATAAATCCCCAGGGCCAGAAAGGCTGCATCCCAGAGTGCTTAAGGAAGTAGCCTCAGAAATAGTGGATGCATTAGTGATAATTTTTCAAAACTCTTTAGATTCTGGAGTAGTTCCTGAGGACTGGAGGGTAGCTAATGTAACCCCACTTTTTAAAAAGGGAGGGAGAGAGAAAACGGGGAATTATAGACCAGTTAGCCTAACATCGGTAGTGGGGAAAATGCTAGAGTCAGTTATTAAAGATGTGATAGCATCACATTTGGAAAGTGGTGAAATCATCGGACAAAGTCAGCATGGATTTACAAAAGGCAAATCATGTCTGACTAATCTTATAGAATTTTTCGAGGATGTAACTAGTAGAGTCGATAAGGGAGAACCAGTCGATGTGTTGTATCTGGACTTTCAGAAGGCCTTCGACAGGTCCCACATAGGAGATTGGTGTACAAACTTAAAGCACACGGTATTGAGGGTTCAGTGTTGAGGTGGATAGAAAATTGGTTGGCGGACAGGAAGCAAAGAGTAGGAATAAACGGGTCCTTTTCGGAATGGCAGGCAGTGACTAGTGGGGTACCGCAAGGCTCAGTGCTGGGACCCCAGTTATTTACAGTGTATATTAATGATTTGGACGAGGGAATTGAATGCAACATCTCTAAGTTTGCGGATGACACGAAGCTGGGTGGCAGTGTTAGCTGTGAGGAGGATGCTAGGAGGCTGCAGAGTGACTTGGATAGATTAGGAGAGTGGGCAAATGCATGGCAGATGCAATATAATGTGGATAAATGTGAGGTTATCCACTTTGGCGGCAAGAACAGGAAAGCAGAGTATTACCTGAATGGTGACCGATTAGGAGAAGGGGAGATGCAACGTGACCTGGGTGTCATGATGCACCAGTCATTGAAAGCAAGCATGCAGGTGCAGCAGGCAGTGAAGAAAGCGAATTGTATGTTGGCATTCATAGCAAGAGGATTTGAGTTTAGGAGCAGGGAGGTTCTACTGCAGTTGTACAGGGCATTGGTGAGACCGCACCTGGAGTATTGTGTGCAGTTTTGGTCTCCTAATCTGAGGAAAGACATTCTAGCCTTAGAGGGAGTACAGAGAAGGTTCACCAGATTGATCCCTGGGATGGCGGGACTTTCATATGAAGAAAGACTGGATAGACTAGGCTTGTACTCGCTGGAATTTAGAAGACTGAGGGGGGATCTTATAGAAACATATAAAATTCTTAAGGGGTTGGAGAGGCTAGATGCGGGAAGATTGTTCCCGATGTTGGGGGAGTCCAGAACAAGGGGTCACAGCTTAAGGATAAGGGGGAAGTCTTTTAGGACCGAGATGAGAAAACATTTCTTCACACAGAGAGTGGTGAGTCTGTGGAATTCTCTGCCCACAGAAGGTAGTTGAGGCCAGTTCATTGGCTATATTTAAGAGGGAGTTAGATGTGGCCCTTGTGGCTAAAGGGATCAGGGGGTATGGAGAGAAGGCAGGTACAGGATACTGAGCTGGATGATCAGCCATGATCATATTGAATGGCGGTGCATGCTCGAAGGGCCGAATGGCCTACTCCTGCACCTATTTTCTATGTTTCTATGTTTCTATAACCTGGGTTGACACCTGTATTTAATACCAAGGTGTATGGTGGTGGAGATGGCAGCTTTTGCCTTGCAGGTTAAACAATAGCTCTTGCTGCCCTCTCAGCAACATTGTTTAATATGTTCTCACTTCAAGAGCATCTCCCTGCAAATTGAGGCACAAGAACTGCAGATGCTGGAAGAAGGGTCCCTACCTGAAACATTACCTATCTTTTCCCTCCACAGATGCTGCCTGACTCACTGAGTTACTCCAGCACTCTGTGTAGAACTGGAGATGCCCGGCAAGCTGGTGTGAAGTAGGAATCCATGCTCACAGACTTGGGCAAAAGGTTGTGGTTTTAAGAGAAGTACTCATGGCTGTCGTACTATGACACTCTTATTGAGACCTCCTGGAATCACCTCAGCTACAAAAGTACAGAGCCCTAAAGGACACTGTGGCACGGTGGCACAGCGGTAGAGTTGCTGCCTCACAGCGAATGTAGCGCCGGAGACCCGGGTTCGATCCCGACTACGGGCGTTGTCTGTACGGAGTTTGTACGTTCACCCCATGACCTGCGTGGGTTTTCTCCGAGCTCTTCGGTTTCCTCCCACACTCCAAAGACGTTCAGGTTTGTAGGTTAATTGGCTTAGTAAATTTAAAAATTGTCCCTCGTGGGTATAGGATAGTGTTAATGCACAGGGATCGCTGGTCGGCGCGGACCAGGTGGGCCGAAAGGGCCTGTTTCCGCGCTGTATCTCTAAACTAAACTAAACACACAAGGACCATTTGTCCCCTTATGTCCACACTGGTCTCAGAAAACATGGTGACCCTGTCCTGTGATCGCCCACTTGACAACCACACCGCTGGACATGTTTCTTTCTCCATAACTCTAACTTTATTATCTACACCATCTCCTCTTATGAAAATATAACCTGTTGTTTATATGGACTGTTCAAGATCCCAACTACTTCAAGAGGGGAAAGAATTCTCCTCCTCTCCCCTCTAGATATTGGCCAACATTTTTAATTCCCCCCCGTCCCCACGCGAGCCAATGTACTTCCCTCTCCCACCCTCGTCGTTGTACTAGTTTCACTGATGTCCTGGTGAGTTTCATTGTCTGTATATCTCATTTCCACCGAGCCCACAGTTAACAATGGACTGTTTCCTTGATCATCATTACTTTTTCACATATCTTTCATTTCCTTGTTTTGTATTTCCCTATATCTCCCTATATGCAGCATGAAATGGACTGCTTCTCACAGGCCTGTGACAACTTTGGTCTCTCCATTAGCACCAAAAAGTCTGAAGTTATGTACCAGCCCACGCCTGGAAAGCCCTACCAGGGACCACACATCACGGTGAAGGGGCAGAATCTACAGGCAGTCGACAGCTTTACCTATCTGGGTAGTACACTCTCGCGAGTGGTGAACATTGACGCTGAGGTCAACAACAGGATTGTCAAGGCCAGCGCTGCCATTGGGCGACTCCGTGGGAATGTTTGGGAGCGGAGAGGACTCAGCCTCACCACCAAGCTGATGGTCTACCGTGCAGTGGTACTCACCACTCTTCTCTATACCAGTGGGACCTGGACTGTCTACAGCAGACATGCCAAACAGCTCAACCACTTTCACTTGAGCTGCCTACGCAGACTCCTTCACATCAGGTGGCAGGACAAAATTCCCGACGCAGAGGTCTTGGAACGGGCCGGAATCCCCAGTGTCCACACCCTCCTACGGAAAGCCCAAGCCAGATGGGCAGGCCATGTCGTCAGAATGCCCGAGAGTCGACTGCCAAAACAGCTTCTGTATGGAGAACTGTGTCAGGGCAAGCGCTCAGTAGGAGGATAGAAGAAATGGTTTAAGGACTGCCTCAAAGTGTCCCTCAAAGACTTGGACATCAACCTCAGCACTTGGGAGTCTCTTGCTTTGGACCGTCCAACCTGGCGTAGCAAGCTCACCACAGGAACCCGTGCAGCAGAGAACAGACACACTGCAGAGGCCCAGAGGAAACGCACCGCGCGCAAGGCCCGGGCTACCTCCACTTCCACTGCAGCACCCATCCACTTGTGTCCTACCTGTGGGTGTGCCTTCCGGGCCCAGATTGGCCTCACCGGTCACTTCCGGACCCACAGTCACCAATCCTCCAACTGAAAGTGAAGTCATGGTCATCTTCCAACCCGAAGGACGAACAACAATATCTTCGTCAAAATCTCTCATTTCCCTTTCCCCTGACTCTCAGTCTGAAGAAGGGTCTCGGCCTGAAACATCACTTATTCCTTCTCTCCAGAGATGCTGCTGATGTCCACATCCAGCCCATCCAGATCTAGATCCCGTTGAATTACTCCAGCTTTTTGCGTCTATCATCATTTTTAATTCTATGATCTTTTACCAAGATTTTTTTTCCCCTCTTTGAACTAAGCCTCTTTCATTTTGAAATATCAATTAGGTCAACCTTTAATAATCCACTTTCCATAAAGTAGAGAGTCAATTTTTCAAAGTTCTCCTGTAATTGGTGTTCCTCACATCAACTAGCAATCACGAGTGCCCTTTGTGATGTCTTTACATCTTTCCTCAAGAATTAGCAGCAAAATACCAAGACTAAACCAGTGATTTATAAAGTCCTCCATTTTGATATACTGCATCATAAATCTATGTTAAATTTTCTAATAACATTGTCATTTGTTCTGCCATCTTTACAGATGCATTTCTTAGGATACCAAAATCTCTCATCCGAATATTTTCCAAATAATGGAATTAATAGTGCGTTATTTTTCCATTTCAATCATAGAACATGGAACAGAACAGCACAAGAACGGGCCCTTCGGCCCACAATGTCCATGCCAAGACCAACTCTTATCTACCTGCACATAACCCATACCCGTGCATATCCATGCGTCTATCCAAAAGTCCCTTAAATGCCATGATAGTATCTGCATCAACCACCATCTCTGACAGCATGTTCTAGGAACCACCACCATGCACCTTTTCCTTAAACTTTGCCCCTCTCACCTTAAAGTTATGCCCTCTAGTCCTTGACATTTCCACCCTGGGGAAAACGGCTCTTACTGTTTACCCTATCTGTGCCTCTTATCATTTTATACACTTCTATCACGTTTCCCCTCAACTTTTGGCATTCCAGAGAAAGCAATCCAAGTCTGTCCAACCTCTCCCTGTGGCTAATACATCCTAATCCAGCCAGCCTTCTGGCAAACCCCCTCTGCACCCATTCCAAAGCCTCCACCTCCTTCCAATAATGGAGACATCCAAGACACGTGACTCCACACTGATCCCTATTCAACCCCACTTGCTCAACTGTCGATGGTTTATCCTTCCTGTAAACATCCTCCTGAATCATACAACCTATCCTCCGCGCTCTGTGTAGAGTTCCGGCGTCTTCACTCTTCTGCAAACTTTGTCGCACTGCTCCCTACACCAAACAAAAGTTAAATCGTAATTCTGAAATAGATGCTTGGCAGACTAAATGGCAAATTACCTCCATGGCATTTAAACCCACTCCCACTCCTGCCGACCACTTCCTGCCTTTGGAACAATTACTGAGCCACACCATTACTTTCCACTAATCGTAATGGTTCCAACTTCTTAATCAACTTCCTCCAAAGCTCTCTGTTCAAGGTTTTCTCAAAACTCCATATTACAACGTCTGCACTTAGCAGACACAGCAGTTATAAAGAATTGTGAAGAATAGTCTAATGATAACATTGTCCACCCTATGCCACGTGATTGGGAGTTTAGTTTATTTGGTTTAGAGATACAGCGCGGAAACAGGCCCTTCGGCCCACCGGGTCCGTGCTGACCAGCGATCCCCGCACATTAACACTATCCTACACCCACTAGGGACAATTTTTACATTTACCCAGTCAATTAACCTACAAAGTCTTTGAAGTGTGGGAGGAAACCGGAGATCTCGGAGAAAACCCACGCAGGTCACGGGGAGAACGTACAAACTCCGTACAGACAGCACCCGTAGTCGGGATCGAACCCAGGTCTCTGGCGCTGCATTCGCTGTAAGGCAGCAACTCTACCGCTGCGCCACCGTGACCGCCCTAATAAACCATACTTGCCTTGAGGGGATGCTGATGAACAGAGCAGTGGTTTATCCACGTGTTACTGAAGCTTAAGACCCAGGGTGGAGATGGAGCCACCAAAACGAGGAGGATGCCCACTCCATCAGCCACGGGCGTGCGGGGAAAAGGTTTGAGTTTCATCAGAATGAAGCCGATTGCCTTTTGTTTTAACTGAAAGGCAACATCATATCTGTAGCTTGTGACAAAGAAGATGACAGTGTAATCTTTGGAAGTGGGAACAATTTAGGAGAGATACGTCGTAATGTAGCATGGTGTACATTGTAACTATGGTGTTAGCTGTAGCTGCAGCTTTAGTGGTCCAGAAATCCACCAGGAGAACTGTTTTCCAGTGGCAGTGGGCACTCCTTAACAAAGAGGTTTAGGAGGAGGCCCATTGGGACTGTTCAGTCCCAAAACGTCACCCGTTCCTTCTCTCCCGAGATGCTGCCTGACCCGCTGAGTTACTCCAGCATTTTGTATCTACCTCCGCTTTAGATCAGCATCTGCAGTTTTCTTCCTACCCACAGGGTTCATGCCAGCTCCCAGGGGAACAATCCCATTGATCCCATTCCCTATCATATTACTGTTCCTCCACAATGTAATCTCGCTCATACTGACCCACAAATTCCCCTTTGATCCTTTTTGCCATTAAGCTACATCAAACAGAGATTTATAGTGGCTGCCAACAGAGTTTTTTAGCCGGTGGGAGTGAGGCAGAACACCCAGGCATATCTTCACTACTTATGGAGAGAATCAGGCCTGTTCTGTCCGCACCCAAGGTGTAACTCCAAAGACGTACAGGTATGTAGGTTAATTGGCTGGGCAAATGTAAAAACTGTCCATAGTGTGTGTAGGATAGTGTTAGTGTGAGCGGGGATCGCTGGGCGGCGTGGACCCGGTGGGCCGAAGGGCCTGTTTCCGCACTGTATCTCTAAATCTAAATCTAAATCTAAATGTAAATTGAACCAGGTCCCGGGAGCTGTGGGGAAACATTCACAGGCACTGCACCAGAGCACCGTCCAGTTACCATGTCACCATGGGACAGGTGGGATCCTCTCAAGAAGACCTGACACATGTCCGAAGTACTCACTTCACTTTAGTCCCATCCTTTAAGTGACAATTCTGACCCACTCTCACCAATTCCCCACCATCTCCCTCCAAATGCCCTCTATGCCCACAACCCCCTGACCCTTCACCCCCCTGATCCTTCTCCCATCCCCCTCCCCACCCCCCCCCCCCCCCCCCCCCACCAACCATCGCATCTCTTCTCCTGATCGTAACACAACTCCATCCTTACAACTTAACTCAAACTCCAGAGTCTGAAGAGGGGTCCCAACCCAAAACACCACCTATCCATGTTCTCCAGGGAAGCTGCCTGATCCTGCTGAGATATTCCAGCACTGAGTATTTATTCACAAAATGCTGGAGTAACTCAGCAGGTCAGGCAGCATCTCAGGAGAGAAGGAATAGGCGACGTTTCGGGTCGAGACCCTTCTTCAGTCTCTGAAGAAGGGTCTCGACCAGAAACGTCGCCCATTCCTTCTCTCCTGAGATGCTGCCTGACCTGCTGAGTTACTCCAGCATTTTGTGAATAAATACCTTTGATTTGTACCAGCATCTGCAGTTATCTTCTTACACTTCCTGCACTGAGTGGTCTTTTCCAACTCCAGAATGATTCATCCTAAATTTCTGGGATTGCAGTGTGACAGGATTAAAATTGTCCAACTTTGTTGCAACATTGAAATGTTCACCGAGAACTAACTCATCTCATCAACAGTAAATCCCAAAATACCTTTGGACCATTCACACAATCAATACAGTGCTGAGTTTCTTCCCATCTGCTATCAGGCAACTGAGCAGTCCTCCCATCAGCTTAAGTGGGGTCCTTACCTCCCACCTACCTCAGTGAAGACCTTAAAACTATCTTGAATTGGACTTTATCAGACTTCAGTATTATACCTCACACTAAATGTTGTACCCTTTATCTGTGCATGTGGACAGCTTGATTGTAATCATGGCTGGACAGCATGCAAACAAAAGCCTTTCACTGTACCTCGGTACACAAGGCAATAATAATAAACTAAACTAAACAATATCGCAGCTAGGTTTAGCAGGAATGCTCTCTTCTTTATTCTTGGGACATCAACCTCAGTACTGGCCCCAGAACACATAGGAAGGCTCCAATTCCCACCCCCGTAGTTCTCTCAGTTTGGATCAATTCAAAGAGCTCTTGATGGTCATTTGAATCCTATAACCATCCTTTGCTACAATTTCCATTTAAAGAATTTTAAAACCTCCCTCCCCAGCCTGTAATGAAAACGTAATGGTACTCATTACATAGAAACAAAACACAAATATTTTGTACAATATTAAATTAGCGATTGCACATTGCCAATACCTCGGAAAGATACAGCTATCGTTTTCAAGTCAAATCAATTGAAAACAACGTCGGCAGCTATTTCTTTGAAGTGTGGGGAATTAAGTATTGAACAATATTAATGTACTCATCCTTGAGAACTTGTTTCACATTGGGTTTCAGACAGGTTGCAAGGCCAGTCATCCATCGTTCGGGACAGTGTGGTGCAATTGGCAATACTGCATGTGTTCAAACTATACATTTCAAACAATAATCCACCATGCAGAACAACATTATTGCAAAGAACCACAAATGACCCAGTGAAACAGTGCTGAGTGCCAGCAAATAAACTGTGTTACGGCTCAGATCTTGGATAATGAACTATCAGAACACTAATAATATCTTCATGTTTCAGGGAGGCGATTTTCGTTTGTTTCTCGTGCAAAATTTATCAGACAGAATCTTTCATTGCCGACAAGCAAACTTGACATGGACATACAAGCATACATGAAGAATCAGAAAAGCAGAGTGAAGAATGCCACCCACGTACTCATCTCTGAAAGGAACTTACCCGGGTACAAATTAAAATTCAGAACCGACTCCAAATTCTTTGCTTCTTTTCTAAGTTCCACGGCTCACTTTCTGATCGGAACCAGAGTCTGGTCAACTCTGGGAGGAGGAAGCATTCTGCTTAGGAATATGATAGTCTCTTCAGGCATGACAAGAGATTGGAGGTCTCCAGGGCTTCACTAACCACTGACAAGTTACATTATAGGACTCCTATTTATTCCCGACCCACTGAAATACTTCTGCAGCAAGCCCGGCCTCAGAAGTTTTATTTAGGTTGAAAGACCACATCATACCTTCTGTCAAGCAGCGCAAAGCTTTAACTGGGCTTCAGTCCAAACAGACAGAAAACTATTTGAGCCGTGTCTGCAGTTGCAGCAGTAAAAGTTCAAAGGGATTTTCTTGCGAAATCCCTGACAGTGGTTAACAGGGAATGCATTTGGAAGATGAGACACGTTGATGCACTTTCCCATTGTCAGAAAAACATATTCAAACCAAGTGTGATTATTGTGAGAGGAGTTGCTAGAGCCTGCTGAAGTATAAGGAACTGATGTCGACAGAAACAGAAAGTCCAGTAAATACCTTGAAGAGAAATGTACAGACAATTTCAATAACACATCGCTATGTGAAACAGGCGCGTGTTGAATAAATACAAAAGGCAAAGAAACAATCCAATACATGCACCCCATCACTGAGGCACAGCTTCCACACAGATTCCAGTCAACAGATGTTGCAGCAGTCAGACTACCAAATCCAGGTGTTTCTAGTTAAAGTTGCATTGTTGGCTGCCTCTAATTTGAGGCCAACCCAAACTTTGCACTGACATTCCTGAACATTTCTTTTATCAGCTAATTTAAAAACCAAGTTACGCACAGCTGATAATGTATCTTGTTGTGTATCTTGTTTCGTGTATCTTGTTGTGTTTTATGACTGTTGGCAGACCAATTTCCCTCCTGGGATGAATAAAGTTCCATCGTATCGTACCGTAATACCGACTTATTTTTTAGTTCAGATAGGCAGAATTAAGAGAAAATTTTCCATTTTGTGTTGTTTAGTTTAGTTTAGTTGAGTTTATTGTCACGTGTACCGAGGTACAGTGAATAGCTATTGTTGCGTGCTAACCAGTCAGCAGAAAGACTGCACGATTATAATCGATCCATTTACGTTGTACATGATACATATACATGATACATGATGTATATTAAGTTTTACGTTTACATTGTGGAGAGGCATTACATTACAATTTACGTTACAGGGCAGTCACGGTAGAGTTGCTGCCTTACAGCGAATGCAGCGCCGGAGACCCGGGTTCGATCCCGACTACGGGTGCTGTCTGTACGGAGTTTGTACTTTTTCCCCGTGACCTGCGTGGGTTTTCTCCGAGACCTTCGGTTTCCTTCCACACTCCAAAGACTCTCAGGTTTGTAGATTAATTGGCTTGGTAAATGTAAAACATTGTCCCTAGTGGGTGTAGGATAGTGTTAGTGTGCGGGGATCGCTGGTCGGCATGGACCCGGTGGGCCGAAGGGCCTGTTTCCACGCTGTATCTCCAAACTAAACTAAACTAAACTAAACTAAGATGATTATTCTGCATTCTCACCTTCAATGGGAGTTCCACCACGTTGCACACATTCAGTGCATTGTCACGTCAGGCCAACACTGAGTGGCTAGTAAATGCCTGCTCTGATGGCAATGGCTACATTCAAAGAATAAACCTTTAAGGATCTGAAAATGATTTTCCAACCATTGACCTGTGAGAAAGTAATGATCAGTCTCTGCAGGAATTAATGGCGGGCAATCATGGTTTGTGGGAATGACTGGCAGGAGTTCACATTGATCAATCTGAGAAGGCAGGGTAATGGGGTTGAGAGGGAAGGATAGATCAGCCATGATTGAATAGTGGAGCAGACTCGATGGGCTGAACGGCCTAATTCTGCTCCTATGACTTATGAACTTATGAACTTACCCAGGTGTTAAAAACTAGTCAGTCAACCCTTTGAACTCCTCCTGTTAATTCAATCAGATCATGGCTGATCTCTGAGAGGTCCTGACTCCAAATATCATCTGTCCATTCGCTACACTGATGCTGCCTGATCCGTTCAGTTCCTCCAGCACTTTGTGCTTTGTTCATGATCCAAGCATCTGAGGTTCCTTGGGTCCCAATCTATGCTAGCTACCTTTATTCCACACCCCAAATATGTTTAGACATTTTTGTAGACTTTAGAGATGCAGCAGGGAAAGAGGCCCTTCGGCCCACCGAGTCCGTGCCGACCAGCGATCACCCGTACTCCAGCACCACACCGCACATTGGGGACAATTTCTAATTTTAGAGAAGCCAATTAACCTACAAACCCGCATGTCTTTGGAGCATGGGAGGAAACCGGAGTACCATGGAAAAAAACCCATGCAGTCACCAGGAGAACATGGAAACTCCGTACAGACAACACCGCGAGTTAGGATCGAACCCGGTTCTCTGCCGCTGTAAGGCAGCAAGTCTACCGCTGCACCACCATGCTGCCCTATTTATTATTTACTAGACCAAGTGGACCTGTTGGGCCCAAACCTCTCCTGCATTGGTGCAGCACCCTGTCCTCCCCCACTCCCCTCTCTCCTCAACCCCGCCCTCCCCTCTCCCTTCTCCCCCACTCCCCCCTTCCCCCCTCCCTCCCTCCTCCCCTCCCCCTCCCCTCCTTTTAAACTTTAAAATGTGAATAACTTTAAAAATATATGACCGACTTCAATAAAACTACTTGCATTATCACTAAAGTGGGGCGGCACGGTGGCGCAGCGGTAGAGTTGCTGCTTTACAGCGAATGCAGCGCCGGAGACTCAGGTTCGATCCTGACTACGGGTGCTGCACTGTAAGGAGTTTGTACGTTCTCCCCGTGACCTGCGTGGGTTTTCTCCGAGATCTTCGGTTTCCTCCCACACTCCAAAGACGTACAGGTATGTAGGTTAATTGGCTGGGTAAATGTAAAAATTGTCCCTAGTGGGTGTAGGATAGTGTTAATGTGCGGGGATCGCTGGGCGGCACGGACTTGGAGGGCCGAAAAGGCCTGTTTCCGGCTGTATATATATGATATGATATGATATGATAAAGTGACAATGGTGAGTAAGGTGGGCCTAAAATTGTCACGCTATCGTGTACCGTTTTGGCTGAAGTTCAGTCACAAACAAGACAACAAACGAGAGTTTTAGTATATAGATTTTATACATAAAATATCTCATATAATTTTACTCTATTTCTATCAGTTCTTTAGACAATGGGATTTAAAATCAACTAAGAATTGGTCTATTTAAAATAGAAGAGACCAAGATCAAACAGCGTAATATGCTTTGGAATTAATAAGCTGCATCTCCTGGCATCAACATCACAGATGCTTTACGGAGAGTAAGGATTTAATTAGGACAAGTGTTTTGCATGAAATACCTGTTCAAACTTTCATATGTTTCCGAAAATTGGTTTTACTTCTGCAAAATAAATAGCTAATAACTCATTTTAAAGCTGCTCACGCTGATTTCTTCAGGCTTGAAAAATCTGGAGTGTTTTTAATTCGACACAACACAAGAAAAGAGGAATAGGAACAGACACCTTCTTCCTTGACCCTGCCCTCATATTCAATATGCTCGTGGCTGATCAGTCTGAAGAAGGGTCTCGACACGAAATATCACCTGTTCATTCCCTCCACAGATGCTGCCTGGCCTGCTGAGTTCCTCCAGTGCTTTGTGTTTTGCTCAAGATTCCAGCATCTGCAGTTCCTTGTGTCTCTACGGCCGATCCATGCTGACCTCAATTCCTCTTCTGTGCCCGCTGCCCATAATCCTCAATTCCATGATGTACTTTAGAGCGCGGACACAGGCCCTTCGGCCCACTGAGTCCGTGCCGAGCAACGATCCCCGCACAACAGCACTAACCTTCACACCAGGGACAATTTATCATCTTTATCAAGCAAGTTAGCCTACAAACCTGCATGTCTTTGTAGTGTGGGAGGAAACCAGAGCGCCCAGAGAAAACCCACGCTGTCACAGGGAGAACGTACAAACTATGTACAGACAGTGCCCATAGGCAAACCCAGGTCTCTGGCGCTGTAAGGCAGCAACTCTCCTGTGCTGCCCCTAAATTCTTTATCTATCAAGTATTTATCTTGTGGTCTACAGATCTTCTCCTGACTGTCAGCTGTTCGGCCACTGTATTAATTGCAAACTTTGCGATCATGGCTCATTGAGTCCACTTATTTTGTATTATACTGTATCTTTTGCTGTATCTTTACTTGTTTCACCAACCTCTTTTAGAACAGTACAGCACTGAAACAGGCACTTTGCCCCACAGTGTTCATGCCAAACATGATGCCAATATAAACTAATCTCCTCTGTCTGCTTGTGATCCACATCCCTCCATTCCCTGCATTTCCATGTGCCTGTCCAAAAGCCTCTTAAACACCACGATTGTATCTGCCTCTCCCACCACCGCTGGCACGCATCATTCTGTGTAAAAAAACATGCCCCTCACATCTATATACTAAAACTATTGTTTGTTTGTTTGTTCCTGAACTACAGCCAAAACGGCACATGATAGCGCGACAATTTTAGACACACCTTACTCACCGTCATCCCTTTGGTGCTAATGGAAGAAGTTTCATTGAAATCGGTGTTATATTTTGAAAGTTATTCACATTTTAAAGTTTAAATCTATCTTCTAGGGAGGGAGGGAGGGAGGGAGGGAGGGAGGGAGGGGGGGAGGGAGGGAGGGAGGGAGGGAGGGAGGGAGGGAGGAAGAGGGAGGATAAGGGGGATTGAGGGGGTTGGAGTGGGGAGGAGGGGAAGGGGAAGGGGAGGGGAAGGGGGAGGGGAGGAAGGAGAGGAGGGGGAGAGGGCGGGGGTTGGGGGAGGGGAGGAGGAGGAGAGGGAAGGGGGGGAGGAGAGGGTGCTGCACCAATGCAGGAGAGATTAGGGCCCAACGGGTCCACTTGGTCTAGTCTCCTTTAAACGTTCCCCTTCTGATCCGTGAAGCTATACCCTCTAGTCTTTGACCTTTCCACCCGGGGGAAATGGCTCTGACTGTCTACCCTATCTATGCCTCTCATTACTTTATATATTTATATCTGGTCTCTCCTCATTGGACAGAAATGCTCATTGGGCTCATTATTGGTTGTATTGCCAAGTTTTGTTTTGTATTATCTGCAAAACTAAAAATAATGCTTCCACTTCTAGATCAATTACATGTATAAAAATAATCTATTTTCTTAAACTTGACCTCAGGGAGACCACAACAGAAATCTGATCAGAAAAAAATACCTGCCCATAACTCTTGACTGCGTTTTTCCCATTGTTCCTACACCA
This sequence comes from Rhinoraja longicauda, assembly GCF_053455715.1. Classification (NCBI taxonomy): domain Eukaryota; kingdom Metazoa; phylum Chordata; class Chondrichthyes; order Rajiformes; family Arhynchobatidae; genus Rhinoraja; species Rhinoraja longicauda. The sequence goes on from NC_135970.1 coordinate 3,197,212, forward strand.
CCCTCTGTTCCTGCAACATTATCACAAAAAAGACACAAAGTACTGGAGTAACTCAGCAGGCCAGGCAGCATCTCTGGAGAACATGGATAGGTGACATTCCAAGGTCAGGATCCTTCTTCTGACTGAAGAAGTGTCTCAAACCAAAAGGTCAACTATCCATGATCTCCAGAGATGCTGCCTGCCAGGATCCCGACCTGAAATATCAGCAATCCATGTCATCCACTGATGCTGCCTGACACACTGAGTTACTCTGGCACTTTGTCTCTATTTTTGTAAACCAACATCTGCAGTTCCTTGTGCATTTATTTCACCATCTCCTTTTATGAAACCCAATGCAAAGAGAAAATTAAATTAAATATCTCCATAAGAAGAATTCCTTCTTGGTCTCTTATTATCTCCACCATTACTATAACTCTTTATATTTTTAGAATGGTATTTAGATTGCCCCGTTTATGCCTCTGTAAATCTTTATTCGTTCCCTTTGCTGCTTACTACCTCTCTCCCCCATGTGCTTTACATTCTGTTTGGTTTCAACTGTCTTTGGTCATAAATGTTTCTCCTGGTTTATTTTAGCATCTACTTCCTTTATTAAGCAGATCCATCAGTGATACAGCACCGGTACCTAGCCCATCAAAGAGAAATGGCCCAGGCATCTCCTGCCCACAGAAGGCAGGAAGACGCTAGGCACCCCATCAATCTATTCCCAGTCACCAGCAAGTCATAAAAGCTACCAGAAGCTGTGAAAATTCATAGTAAACCTGTGGTTGATTTCATTCCAAATCAACGCCACACTTACTTGTAGATTTAATGCGGTGCAGAAGCACTAATCTGGCTGAAGTGTAATGAAGGACTTTGTGTACATTTTGTATCTTCTCTTGTAATTTATTTCATAAAGAACCATAGAAATAGCTCCACAATATCTGAGAAAATTATGGACTAATTTGAAGATACCACAGTTGTCGCAGTGAGCCATCCGACTACTTACATTCGTTATAGATTCAAAGTTAATTCATATGGATTATGAGTTTTTCTTTCTTAAAAACATCACTAAGAGGTAGTTCTTTTGATCGCGAGTGATAACACCCCCAAAAAAGTTTGGTCGTTGTGCGTCTCGAACTGTGAATAACGATATATGTTTCTCCACTGAAAACCTGATCCTCCTCGTCTGCAGAAATCAACCTCAGATGCAACATTAAGCCATTTATTTCAATAAACTAACCTCAATGACTGACATTGCACACACCCACCTCAGCCCACAAACATGCCACTGGAAGCCGGGAGATCGCACGCGTCTGTAATGTATATCACATGCCAATCTACTTCAGCAATAGACGCTAATCTAACCCCATGCAATCGAGGTCAGGTTTTCTCATTTTTGAGCATCAATCTGCCACCAACCAAAAGACTGAAGGAAGTGTGAGCGAAAATATCCTTTTTTTTGTGATCCTATTGCAATTTGTGCCACTGGAAAGCCATCTATTTTCTCTACCAGAATGATACCATTCAAATTGGTGGACACTGGGTCATCCTCAATGGTTGGGCAGTTCAGTTAGATGTGAACTATATTAGTGAACAGGAATAGAAGTGGGATAATGCCGTGGGAAGAATTGTGGTCATCGTTTCCAATGAACCAGTGAATGTACGCAAGGATATATCGTGGGGTGGTTCAGATGTCTGAGGATGAGACAAGTTGTCCTGTGAGTTCCTATAAAGGTTTTGAAGTTACGTTAACCCCAGCTACACTGAGAGGGAGGTGTAGCATCCATCGTTACAGAGAAACAACACGTGCAGATCTTAGAATTGGAACTAAACATTAGACATCTTGATATTTACAAGAATGATCCCAGGAATGAGTGGGTTAACATATGATGAGCGTTTGACAGCACTGGGCCCAGTTTCCACATTTTGACTGCTCCACTGCGAAATCTCCTCAAGGCATGTCTATTTTGAAAAATGGAGGAACAGCACCTCAACTTTCACTTGGGCAGCTAACACTCTCAATAGACAATAGACAATAGGTGCAGGAGGAGGCCATTCGGCCCTTCGAGCCAGCACCGCCATTCAATGTGATCATGGCTGATCATTCTCAATCAGTACCCCGTTCCTGCCTTCTCCCCATACCCCCTGACTCCGCTATCCTTAAGAGCTCTATCCAGCTCTCTCTTGAATGCATTCTGAGAATTGGCCTCCACTGCCTTCTGAGGCAGAGAATTCCACAGATTCACAACTCTCTGACCGAAAAAGTTTTTCCTCATCTCAGTTCTAAATGGCCTACCCCTTATTCTTAAACTGTGGCCCCTTGTTCTAGACTCCCCCAACATTGGGAACATGTTTCCTGCCTCTAACGTGTCCAACCCCTTAATAATCTTGCGGTATGAATATTGACTTTTCTAACTTCAAGTAACCCTTGCTTTCCCTCTCTCTCTCCATTCCTCCCCCTTCCTCGTTCTCCAACCAGTCTGACTGTTCCCTTGATTAAATTTTATCTCTGCATGCTTTGTTGTCAGCTTCTTCTAGCTATGAAATCTATTCCACATTTTCATTGATCTGCCTCCCTTTTGATTTCTTGTTCTCACACCTTACACTTCCTTATCTCGGTGTTTCCCTCTCCCCTGACTCTCAGTCTGAAGAAGGGTCTCGACCCGAAACATCACCCATTCCTTCTATCCGGAGATGTTGCCTGTCTGTTGAGTTACTTCAGCACTTTGTGTCTTTTTTGGTGTGCTAGTCTCGTCACAAGATTTGCTTTTACTGTAATTTTGCAGTTTTCTCTATCTATTTTAGTTTAGTTTAGTTTAGAGATACAGCGTGGAAACAGGCCCTTTGGGCCCACCGGGTCCGCGCCAACAGCGATCCCCGCACATTAACACTATCCTATACCCACTAGGGACAATTTTTACATTTACCAAGCCAATTAACCTACAAACCTGTACGTGTTTGGTGTGGGAGGAAACCAAAGATCTCGGAGAAAACCCACGCAGGTCACGGGGAGAACGTACAAACTCCATACAGACAGCGCCCGTAGTCAGGATCGAACTCGGGTCTCTGGAGCTGCATTCACTGTAAGGCAGCAACTCTACCGCTGTGCCACCGTGTTCACAGCCAAAATATTAAGGCAAATATTAAAACACTGCAACTATATTGAAACTGTATTTAATCAAGTGCTATCATCTTTATGCCCAAAAATTATTTTGGGAAGAAGTTTGCAGCAAGTCTCTCCTGCTTCTTGGCTTGTTCTGATTCTTGAAATGTTGCATCCACAAGCCCAGGATGTGAGCGGCTCATTTCAAGTCACAATATTCCAGCGAGCACTTCTGAAGATAGAGTTACACATTAACTGATCACAGGAAAATAAACAGGTAATTCAGACTCTGTC